>NC_090923.1:1087811000-1088454959 GCF_040938575.1 Ambystoma mexicanum
TTCACTTTAACATTACAGGGCTTTCCCATTCAGCTATGTTTGGTATGGAGGGACCCTCTCACAAGTTTGGCAGTAGTGATGCTAATTCCATTGCCGCTAATTTTCCCACATCGCCAAATTATTATTTTTGGTGGAATTACCATGCTTTAAATCTGCCGATTTTCAGAGTAGAATTGACAGATTCACCTCCAGTTTGTAGCTGGAGGTAAAGCCTCCAATTTACCTGCAAGAATTTGCAGAAGCTACACATGTCTTACTGGGCCCCTCTTACTCTGAGGCACAATATTGATATTTACGTTTATGTTTATGTATTTTCTCAGCCAGAGCTCTGTACTGAGGGGACACATTGGCTAGTTGCTGGGCCCTGAATGGGATCGAATATACATACACCCACAAGACTATTTCTGAGGCTTGGTATATTCAGTGGACATGTTAATTGACTGCAGATAACTCTGGCTTATCTGTACCATGGTTATCATTAAATGTATTACCCTTAACGAGCAAATGATTAATAATCTAATAAAAAGACAAATTGTGTTTCTACAGGAAACACGTAGATTTCACTGAATCCTCTAAACTTAGCTGTGGTTAGGTGTGTCAGGTCTATCAAGTGGTGTCTCCATTCTTATGGCTAAACAGGCCTCCTTCATACTTATAGATATGAACATTGATAATGGAGGTAGATATTTAATTTTGCAGTATACTCAGATAGTGATGCTCATTAGTGTATATGGTCCAACGGAAGATAACCCTGGATTCTATTCCGATCTATTTGAGACAGTCTCACACTTCATATCACAAAGGGCTTTCATGTCTGGTGACTTCAACTTGACTTTATCTTCTAGCCAAGACCTCCCACCCCTCTCATGGCAAACTTGTTAGGTGAGTTAGGGTGATTAGGGGCTTAATATGGGCCTTGTGCATTGTGGACAAGTGGAGCTTTGACGGTCCAAATAAACTATATTTCACGTTTCTTGCGCATTCTCCCAACAGCTCTGGCTGATAAGAAATGTGGTTAACTCCAGCGCACACAAGTCATTTCTAATCCAATTGTACCACACTGCCAATGTATATCTCAGTCCATGCGCCAGGCTCATTAAACTATAATCCATACTATAAAGGGAAGCATGCTGTAGCCTGACAGCTGAATGGAGCTGCTTTAGAAAACTCTGATGTAATTGATGCTGTCTCTGCGCTAGTGATGACTTTTGGATGATGCCGGGACGCATTTAGGGAGTTGTTGAGAGGCTGCCGTATGTCTGTTTGGTCGTACAAGGTTTGACTTTGGTGTCAGGAGAAAATTAAAAGGCAGCAGACTATAAGAGTGTGAGAAACACAGGATACATGATCACAAGATCCAAATGTCTTAAGCGCCCTCAAAGAGCTCAACGCCTAGTTGAACGATATAACAACAACCCATGCCCTGAAGTACTTCTCCAAATGTGCCAAGATGTTCTTTGTTGAGGTCATTAGACTTTTAACCTTTTAGGTCAGATGCCAACAAGAAACCAGTGTTATAGATTGATTTCATAAGAGCCCCCAAAATGTACTGGTCACAAAGGACCAGGAGATTAATAACTGCGCTTCTACTTTTACTCTGCTTAATATGCTAACCCTTCTCCAGTGGATGGCTGGTGAATGACGAATGTTCTTAGCAGTCTTGTGATGCCAAAGCAATAGCAAGGGGCCTTCAACTACTTAACGCTCCACATACAATAGGAAGTTATCAGAGGAATTCATTGTTTTAATAAGGGGAAAGCGGCAGGTTCATACGGGCATCCGATCGACATGTATGGGTAATTTGCAGAGCATCTGGCCACCAGTGTTAGAGAAGCATGTAAAAAGGCTGTTTTGCCTACATCCATGTTCCACTAGTTGTGGTTCTGACAGTCCGATTTCTTTAATAAATACAGAGGCGAAAATCATGTCCCAACGTTTGGGTGTGAGGCTAGAACATCTGCTACCTAGGTTTTCTGTTGGGAAGACACTCATTGCATAATGTTCGACACTTGTTGGACCTGCTTTTACTAGGGCAGTGGTCTTCAGACTGGATGGGCTGGCTCCCCTAGTGGGGCAGAAAGCTATCCATGTGTGGGGGGGTGGTGCGGGGAGAAGACTCTTTAAAAAGGGATTAAGATTACTGTTTTTAATATAAAAACATAAGCAGATTTTCTACTGCTTATATTTTCTATTAAAAGCAGTCACCTTAATCCTTTTTTTAAAAGAGCCTGCTGCCCCCCCCACCCTCCCTCGACTTCCTTTGGACCCTCTAGTGGGGCAACCACCTAGGTGGTGGGTCCCAAAAGCAATATTCTTACTCGAGGGGGGGGGAGCTGGTATGAACATGTTGGAATACCACTGTTCTAGGCAAAATCCATTTCATCATTTCCCCTGATACCAAGAAAGCCTTCCACTGAGTCAAGTGGGATTATATCTATGTTTGCCGTATTGGGGGAGTTTGCCTTTGATGGACAATTCTTGGAAATGGCTAAATTGTTATATAGACTGCCCTATGCCACTGTACTGACTAACGGAATCTAGTCCCTGTCTTTCCCACTTTATATTGAGGCACAACAGATCTGCCCTTTATCTCCACTACCAAACACACTGGCCATCAAACTGTTAGCTATCAAAATCTGCTCTAATGATTGCACTGATGGTATCATAGCAGGCGGCATGGGACATAGGACTTTCTTATATGCAGATGATATTCTCCTATTTCTGGATATGCACAACACCACCCTCCCATTAGCACTGTCTGCAGGATTCTGTCCTGTCACAATTTAGAGGGTTCATTTTGAAAAATCTGAAGTGCTGCCACTGAGATCGTATATACATGTCTTTCAAATACCTAGCAATATGCATTTCAAATGACTGTTCTGAATTATGCACACTTCACTAATCAGTGGTCTTAACCAAGATCAAGACTGATCTAAATACATGAAACATATCCCACCTCTCTCTGGATGGCAGGATAAATTCCATGTAAATTAATTATCTTCTTAAACTCATATGATACCAGTTAGACCTACTGTGTCAGTGATCAGAGACTTAGAGAGACAATTCAAAAGACTGCTATGGCAATAAAAAATAAGCTTGAGTCAATCTGAATGTTCTTGCGCTTAGAAACACTTGTGTACGGGTGCGTTATAAATGACTTATCATATCATAGACAAGCAAAGAAACTGAACGGAGGACTAGCATTTCTCCTATTGTTTTCGTACCATTTTGCTGCACACCTTTGCTGGCTTTGCTGATGGATGATGCCTAGTGTTGGCCTAATTTGGAAATGCATCAAACTTGCAGTAATGTCGCCATTTACTCCCAGGAAGGTATCCGAGTTGCCCAATGGAAGGCTCCCCAAATCAGCCCGCTTGTAGCCAATTATAGGAAACTCACTCAGTAATTGGTAAAAAGTAGAAATCATCTATCAGCATACATATTACCCCCTCTTGGCTGACATTCCTTGTCTCGAGCAAGAATCTAAATGTCCATAATCTCAAAAAGGAATGAGAAAATTCTCCAGTCAGAGATCTTTATGATAATTTCTACCCTAAATCTTTTTCAGAAGTTAAAGAACGCCTGGCTGCTTCCAATGGTGGTTGGCTAATGCATATGGCTCTCCTGCTTGATTTGGACCCCACCCCCCGCCCCAATTACAGATGATACTCATGATAGAACCTATTCTGAAAGGGAACTGAGTTAAAAGATCTATTAAGATAAAGTAGCTTTCATAAGGGCTTCCTACTCCAAAAGCTCACAGTGCCGGGTTTTGTGGAACGCACACCGTGCTTCACCCACAAGTGGCTATTCCACAAAGTGGTAAGCGTCCAGCGGTTCTAGTACCACTCCTTTTCCGAGGTTATCCATTTGGTTTCCTCCATCAAGCAATATTTTCAGAATGCTATCCACAATCAGAAACAGGATAAAGAACTCTCACTCAAAAACGTCTACATTGCCAAAACCACAGATAAAGATCCTAGAACATCAACTATCACCCAGTTTCTAACTGTCCACTCCTCTTGCCAGTGTTGGACAGAGTTGCCACCAAACAGCTGTCAGTGCACCTAGGACAACACCAACTGGGAGGAGCACTGAAACTACACTTATTGATGTAAAACATCAGTTCTTAAGATTGCGGAGCAGGGCTGTATAGCCCTGCTAATTTTATTATATCTATAGACTGATTTTGACACTTTGAATTATTTTATTATTTTATACATGATGAAAAATGTTGCAAACATCACAGACATAGCTTCTACATGAATCTACTAATTTCTAAAAGAAGGGTGTGTCAATGTGAACACTGATGAATATGAGTTGAAAGAACATCTCATGGATGGCGGGGTACCTCAAGGGTCATGCCTATCCCCACTATTGTTCGATGTCTACTTGAAACCACTTCCTGACTGGCTAACATCTCAGAATGTCCTCTTTCAGAACAACACGGACCATGCACAAACCTGAATTTTAATGTGAATACAGATCGACTTAATAAAAAACCAAGAACACATTAATAAGATCTTCAATAGTATTGGACCTTGGATGGATACTATTTGGCTGAGCCTTAAAGAATGCTTGAGCACATCTTTGCACCCTAAATCACTGAATACCTCAGGAGACACAGGTCTAGATAAGACAAATATAAAGTGCGATCATTCTTAATAAATTTGGAAGACTTTTTCAATTCTAAACTAACAATGACCCAACACGCGAATAAAATATTTCGCGCCTCAAACTTCCATCAACTGATCCTTAAGCAAATTAGGCCGTTCGACTTAGAACAGCACGCGCCAGAGCAGTTATCAGTTCCCGGTTAGACTGGCAATGCATTACTATTAGGCGTACCCTAATATGTCCTAAAGGGGGTCAAGTAATTCAAAATGTAACCTCTACGGGTAACAGGTGCGTCACAAAGAAAGTGTATATTACCTGATCTGAAGAAATTACACTGGTTACTGGTTACATCCAGAATTAAATTCAAGGCAATTACATTAGTGTCTAAGGCTCTCCAGATGATAGTTCCAAAATATCTCCAACAGAAAGCTTATCTTTACACCTCAGCCTACGGTGCTCTCAGACCCTCACAAACTTTGCTTCTAATCAGCATTAGAATAAAGCGATACAGAGCAGGGAGGAGGTCTTTCCAGGCACTGGCTATCAAATTATGAAAAGTACTTCCACAGGATCCTAAACAAATAAAAGGCCTGCTTGATTTCAGAAAGAGAGTTAAAACCGCTCTTTTCATGTAAATCTCTACAGGGTTGACAATATATTTCTGAACGTCAGTGCTCAAGTGCCATTGGCCTTAGGTGCCGTATAAATGCTCACAGACATAGACAGACATCAACATAAGCTATGCAAACCACCAAAAAAGAACACAACCAACTAACAACCTTGTGCTCAACCACACTCACTCGCCACATGCTCACTTATCATGCCAGACCAGACGGCTAGACTAAACCCTACCCCGCAGCAAAACAGTGACAACTGTAGACTTCTTGAATCAACGCGCTAAAGTGCATTCACCAGGCAAAGTATCATGAAAGGTCAGGCACTCGCGGTCCTCCCAAAACCTCTGGTGCACACATCACGATCCACCTATAAAACACGTCCACACAGACACCAGTTGCTCCTGGTTTATATGCACCAACAGTTCAGCACAAAACCTGGTATTTTCCATCTCCTCCCCAATCCACCTCGGCCCTACTTTTTTCCTTTCAAATCCATGTGAATGTCTAGAGACCATGCAAATGGCAGCAGTCACGGTAGGAATCCCAATAACATAACGTAACATAATATAACTGTGTGACCAATTAATGGCTCCAGCACCTCTATGGGATTTTTCAGGTGCACATCTTTTCTGGCGCCAGAGCGGGGACTTAACGGGGAAGTGGTATGTTTGCGGAGCATCAAAGGCGTTGCTGGTTGAGGTCATCTTTTTGAATTAAATTGACGCAGTTGCCCCTAATGCTAGAATGGAATGCATTAAATAATGGATTTACAAGGGACCAGGTGTGGGGAATGTCTTGAGGGCCGAATAGAAATACTCTCTGTACGTGTTGACATCAACTCAAGAGCCACTGGCTTAACATGCCTGTGGGGTGGGGGGGTCTGCCAGCCCTGAACAGAGACCTTGGCTTCAGCCCCCTCAAAATCCCAGAGTGCCATGCCTGAATCAGCCCCCTAGTCATCATTAGCAAGGCCACATAATCACGTGTTCGCTGCTCGATGCCGGAAGCTTGGCTGTGTGCATATCCTGTTCATCATCTCCATAACTAGAAGTCATTCACATTTCAAAGATATACTGAGGCTGGTCTATGACAATGTATTTAAAGTGGCACTTCTGAAGCAATTTGTTTAAGAAAGAGTAGTTGTTTTTACAGCTAATGTCTTAAGTCCTAAGTCAATTTAGAGACTGTCCCGTGGCATCCTTGATCATATGTCAGGTTGAACAAGTGGCTAGGTTTTCTGGGACCATGTGGTAATTAATTGTGTTGAGTATGGATATTCAAGTAGTCAGAGAAGTGAGTCGATCAGGGGGGTACCACGAAGCCGAGCTGGACCTACACATGGAAACACTACTTATCTCTATGAGTGTTTTTATTTAGGATGATCAATCGGTATGTTACAATTTCTTTACCTGAGCAAGGTCTCTTGGAAAACTCTGCCCCTATGCCCCGAGCCTCTGATCCAGAGATAGGACTATGGAACTTTCTAGTTGTTTGATGGGCCATCTCTAGGCCCTGGAGTAAAGTCTGTATAAACATCAAAGTGCACAAAGGAGTCAAAGGTTTTTGCTGGGATTCCTTTCAGATGCACGATTAGCGGGAACAGGTTTCTACGCTGAGCTATTCCACAATTATTGTGCCAGCAACAAAAAAGGGCCATGAAAAATAATGCAGTACCACTTCCTAAGGGTGCAAACAAAACAAAGTCTCTAGGATTAAACAGTCTTTGTATCGGGGCTCTTTACTAGTAATCCAAGGGTTTTCAGTCACTCACAGACTGGGGCGTGTAAGTGTCCCCTGCACTGCTTTCCTGATTATCAGCAGATGTTCCTGATGGCTATCTTCTTTGAGAGACCCATCTGCCTGGGCCCATCCACATCCAAGGTGTAGGTGTCAGCAGGAAGCTGGGACCTTTGATATCAGCTCTGTCCCAAAGTTTTCACCAGCCTATGGAGTTGGTTAACCAGCTGGGTGTACATCTGGTTTATCTTTCCCCAACTAAGGGACCTGTTCCAACTCCCCAGCACCCCAGCTCGTACTGCCACCTGTACATCCACGTTCCCAAAGGCCTTCCAATTACACCTTCACTTCTCTTCCTGCTCCTCTCTCAGTTGCCTGGCTGCCTTGCCCCCTTATCTGTCTTGCCCCCTCCTCTCTGCTTCAACAGGTGCTTGTTCTGCCTCCCATTCTCCACTCCGGTCCACTAAGCTTGTAGCATACCTGCAGATCTTTTGATCGCCGTCAAAGCCTTCACAGCTGGTTCCTACTCACCTGTCCTGCCACGCCGCTCCTGCCATTTCTTTTTTCCTGATGTAATTTCCTCCTGATGTTACACCACCTCATCCTCGAGACATCTCACATCTTACATCTCTCCCTCTCTGTCTTCCCTTCCTCACAAGAAGTGAGTCCACATTCAAACCTGTGTCTCTGCGGCATCTAACAACTCGGCTTAACTCTTTTAAAATCTGCAAGGAGCTTGCCAACCCTGCTGCAGTATCCACCCTTCCTCTTGCCTCTCAGGCTCTTTGCAATGCCCTTGCCTCACACTTTATCTCCAAAACCCAGGACATTGTGTCCACACTCTCCTCTTCTCCCTCTCCTCTCCCCTCTCCTTCTCTGCTTGCTGACCCACCTTCAGCTACCCACCTCCCTCCTTCTCCTCCTTTCCTCTTTTTCTCTCCTGATGAGGTCGCTAGACAAGTCCGATCTATGAAAGCCTCATCAAAGCAGGTCCATCCCTGTTCCTCTAAAACCATTAAGAACCACATCGATACCCTTGCTCTGGCCCTTGCCGATTTCTGCAAACTCCTTTGCCTCTGGATCTTTCCCCTCCCATCAGAAGCATTCCCTTGTGCATCCTCTCCTCAAGAAACCCAAAGCTGATCCTTCCTGTCCGGCTAACTATCGCCCAATTTCCATTACTCCATTTTTGGGTAAGCTCCTGGAAAAGCTTGCCATCTCTCAACTTAACCTTCATTCTGACTCTGTTGGCTCCCTCCATGGCCACCAATCTGGCTTTACAGCTGCCAGAGTACGGAAACTGCTCTTCTGAACAACCGTCAAGACCTGCTCTCCAACCTTGACTCTAACATTCCCTCTGTCCTGATCCTACTTGATACCTCATCTGCTTTCGACACAGTCGCCCACACAACCCTGCTCAATTGTCTTCGTGACAACTTGGCTATTACCGATCAGGCTCTGGCCTGGCTGACCTCTTTTCTCTCTGATCGACCCTCCCAGGTACAACTTGGGTCCTTCCTATCTTCTATCTGCCTCTCTACCTGTGGTGTTCCCCAGGGGTCTAACCTCTCGCCCTGACTTTTCAATCAATACCTGGCAACTCTCGCCTACTGCATTTCCATTTTCTGCTCAAATTTCCATTGCTATGCTGATGGCACACAACTCATTTTCAGGCTTTCTTCAGCCACATCCTCTCCTTCCCTCATCTCTGACTGTCTAATCGATATTCAAAACTGGTGTGCCGCCAATGAATTTGTTTAAATGCCAACAAGACTGAGATCCTCCTTATTGGTACACCCTCTCCATCCTTTCCCCTCACTCTCTGGCCGGCTGCCCTTGGCCCTCCTCCTGCCCCTACCTGCGAAGCTAAGAACCTCGGGTCATCTTTGACTCAACACTCTCCTTTTCCGCACACATCTCTGACGTCTCTAAAAAGTCAAACTTCTTACTGCACCTCCTCAGAGGTACTCTTCCTTTCCTCTCCTTCCCTCAGAAGGTCACTGTCTCCCAAGCTCTGATTCTCTCTAGGTTGGACTACTCTAACAGCCTCTTTCTAAATCTACCTGCCTCCACTCTCCGTCCTTTACAACTAATCCAGAACAGGACCGCAAGACTTGTCCTTGGCCTCAAGCCCTGGGATCGTATCTCTCCAGCTCTGAAATCCCTTCATTGGCTCCCAGTGGATGCAAGGATTACATTTAAAACCCTTTGCATTGTCCAAAAGGCTTTCTGGGGCCTGGGTCCAAAATACCTTCATCTATCCCTCCGTAAATACCTCCCCTCTCGAGCCATTTGCTCCTCTACCTCTAACTCCCTCAGTGTCAGTTGTTTTTCAAAGAAGCGAGCAGGGGGTAGATCTCTGTCTTCGGTTGGGGCCTCCCTTTGGAACTGTCTCCCTGCCACCTTGAAATTTGAGGAGAACCATCTACTGTTTCGGAAGCTCCTCAGGACCTTCCTCTTCGCTTGTGCCTTTGCCTCGCTTCTTCCCTGCTGATCTGCTTTCTCCCTTGGCACTGTGCACCTGGCCATTCTCTGTCCTTCGCACCCAGGTACCTGCTCACCCTGCCACCCTCCTGCACTGCCTCCAGGCCACCACTTGCACTGGGGCCTGTAGCTGTACCCATACAGTCCCCCACACAGCCCCCCACCCACTCTTCTTTTGCACTTATCAGATACACTCTATCTGACTAACCTAGCACTTTGCCACTTAGAGGCTGCACTAATACTGTTTTTCTTTTTTATTACCTTATTTATTTACTTATTATTTATTTTGTTCTCTCCTATGCTCTGCACTTTCCAATTTCTCTCCCCTTCCATGAACTTTTCCCCTTTCTCCCTCCCCCATGCACTTGCGCATTCTCAATGTCACTGGGCCTAGTAAGATTGTTGTTTTTTTTTTCTCTCCTGCTCCGCTCCACTCGTCTGGTCGCGCTCTGAAATAACTGTGTAAGAGCGAGATATAAATAAAATATCATATCATACCATATCACCCTGATGTTTCACCACATTTACTCATGATGTCTTTTTCCTACCTTCACCCTAATCTCCTCCTTTTTCCCCACCTCTCCCTCCTGATATGTCACCACCCCCCTCTTCTGTCTTCATCTCCTTCTTTGCCTGATGTCCCCAACCACCTCTCAACTCCTTGCAATTTTCCTCCTTTCTTCTTCACCTTTCTCCACACCAGCATCCTCCTTTCTGCTCCTTCTGCCTCCACAACACTCCTTCTCCTCATCTCTGCTGCCTATGGACTTTTACACACGTATGCCAATTCCCATCCCTTCACAGCCTGTCTCCAGCTTCCAGGTCCTCTTCGGTTTTGAATTGAGAAAATATAGTTTGTTTGGGTTAATGATTAGGCAGCCATCATAACGTTTTACCTCATCTGCCCCTCCTTCGGATTGAGACGATATCTGTGGACTGTAGTGTCCCTTTAACACGCACACGCAGCAGAGTGATGTAACTCCTTTGCATGTGGATTTCAATAAATGGGGCTAATCACGTGGAGCCCGGATGGGAAGCAGAGCCTTATGTGTCGTCTGTTGGCCGGGGCGGCTCACAGTGCAATGGGAGGCCTCCTGGCAAGGCGTCCCCCTTCCACATTGGCGACAAGCTGGTCAATTCATGTTGGTACTGACCTGCTGGGTGTTGCAAAGTATACATCTGGACACATTTATAGTTTCTCAGGAGATTTATTGTCAAGTCTCCGGCAGGCTACCGCAGTCCGGCCTCAGCGCTGCCTCCGCTCACGTTCTGCCTTTCTGCATTCCGAGCACGGGAGAATGCAGGGAAGCGAAACGTTCGCAGGCCCAACACAACATGATGTGTGATGTAATGATTACACTGTAACATCTCCCTTCCTAATACATAACTGAAGAAATTAAAGAAAGAGGAAAGAAAGAAGGAAGAAAGAAAGAAAGAAAGAAACCAAAGCTTTAAAATCACACATTAATCAAAACATGTACCTGAAAATAAATAGCGAACAATTTCTAGAGCAGAAACTATACATAGTGATGTACTCATCCCTTCTAATATTCATAAAAACCACTGCTGAAATAAAGGATACACCCTGGCTGTTTGTGGCAACAGCGTAGCGTCCCAGTTCACATAAATGTCCCTGATATGTGGACAACAGTCAATAATAAATGAACCCTTCCTTATAATTGGGTACAACTCTCCTGGATCTTGAACACCTTTCGCCGTTACCGCTGGAAACCCCACAGTTCTCTCCTTTTAGTTCTTTTCCACATCTTCTTTCCCTTCCTCTCTCATCCACGCTTTGTCTGCATTTGACAAAGTTACTGCCAGTACATTTTAATTCATTTTTACCTGCCACAGTGATGTCATCACACGACCACTTGTCTCCGTTTTCCAAAACTACTGATTTTTTTAGACGCTTGACAACTTTCTGAGGAGCCCGAAACTTAGACTCTCCCTTCAAAACCTTTCTCGGTTCCTTTATTCTAATCCAATCCCCAGCTTTGGTATCATTTTCCTTCACACAGTTACGCTGGTCATAGTACCTTTTGTATTGATCTTGTCTTTTCCTAACCCTCTCCATGATCTCATCCATGTTAATGTCAACATTCTTCCCTGTCGACATCCAAGCTGGTTTGAGTCTATTGTTAGCCGTTCTACCCCTCATCAAGGTGAACGGTTCTATTCCAGTGACTGAGTGAGGTGTGACCTTATATGTATCTAATGCTTCTTTAAGAGTATCTTTCCATGGTAGATCATTTGCTATTGCCAGTTGAATCGTTCCTTTTATAAAGCGATTCATCCTTTCTACAAGGCCATTGCTCATTGGATGGTACAAAGCTGTGGTATTATGCTTGATGGCTCTATCATTTAAAAACTTTTGCATCTCTTGCGACACGAACTGGGTGCCATTATCCGAAATTAGCTCTTGTGGATCACCCTCTCTACTAAAGATTTCTTCCAAAAATCTTGTAATTTTATATGTCGACACAGATTCTTCCAAGATTCCACATTCGATCCACTTTGATGTGTAATCAACTAAAACTACCAAATATATCTTCATGGGTTCTAACACTTCATATGGGCCAGCAATATCAATAGCTAGTTTAGACCATACTGCATTAGGCACATTTACAGGTTGAAGAGGTGTGGTTCTTATTAGTCTGCTTTTATCACTGGCTGCACAAGCAGAACATTCCTTAACCAGTGACTCCACATCACCCCACATACTGGGCCACCAATATGTTCCTCTGACTCTCCTTTTCGTCAAATCTCTGCCAATATGTCCTTCATGGACAATGTCCATGATTTTTCTCCTCAACGTAACTGGTGGCACAATACGGTCACCACGATATACATATAGGTCATCATATGATATTTCGTCTTTGATCTTTTCCCATAGCTTAACATTATCTTGTACATTCTTCCATCCATCCGCTACAGCCTTTTTTAGCATCTCTTGTTCAGGATCTGAATTGGCGGCTGCCACCCATTCTTCTTTATCGAAACCAGGATGAATCTGTGCAATAATGGAATCCGTATTCTGATCCTCACTCAAACTCTCATCATTTGGCACTTCAAGGTATTCATCAGTACAAGGCAACCGGGAAAAACAGTCAGCAACTTTGTTAGACCTGCCTGGGGTATATTTTATAACCACATTGTACTGCATAATGATCAAAGTCCATCTTCTAATTCGAGGTGATGTTAAATGAGAGTTCTTGGGATTGAGCACATGGATGAGAGGTTTGTGATCTGTTTTCAATTCAATGGGAACTCCCCAAATTAGCCCTTTGAAGTGTTCTAAGATCCATTTGACGCCTAGTGCTTCTTTTTCAATAGTAGAATAATTTCTCTCTGCTCCCTTTAAAGTTCTCGAAGCAAAAGCTATCGGGACAAGTAAACCATCATGGAATTGTTCCAGAGCTCCACCCAAACCAACATTACTTGCATCAACCGACAACACAGTTCTGGCACCAGGGTTGAACATCTTGAGTGTGGGTGCCTTATTAATCAAATTCTTTATATTGTCTAATTCCTTCTTACATTCCACTGACCAATCAAATTTCGTGCCTTTGGTCATCATATTCCTCATGTGAACAGTTTTTTCTGCATAATGGTCAACGAATTTGGAGTAATATTCAGTGAGACCAAGTAGACTTCTAAGCTGATCTTTATTCGTAGGATCAGGGATCTTCAGGATAGTGTTTATCAGAGCTTCCTTGGGACTTATGCCCTCTTCACTGATACAGTGGCCTAAATACGTAACCTCTTTCCTTTTGATTTTGCATTTCTCTATTTTTAGAGTCAGACCCCTTTGTTGAATTATCTGCAGGACTCCTAACAGTTTGGCATCATGATCTTCTTCACTCATGGCTGATATTAAGATGTCATCCTGAAAATAATGTACACCTTTTAGACCCGCAAACAGGTGCTGCATCAGTCTCTGGAATACGGCAGCTGCCGATGCTAAACCAAATGGCATCCTTTTATATCGATAAGCCCCCAACGGTGTTATAAATGATGTGAGGTGCCTAGATTCATCATCTAGTACAATCTGGTGATATGCTGATGACAGGTCTAGAGTCGAGAAGAATTTTGCTGGTTCCATCGTTGTTAACATCTCTCCAATGTTGGGTAACGGATGTCGGTCAACCCATATGTTGTTGTTGAGGTCTCTTAAGTCTACACACATCCTGATTGTCCCATCAGGCTTCCTCACGATGACAATTGGAGAAAGCCACTCTGAGCTTTCAATCGGCTCAATAATATTATGAGAGCATAATTTATCCAACTCCTTCTGAAGGGCTTCCCTTGTACCAATGGGGATATTTCGTACTCTATGCACAACTGGTTCAGCTCCTCTCTTCAATATTATACGATGCTTAAATCCTTTCAAAGCTCCTATGTTGTCATTGAAAACTTTGGGAAAGCTTTTCACTAAAGCTTCAGCAGAGTCACAAGTAGTACTCACTACACCCATTATTGGTTCTTCTTCTCCGGGATGTATTCTAATCCCTAGTGACGCTTGTTCCCACCAGCCAACTATTGAGTAACCCTCTTTGGCAACATACAGTTTACAAAAGGTCTTCCTCCCTTTGAAACACAACTTCACCCAGGCGTATCCAATTATGTCTATGGGTGTTTTCCCATAGCCTGTGGCTTTGACGGTAGGCGTATGAAGCTTTCTCATGTCCATATTCAGCACATTTCTAAAAGTGTTTGCATCAACCATGGTATAAGGTGATCCTGTGTCAACCATCACTTGCAACATAGTATCATCTATTGTCATCGACACCCATGAGCCCATAGCATTCCCAGTTGTGGCAATGGTAAGTATATGCACTCTATCTTCTAGACAACTGGTAATCGCGACCAGATCATTTGACGTAGAGGCTTCTTCTATTCTCCCCACTGATGCCATAGATCCTCTGTTCCATTGGCCATTGCTTCTCATATTATTATAGCGTGAATTGAATCTGCCTCTGCCTCTCACATTGCGGCAAACTTTACCAAAATGGCCCACATATCCACATTTGTAACACTCCACGGAATGAGCCGGGCATTCTTTCTCAATGTTTACATGTTTCGCCCAACCACATTTAAAGCATTTGTTCTGTGATCTTTGAAATGACTCTCTGTTTTGTCTGCAATTTGAGGTAAAATCTGACTTTACTATCTTTTTCACCGCGGCAACAAGTGTTTCTTCATCACCTTCGTATTTCCCTTCACTGTTGACATGTACAGATTTAACATCAACACTGTCGTTCTTGTTCTGAATCTCCTTCATACACTTCTCTCCCAGTTCGAAAGTCCGCGCAATTTCAATGGCTTGTTCTAAAGATGGGTTCTTAGCTTGCCAAAGACGTTGCTGTATACGGTTGTCGGCCACATGTAGTACTAATTGGTCCCTCATATACTCATCAGCCACACCAGTGAATTCACATGTCGAAATGAGTCCTCTAAGGGCTGCGATATAATCGTCAACAGATTCACTTTTGCCTTGTTTCCTGGATAGAAATCTATATCTTTCTAGAACAATGTTTGTCTTGTTGCCGAAATGTTTGTTCAATTTTAACAAAGCAATCTCGTATTTCCTTGAAGTGGAGGCAGAGTCCCCAGCCCCAAGTTCATTATAACTAGGTTCTGGCAAAGTCCTGAAAATTCTTAAGGCCTCTGCCCCTATGCAATTCAGCAGAGTAGCTTCTTTCACGTCGTCATTGTATTTTGCACCACCTACTGCTCTTAGATAAACTTGGAAGCTGTCTAGCCATTGTTCCCAGGGACTCGTCGGATTTCCAGGCAAGGGTAGGAATTTCATTGGGGCCACCACACTCTGCATGGCTGCTGGTGTTATATATCTACAGGTTTTTTTTCTGGTCTGTCTTTTGTTTTTATGTCCTCTATTTGTTTGCTTCTCTCCTTTTTTCTCTTCCCTTTTTTTTTTTTTTTTTTTAAAACATTTTCAAGTTCATTGTGTAGTCTCCATTACTCTTTTATAACCATTACTGCAAACTCCTAGAGCCAGGACAATGGAACTCACTCCAGCTTTGTAGCAAATGTCTAATTATGACTCTTTCCTCGCCGCTAATGTCTTTAGTAATGTCACTCTTGCTGAAACCACCTTATGCACAACCATCAAACATTACTTTTTCACGGAGGCGCTTGTATCCATTTGTTTGTATGGTTGCCATGGTGTTTCTACCGAAAATACTCAATATGGAGGCACGTCCACTCGTTAGGTCCTTTACTCTAATAAACCAAGCACAGCTTGCTCAGATAGCCGTTGGCAGCCCACGCGCACACTTAAAAATTGCCACTCTGAATTGTAGGGTACCGGGACAACTATATGTACTTCCTTCAGTCCCCCGTACCTCTTCACATCACTATCGCCATCTCGAGGTGTCCGATGTCAAACTTCTCGTATAGATTCACAGGGAAACACCGTAATCATAGGATAATGTGCGCATCCAGTGGCAGACTTCTTCCTTCCACACACACTAGGGAACGATCCTCGTCGCCATTGTTGCAAAGTATACATCTGGACACATTTATAGTTTCTCAGGAGATTTATTGTCAAGTCTCCGGCAGGCTACCGCAGTCCGGCCTCAGCGCTGCCTCCGCTCACGTTCTGCCTTTCTGCATTCCGAGCACGGGAGAATGCAGGGAAGCGAAACGTTCGCAGGCCCAACACAACATGATGTGTGATGTAATGATTACACTGTAACACTGGGCTAAGGCAGTGGTGAGATAAGAACTACTGCTTGATGAAAGAACTGCCCTCATGCCGCCAAGCTGGTGCGTGCAGCGTTATTTCGGCCGCCATTTTCTGCCATACTGTTGGGGCAGGTTGTGGCTCCCTAGATGAGTGCTTGTGCACCTCCCACTGCATATTTTTGGAAATCCCACTGCCACGTGAGTGCATTTCTACAAGTTGGGATCATCCAGTGGAAGGAAGGTGAAGGGAACGTGTAACTTGGCAGGAGGAAGGGGAGAGGTTTTTTCTCTCTCTCTTCTTTTTTGTGTGTTTTCCTCTCTGGTGGGGTGAAGTTTTCACCAGTGATTTTGTTCATGTGCTGAGTGCAGCTGGGAAAGATAGTGACTGTCAGCTTGCTCAATTTTGCAGCGGTGCCTCTGTGTGGTGTTGGGTTTTCTACTCTGGTTCCAGTGTGGGTTGCGGCCCCTAACAAGGTAGGGATGCTCGTGCTCTCACCAACATGGGGGACAACCAACTTGTAGGAGGAGCCCCTGCTGGAGCTGCGCTGGCTGTGCCGGGGGTGCCCGAATTCCACACCAAAATGTTGCAGTATCCCCACTGCCTGAGTTTGAAGTCTCAAGGGCACCATCGAGCCTGGGTCTGCAATGGAAATCATGGATCGACCACATGGACATATATTACAAGGCCACTGGAGAGATTGATGAGGAAAGTAAGGTGGCTACACTTTTGTAGTTGGCTGGCTGGTCAGTGCATCAGATATTCCAGTCGTTGCAACCAGTGGATGCGTCCTATGCCAAGGCGGAGAATGAGCTGAATGAACATTTTATGCCTCTCGCAAACGTGGACTATGAGAGGTTCAGTAGGTGTAGTGAGAGGCAGAAGGATGATGAGTCGTTGGACGTCTTTCATGGCCGCCTCCGGCGCATGGTGATATCGTGTGCCTGGGACAATGAGCAGGCCATGATTCACAATCAGCTGATCCAAGGATGTGTGTCTGGAAAACTCTGGTGTCAAGTGCTACGTGAGCCAGGCCTCACCCTGTCCTGTATCCTGCAGCTTGGTTGGTCGCAGGAGGTGGCAGAGACACATGCGTCCAGGATGGACGCAGTGATTCTCCAAGGCAAGTCAGAGGAGATGTGTGCCATTGGCCGTGGCTGAAACTTGTCTGGGGATGCTTATGGTCTCGTGCAGAAGGGATGTGACCTAGCAGCTCAGGCTGGACTACCCCTTTGGGGGTGGGACTAAGCCTGATTTGCATATGGACTTTCCCCTTCTGTAATGACTTGGCAGTCGAAGAACTATGGTCTGGAGGGTTGCCCAGAGCGATGCCAGAGGTTAAGATTTATTCTAAACCTTCCACCCATCACCTTTTTGTTTTGTTATAGTCACCCCGAGTGGGACGGGTATGCCCAGATGTGGGTCCCGTGCATGCTGGGCCTAGAGACCCAAGCTACTCCTCACTAATGAGGCCCAAAAAGGTTGAAACATGTCTGGGGATGCTTGTGGTCTCGTGCAGAAGGGATCTGACCTAACAGTTTGGACTGGACTGCCCCTTTGGGGGTGTCACCAAGCCTGATTTGCATATGGACTTTCCCCTTATGTAATGGCTTGGCAGGTGAAGAACGATGGTCTGGAGGGTTGCCCAGAGCAATACCAGAGGTTAAGATTTATTCTAAACCTTCCACATTTTTGTTTTGCTTTGATTCGCCGAGGCAAGTCAAAGGAGGTGTGTGCCATTGGTCGTGGCCAAGGGGCAAGAGTGGCTCATCGGCCCACAGCACCACAGAGGGACAGGAACAATTGGTCGCCGAATCATGTCTGAAGTATGGGTATGACCTGCCGCACCCTGCGGAGTGTCCGGCAAAAGGAAGAGCCCGCGGAAGGTGCGGAACGATGGACCGTTATGCTTGCATGTGCAGGGCCCCGGTACCAGTGGCGGTCCACAGAGGCCCCACCAGCGCTTGATTCTTTAGACAGTAGCACCCACCAAATGTGGCCCTCATGGATCAGGAGGAGGAAGGAGCCGCCCAGGACCTGGAGGAAGAGGAGGATGACGAGAACATCTTTGTTATCTCGAGTGTGAGCGTCCTGATATCGAAGGTCTGGAGGGTTGCCCAGAGCAATGCCAGAGGTTAAGATTTATTCTAAACCTACCAGCCATCACCTTTTTGTTTTGCTATAGTCAGTCACCCTGAGTGGGACAGGTATGCACAGATGTAGGTCCCGTGCCTGCTGGGCTTAGAGACCCAAGCTACTCCTCACTAATGAGGCCCAGAAAGGCTGAAACATGTCTGGGGATGCTTGTGGTCTCGTGTAGAAGCGATGTGACCTAGCAGTTCAGGCCGGACTACCCCTTTGGGGGTGGGACCAAACCTGATTTGCATATGGACTTTCCCCTTCTGTAATGACTTGGCAGGTGAAGAACGATGATCTGGAGGGTTACCCAGAGCAATGCCAGAGGTTAAGATTTATTCTAAACCTTCCTGCATCACCTTTTTGTTTTGCTTTAGTCACCCCGAGTGGGACAGGTATTCCCGGATGTGAGTCCCGTGCACGCTGGGCCTAGAGACCCAAGCTACTCCACACTAATGAGGCCCAAAAAGGCTGAAACGTGTCTGGGGATGCTTGTGGTCTCTGTCTGCGGATGCTTGTGGTCTCGTGCTGAAGGGATCTGACCTAGCAGTTTGGGCTGGACTGCCCCTTTGGGGATGTGACCAAGCCTGATTTGCATATGGACTTTCCCCTTCTGTAATGGCTTGGCAGGCGAAAAGCGATGGTCTGGAGGGTTGCCCACAGCAATACCAGAGGTTAAGATTTATTCTAAACCTTCCAGCCATCACATTTTTCTTTTGTGTTGATTCGCCAAGGCAAGTCAAAGGAGGTGTGTGCCATTGGCCGTGGCCATGGGGCAAGAGGGGCCCATCGGCTCACAGCACCACAGAGGGACAGGAACAATTGGTCACCAAATCATGTCTGAGGTATGGGTATGACCTGCTGCACCCTGCAGAGTGTCCGGCAAAAGGAAGAGCCAGTGGAAGGTGCGGAACGATGGACCATTATGCTTGCATGTGCAGGGCTCCGTTACCAGTGGTGATCCACAGAGGCCCCATCCGCGCTTGGTTCTTTAGACAGTAGCACCCACCAAATGTGGCCCTCATGGATCAGGAGGATGATGGAGCAGCCCAGGACCTGGAGGAAGAGGAGGATGACGAAAACATCTTCGTTATCTCGAGTGTGAGCGTCCTGAGATCGAAGGTCTGGAGGGTTGCCCTGAGCAATGCCAGAGGTTAAGATTTATTCAAAACCTTCCAGCCATCACCTTTTTGTTTTGCTATAGTCATGGGTCCTGTGCCTGCTGGGCCTAGAGACCCAAGCTACTCCTCACTGATGAGGCCCAACAAGGCTGAAACATGTCTGGAGATGCTTTTGGTCTTGTGCAGGAGGGATCTGACCTAGCAGTTCGGGCTGGATTGCCCCTTTGGGGGTGGGACCAAGTCTGATTTGCATATGGACTTTCCCCTTCTGTAATGGCTTGGCAGGTGAAGAACGATGATCTTGAGTGTTGCCCAGAGCAATGCCAGAGGTTAAGATTTATTCTAAACCTTCCAGCCATGACCGTTTTGTTTTGCGGTGATTCGTCAAGGCAAGTCAGAGGAGGTACGTGCCATTGGCCATGGCCAAGGGGCAAGAGGGGCCCGTCGGCCCACAGAACAATTGGTCACCCGAATTATGTCTGAAGTATGGGTATGACCTGCCGCACCCTGCGGAGTGCCCGGCAAAAGAAAGAGCTTGCAGAAGGTGCAGAACACTGGACCATTATGCTTGCATGTACAGGGCTCCGGTATCAGTGGTGGTCCAGAGAGGCCCCATCTGCTCTGGGTCCCTTAGGCAATATCACCCACCAAATGTGGCCCTCATGGATCATGGGGAGGAAGGAGCCGCCCAGGCCCTGGAGGAAGAGGAGGATGACGAGAACGTCATCGGTATCTCTAGTGTGAACGTCCTGAGATCGAAGGGCCGGAGCCAGCCGAAATGCATGGTGCAGGTGTATGGGTCGCCAGTGCCGGTGTTGGTGGACATGGGTGCTTCAGTCAATGTCATGGCTAGGGTGCATTATGAAGCCATGAGAGAACCCCCAACCCTGCAACGTCTAAAGGCACATATTTTCACATTTGGCAGAGAGCAGCCCATCCCTTTGGAGGGGGCATTTGTGTTGAAGGTGGAGCATGGCAGCAGTTTGAGTATAGGCACATTTCTTTGTGACGGATGTGAGCACCAACACTCTCCTGAGCTGTGCTGCGGTGGAAGCACTGGGCATCGTCAGCTTCAAGTATAGTGTATTTGTGGAAGATGTGCAGACAATCGTCAAAATGTGTGAGGAGCTATTTGTGGCGATCGGCCAGATGGTCAGTGAGCCAGTGGGATTGCACATTGGTGAGTCCATCCAACCAGTGGCCCTGAAGTACTGAAGAGTCCCTTTTCACTTGCGGGAGCTAGTGGTCAAGGAGCTGTAGAATCTTGTGAACTTGGACATAATTGAAAAGGTGGAAGGGGCGATTGCCCTGGGTGTCGCCAATCGTGACTGGCCAAAAACCCAAGCAGCCTGACTCCGTCAAGATCTGCGTGGACATGCGATTGCCCTACATGCAATCAAGTGGGAGAAACACCTTACCCCGATGATTGATGCCATCACCACAGAGCTACAGGGTGCAAGGTTTTTCTCCAAGCTGGACTTGAGTGCTGCATACCACCAGGTTATGTTACACCCGGAGTCCAGGTACATCACGACATTCACGTCACAACAGGGACCGTACCGATACAAATGCCTCGGCTTTGGTGTGTCATCAGCTGCTGAAGTGGTCCAGAACTTGATACGAGGGGCTCTGGCAAACTTGGAAGGTGTTTTGAACATCAGTGACGACATTGTAGTGTTTTCTAAGTCGGAGGTAGAGCACATGGCACGCATGGTGAGGACCCTGGAACGCACACAAGCACTAGGCTTAACACTGCATCGGAGAAGTGTGAATTCCTGCAGACAAGCATTGAGTTCATTGGCTTTGTATTTAAAGAAGGAGGGGTGTCCCCTGACCCCTGCAAGGTCAAGGACATAATGTGAGAAAGGCCCTCAGAGAATGTGACGGAAGTTCGCACCTTCCTGGGCATGGTGACTTACTGTGTCCGGTTCATAAGGAACTTGGCCATGTAGATGGAACCCTTGAGGAGCCTCACAAGGAAGCATACCGCCTGGCAATGGGACCCTCTTGAGCAAGCAGTGTTCAAGGATGTGAAAAGGGCCCTCATGTCTAAAGATACAATGGCGTTCTTCGATCCGTTCCTTCCATCTGAAGTGGAGGTGGACGCCATTCTGTTTGGTCTGGGAGCGGTTCTAACGCAGATGGACACCAAGGGAGTAGAAAGGCCCATTGCTTATGCCAGCTGCGCTTTGTTAGAGACTGAACAGAGGTACTCCCAGATTGAGTGCAAGGCCCTTGCAGTGCTGTGGGGGTGCAGGCATTTTCGGCTGCATGTGCTGGGGAGGCCATTGACAGTGGTGACGGATCACAAGCCTTTGGTGCCCATCATGGCGGGCTCATCATCGAAGCCGCCAGCCCGCATCGAGAGGTGGATTCTGGCACTGCTGGAGTATGGTGTATCGCTGGTGTACCACCTGGGGGCAAACAACATGGCTGACTATTTGTCACACCACCACAATGACGTAGGGGATGGAGAGGATGCATCCAGCATTATAGAGGCCGACAAGCACATGCAACTCATTGTGGAGTAGGCTACCCCCAACTCAATGCCCATCCAGGAGCTGGAAAGGGTGTCAGAAAGTGGCAAATGCTTCCAGATCTCAGAGAATTCAGGAAGCACGAGTGACTCTGGAACAACTGTGGAGGGTCAGAGATGAGCTGACATTCACTGACTCAGGGCTACTGCTGCAGGGAGACAGGATATTTGTGTTTGCTCACAAGATACAGAGGTGATTGATCTGGCGCATCAAGGCCACCAAGGAATGGCCAAGACCAAAGCCTGACTGCGGCTGAAGGTGTGGTTCCCAGACTTGGAAAAGAGAGTAGAGGAGTGTGTAGCGGCCACTGTGTGGTGTCAGACAGCATGCCTGGTGCAGAGGGAACCCCTGATTGAGTCCATGCCTGGAAGAACCTGGCCATGGGAGGCGGTACACGCAGACTTTGGGTCCACAGGGAGAGATGTCTACTTTATGGTGGAAGCCCAAGTGGAGGAGGAGAGAAAATCCAAAATGAGGGCGAGAATGTGAAAAGGGGGCTTCGACAGCACCAGTTAGCCCTGGGAGATGAGGTGATAGTAAGAAATGGGCTCCCCCAAGTGACACTGTCGTTGATATATGAACCGAGCCCCATGGACTGGTTGCAGGGAAGGGGTCGATGGTGATAGCCTCGGATGGAACAGCCACCATCACGAGGAATGGCAGTTTCTTCAAGAGGCTGGGTGATGGCATACTGCTCGGGGCATCCCTGGGCAGAGATTGTGCCGAGGAACCGGATGAAGGTGGTGCGGCTGACTGCTCTCAGATTCCCATGGACTGAACGGACAAAGGTGAGGGGAGGCCGAGCTAGGAAGGGGGCACACGGTATCCCCAGTGAGCTGGGAGGGTAGGACCTGGACCCCTGAATCAAGCAGCCGGGAGTTGCTGGAGACTGGTTCATCTGTTTTAGTTAGAGGGTGTTATTTTTATTTGCCACGTGTTTTGTGGTTTTGTAATGTTATTGTTATGAAAAAGGTGGAGTGTGGTGTCCCTTTAACATGCACACGTGGCAGAGTGATGTAACTGTTGCAAGTGGATTTCAATAAATGGGGCGCGTCATGTGCGCTCCCCTTAGCATTCATAGAGCCTGGACTGGAAGCAGAGCTGTCGTCTGTTGGCTGGGGAGGGGGGCGGGCTCACGGTGCAACGGGAGGCTTCCTAGCAGCGGGGCCCCGTTCCACAGGGACATCACCGTGCTGGAATTGCAGGATGCGCATGCGTGCTGGGGATCATGCCGAGCAGGATTCCGAGGCCCATAGGTTTTCCTTGATGGGCAAGTCCATGCTGTCACTGACAGGTTCCCTTGAACACAGGGTTGCTGATTGCCATTAAGGTTTACGTCTTGGTTAACTTGGGGAATTTTCATCATAGACTCACGTTTTTCTGTTGCAGCTGGTCTTGCGTCTCCTTGTTTCCATGTTGTAATAGATGCAGAGTCTGCTAGCGGCGACAAATGACAAATCGCTACTGTGAGATCAGGGAAGGGTGGGGTAGATGGGGGACCTCCCAGTACTATTCCTGGGGGCCCTGCACCACTTAGCAGGTGGGTGTATGTGTCCCCCACAGTCACCCAACCCCTGACTTTTAGAACCAGGCAGGGCACTTCATCAAAGGAGGAGTGATGATTAAGTAGATGGCTAGTGCTCACCCCTCCCACCCTGCCAAGTACCTGCACTATTTGGGTACATCTCTGTTACTCTTTTGGTGATCGTTAAGCGCCTAGAGTGCTTCAGCCTCTGTGTAGCAATTTCACTCCCCGATGGAAGCAAATCTTTACTGTACCTGAGGCGACAAAAGATGGTTTGATATGTAGCTCATGTTTATCGTATGCCATTTCCATATAAATGCCTTTCTCTTCATTGCCTCAATCGTGGTGAACCCCCATTGTATCATAACATGGCGGGGAGCAGTTGGTGAGTCCCCTTATACCTCCCACCGTGAAAACGTGTTCCACATCATCAAGTTTTAAGGAATGTTTCACCTAGCAATCAGAGTAGCTAGCATACGTTTTAATTCCATATTGAAAGAGGTATCCGCAGTTTCTGTAGACCCTTTATGCTTAGGTTGCTACTTCTCACCTTGCTTTCAGTCACTAGATTTTGTGCAGGAGCTTTGCAGTTTACAGACAAATGGGCTCTGCAACTCTCATGAACACCCAGTTCTCTGCTGTCTGTCGAAATTCCCTTAGCAGAAATGCGGGGTTCTAAAATTAACATGTTGACCTTTTGCACTTTTTGTGAAGCTCTTGCTTCTACAATTTCGTCGAGTGTGCGCTGGTGAAGAACACAGAGGCATAAAGGCCAACATCCCCCATTCCACTCGGGAGAATCCAGTCCTGGTTTTAGCTTTGCATTATGAGACTTGTAGTCCAGGATAGGTCTTTTTATAAACCCAGGATTACGAGTCCCACACTGCAAAGTGAATACCAGGACTGGACTAGCATCTTCCAAGTGCAATGGGGTATGTTGGCAAGTATGCTGAGGTCATCCAGGGTCTGAAGGGACTTAAAGCGGTAGTTTGGTCAGAAATGTTGTTGGCCCAATTGATCAGGCATGTATTTTCGAGCATACATCGATCGTTCTCAAAAATAATTCCAATGCAACTTACCTGAGTTTTTCTCACTTTAACACATGTGAAAACGACGGGTCGGGTACTGCCATTTTGTGCTAATCTTATCCGTTGATCCATCGCCCTAAGTTCAAGTGCCCTCAGGGGACTAATTCAGATCACACGCCCCTAACGCTGACATCACTAGACACTCACGGCCCATTTCACAACCCCAATGCACGTCTCATGGCAACGTCCTCTGTGCGCAATCTATTGACGTATCTCCATGGAAATGCCAAGATGCCTCGTTCCTCGACAACTGTAAACAAACCCTTTTGGATCACACAACGTTGGAGTTTCTTTTTCATTCCTGTCAGTGTATTAAATTTCAAACTTCCCTGACTTGTTTCTGCTTTGTTTAGCCATCGGCCAAGTATGGTACACTGAGCACTGGCACATATGCTGCCTAAAATGGATTAACTCAGAAGTTGCTTTTCATTTCTTATATTATGGACAAATGTCTTTACCAAACCATATTTAAACATGTATCCTTGCAAACTTTTAAAGTTTGAGCCTATTAATCTTGTCTTTTCATGATGTGTTTTTGTAAAATGGCTGTTGGTACGCTTGTCTTTCTTTAACATTCAATGTTAATGAGAAACCTCTCAGGGACGTCATTTGGGGGTCGCCAGGGGTCGCAACTGCAACCGCTGAAGTCTCCCCTGCTACCCCTAAAACCAAAAATCTTTTTTAATGTTTTTTTTTGTTTTTTTGAATGCCAGCTCCTGTGCTGCGGCCAGTGCCATGTGGCTCTTTGTTTCTGGAGTGGCAGGCATTCTTGTTCAGGCCTCTTAAAAAAACAGGGGGTTCCACAAGTGTAACACTTTGAACAGTGACCCTAAATAAGAAAGAATAGGGATAAGAAACATTTTGCCTTTGTGGAATTCTATACAATAATTGCTAGACTCATTAATGGTTTATTTCAGTCACACTCCAGGGGCTGAGTCACCGATTTAGTCTGTTCTAAACACCTCAAATTCACAATGCAGACATAAACTTCCAAAAAAGCATTTAGAGTAGAATAAGCATCCATTCCGGAGTATGCATTTTGATTTTCGCAAGTTGCAGTTATAGCATGTTTTTTTCTGCCCTTGTCTCTGTTAAGATCATCACACGACATTCCATCTCGGTGTCCTCGGTCACTTAATAAAATCCTTGTGCCTGAAAGCTTGTGTACATTGTAGAAATATTTGACCATAGCACATCAAGTGGTCCTTGATTTCATTGGGCCTCAATTAATGCTTTTAATGTATCATGAATCTAAGAATATTCTAAATTTTGGTAATATTTTAGGGTTTTAGATGATGTGTTTTTGTTTGCTTTCTTCTCCTCTTCTCCTTCAGTTTTTTTTGGTTCTCTCCTGTAATGGATGAATTGATGTGATGAAGGATGGAATGGAATTGTTAAGAGATTGTAATAAACTAAATAAAAAAATAATGCTTTGTTGTAATGTGTCTATCTTTCCCATATCCCTGGCATGCTGTTCAGGATGTTTGTTTGCATGTATGAGGTAACGAGTACGGGATGTCATGTGAGTGTGCTGCTTTCCAAATTTTGCCAACCTCTGAAGCCTGAAAAGTAGATCCACGCAGGCGTGACATGTGGACAACTTTGCACCAGATTTGCAGATGAACTGGCCTGCTGTTAAATCTCATTTACCAGTTTAATGGTATCCACTACAGAGTGTAATTTGCTTTCTGACTTTGAGAACATTCAGACATGTAATTGCTCATTTTACTATAGCTGGTAAGATAGCTATAGCCAGTAAGATAGCTCAGTGGGTTGAGGACTTGCTCTAGTGATGTGTGCGTGATCTGCAGGTTGCAGGTTCGAATGCCAGCAAGAACAACTCAGCCTTTCATCCTTCTGAGGTCGATAAAAGAGTACCAACACAAGTTGGGTGATATTGCATGTATATTTGTTCTATATAAAGCGTTTAAGCATAAGTACTATATAATAACACATCATTATCATTTGGCCTTGGACGCATTCTTGCATTCACAGTAATTTGGTAATATGGGTTTATGCACACTGATGTTAATGATACATACGTGAGACATATTTGAATGAAATTTATATCACATTAGTGATATCGTAAACATATTTTTCGTAGTGTATTTAGGAACAATGCTATGTGATGCCACTTGCTGTTTTGGCAAGGGGTGAACGGTTGTGTTTCATCGCTTCTCGTGATGTCACTTTGGTATGGGGCCAAATTACACCACTTCCTTTGATGTCATCAGAGGTCAAAGGTCGTGTGATGTCACCTCCGCTATCCCTGGCATTTTGGTGAAATGACGTCCCTGAAACCTCTTTTCTTTTCATGTATACACACAAAAAGTTTTTATTTACAGTGTTGATTCTGTGCTTCTTCACTATTCCGGAACTATGGCAAAAATTCAGCCCTACCTGCACAAACCTGAATATTCTGAAGAGGAAAACCTTGAAAGAGAAAGAACTTGAGACGATGTGAAATCAGATGAAAGACAAGACAATCAATCACCGGAGCCTGAACCCAGTCGCATGGAACACGTTTCCACCTGGTGTACCTGCCATTGCTGTGAGCTTATTCCTACTCTGGTGGAGAATTGCTTTTGCACATAAAACTCAGGCTGCTTGGCTTACATTGCCGAAGAAGACACACCACTGCTATGCGTTAACAAACTGCATGACTTTAGGGCCGCCTGTTTTACAAGATCCGAGTTGCGAATTATGATGGTCCTTTTGCACAAACTTTGTGGTGCTGAAGAAGTTCTTGGTGCTCGACAGTGTCAAGGTGGTTCCAGGGCACTTTGCAGCCCTGGAGACTGAGTTAGTGTGGTACCAGGTTGTAGGCAGTTTGGCAAGCGAGGCTGGACGGACCTCTGCAGGCTGTCCAGCGTGGTGACTAAGGGCCATAAATCGTCGTCTCTGTGCTGGTTGGCAGATCTGGAATGCTGCTCAAGGTGTCTCCGACGGCTCTGGTGACTGAGGCGTGACAACAGTCAGTGGTGCAGCCGGATGTGGTTCGAGGTCTCAAAAATGTCCTTAAAAGAGGGATGCAGGATGATGCTTGTGTGGCACTCCTCCTAGTTCTTCGCAGGTCTTGTGTCCTTTCAAGGTGGATTGCCCAAAGCTCAGGAGAGTGTTTTTAGGCAAAAGCCTTGTCCTTAGTTCAGATAGTCTCTGGCACTTCCCACCTAGGAGGCTCGCTGGCAGAAACTAGCAGGGCATGCTGTATGCTGACTGGGTACCGATTCTGGAGCTGCTGGATATGTCCTCTGAGTACGGTATTTTCCTCTGTTCCCTGGGAGATGTTTAGGGGAGGGATCTTGCTTCCCTCTTGGAACTCCTGGCTTTCCTTCACTGGCAGAAGATGTAAGGTAGACTGTACCAAATGAGTCCTTCTTCTTACTGCTTTCAAAGTTTTCAAATGATCTGCTAAGTCAGGGGTACAGCCATCTTTTAAAGCCAAATGGGGCCCAGTGATTGGTGTCGGCTAAGCCCATATTAATGAACCAATTCTGGGTCCCCACCAATAGTCTTCTGTTATGCATGAGTCCAGGACCAGAATACCCTGCAACAGGACAGACAAGGGGTGACACCATATACCTAAGTCCCACCCATCTCCCTGACGTTTGTAGATCAAAGTGTCTCTCTGGTTAACTGAACCCTCTGTGACTCTTGATTAAAGCGCGGGGTTCCCTTGAAATTTGTGCTGGGAGCAGACGTCCTGTCTCTCCCAAACCACATACTTCTCCCCTCTGAAATGGGGCAGCTCAGCTCTGCAGTGGTTTGCCTACTGTAAATAGTGCGACCAGGCATGGATTTCACTGCCTTTCATACAGAGAGATGGGAACCAGCTTCAAGATGACACATACAAAAGGGGTGTTAACCCTGCCTTTCCTGTTGTCAGGCTTGCTTCAGTTATCTCTCATTAGTATGCACTGCCACCAGCCATAGAACAAAGGAAAGCAGATCCATGGGGCCTTTGATATTTAAAGTAGGCTGCCCATGCTGGAGGAAGGTGTGCCTTTCCTCTCCTTGAGATGCTTTGATGTACCCTAGGCTCTCACATTCCAACTGAATATGACAGGGGAAGATGACACCTGTAGGTTATGCCTTCCCGAAGTACATGTGACTATGCGTTTTGTGCGGGAAGCAGATGGACTGTGTGTGGAATGGCTTCACACAGTCCTCAGGGGTTGGTCTCCCATCCTTCTTTTTCATTATTAAAAAATCAAAAAAACCTAGGCCAACGTACTCGCCCCGTGCGGATGGTCGAATTCCTCCGAACATTTCTTTTTTTGTTTTTTTAAACTTCAATTTTTATTCAGGTTTAAAAAACAGTGTTTAAACATTCCCCAAACCCCCTTCTCCCCCCTACCCTACCACCCCAACTTGTACCCACCCCCTGACCCCATGTCCAAAGCAAGTCTGTTGTTCCGGGAGACTTTTATCGTACTCTCCCTCTCTTCGGGTGTGATTCAGCTAGTGCCCATGACTCCGACAGGCCTGAAGCCGCCTTGCCCCGGGTACCAGGGCCTCCCTGTCTTTTTTTGCACAGCTCTCAGTCTGGTTTGCCCCGTTGGGACTGAGCTCCCCACCCAGGATTCAATGGACCTCCCATCCCCAGGATTGTTGTACTCCGTACCAGTTCGTGAGGAATGAGCTAATGTCATTGTTCACCATGGCAGTCAGTTTGTCCATCACAAACATGTTTTTTACTTTTTTCATCCAATCTTCCTTAGAAGGGGGCTCCAGGCTTTTCCATTTTTGTGCTAGGGCTACTCTACCCGTCCGCAGCATTGTCTCCAGCATCCTTGGGTATCAGTGTACTTCCGTTTCCTCCGGGGGGAGGCCCAGTAGCATCGTCAGGGGATTTAGAGGTAAGTGTTCCTCTATCACTTCCGCCATCCAGTCCCTCACTGACCGCCAGTGCACTTGAGCCTTTGGACAGTGCCACCACATATGGCTCCTGGAGCCTGCTTGACCACATCCCCTCGGGCACAACGGGGACACTGCCGGGAACATCTTAGATAATTTCACTGGGTCCCTATGCCACCCCTGCAGTACCTTAAAGTTGTGTTCCATATCGGCGGTAAATAGATTCCCATGGAAGGCAATTTTGAATATTCTGGACCAGGAGTCCTCTGAAATCTCCTCTCCCACCAGGTCATTCAAGAACTTGCGAAAGTTTCTCCTTCCCTGGAGGTCGTATGTATTGAGGATTTTATACATTCAAGATACCACCCCCTTCCTCGAGGTCGCCGTATCTATGAACTTCTCAAAAGGGGTTAGCTGTCTACTCAGATTGGGACCCCATGACTGATCACATAGAATGCTCTTTAGGCAGAGGTACTCAAAGATGGTTAGGGATCCCTGGCCGAGCGCGTCCCTTAGTTCCTCATAAGGCAGGAATTCACCCTCCCTGAACATCTGCCCTGCCCACTCCAATCCCTTATCCGACCAGGTTTGGGATGACCTAAACCCCTTATTACCCAGGTTGAGGGGGTGGCCCCAGAGGGAGGTCATCGGGGACGTCCATGTAGTGAGGTACGCTGTCTGAGGCCCTTCCTTCCAAATGTCCCAGAGAACCCCCAAGGTCGGGTGGGTTTTCAAATGACTCGGGATTGTTCTTCGTGGAGCCCACACAAGGTTGCAGACCTTCAGGGGGTGAGTGTCCATATCCTCCAGGTATGACCAGTACGTCCCCATTCCTTCCTTCATGTGTTCCAATAGCACTCACAGCTGGGTGGCGCGGAAGTACAAATGGAAGTCCGGCAACCCAAACCCTCCCTCCTCCCTTGGCAACGTAAGTGTGGTCTTCCTGGGTCTCGGGGTTTCCCCTGCCATATAAAGTCCTAGCGTTCCGGAGAGCCCTGAAAGCCTGCTCTGGGACGTTGGTCGGAAGGGCTGTAAAAAGGTACAGGAGCCGTGGCAGTACGTTCATTTTAACCGCCGTCATCCTGCCATACCAGGAGAGGATCATCCCGCCCCACCTCCTCAGATCTGATGTGATCCCTGTTATTATGGGGTCGTTGTTCGCAGTGGCTAGTTTAGTTAGGTCCCGTGTGAGGAGAACCCCCAGGTATCGTATTTCGGCCTTTCCCATTTCGATCCCATGAAGCCTGTCTAAGGGGTCTAGCACCGGGTCCCGGAGTCTCAAAGGGAGCAGGATCAATTTCGAAGTGTTGACTTTCAGGCCCGAGTAGTGTCCAAACTCAGTCACCAGGTTCAACAGAGGGGGGAGTGAGGAGCTAGGGTCTACCAGGTAAACCAGGATGTCATCTGCAAATAGGGAGAGTTTAAATTCCACCTCCCCCCTGCTGATCCCCTTAATTCCTGGATGTGATCTGATCGCTATGGCCAGAGCTTCTATCGTGAGGACGTATATCAGGAGGGAGAGGGGACACCCCTGTCTTGTCCTTCGAGAGAGGGGGAAGGCATCTGTCAACTCCCCATTCACTTGGACCCTTGCCGTGAGAGCTCTGTAAAGGGCCGTTACCCAGCTCATGATGTGGGTCCCGAAACCCATCTTCCTCAGGAGGAGATCACTGTACCGCCATTCGACCCTGTTGATCGCTTTCTCCGAATCTAAGGAGAGGACACTTGCGTTGAGCTCCGACCGTTGCGCGAAGTGGAATAGATCTATGGTCTTACGTATGTTATCCGAACCCTGCCTCCCCTTGATGAAGCCCACCTTATCCCCATGGACTAAATTTGGCAATATACCCTCTATCCGCCTCCCCACCACCTTGGCCAGAATCTTAACGTCAATGTTTAGCAGTGATATGGGGCGGTAACATGCACACTCTGCAAGGTCACTCCCCTCCTTGGGTAACACTGCGATGATAGCCCCCATCATGGAATCAGGGAGAGTTTCCCCCTCTAGCACGGAGTTGATAACTCTCACTAGGTAGGGAATTAAAGAGGATCGGAATCTTTTGTAAAAATAAACAGAAAACCCGTCATCCCCGGGGGTGGTTCCCACTTTCATCGCCTTGTCCACCTCTTCCTCGGTCACTGGCCCTTCCAGACCCTCAGACATCTCCCTAGACAAAGCAGGAAGTTGGATTGAGTTCAAGAAATCTTCTATCGGAGCAGTTCCCCCATCATATTCGGATGAGTACAGGGTCTCATAATATCGGCGAAAGGCTTCTCCAGTATGGGAAGACTCGCAACCCAGAGTGCCCTGAGCGTCCCTCACTTCCCTCACCATTTTGCTCCTCTGGACCTCCCTGAGCTTCCAGGCCAGGATTCTGTCCGCTTTGTCCCCTTTCTCATAGTACTTTTGTTTGACCATCTGAAGACTTCTCTCCATTTTGTGGAGGAGTAAGTCCTTCAGCTGGAGCCTGTAATCCTCCAAGGCGGCCACACGGTCGTGTTCCGGCTCTCGGTCCGGGGAGTCTCCCGGCTGGAGTCGGGCGATTTTTTCCCGCAGGGTCTTCTCCTGTGCCTCTCTCACCCTCTTTGCCGATGCACCCTTTTGGAGAAGAACACCCCGTAGAGTCGCCTTAAAGGCGTCCCAGAGCATGTGTGTGCCCACTTCCCCATTGTTGTTTAGTTCAAAAAATTCTGTTACGGCGTCTGCAATCTCTTGGGCGTGGACCTTGTCCTTAAGTAGGGCATCGTTGCATTTCCAACAGCCTCTGCATTCTTTCCGCCATCCCCCCGATATTGTGACCCCCACCATGTCATGGTCCGACCAGGGTACGGGGTCGACCCTGTAGCCTGCAACATACGGGCGAAGGGTTACGTCCACCAAAATATAGTCTATCCTTGAAAACGAAGCATGGATGGCCGAGTAGTATGAAAAAGAGGTGATTCCTGTTCTGGGGGACAGAATTGAGTCTACCAGGCCCAGCTCTTCGTTCACCCTCTGGAAGGTGCGCGCCGTGGACTCATCCGCGGGTCTGGGGTTCTGTGGGCCCACCCGCTTCCTATCCAAAGATGGGTCCAGCACCATATTGAAATCTCCCCCTACTACCAACATGCCCCGTACAAATAGCTTGAGTTTCTCCTTTACTCCCTCCCAGAATTGGGCCTGGCCATCATTCGGACCGTACACCACAGCCAGGGTCAGGGGGGATCCTTGTAAGGTGCCCCTCACCAATAGAAAACGGCCCTCAGGGTCCTGCAGGGTGGCCTCGCTAGTGAAGCGGACATCCCTGGCAATCAGGATGGCCACCCCTCTTTTCTTCCCCTTGTGGGATGCATGGAAAACCTCCCCTATGCTCTCCTCTCATTTTGGGTTCCTTCCCCCGCGCCCAGTGTGTCTCTTGCAAAAACAACAGGTCCAACTTTGCCCTCCTGAATTCTCGGCAAACCAGGGACCTCTTGGTGGGGGTGTTCAAGCCCCGCACATTCAGGGTGCCCACTCCCAGAGCCAGTTGGCATTCAGCCATAATCTGAGTCGCCAGATCTGTTGGGCACCTGCCTAGCATCACTATTCCCTTTTCGCTCCCTTAGTCTCATTGTTAGGACATTATTTGAACCTTCCCCCTACTCATCCCCGAACCCCTTCCCCAACCAGAAACCCCCAACTAACTTTGTCACCCCCTGCCCCCTCCCCGGCATCCAGCCAATTAGTTCCACCATACCTGCCATTAGGCCGGACCACCAGACTGCCCTTCCCGACCGGGCACTCACATCCAAGCTCTTTGTTATGAGCCCCCCCTCTGTTTCTTCCCCACCGTCGCCCCCATCTTACTTGCTGTCCTGGGGGAATCTTTGTTCATCCGGACCATCATTGCGTCGGGTCCTGTCCCTCAAGCGGACGGGACGCCCCGATCCTCAGTCCTCTGAGTCATTGCGCACCCCCTCCCTCCCGGACGGTGGGGTGTTTAGCTTCTTGTATTTTCTCGAGCCGGTTTTCCTCCTCCTGGACCCAGGACGGTCCGAGGTACCCTCCCCGATCGCTGCCGGGCCCACCGGGCCTCTTCAAGGGGTAGACTCCGTCACGTAATCCTGAATGGCCCCTTTTATATCCTCTTCTGTGATTAACGACGTCCGTTGGCCCATGTATTCGAAAGTCAGGGAGAATGGGTACCCCCATCTGTATCGCACCCCTTTGTCCTTCAACAGTTGCGTCAGGGGGCGGCACATTCTCCGCTTCGCCAAGGTGTAGGCGGAAAGGTCTTGAAATATTGAGATCTCTGCGTTGTTGTAGGAAATCACCCCCGTTTCCTTACCTCCTCCAGGACCTTTGCCTTGTCCGTATAATAGTGAAATCGTGCAAGGATTGAGTGGGGGCCCCCTGCCCTACCACCCGCTCTGTGCACACGATCAAATGTCAGCTCCGTGGTCATCTCTTCAGCGAATAGGAGGGTGATTATGTCTCGCACCACAAGGGTTAAGTATCTCTTTGTTTCCCCCTCCACCTCGGGAACCCCAAAAAATCTGAGATTGTTCCTCCTTTCCCTATTTTCGTAGTCATCCATTTGCCTGGCCCTTTCCTCGTCCCTCTTTTCCGAGGCCGCCAGCCGCATCTCCATTTGCACCTCCTGCGTAGCTGAGGACGACTGATAGGTCTCCACTTGCAAGAGCCTGTCCTCCACCTTGTCCATCCTGTTGTCCATTTTTTCCAGTTTCTGCGCAATGTCTGATCGCATATCCCGGATCTCCTGGAGTATGGATGCGAATCCCCTCTCCATAGCTGCTGCGGAGTGCGTCAGGGCTTCCGAATGGGCCATGCTCCTGTGGTTTGTGGGGTTCTCGTTTTTGTCACCAGCCCCTCGTAGCAAAAGGTTTGCAGGGTCTCCCACCAGTTCGTACGGGCATTTCCCATTCCTGCTTCGCAGTCCCCCACCGGCTCTGGAACGAGGGGATTGCCCCCCGGGGCCTAGTGGATGGGTCCGCGCGGCAGGAGGGGACCTTTAGGCGGGCACACGCCCCACCAGAACCATGTGGGGGCCTCACACCCGGGTCCTGTAAAGTCCTGGGGGACTGCAGGCGAGCACACACCCTGCGGCGTAACGCAGGGGCCTCCACCTACCAGAAGTGAGCGCCAGATAATTCTGTTGGCGTGACGGCGCTGCTCCTCAGTTTCTCGGGTGGAGGGGTCGTGGGGTGGAAGCCCTCCGGGTCCTCGACCTCTATCATCGTCTGTCTCTTCCTCGGGCACGGGCTCGTGGGCCTTTCACAGGAGGGGGCCACCCTCTCTCCCCGGGCGTCGCCTCGTCTCCGGCCGCAGGCTCGTCCCGCCACCACCAGCTCTCTTCACCAGGGGGGGGGTTTGTGGAACACGCACCCAGGTTCTACCGCTACGGGAGCCCCGACCGCGGTGCTTCTGTTCGTCCGCGTCCTCTTCCTGCTTCGGGACCGATGTCCCAGGTCTCCGTGTCTTCCCACGGTGGCGGGCGGAGGGCTCTCCGCCTGGGCCCAGCACTCCGATGGGAGTCCCCTGCCTTGCCGGGCAATGCCCACGCTGCGGGTCCGCGGTCGAGGGGATCGCCCCTCCAGGCTCTCCCTTCGCTCCGTCACTTTGGGCCGTGAAGTCCGTTCTCTGGCTTCCCGATGCCCCCAGAGTCCGCTCTTGCGTTGAAAAGGGATGCGGGGGGTCCAGCAGCCGATCCAGCACGGTTTTGCTGCCGGGGGGGGGTCCGGTGGGGGCTCAATCCCTTTCAACGGCCCGAGTATGGCGGGAGAGCAACGCTCAGGCTGCCATCACCTGCGCGCCCCCTGGTGGCCTTCCCTCAGAACATTTCTAATAAATCCCTACTTGAAATCATAAGTAGTGTCAGTACTTCGTACGGAAACAGTATTTTTTAAAGCATAACAATGCCTTACATTTTACAAGGTAGTGCAAAAAGAAAATGCAGTTATTGGTTTCATTCAAGAAAACTATTTCTGACTTTACATGGTGGATTCGTAGAAGACTGGGATTTCGCGTTCGAGCCTGTGTGGTTCGAGCCATTCGCAATGAATTCCACAGTTACCACAGACAGTAACGTGGATTTATATAGACAATACCTTGATCACAGCACTCCAATTTGTAGTGTCACTGCCATCCACTTTACCAAACTAAATAAAAAATAAAAAATTGAGTTAATCTGAACAGTTGTTAGACATTTTTTGTAAGTCCACAACATGTCCAAACATCTAAGAGTATTGTAAAAGATTGGTGTACTTTAACATGTTTACTGGCCTATCGCGCCTCCCTCATCCACATCCATCCCCCCTTCCGCTATCAATGGCTGTTCGCACCTGTGGGCGTGCGCTCGCAAGGTGGCTGGACGATGGTGACGCTCAAGGTTCTGCATATCATGGACACTACAAAGGGTTCTTTCGTATAGGGACCCATATCCACCTGGCCAGCCCAGACCCGGTGTCTCCAGACTCCCCTTTGAAGACCCCGTCCCTGCAATCAACATATGTCTGTGTTCTTTGACTGTGTTCTGGGCCTATCGTGCTCCCCTCACCCACATCCATTCCACTCCACTTTCAATGACAGTTTGCACCTGTGGGCGTGCACTCGCAAGTGGGCTGGGAGGATGGGAACGCTCAAGGTGCTGAATACCAGGTACACCAGAAAGAGTTCTTTCCTATGGGGACCCTTATCCAGATGTCCACCCCAGACCCAGTGTCTCCAGACTCCCCTTTGAAGACCCCGTCCCTGCAATCAACATATGTCTGTGTCCTTTGACTGTGTTTGAGGCCTATTGCGCTCACCACATCCACCCCCTCCACTATCAATGACAGTTTGCACCTGTTGGCGCGTGCTGGCAAGGAGGATGGGAGGATGGGAATGCTCCAGGTGCCGAATAACATGTACAACACAAAGGGTTCTTTCGTATGGGGACCTTTATCCACATGGTCACCACAGATGCAATGTCTCCAGACTCCCCTTTGAAGACCCCGCCCCTGCAATCAACATATGTCTGTGCCATTTGACTGTGTCCCGGGCGTATCACGCTTGCCTCATCAACATCCATTCCCCTCTGCTATTAATAAGAGTTCGGGGGGCGTGTGCTCGCAAGGGGACTGGGAGGATAGGAGTGCTGAATACCAAGTACACCACAAAAGGTTCTTTCACATGGGGACCCTTATCCACATGGCCACCCCAGACTCGGTGTCTGCAGACTCCCCTTTGAAAACCCAATCCCTGCAATCAACCTCTGTCTGTGTCCTTTGACTGTGTTCCGGGCCTATTGCGCCTGCCTCATCCACATCCACCCCCTCCACTATCAATGACAGTTTGCACACGTGGGTGTGCGGTCGCAAACGGGCTGCACTGACAGGATTGAGGAGGTTAAACATTGTCATAGAGGCCTGATGGATGTGAACGAACACGTCAGACATTCACATACATACCCACTTCTATAACCCTTTATAAACATTGTGGGAGTTAACAAGAAAACATATGTGAGATCTCGCCACCTCTCACTTTTTACCTTACTTGCTGAGTCTGCTCATCTGAAATTCTAAGTAACGGTTAGTGAACTCTTACTATTGTGTTCTGTAGGGTCAATGTTCTCTGCTGGGCCACTTTCTATTGCTTTATACTCAATGTACACCCGATTCTCATTTTCTCTGTGATTAGCACATAACATTACAGAGTATTGTTTCCAAATGTAATCTTTCGTGGTGCACGTTTTCAATGCATGTTTGCTTTAGGTGCCATTTTCTATTATCAAAGGAATATGATGTTTGATACTTTTTTAATAGTAATATTTATTTACATTTTTGAAACAGTTCATAGGGAAAATCCAACAATGCCTTCTTGTATAGTTTTTGGTTGCACTTTTTAACAGCCATGCTAAACGTCAGAGTACAGTCCAGAATGTATTTCCAAAGGATTGAAATTTAATAAGAAAATGGCTCTTGAGCTGCGGATTTGCAGTGTCTGAAATTGAAAGCATAGCCAAGGATGTCTTGGATGACGTGAGGGGCAATCGATTCCACTTCTGCAGCATGTACTTCTCAGAAAATATGTACAAACAATCAAAGCACACTAAAAAGCGTCACCCCAGATTCCTTCGCAAATTACTTCCCAATGCAGTTCCAACTGAATTTCAGCACACACTGACCCAGGTGAGTAGTGGGTGCAAGATTTGTAAATGTATTTTACCATGTTCTAAATGTGCCTGTAGAATATGTCTTATAAATGACCGCTCAATATATTGTAATAGTCTGTGACCAGGTAACATAATTAATGTTTTTCAGTTTTTGGGGAATAATTCCATTGATATTGTATTACACAAATTTCCTTCATGACATGCTGTACTGTGGTTTGTACATTTTGAACTTTAGATTACTTTGTGTATCCCTACTTTAGAGATTCTCAAATAGTTCAGTGCAATGGGAGCCTTTCCAAACACGCACTCACATCGCATCCTTTAAAAATAGGTCATTTTTTTTTTAATTACCATGTCTGTCTTTATGTAGACTGCATGATAGAATTACAGACTGTTACAATGGAGGAAACCACAGACACGCCCAACTTCCTATTGGCGAGGCCAAGCAACCTTTCTTTTTACTGTTTTCGATGTAGTCTAAATTATAATACTAATGTCTGTTTTCTATTGTACAATGGTATGAATATATATATCGATTAAAGGACTGTGATGCTGCATCAAACACTATTCCGGAGTCAACAGAAAACTCACTCACCGTTCAAGTAATTTTTTTAGAATATTCCTTCAAATGCGACTACAAAATATGTATTTGTTCAAGTTCAACTTAAAACATATTCATTATTGTTATGTATAATATTAGTGTTTGATACAAACTGGCTTGTAGGCTTCTTTGTCAATATCGACTATCTTTACATGTAATTTCTTTTGATGTAACATCTTTATTATTACAATTACTGTAATATAGGCAGAGCCTGGAACTTCAACAACATACTATTCTTCTACTGCAACCGGTCTGGAGGATGAGGTATGAGAAGTGATAATTTATTGATTTATAATAATTATTATTGGTTACAAATATGTTTTTACATTTAAGATAACTTCATTTTTGGATAATTTGCAATACTGTCAGCAAATTGCAAAGCATTCAATCAACAACCTTGATGTATTTATCGTAGGAACATATGCAACAATGAAAGTAAACCTTCATGTTTTTGTTTATAAGGTTTAGCTGTTTAGCAAAAAATGGAATTGTTGAACCAAAATAACATTAAAACGCATTTAAGGGGCAACAATTTAATGAATATGTTTTGCAGGATGATCTCACACCAACTCCCGGTGACATCTCTGAAGGTTATCAGGTACAGTTTTCAAATATGTCTTTTTAAAATGTTACATGTTCACAGTGTTCGGGCTTATGTCAATGCTAATTTAAACATTTTAATCAGATGTTTAACCATATCTTTTTATATAGTTGAACTTATATTGTAAGATTGACAATCATTAAATCAACTTTCTCAGGATGTACTTTGTGAGATCAAAGATTTTAACATTAAATTGTATAACAATGTAATCAATGTTCTTTGAATTTGTTATGTAAAAGGAATGTTCTACTGAAGCAGTTGAAATTGAAGAGACACATGGACAAGAGGTATACATGAGATATTGTAAAATATCAGTTATCATCCATTTTAATTGTGATGTAATATTTAATATGCTCTAGTGGTTTCAATAGTGAAATTGTGTTACACATTTGTTTATCTTTCTTTAAATGGAAGAGCAACTTTTGAGGTTCATACAATTTAAAAATGCTTCTTTTTCAGCTTGGTCTGGTGGTTGGTAAATCCAATTTCACTGTTTCAAGGAAAATTCAGACGAGAAAAGTGCATAAGAGAAAGGTTTTTAAACACAATAAGTTGTTATCAGTTATTTCATTGATATCACATTTTCATGCTGTAATTCATTATTCTGTATGAGTGCTATACATTAAGCATTTTGTTTTATTTTCGATTGGAGGCCTAGGAAAAAGAGGAGCATAAAGACTCAGACAACTACACAAACTAATGATGTGGCTTGCCAAACTGTTGTCATTTGGGAGCAGCTACATTTTAAGGCTCAGCATGGTCCTTGCAAGATTCAGTCTGGTGATGCAGATGTCCAGTGGCGGGAATTTGAATTGAATGTCAGCAGTGACGCTGGGAATGTAACCCTGGATCATTGTTACAGCACACAGCATCACCCAGAAGAAACAGACAACACAGAAGATGTTTCAGAATTGCTTGTCGACAGGCTCACACAATCCACACCTTCTAAAATAACATGCTGTCTAAGAAACAGACAATATTTCCCCAATACATGTGGACAAATCGTAAATATCCCACACAGAAATAACAAAGTGTATTTGCTAGTGATTGGCAATTATGCTTATTATGTGGACTTCACTCTTCCTAGTGTTGAGGACTTATCCAACATGGATATCCATGGAATCACAAACCAGTATACTGCATGATGATTGGTTATGAAAGGAACCAAAATACATTGTTTTCGACTGATGCCTAATCCAGATTATGAAAATGATTAAATGTGATCATAAATGCGTAGGAGGATATGTGGGGAGCCATTGGCGAAGTTTACTCGTGCAGTGAAAGGCACCAACCTGAAGATCAAGGGTAGCTGTGTACACCACCATAGCTCATTTTCATGGTCTGCTCAACCTATACTTGGAAAAGTGCCTGCTGGAAATGTACTTTGCTCATCTGCTTTGTTGCTTAGTGGATCACGCACAGTACAATTTCAAGTTTTTCTAACTTTGTGGGCTCAAGCTCCTTCCAAAAACTCACTACTACAAATATCAGAAGGATTTCTTGTTCCCTGCTATTAGCCAGACATGGACACTCAAACAGATGTCAATGGACGATGGTCTTGCTAGCAAAAGGCTTTGGCTTGCTGGTGATGGACAGTGTGACAGTACTGTGCTTACCACTTCCAAGACATGGAAACCAAAAAGAAATTGTGAGTTCAGTCGTCGTGCAAGTATCTGAAAGTACATCTTCTGTTGCTATGGAAAAATATGGTTTCATTAGATCCATTCAACTTCTGCAATACAGAGGAATGCAAATAGAGCTGATAGCCCCTGAAAAGGCACATTTCAATAGCCAAGGCCATGCGAGGGCAGTTCCCAGACAAAAGGCACCAATATGATGTATGGCATGTCGCAAAATCAATTTCGAAAAAATTATAGCTGTTGGAAAATAAAGCTACATAATTTTTTTTCAATTGGTCACAGTCTATCAGCATAAATAACACTTTCAAGAGACATGAGGGGACTCTCTGAGTTATGCCGTACTGGAGATTTTGAGGTGTTCCATAATATGTGTCTAAAGTACAGGCTTAAAAGGACGCATTTTGGCATCGACAGAATGGAGGCCAAAACAAGACACACTGCACATGCACACAATGAGAACGTTGGAAGGGAACAAGCAAACACTGCGGGATTTTTGGGATGCATTGTTACTACAAGGAGTTTACCAAAAGAGACAAAACAGTGGGTGGCAAAGCCAATCTTCCAGCCGATGGATTTTGAATTTCTGAAAAATCTAACTTCGGATGTACTGTTTCCTGTGCCTTAGGGTCCAGACACAGACACCCACTGCTGCTGCTCCTTTCCATGAGCAATCAGAGTGGGGCCCTGTAATAATAACCTGCTCACAAGGCTGGAGTTTCCCTGGTTCTGTGGGAAACTGTTCCCCATTCTGTGTACACCCCAAGAGGGAACCTTACCTGTTTATTTAACTTGTACTGCCTGCCCTTTTCTTTTCACTGCCTTTGTTGCTTATCCTTTCTTGCCTGCAGAACTCCTTGCACTCCTGCTTCTTGTGTACTTTTCTCCTTTCTGCTTTGTGGGCACGTCTCTACCCTCAAGCCCCTCTGACAGAATGCAAGAGGCACATTATCCCGCTTTCCCAGTAAGGATAGGCACACTTAAGCCTAAGGTATCTTTATACCTGAAAATGAAACCCATGCATAAGACTGCAGGTTCACACACCTTTGCCAAGTGAACTGCTAGTCTAAGAGAGACTTATGTTCATGAGAATTACTTTTTGAGTGTTGCTTATTATAGACAGTGGCTCAGTGATTCAACAATGGTAGATTACAATGACTTATGTGATTATGACCCCGAGATACTATCTACAAATGAACTGCAAGATGAGAACCACTTTTTACAAACATTACTAGCGCAGCCCATGTAAAATCCCCATAATATCTTTAGTGCTGCCAATTCACACATCAATTCAGACCATGATGCGAATGCTGTACTTACCTCTCAGAGCCTGCATTCCACTGTGTATTTCTTAGAGCACACTACTCCCCATTTGAATCTACTTGTTACTCCTTTTGCAGGCACTTCTCATACCTCAGAAGGCATGCCACGCGAATACATCAATGGAATCCCTGTTGTCAAAGTTATTGGCTCTAGATCAGCTTGGCTAGCTACACAACCTCCCTAGATTGATAATAACACTCATTTAAAAGGACAAGAAATTCAGTGTCCTAAGGTTAGTGCAGCTGGTCCGGTGTACAAAAGACCAATACAGACCATAGGATTTCTTAAAGCTTCCCCAATGACTACTAACCATGATAACACAAAAGTCAGTCTTCACATTTCAGCCGCTTGCTCTTCTGCTGCACCAGAGTCTGACATTGTAGATCTGGAAAACATTACAGGAACATACCAGTTACAGAAACAGCTTGTGTGCCTGAAAGGACAAACTGAAGACCTCTATGATGAGTTTGTCTACTTGCATTGTAAGAATATTGCACTGGGCCACAATTTACCAGACTATACGACACTATGCCAAACACCTGACATTCTGTCTTTAACTATCGACATGATAAGGCCTGGAATGGTAACAAACAAACAGATGCAGTCCTATACAGAGCAGATGGAAGATCTAGACTTGGCATATGCATACCAGCTAAAGAGTAACACAGCTCATTCACTTAGCAGTCAAAGTAACTCAGACTGTTGTACAGCTAGTGAAGAATTCACTCCTCCTGTTGGCAAAACAGCTCAAACCGCCATTACGTCACAAACCAAGTGTAATCTTTCTGAGTGAAGATCCTGCTGAGTCAAAAGATTGTCCAGCTCCTGCCCTTGATGTTGGTCCTATACTCTCACTTACAGCCTCTACTGAATTGACCAAGTCTGCTTCTATGGACATTCCTGCACCAGACCATGGGCCTAATCAGGAGATGGGCAGTATCCTGACTGTAATACCACCCAACTGTAATAGCGTTAGTGCCAACCGGTCCTGGGGTATTACTTCCGGATCACGTATTGGGCATTAACGTCAAATCCCCATTCCCTGCAAATACTGCACGCTAATACAGCCAGCGGTAATTACGCCGAAAACAGGACGCTAAATGGGATTTTCACCTCCAGAAAAAAGCTGGCACTAAAACAGCCCATTTAGCACCTGACTCCTGATACGACCAGCCCTTAAATGCAGCAGTAATACTGTTATCGCCGCATTTAAGGGCTACCGACCAGCTTGTGATGAGGCCCCATGAGTTAAACATTGAGACCAATCCTGAACTTAACCCAGTACCTGTATGGAGTGCAGTTTTGACATCGGTCAACACCCCAGATCCATCAGTCAACCTGAGAACACAAAACGTTGAAGGCCAGCCACCTGAAAGCCTGCCCTTGCCTGGATACTACCCTAACCAACAATAAAGACATGAACTTGAACAAGGTTGTCCAAGATTTACTGTTAAGCACAGTCATTGGTGTCATGCTTCTTGAAGCCTTTCCTGCCATTTACAAAGACTGTATCATTCTTCAAGGGAATCCTGATCTACATCCCTCAAATTACTCTGTACTGGAGACATTTCGATTGTATCTACTGAGGAAACTGAGTGCCTAGTGGATACTGCTACTTTCAGGAACCCTTCCAGGTACCTGAATGTCAGCGAAGATTCATTTGTGAACAATGATGCACCCCTGTTTACACTATGCAATGAAATTCCTATCTTGCCTGATTTGCCTTCCAATAAATCACACCTATTATCAATATTTTTGAAGATTTGGAAGACCTCCCCAAAGCAACCAATTCTGCTGAAGCCCTGGTTCCACCTTTCAGTACTGTACCATTGCGAGCCCTTAGGAAAACCTCTCCCTTCAGAAAGAAACCATGGTGCATGCAGCAGAGTTTCACAGTTCCTCAGTCCATGAACGTATTGTAGGGTTTCTGCCTCTGAAACCGTGTCTTTCCTGGATTCAAACACTAAGGTTCTAAAAGATGCTAAAGTTTCCTCCTTTAAAGACTCTCACCTTGAAGCCTTAAACGGGTTTTGGACCTTCATGAGGTGCTACTATTATTGTATTTGGCCCTTCTGTAGTGAGACAGGCCTTGGACTTAGTGTTCTTTTTGGTCTACATGGGGCCTGGGGAGAGGCATACTGTCATGACTGTGCCACTGGAGCATCAATGTGCACCTATTGTGAACTGTATGGTACTCAATCATCACCATAAACCTTCCCGGACAATACCTATTCATATTTTTGTCTTTACTTTCCCTATGCCAGACTTATGAACTTCCTTACTTAATTTCACAATCTACATGTCCCATAATGCACCTTGTGGCAGTTCCCATTCCCTGCGTATTCCTATGCAGCAGTACTAGAACTACAATCCCCCGAAACCTTAGAGATCAGTGCTGCATTCACTTTCTGAGGACCAGAGTGGGAGGAGGCCAATTACCTTCTGGTGTGCTGCTCCAGGTGCTGCTAATTAGCCTGCTTCAGCACAGGGTGGGTCAGTATTTAAGCAGCCGCCTGCAGGAGCACAAGTCTCTTGCATTGAGCTCGCTTCCAGCCCTCTGTTGCTTTGATCCTTGGATTTCTGCCCTGTCCTGTTGTTTCCAGAAACTGCTCCTGTTCTAGAGCTTGCAGCCCTCTGTTCCCTGTCTACAGCCCCTTGCTCTCTAAAACTAATTATCTTGTTCCCTGCCTGCAGTTCATTGTGCTGTGCCCATTGCTGTGTTACCTGGCTTTAGCTTCCTTGGTTCTTCAGTCCTGCCCTTGCTATCCCACTTCAGAGTTACAGTTCCTTGTTTTCTGTCTGCAGTTTCCTGTCTCCTTAGCCCTTCACTTAGATTCTAGTTGTTTTGCTTTTCTTCTTTCTTCTGGTTCTCTGTCCAGAACCTTGCTCACTTTGACTTCCTTTGTTCCCGGATATTTCTGTTACAATTCTTGTGTTCACTGGATCCTTGTGAAATTCCTTTGTTCAGAGTTTGGCTGCTGGGTTTCCAGCAGGCAATCTCTGCCCCTTTCCTTTGTTGCGTTTCAGTATTGTACCTTGTGTCATTGTTAAGGGTGTGCTGGTTCCTGTTTCAGGAGGCAGTCAATGTTCAGTTCCTGCTGGACCTGTACAGGCTTCAGTCTTGTGAGTACTGTTTCCTTGTTCGTGTCTTAGGGTACAGACACAGACACCCACTGCTGCTGCTCCTTTCCATGAGCATTCAGAGTAGGGCCCTGTAATAGTAACCTTCTCAGAAGGCTGGAGTTTCCCTGGTTCTATGGGAAACTCCTCCGCCTTCTGTGTACACCCCAAGAGGGAACCTAATGTGTTTGTTTAACTTGTACTCCCTGCCCTTTTCTGTTCACTGCTTTTGTTGCCTATCCTTTCTTGTCTGAAGGACTCCTTGCACTCCTTCTTCTTGTGTACTTTTCTTCCTTTGGCTTTGTGTGCACGTCTCATCCAGCAAGCCCCTCTGACAATTGCTGACTTGCTGCGGCTAACCTTTTTAATGGGGAAAATGTTTCCCTTGTTGGAACCGGTTTCATTCAGGGTCCGTGTCTCCACTCGACCCCTGTTGGCATGTCACATGCATATGTATATAACGCATATGAGTCTGGAGAACCATTTGTTGTGCCATCCTAACTCATGCTGAGCTAATGTTCTCTCTATAACCACATTGCCCTCTTCTGGAATCATTTTTACTGCAAGTATTCAATTTTGCATCTATAATTGTACAATGTGCTCAATAATCGCTGTCAATAGTCTCCTAATCACTGGAGATCATGTAAAAAGGTATGAATAGCAACTTCTCTGCTCACAAGGGGAGGGTAGGATTAGAGTAAGAACACAAACATAGCAACCGCAAGACTGTTTGTATTAGCTCCAACAGGACTCATGTGTCTTATTAATTAAACAGATATCCTCCACAAAATGAATCTGGATATTGAGCTCTTTTCCAATTTCTAACCAAAAACTGACGTTTAGCCATAATATTGATGTATCATTTGTTTCCTCAATACATTTCTAAAAGTTTATTTCAGCCTCTGGAATTCTTCTGCAAGTCTTTGCAGTCCCTGCTAAAATATATAATGAGTGTCCATTGAATTGCAGTCCAATAAAAACATGTGCTAATCACTTGCTTTTTTAGCGTCCTTCTTCTTGATCATTGATCGAGGCTGCACACACAGAAATTTTTCTTCTTGTCTTGCTTCTGGGTCAGCAACTGTTGGAGGGGGTTCTCACCTTGATAAGCCTTCACGTCACTCAGATGCAGCCGAGCTTGTCTTCCCGATACCTTAACTGCAGAAGGGAAAACTTCCTCAACTATGAAGGGGCCGTTGAACCTAGGTTTGTGCTACAGTCGAGTAAAGTTCTTTATTAAAATGAGGTCTCCAACATATAACTTTGGTGGTGGCAAGAGTTCACTTGGATTGGTCACTGGATCATCCTCTTCTGTGTTTTTAGACATCTGCCCTCGATGCTTGACTTGATGTGAAATGAAAGAAATACTGGTAGTAATGCATGTCAAATAATCATGCATTTCATCACCTAGAGTCTTTTCTACACTCTGGGCATCACTCTTGACCCTAGATGGAGGTGTAAGAGGCATTCTCATATGACTCCACGTCACTAATTTGTGCGTTGTGAGGAAGTGGTCAGAACCTGGCTGATTCCGAACGGCATATAAGGCTATGGGTAGGCAATATAGCCATCCCTTCTTTAAAGTCAATTTTAGCTTGGTAATCCTTTCCTTGAGGAGGCCGTTGAGTCTCCAACATATTATGTTTGCTTGCGGGTGATAAGCAGAAGAAAACTTGTGTTTTATGCTTGTTACTCACCGGTGAGATGAGTGCGTAGAACCGGGGAGTATCCAAAACCCAGGAAGTTGCTTGAAGAGCCTTGGGTAGGGCCTCTACCCAAGCCTCCTCTCTGTGAGGGAATAAGACCTTCAAAATGATATGACCACTTGCTGTAATTAACCAGACAAGGGGACTGATCACCCAGAAGGGCGGGGGAGAACGCACCGCCACGAACCAGGCTGTAAAGGAAAGAACAACAAGTAAGTAATACGAAGGTAACACTTGTCCCCTGTAAGCCTTACTAATTGATGGAATACCTGAGCTTTTTCCCTCCGTAGAATGGAAGAACGGCACAAACCGGGAATCACCTAGGAATATAACAAGACTTAGCACCTAACTGGTTTAAACTATGACACAATTCAATTGGACAGGATCTTACCAGTGGAGAAGGACTGAAGGATTTGAGTAGTTCAGAACACAACGACAGGGATAAAATAAGAAAAAGGTAAATGTTAGTAGGATACTAATACCCGGGCGGCACGATGGTCGCACTGGATTCGGGATGGTGCACAGCTGCAGAGCGTCCTTAAGTGCACAAGTTCAATCCAAACGTTCCGTTCGTGAGGCAAAAAGTCTTACCGCTGGTGAACGAAGAATGACAATAACAACCAGTCGGGATGGCAGTTCCAAGTAAGGTAAGTTGAAGGCAGGTAAGGTCTGGCACGGATGAAGATAACAACCAGTCGGGATGGCAGTTCCTGAGATAGGTAAGTCGAAGGTAGGCAAGGTCTGGTACACTAGCGGACAGGGACTATGGCAAAGGCGTGTAGAAGAGAAGTCCGGAAGAAAACAGGGTTTCGGTACACTTGCAGGTGAAAACAAAGACAACACCTTTTTCTAGCGGGGTCCGTGGAAGCAAAACAGAGGTTCGGTACACAGGAAGGCAGGTCAACAAGGGAATTCCAAATAGCGGGTCCAGTAAACAATCCGAGTCGATTCCGTAAGAAACAAAAGAGGTTTGGCAATCGAAGAAGGAACTTCTAAATGCCGGGAGTAGCTGTAAACAGAAGCGGCGTCCTGGCTGCACCCACGGACTACATCAGTGAGAGAGGAGGGGCAAGCCAACGCGAGGCTCTACCGGCGAACTACCGCACGGAGCCAGGTTTTCTGGGGAGTGTAGTTTTCGAGTTGCTAACTTCCACAGCAGCTGCCATCGTGCATAGAATGGGGCAGCATGATGCCGTATCCTTTTGGGGAGCGCTACGAACCTCCTAACCTTCCTGGTAGCTGCACTGGGAAACCGAAGTGCTAGGGATGCAGGTGGCCGGGTTTTGCACACAGGACGAGGTGAACGTCGACCCATAACAGCATCCGCCCCCAAATGCGGCGGCAACCCCTTGCGGGCATGGAAACGACGCAGGAGTACAGGTGAGTGAATATTACTCAAGGGTTCCCAAGACCTATCCTCAGGACCGTACCCCTTCCAGTCGACCAGATAAAAGGGCCGACCCCTGCGGAGTTGAAAGTCCAAAATATCAGCAACCTCATATTCGTCTTTGCCATCCACGCGAATAGCGCAAGGTCGTGTAGGTAGACGCGTGGAAGGAAGGCAAGGCTTGATGAGACATACGTGGAACACAGGATGCAGTTTCCATGAAGTTGGAAAAGAAAGACGCATTGCCACAGGATTTAAAACTTCCGTAATGGGAAAAGGTCCCACAAACTTCGGTAGCAGCATACGTTTGCCAGGAATGCGTAGATTATGCGTAGACAGCCAAACTTTCATGTCCACTTTGTATTCCGGAGCTGCAATCCTATGCCGGTCAGCGTATCTTTTCACTCTCTCCTGGACAAGCAGAAGGTGGGATCGAACTCTCCTACGGACCGACTCCAATTCTCTTACACAAGCCTGAGCGGCGGGGTTGTCAATGGGGAGTGCTGGATCCAAGGGCAAAGAGCGTGGGTGGAATCCATATAAGGCAAAAAACGGTGATACACCTGAGGCACAGTGTACCGAATTATTGTAGGCAAATTCGGCAGGGGCGAGCGTCTCTAACCAGGTAGACTGAAATTGGAGACACAGGCATCGGAGGAATTGCTCTAGAGTGGCATTAGCCCTCTCAGTCTGTCCATCGGTTTGTGGATGGTATGCAGAGCTGAAACGATCGTCATTGTGAAGTGAAGAAGTCAAAGCCCTCCAAAAGCGAGGCGTAAACTGAGGGCCGCGGCCTGAAACAATGATAGAGGGAAGTCCAAAGAAACGAAAGACATGCTTGAGAAACAAAGAAGCCAAGACGGGGGCCGAAGGCAAACCCGAGCAGGGAACAAACAGAGCCATCTTGGAGAAGTAGTCGATGACAACCCAGACGGTATCATAACCGTTTAGAGGAGGCAGGTCCACAATGAAGTCCATGGAGACCATATACCATGGTTTATGTGGCACCGGAAGGGGACGCAAAAAGGCCCACAGGCTTGGATCTAGAGACTTTGCATTGAGCACACACTGAGCAAGAGGCCACGTAATCGATGACATCCCTGGGCATTGATGACCACCAAGCCTAGTGGCGCAAAGCCTCCAGCGTCTTTTGATGCCCCGGATGGGCTGCCATCAAGGAATCGTGTGATCAGGCTAGAGCTCGAAGACGTGCTTCTCCAGGAGGTATAAAGAGACGACCTTGTATATAAGGCAAGCCCTGTACAATGTCGAGGTTCAATGATTCGCATTCCTCCTTATTTGAGATCACCCAGGATGATATAAGGGCACGGAGCGAAGGCTGAGGAGTGCAGGCACAAACCACCCTTTCAGGTAACAGCAGGGGACGATCAGCCTTAGAAACACAAGAACTGTGGGATAACCTTGAAAGAGCGTCAGCACAGGCATTGAGACGAACCGGTCGATATGTGATGATAAAATTAAACTGGGAAAAGAAAAGATGCCAACGAGCTTGTCGGGCCGTAAGGCACTTCATTGATTTAAAGGCAAGGAGGCTACGGTGGTCTGAATAAACAGTAACCTGATGACGGGCACCCAACAGATGATGACGCCATTCCGCAAAGGCATCTCTGATGGCTAATAACTCGCGCTCTGTGATAGGATAATTGCGTTCATACGGGGTCAATTTCCTGGAAAAATATGCCACTGGATGGATTTCCCCTGAATCAGGACATTCCTGTGACAACACTTCCCCAATAGCTGAACCGGAGGCGTCTGCCTCCACTAAGAAAGGGAGGAGAGGGTCCGGGTGTTGCAAGACTGGTGCCGTCGAAAAGGCGGTCTTCAGAATTTCAAAGGCCCGTTGTGCCTCCGGATTCCATGCATACGGTTTCTTGGAGCTGGTCAGTGCCGTTAAAGGAGAAGAGATCGACGAAAATGAATGGATGAAACGCTGATAAAAGTTGGAGAACCCCAAGAAGGACTGCAATGCTTTGACAGAGGTAGGAATGGGCCATTCCAGAATCGCTCTAACCTTGGAGTGACTCATTCGAATGCCACGGCTGGTCAAGTCATAACCAAGAAATTCCACCTCGGTGGAATTAAAAACACACTTCTCTGCCTTGACGTACAGGTGGTTCTCCCTCAACCTCTGTAACACAAGACGCACATGTACGTAGTGATCCTTCATAGAGGATGAGTAGATAAGGATATCATCCAGATATATTACAACAAATTGGTCCAGATAGTCATGGAAGATGTCATTCATGAAGGCCTGGAAGGTGGCCGGGACATTATAGAGTCCAAACGGCATCACTAAGTATTTGAACAAGCCATAACGTGTCTTAAAGGCAGTTTTCCACTCGTCCCCTGCTCTAATCCGAATGAGATTATAGGCCCCCCTAAGGTCAAGTTTAGTGAACACCACTGACGAACCAAGTTGATCCAAAAGCACTGATAACAACGGAAGAGGGTACTGGTTTTTTATCGTAATTGCATTCAATGCCCTGTAGTGTATACAAGGGCGCAAGTCCCCCTCCTTCTTAGGGACGAAAAATAGCAGAGATGCCGCCGGGGATTTTGAAGGCCTAATAAAGCCTGTGGCCAAGGCTTTATCTATGTATTCCTTCGGAATCTTGTCTTCTGGTAAGGTGAGGGAATAGACTCTGCCGGCTGGTATCTTGGCCCCTGGTAACAGGTCTATCGGACAATCATAGGGCCTATGAGGCAGCAATTGATCTGCCCTGCCCTTATCGAACACATCCCGAAAGGATTCGTATTCAGGAGGAATGTCTTTACTGGCGTCACGAACGATGGCACCTATGACAGACAAGGAAGCCACCAGAGCTTGACAAGAAGACTCCGGGCATACATATGTGTCCTGAAAACAGTGTTCATTACACTCCAAAGAAGGGAAGCAAACACTCTTCTTTACCCAATCAATAGCAGGGTTGTGGTGTTGCAACCACGGAATACCCAATATGACCTGATATTGAGGAGCCTTGATTAGATCGAATGAAATCGATTCAATGTGTCCGTCTTCGGTCTTCATGCTGACAAGGGAAGTATTCTGTGTGACCAAACCGGATACCAAAGTTGTGCCATCCACAGTATGAACCCTCTTAGGTTGAGCCTTGGGTAGAATGGACACATTGTTTTTTGCAGCATAGTCAAAGTCCATATAGTTCCCCGTAGCTCCTGAATCTATGATAGCCAAGGAGGAGAACGTAGCGTCTTCGGCTGTGGTGAATAACACAGGAAGACTGACAGGAGCAGACAAAAAACCCTGTGAGTCCAAAGAAAACACTCCCGGCGTAGGGACTCTATCTATCGCCTGGATTTGGCGTTTCCCGCCTTTTTGACCGGTTTTTTGGGACAGTCTTTCAGTTGGTGTTCTGAAGACCCACAATACATGCACAAATTATGTGAACGTCGATATTCACGTTGTGCCGGAGTCAAAGGGCCCCTCACCGCCCCTATCTGCATGAGATCTGGAGTTGGAGCAGGAGGAGTAACTACATCTGCTGGAGAGGGCGTAAGGACCGGGGTTTTACGTTCCCCTCTTCTTTCGGACCTTCGGGCATCTATTTGTAACACCAAGTCTAATAATTCACCGAAGGAGGTCGGAACGACCGGTACTGTGGCTAGGATATCTTTTAATTCTTCAGACAACCCCTGGTAAAATACGGCTGATTTCTTCTCCTCGGGCCAGTCTGTCTCAGCAGCTAGCTGATTGAATCTGGTGAGATAAGAAAAAAGAGAAGAAGTGCCTTGTCGTAGACTCAGCAACTCCAGGTCCGATGCTTGAGATTTGTAGCGGTTATCAAAAACCTTATTCATGGCCAAAATGAGTTCGTCACAGTCATAGAGGATGTAGCTGTTGGACTCAAGCAAAGGGTTGGCCCACGCAGCCGCTGTACCCCCGAGATGGGAAAGAATAAAGGCTGCCTTGGTGGTGGAGTTTGGAAAGGCGGTGGGCCGACACAAGAAATGTAGTTTGCATTGATTTATGAAGGTCCGGTATTGTTTTGGGTCTCCAGTGAAGCGTTCCGGAGGGGCCAACGGGAATTGTGTGGCCATCAAAACCGGGGCCGCAGAAAACCCTGAAGCGGAAGCTGAAGGTAAACCAGAACCTGAGGCGGCCGCACCCGCCATCTCTACCCCCAGTGTCGGGGGAGTTTGAATACTCCGTAAGCTGTCGATCCTTTGATGCATGGCGTCATGAGCTATTGTCATGTCAGACCGTAACTCAGACACTAAATGAAACAAGGCAGCCAAGGGATCAGCTTCATCCATGGCTTCTGTTTTTGTTATTCACCGGTGAGATGAGTGCGTAGAACCGGGGAGTATCCAAAACCCAGGAAGTTGCTTGAAGAGCTTTGGGTAGGGCCTCTACCTCTCTGCCTCCTCTCTGTGAGGGAATAAGACCTTCAAAATGATATGACCACTTGCTGTAATTAACTAGACAAGGGGATTGATCACCCAGAAGGGCGGGGGAGAACGCACCGCCACGAACCAGGCTGTAAAGGAAAGAACAACAAGTAAGTAATACAAAGGTAACACTTGTCCCCTATAAGCCTTACTAATTGATGGAATACCTGAGCTTTTTCCCCCCGTAGAATGGAAGAACGGCACAAACCGGGAATCACCTAGGAATATAACAAGACTTAGCACCTAACTGGTTTAAACTATGACACAATTCATGAGGTGGACAGGATCTTACCAGTGGAGAAGGACTGAAGGAAATGAGTAGTTCAGAACACAACGACAGGGATAAAATAAGAAAGAGGTAAATGTTAGTAGGATAGTAATACCCGGGCGGCACGAGGGTCGCACTGGATTCGGAATGGTGCACAGCTGCAGAGCGTCCTTAAGTGCACAGGAAAAAACAAGTTCAATCCAAACGTTCTGTTCGTGAGGCAAAAAGTCTTACCACTGGTGAACGAAGAATGACGATAACAACCAGTCCGGATGGCAGTTCCAAGTAAGGTAAGTTGAAGGCAGGTAAGGTCTGGCACGGATGAAGATAACAACCAGTCGGGATGGCAGTTCCTGAGATAGGTAAGTCGAAGGCAGGCAAGGTCTGGTACACTAGCGGACAGGGACTATGGCAAAGGCGTGTAGAAGAGAAGTCCGGAAGAAAACAGGGTTTCGGTACACTTGCAGGCGAAAACAAAGACAAAACTTTTTTCTAGCGGGGTCCGTGGAAGCAAAACAGAGGTTCGGTACACAGGAAGGCAGGTCAACAAGGGAATTCCAAATAGCGGGTCCAGTAAACAATCCGAGTCGATTCCGTAAGAAACAAAAGAGGTTTGGCAATCGAAGAAGGAACTTCTAAATGCCGGGAGTAGCTGTAAACAGAAGCGGCGTCCTGGCTGCATCCACGGACTACATCAGTGAGAGAGGCGGGGCAAGCCAACGCGAGGCTCTACCGGCGAACTACCGCACGGAGCCAGGTTTTCTGGGGAGTATAGTTTTCGAGTTGATAACTTCCATGGCAGCTGCCATCGTGCATAGAATGGGGCAGCATGATGCCGTATCCTTTTGGGGAGCGCTACGAACCTCCTAACCTTCCTGGTAGCTGCACTGGGAAACCGAAGTGCTAGGGATGCAGGTGGCCGGGTTTTGCACACAGGACGAGGTGAACGTCGACCCATAACAATGCTTAAGAGAAGCCCTATCTGTTCAAATAACTCAATGAAAAAATGCAGCACATTATCGGATCTCAGTATTTCGCACACACCCCATCTTGGGAAAAAGTCACAGCTCTAAACAGGTTGCTGCGCGAGTGGCATCAGGGTGTGCACACGGACTGGCTTCGATCTACCTGGAGAAGGGACACACCACCACTAATAGATACATGTAGCGATTAAAAATGTCTGCAGCATGAATGCGGAAATGGCCCATTCGGTCAAGGTATTACTCCTCTATTTGTTCTTAGTGTATGCCCAGCAGTAAGCTTTTGACACACGATGCAATTCACCATGAACTGTGCAACATGTTCCAACAAATTGGGTCATCGGTGTCCCCCGCTAGAAGGACCGAGGCAGAAGCGGAGAAGTTCGCCCCGCGGAGCAGGAGCGGGCTGGGAGGAGCTGCGGCCTTCGGAGTGCGTAGGCCTCGAGCGTGGCTGGCGCAGCAGGTGAGGAGGAGGGAGCGGAGCGGGCCCCCGCCCTGCCTGATAGACCCATGAGAGGGGGTTTGCGGTAGACAGCGGCCCCCGGAAGCTTGGGGGAATCACCCACGGCTCCTCTATCGAAGCTCCTAGAAAAGCGTTGGGGCGGACAGTAAGCCCCTGGGAACTAATCCTACAGAAGGCCGGGAACACCGAACCCCACCGGCAGCCCACTGACAACACAGGTGGGGACCCCCGCCGGTCCACCCCTTCAAATCCCAAATAAGCTCCTGAGGGAACGCCATCTTGGACCTGAATCTTTGATACTCCCAGGACTAAACTCACTGGCCGAGAGACTGCAGATTGGCCCTTGGGGGCTCCTTGCTAGACACAGTGGCAAAGGTGGGGTTGAGACCCTGAAACTAGCGGGCAGCAAGGGCCTACACCTGGCAGGATCGGCAGTCCGAACAACAGCGACAGTACCCCACCCAACTGCCCCGGAAGTGAGAGAGGTGAGTTAGTGAAACTGCATCTGGACCGACAGATACGGAACTGCTAAGGGCTACTTGATATCTAAAACACATTAGCCGATTAAAGGGGCCGCTAGGCCAACCTGCACACTGCGCAGAAACGAACCCACAGCCTCAAAAACAAGAGATGTCTCCCCCCAAGGGCAAGCTGAAATTGGTCACGATGGATTCCTTCACGACAGTTAGACCCCAGAGACAGTCACAACAAGATCCAGAACCTGTCGACGAACTGCCCCAACAAGTGGAGGATCTCAAACATACGCAAGTCCTACAAGCAATAGCTGCCCTCCACACATCACTTGAAGGAAGACTGGAAGAGGTGAAATCGGACATACAGCTCATGAGTCAGGACGTCCGCAACCTAACTGAAAGGGTCACGGTAGCAGAGACTACTCTCCAGGAAAACGTAGAGGACACCTGAGACCTGAAGAGGACGGTCCAGGATCTTGAACAGAAAGTGGTTAAGCTGGAGGCCCGCTCTGAGGAGGCCTAAGGGCAAGCCTGCCGAAATAATATTTGCATACTAGGGGTCCCTGAGGACTTGGAGGGCCCAGACCCAACAGACTTCATCGAAACAATGCTGCTACAGGAAATAGGACCGGGTAACCTCTCCCAAGGGTTCTCTGTGGAAAGGGCCCATAGATCCCTTCAGAAACGTCCTCCGCCCGGATCCCATCCACGCCCAATTATAGCCAAGATCTTAAATTTCCGAGATCGAGAAACCATATTGAGATACTCCAGAGAAGGTGGGGAGATAAAGAGGAAAGATTCAACAATAGTTATATACCCCGACTATACCCCTGCAGTGCAACGTGCAAGGAACTCCTTTATCCCAATAAAAGCCCGGCTAGGGAAACTTAACTTAAAATACATGCTGCTCTACCCATCACGCCTCAAGGTTCTCTATAACGGAAAAGCAATATTCCTAGAGACTCCAGCCGCGGCCAACATGTGGCTTGAACATAACACCTGGCAGATGATGGAACAGGACTATCAAAGTCGGATCGGGGCTGAACAGGAACCTCCCAGAAAGAGAAGGAAATGGGTATTCCCCACATAATGACCGACCCCAGCCAAGCATAATTCAATGCAAGTCTTCTGTAAAGTAAGCTATACCGGACGAGAGCTCAAAGGACCACACGAGCAAAGTTAGGCAACCCACCCCACTGAAAACTGTGTGAGCAGTCTGCTCATACACAGCCTGATCCGGAAGGCCAGGAGTGGCCTGGAAGGCTCGGGACCCCCTGAGCGTTGCAAGTTGGGAGCAACTGCTAGGGACTGTTCAACTTGTTTTGTTTGTTTTCCCCATTCAAGGCAATGGGAGTTACTCAAGTTAAAGAATCTCCTACGAGTGAAAGAAAAGATGCTGAAGAAGGTGGACGGGAGGGGAGATGGCAGGGATCAGGTGAACCTGCAGAAGACACTGGTAGGTGCCAGACTGATTCAGAGACAATTCGATTGATCCGACATGGCATCTAACGCTAAAATAAAAATAATGACTTGGAATGTGAGGGGCTTGGGAACCTACTTACGCCGAAACAGAATCAAGTCCTACTTGAACAGAAAAAGAGTGCAAATAGCGCTGCTCCAGGAGACACACTGCACGGCGGACTCCCTGGCTAGACTGGGGGAACATTGGGGGAGACAGGGCATGGGCACTACCTACTCTAAATACGCAAGAGGTGTGTACACTTGGATCCATCCCCAACTCCCATTCCACTTAATCAGATCTGAGACAGACCCTGAGGGAAGGTTTGTAATTCTCTGGGGCCGATTGGAACAGGAGGAAATATGCATAGTAAACTCTTATTTCCCCAATACTAACATTCCAACACACTTGAACTCTATGTATGCTAAAATCGCACCTTAGAGACATGGTATTTTTTTCTGGGGGGGAGACTTTAATTGTGTCCTTGATGCGAACCTTGACAGGTCCCTGCCTCACCCGAAAGGCCCCTCAGCGGCAACCACAGCCTTGTCCTTATTATCATATAGATTGAACCTAGCCGACGTTTGGAGAGAGCGTCATCCTGACACCCGGGGGTACTCATACTTCTCCTCCCCTCATGATCTTCAAACGAGGATAGACTACATCTTCATAGGTAAAGAACACCTGTCACAAATAGAAGAAGCACAACATTTGGGAAGAACCATTTCTGACCACTCACCGCTCTTAATAGAATGGAATCAAACTGGCCCCAGGCCCCTATCCCTATGTGGAGAATGCCGATAGACGCCCTAAGTGACCCGGCGTTCAGGGAAGAACTGCATGAATTTATAGATAGTTTCATTGAGAGGAACACGGGGAGCGTTACCCACCTGAGCACGATGTGGGACGCTCTTAAAGTAGTGGCGAGGGGAGAAATCATCACGAAAGCAGGGGGCATCAGGAAACAATTGAGGGGTGAATTAGATCAGTGGGAACGACAGGTTGAGCAACTCGAAGCTACCCCGGTGAACACTCACCAAAGAGAAGATAACCTTAAGGAACTTAGAGTTAAATGTGCCCTGGCATGGGAAAGACTAGCCAAATTTGATTATGCCACCAAAACAAACAGAACGCACAGAGAAGCCAATAGACCTAGCAGAATGCTGGCCTGGTTATGTAGGAAAGAACACCCCAAACACACAATCATCATGATACAGACTGAAGAAGGTAAGGTAGTACAGACACAGCAAGATATAAACGAAACCTTCAAGGGCTTTTGAGAACACCTTCACTCTCACAGGGATCAGGTTCCCCGAGAGAAAATCATAGACACCCTGGAGGAAATAGGGCTCCCCAAAATGACCCCTGAACAGGACAGGCTGAAGCTCTTGACGCAGATATCACAGCGGAGGATATAACAGAGGCAATCAAGTCACTGGCCACCGCTAAAACCCCCGGGAGTGACGGACTACCCACTGAGTTCTATAAGGCATATGAGACCTCCCTAACACCCTTGTTACATGAGGTCTTTCAGGAGACACATGAGAGAGGGATACTTCCTGACAGCATGAGGGAATCCTTGTTAATTCCAATCATCAAGCCTAATAAGCCTGCCGACAAATGTGACTCCTACCGCCCAATAGCCATGCTTAATTACGATGTGAAAATATTGACCACGGTATTAGCAGATAGACTGGCCAAAATCATAGGGGATGTAGTGCACGAGGATCAGTGTGGCTTCATACCAGGCCGGAACACGACCATGAACCTACTTAGAGTACAACAGATTATTGCTCAGAGGGAGGCTAATACGGAGACATATGCGCTGCTGTCCCTTGATGCCATTAAGGCGTTCGATTCTATATTTTGGGAGTGGCTAGTGGCGGTTCTTATGGGTTTCGGCTTTGGCCCAGGATTCATTAGATGCATCAAGATACTTTATACCAAACCTAAGGCCAGAGTAAAAACAGGAAAATCCATATCAGAGGCCTGGGACATATGTAGAGGCACTAGGCAGGGATGCCCGCTCTCCCCCATGCTTTACATACTAGGACTGGAACCCATTGCTATGTACTTCCGAAGACAATTCTTTGACGCCGGGATACGGCTGGGGGGTATTGACCATATTATCTCTCTTTACGCAGACGACGTACTACTGTACGTCAGGGACCCACAAAACAACGTGCCCACGATGTTAGATGTCTTAGACAACTTTGAAAAGTTTTCTGGTATACAATTCAGTAGGGCGAAGTCCTGCCTATTCCCCCTGGCAGGCCTCAAGGGGAAAGACATAACAGAACTTCCCGCGGTAGGAATACAGTGGGAGCTGACCTCATTCAAGTATTTAGGGATACACATAATGCATACCCCTACATTAATGCATGAGCACAATACGAAGACTGCGATCCCAGCCCTGAGAAAATCCATGCAATTCTGGGCGAAACTTCCCCTATCCATGATGGGAAGAGCTGCAATAATTAAAATGATTGTCCTTCCCAGATTCTTGTACGGTTTCCAGAATATACATTTTTACATCAATGCGCCTTTTTTCCGCCTGCTAGAAAGGATAACCCGGGATTTCTTGTGGGGTTCAGGGAGACGCAAAATAGCACTCTCTACCCTGATGCTACCATACACCCAGGGGGGAATCCAACTCCCAAACTTTGAAAAGTACTACCTGGAAGCACAGCTTAGTTTTGTCACCAAATGGCTACCAGATGAAGCCACATCTGAGACCCCCCTGCTGCAGACCCTAGTATCCCCGTTGCATATGAAAGAACTCATCTGGGCCCCCTCCCACCTGATGCGAAATGCCCCTTTCATGGCCATCCTGGGACAAAATATTTGGCGCAGGACGGTAACCCTTACCTGCACTAAGCGCCACTACTACCCGGACATACCACTACTCTCGGACCTATGCGGCTCCGCCGCAGATCTGCACCACCTCAGACACTGGGAAAAGAATGGGATATACTCATGGGGGGACCTGTTTGTGGATGGGACTTTTAAAGATTTTGAAACACTTCAGGAAGTAGATGGAGTCCATATAGGCCAGTTCCTGTGGTATCAGAAGATGGGAACCACAGCACGAACCAAGTGGACGTCATGGTCGGAGGAACCGGAATCAAACCCCCTGATTACACTACTTTATGCCCTGGGTGAAGGTTGGAAGCCGGTGTCCCAGATCTACAGCCACCTAAGTGACATCCCCAACCCACGGAGTGCCGTTTTGAGAGGCAAATGGGAAGCAGACATGGGCCGGGAATTGTCAGATGGAGAATGGGAGAGGGCCTTGACATTTCCCAAGTCTGTCTCCAGAAACCACAGATTCAGACAAGTACAACTGAACCTGCTACACCGAACATACTTAACCCCATCCAAGCTGGCAAAAATCAATAATATGTCGCCCTCCAATTGCACATGGTGTGGACAGAATAATGCGGACTTGAACCACATGTTCTGGAAGTGCATTAAGACACAATCCCTGTGGACCGCCATACAGCAGACAAGCGATAATCTGGGGGTGACTAGATATAAATGGACCCCGGAGGAATGCCTATTGGGCACATACACTAGACCGTCCAAACTCAAGCACCTCACCAGACTAATGGACATTATGTGTATACTGGCAAAGAGGACTATGGCAATGTCTTGGAAGAAAACGGCCGGGCCCCAACAGAAAAGCTGGCACTCTGAGCTGAAACTCTGGGTACGAGCAGAAACAACGGCTTGGGAGGACAGTGTAGCCAGATCCACAGATGACTCTAGTATGACCCAGGAGGCCTGGAAAGAACTCACAGACTCCCTGTTTTACCCCTCAGATGACAAGCCCCCATGAACTGGTATGAATCCACTGAAAACAGACCCATGAACTGAATTGGCAAGACCTGTGACCATTTCGCTGCTACCTCACTGGTCTCTCACAGGCATGGGCCCCTCCCTTTCACCCCTCCAGACCATCTGGACCCCCCCTGCTCCACCAAGCGGCATTAGCTCAACGGGAAAAACACTGGGAGATAGTTAATGTTGTAATGTTAATTTGTTAAATGTTTTATTCTGAAATGCTCATTATCCTCGAATTACGGACATATCTGGTGTCCTGTAAATGTATTAAATAATAAATGCCAATAAACAAATTTGAAAATAAATGTTCCAACAAATTGGGAAAAACTTGTCTTCTGAAATTATGGCAGCAAGACTTTCTCTGGTTATATGCGGTGGGCAATGTAGTTGCTCAAGTGCGACTTTCAATAATGCTGTCGGCATTACTGGTTTTCCTGTACTTTTCTGTCACCATAATGGTTCTGTGGGGGATAAAGAACACCCCTTTCATTTCCATAGCTCTTGCTCTTCTGGGACTCTAGCCTGGATCTCTATTAGTTGTGTAATTGACAGCATATTAAACCATTCTCATACTAACATGCTTCTAGTTAAAACTTCCTTAATATTTTCAGTATCAAAACTAGAAATATCTGGGGAATATGCGACTCTTCTGGCTTCTATGTCCACAGCTTCATTTCCGTGAGAGATAAAGTCTGTTAGTTTAGTATGGGCTGTGCATTTTAAGACCGCTATGGCCACTGGGAGGTATGATTCTGTCCAATAAGGATGCATGTTGTACTGGAGAGCCGTCTGCACGGAGATAGCCCCTCCTGTTCCAATGTGACAGCCCTGTGTGTACGGTTGATGTCACATATGCAGAGTCGCTATAGACCGTCACTTCCTGTCCTTCATGTTTCTCGAGTGCAACAATCAACACTACTAATTCTGCTGCTTGCACTGAAAAGTGAGACGGTAGTCTTACCCTCACCACTACTTCAAATTCACCATTTAATCTGTGTCTAAATAGTGCAGAGCTCGAATGCCTTTCTCCACTAGTCTGATACATTTTCAAAGAACCCTCAATCAAAAGAATCTCCCCTCCCACCAAAGCATTTTCCGTCACACGGGGTATATCATCATAGAATTCAACATAATTCACACAGTCATGCATATGACAACCTTCTTCTACAGGTTCAGCCACAAATTTAGCTGGATTCACTATCTTACATCTTACAATTTGAATCGCTGGATTGGAAATCATTACTTCATAAGCAGAAGTGCTTTGTGATCTTAACACACCCTTGGGTTTCTCTAAAATGGCAAATAAAGCATGATCCACATGAAGAGTCATAGAACAGCACATATCAATACTTGTGGACTTCTCGATTGCAAATGCGCCAGCCGCCAAAGATTGTTTGTAAGGGAAATGTCCTCATAACTGGGTCTAAGATCCCATTATAATATGCCAAAGGTGTCTAACCCAATGTTGTCCTTTGTGTAAGCACCACTGTCTTGACTGCCCCATTTGTGTGCAAAAATAGATAGAATTCCTCGGCATAATTGGGAATCCCTAAAATGGGGGCTGTACAAATTGCTCTTTTCAACTCCTCAAATCCTTCATTAATTTCTTCAATCCATTCTGTCTTTTCCTTACCAACTCGTGGAAAAGTGGTTTAGTATATGTATTGTAATCAAACACTCAGGCTCTGCAGTAGTCGTACAAGCCCAGGAACTGCTGCATCTGTCTCACTGTGTTTGGTTTCTGTGTTTTCATAATTGCCTCAGCACTTTCCGGTGTCATTTTATTCCCTTCATGTGAAATGAACTGGCCTATCTACAACACCTCTTCCTGGCAATACTGTAATTTCTTCTTGTCAACCTTATATCTTTTGCCCGCCAAAAGAGTCATTAGTTGAACAGAGTCTTGTCTACACTCATCCTCTGTTGTACTGCAAATCAGTATGTCATCTACGTACTGTATCACTGAACATTTAAGATTGATATTGCCTAGATCTATCTGTAGGACACTTTTAAAGCTCGATGCGGACTCAGTACCCTTGGGGCAAACAAGTATGTTTTAGTCTTTTTTGTCTAAACATAAAAAAGTCAGGTCTTGTGAGTCCTTATGCAGCGGGATCGAGAAAAATGCAATTTTCAAATGGATCACTGTAAAATACTGAGCCTCAAATGGGATGCTGCACAAGATTGTTGCAGGATTAGGAACTAAATGAAACTCTGCCTCTACAATCTGGTTAAGAGGTCCCGAATCTTGGATAAATCTCTACAACACCCCTTTAGATTTTTTTTATCGGATACACTGCGGTATTGCACGATGATTCCGATGGTACCAGGATCCCCGGATTCATCAGTGCCAAAATAGTTTGGAATATACCTTCATCAGCTTTTGGGACATGGAGGTACTGCTTCGCTCTGGGTAAAATTGCTCCTGCTTTAAGTTTTATTTTAACCTCCCCTATTCCCTTCAATAAACCTACATCATATGGGCCTGTGGTCCATAGGACACTTGGCATCTTTTGGAGATCTTCCAGAAAAAATGCTAATCTTTGCTGCACTATCGCCATTTGCTGTGGGATTTCTCACTTCACGATACTTATCCAGTATCTAATGCTCATAAAGAACACTACTTCGTCATCGATACATACGTTTCTGAACATATCTTCATCTGTTATGTCAGTCAATCTTTACCCCTCTTCAAGGGCTATTACTGTTCTCCAGGATCTACCTTCCTCATCCACCTCTTCAAGCATTGCTATCTCACCTCAAACTATAGGTGCTTTCAACTCTATAGGGATAGTCTGTCCATCTTCCTCATCCATAGGTATCCGTGGTCTGAATAAAAATGTATCAGGTATCCTCACAATATTCCCTACCAGACCAGGTAGCCATATTAGCAAAATGCTTACTCCATATAAAAAATGTCTGGATCTACTGGGATGCCTCGCAGAGCTACTTTCTCTGTGACCGCCAGTATGTGCTCACATACATTTAAATAGTGTATTCCTGGAGTGGAGCACACTATTCCTTGATCAGTAAATTAAATTGTCATGTTAGGTTTTGTCATTAAATCCCTCCAAAAAATGTTAACTGGTATCTGTTGTGAATATAACAAAGGAACTGACATGTCACATTCCCCTATAGAGACCAGTAATTTATCAATAAAAGGAACTAGATTCGTAGCTCCAGAGAACCCTTTAGCATTTATGGTAATACCTGACATTGGGTATTTTCCCTCTCGTATACATAAGCAAGTTGCCCCATTGTCTACAAGAAAAGAAAAGGATTTAGCCCCCTATCGTCACATCGACTCTTGGCTCCTCTTGGAGTTATGGTGTCACAGATAGTACTGAACACATCAAGTCACCCTGTGAGCTGTCCTATTCAGGGTAAAAGCTATCCCCGTCCTCGTGAAAAGATTTCATCCTACCACAGTGATGCCTCCTATTCTAGGCGTCAATACTTGTCCTGTGTCCGCATATTGTTGTGTCTGCATAGGTGCGTGATGCGATTGCCCTTGCGGCGGGTGCATTTGTACCTGTACTTGCTGTTGTGCTTGCTGTATTTGCAGTGCCTGTGCCTGATAAAATGTGTGACTCTGGGTGAAGCCCTCTCTCATTTGTGTGCTATATGGTGGTGGATAAGCTGTCCCCCCTCTTGTGAACTGGCCATTTTGTACACTCCCTCGGCTTCTGCACAACATTGGGGTACAAACCTTTGGCATATGTGTGCAATATTCCCTGTAATTCCGCAAGTCCAACACACTGGGGGTGCCCCTCTGGCAAACGCTCCTTGATTATATCCCCCCTAAGCACACTGATTCTCATTCTGAATGTTTGGAAATCTACCTTGGTTATTCTGAAATTCGCCTCCTCTTCCCTTAAAACCCATACCTCTACCTCGTGGCGCAAACCCCTACCCACCTTGATCCATCGGTTACTATACCCCGCTGCTGCCTTCAACTCCTTTAAACGATAAACTCCTATCTCTTCTAGATTTCCACTTTTGCTTTTGGGCAAAGTAAGAGGAGCTGAAGGCTTGAAGCCCTCTCTGTTATGCTTGTTAAGCTTCCACTCCTCTGATGGTGGGTCCTCTTTTTCCTCCTGATACATCTTGCACATTTCTAAAATTGCCAATCTTTTCTCTAATTTCTTTCCTGTGTACACAGCTTGCACATATGTGGTCATGTGTTGTAAAACCGCTTTTGACAATGATCCCCCTTTTGGCCACAGCATGAAATTATATCTGCAGTGCCCTTTACCCATTGTTATGTTACGTTATGTTATTGTAACTTATAAAGCGCGCGGTCGCCCTGGGGCATCATGGCGCTGGAAATAAAGGCTGCACAAGCGAGGAAACCGGTGAAAGGCTAAAAATTAAAACAGGTAGGTTTTGAGAGCTCTTCTAAAGCCAAGATGGTCATCAATGACTTGCAGTGACGGAGGAAGGCTGTTCCACAGTTTGGGGGCGGCAATAGAAAATGCTCTGCCGCCAAGCCTCTCCCGATTGGCTCTAGGAATGGTCAGACGATTGGAGGTCATGGAGCGAAGGTCCCGACCTGGAATATATCTGCTAAATTTGGACTGTAAGAATTCAGCGCCCAGGGCATGAATAGCTCGATGGATGATACACAGGGATTTGAAGTGAATTTGTTTCTTCACCGGCAGCCAGTGAAGTTTGCGCAGCACTGGTGTAATGTGAGCCCCAAAGCGGGAGCCATTGGCTAACCTGGCTGTGAGGTTCTGCATGCGTTGGAGGCGATGGATAAGACCAACTGGTTGTGCCAGGTACAGTGAGTTACAGTAATCCAACCGTGAGATCACCAGCGCAGCCACCATGGGGGGGCGGAGGGCTTCAGGAATCATAGGCATGACCCTCTTGAGGACCCGGATCTGATGATGAGTGGACTGACAGATGGCTGTAACCTGATTCGCCATAGACAGAGAAGCCGAGAGGATGACCCCTAAGTTCTTTACTTTACTGACTGGGCTAGGTAGAGGGCCCAATGAAAGAGGCCAAAAAGCAGGGGTCCATAATAGAGGGTTCGGAGGACACCCTACCAATAGTACCTCCGTCTTATCCCCATTCAGTTTTAGCGAGTTCTGGTCCATCCATGTCCCGACTGCCCTTAGACAGTCATGGAGACAGGCTGAAACCTCAGATTGATCCTGATCTAGGCGAATCAGGATTTGTGTATCATCCGCATATGAGTAACAGTTAAACCCATAAGAGTGGATGAGACAAATCAGAGCCCAGATATATATATTGAACAGGATAGGCGACAGAGAAGATCCCTGCGGCACCCCACAGATGAGGGTGTGTGGAGCAGAGAGGAAAGGAGGCATAGCAAGGGTATGGGTACGGTCAGAAAGAAAGGAAGTAAACCAGGCCAGTACAGACCCGGAAATCCCAATCTGTGAAAGACGGGAGAGGAGGATGGAATGGTCCACCGTGTCGAATGCGGCACAGAGGTCTAATAGGATCAAAGCCCCAGCTCTGCCAGCATCAACAAGTCTGGAAAGGTCATCTTGCACAGAGACAAGGACACTTTCAGTGCCTCTACCAGTCCTGAACCCTGCCTGAGCTTGATTAAAAGTTTTTGAAGATTCCAGAAAGGAATACAGTAAAGGAGTAACCAAAGCTTCCAAGAGTTTAGATAGAAAAGGAAGAAGAGAGATAGGACGGAGGTTAGCTGGAATAGAAGGGTCCAGGGAAGGCTTCTTAAGGAGGGGAATCACCCTTGCTGATTTCAACTCCGATGGCACCAGGCCAGTCTGGCATTAATTATTTATTGCCGTCGTAATGTCAGTTACCCATTGTGCACCATACTGTTTGAGCTTGGGCACATGTTTTGGCAGTGTCTTACAAAGGTGCATGAGAGGAGTGTCCTCCATAATGACAAGTCTCAATTGACTGTTGATACTTACCATATTGTTAAATAAACATTTTATCTTAACTCAAATTGCCACTTTTGTTAGGTTTTACAACAACAAATATGAGCAAGCACCATCAAACACTGCGCAATCGTACTTTGTTTCACTAAACTATCTATCTTTTGATTAGCGCCAATCGTTTACTACACCTTAACTTCAAACAATGATACTTTACAATCTTTCACAGTTCTATTGCTCCTTGACACTTCACACAATAAACAATATTTAGACTAATCACACATTACACATTAATAACCCCTGTGATCACCTTCCCTTATTATTAATCAGCTATAATAAGGGGTATACTTCTCCAGCCTTTCTTATTTTACCCTGTACAGGTTTTAAGATATCACCTTTGTAGGGACCAATGAAGTACAGGGATCACAAATGAGTAGTGGTAGGGGGTTCATGTAGAAAATACAAACATCATGAATGGCCGGTGCACATTAAAAATGAAATGCACACATTCTGGCAATGGCGCATAGTTTAAAATGGTCTACTCAGGGTAACAGTCATCTGTCTGGTTTGCACTATGTACATACATACTAACATGAGCTAATCAATTAACAAACCCTTCCCAATAACTTGTAACCTATAATTAAAAAATGAATGCAAAATGGGCTCAGATGAGATTAATTGAAAATTAGTGCTTTTGTGCATTGGAAATCAAACTTGCAAGCATAATGGTTGTGTGATTTCTTTCAGCATGGTACAAATTGCAAAGATCGAATGTGCTCTGCTGAAAAACACTATTGTTAAGTCAGGAAGACAAAGGAAGGGAAATGCATCTTTTTGCTGTCCATCAGTAATACCACGTGAGTTTCAGTGGCATGATTGTCAGAGGGGAAGGCTTCCATTGACTGACAAGATGAGATTATAAAACACACTGTGAGTGCGTGTGAAGTTAGATTATTCAGAGACGTGCAGGGCAGAAGTTCAGAAACTTCTTGGCAGACGGCAGGCCGAGTTCGAGAAGGGTGGTAGACTGTGGAAGAAGAGGTCCTGGCATCCCTGTCGTGTCCTTCTTGTGGGCTGCCTGGGTGTGCTGAGGTCACGATAGCTCATATAATGTAGATGTTCTCTTCTTGTACCCAAGTTTGTACGGCATGACATATTTTCTGAATAGATCCAAATAACAGTGTACATAAAAACTTTTTCAAAACTAAGATAGTTTGGGTTGAGTTTTCTGTGCATAAATGCGTTCACTGGCACAGAGTTTGCAAGTTTACAGGGAAGAACCCAATATACTGCAAGTGGCAAGGCATTTTACCACAGGTGGTAAAAAACCTAAAGTGAATTTCGTTGTTCATAGCAAGTGAGTTTAGAAGTGTGTGATGCATGTGTATCTGATGACTCATTCATAATGAAAAAACGTTTTGTGATTGGCTGCCTGAGCATAGCTCAGCATCATAGACAAGTTGCAGAGATAAGACAGTAACACTGTCAAATATAAGTGTAATAAGTCTGGTAACTTCTATTTTGGGAGGCCAAGGGATGAAATACAGGCGTTGGGGTATATTCTGAGGGGAGAATTGCTGTCGATACCAGGGAAGACACCAATGCGTTACCACAATAAAATATACCACCATTTTGCCACAATAACAGAATACCACAAGATTAGATGTATCTCCTTCAGAAAATATCTGTAACGTATTTTGGTGTGCTGGCCTGTGGGAACCTTAAAGAAGTTACGGGGCATGGCAGTGTATTAGACACAGCCATTCTGTGCACTTAAAAAGGGAAATCATTCTGTGAAGTGATAGTGCAGCATTGTGCAGTGTCACCATGTCCCAAATTGGAGTTGATTTTTCTGAACTGGCGAACTATCTTGAGGCAAAACTCTTTGCCCACAGGTTGTGGTCATCAGAAAATGCAATTTTATGGAAGGATCGAATATGTGAAGAAGTGCCGAAGGAATCATTGCAGGGCATTTTTGAAGACGGCAGTATTGTACAAGTATGCCTACTTAGACTTTTTAGAGCTCCAGACCAGAATGGGGAAAAGGATTGCATAATACAATTGTGTGCCAAGCCATGGTTTCTCCTAAACCAGTCTTTAAAAGGGCAGGGGAATGATTCTGAAGTAATTAATAAGTTGCTGGGCAGTTTGGATGATGCAATTGATCAAATAAAGTGTCTAAAATTGGAATTAAAACAATCTAACACAGAAATGCAGTCTAAAGGCCTCATTACACAGACAGCGGTAAGGGTTAACGGTCACCGTTAATGGTATCGGTGACCGTTAACCCTTACCGCCTCACTACAAGGTCCCTTTGCGGGTTGGAGACTTTAACGTCTGCTTTTTGCAGGCGTTAAAAACCAACCCGCAAAGGGACCAGGGAGCTAATTACGGTACCGCAATTTGCGGTGCCATAATTAGCACCTTCCCCATTCCCATTATGCCCTATGGGGCAAGAATGGGAATGGGGAAGGGCAATGGGGGAAGGGGGAATTACCGCCCCATCAACCTTGGAATAGGGCGGTAATTCCCCTTTCCTCCAAGGCAGTGCCGGTATTTTACCGGCATGGACCAAGTTGCTAATAGCACCTTGGTCCACCGCCGTCCGTGTACTGAGGCCCTAAATGTAGTGATTTGGAGAAATCAGTTGACTCAGAAGAAAAAGCAATTTGATGAGAGTGAACACGAATTGATACACTTAAAAGGGGTCTTAGATGCAATAGGTCAAGAAAAGGATGATGACATGTTAGAATTGCAAACACTTAAAAAGAAATATGGAGAAAGATAAGGAATTTAGTGCTATAGAACAAGAAATCAGTAAACTGTTGGAGGAGAATTTGACCTGTTCCAAATGCAAATAACCGAACTACAGGCCGTGATCAGTAAAAATTTGTTAGGAGAATTCTAACCTTTGTCAGGAAGCAGAACAACTTCATAGACAATGCAAGGATCTGGAACAGCAAATATTTCTTTTTAAATCTCAGGAAAAGCAATGAGGGACTACATTTAATGGAGGTGAGATTAATCCCAGTTCTACCCGAGGGAACAGTGTACCAATAGCTATACCTGTGGCTAGGCCTGATTATAGCGCGCTGGGGGGGTTTGATTCACCCGCTGGTGGTTACAATCATTCCTACTCACCAGAGAACAGAAATGAGCGACAGAATAATGCACCCCAGAATACGCCAAGATGCCCTATAAAAATCATGAAATAAATCAAAATTTTGATTAAACCATTAAAAAAGGGAGGCGATTGTTGCATGGAAGACCATTTAGAGACAGTCCATGATATATTTAAAGCCTTCCAGATACCTAGTGAACAGTATAGACAGTACATTCACCTAACGCTTGACTCTGCAGCTGCTAGTGTCATTCGGGGTCTCAATGAACAGGAAAACTTGTCATGGGCAGACTTTGAGAAAGAGGTTAGACATCAGCTCTCAACTTATCAGTCGATACAAGAGGCTAAAAAAGCAGTGTATACAATGACTGCAAAGCCAGATATGTCTCCTCGCCAATTCATCAAGAATTAAAAATAGCATTTTCCCGTTTTGATGTGCCTTTTAACCCTAATTCTGTAGAATTTAAGACTGCATACTTTTATGGTCTCCTAAAAGATATTATATCACAGTTAATTCGCAAATTTGACAGGGAAAAATCATTAGAATAGATAATAGAGCCGGGCACCAAACTGTATGAGGTAATCTATTGTGAGAGGGAGGAAGGGTCTAGGAATAGAGGCCAAATCGAAATCTAAAGAATCCACACCAACAATAATGGAGAAAAAATCTGCAAAAATGCCATTTGAATCAGCCCATACACAGGCAAGGAACAACATGACACCTAATCAGAGAGGCACACCACCACAGAGAACGCCACCCGAAACCTCTGTGTTCCAATCAGTTGATCCGAGCAATAGAGAGATTTACATTAGTCCTAGATACATGGGCGATGACCATATGGTAGGATTTTGCCATGATATGGCAGGTATGAATAACAATCAAAATCAAAGAAATAATGGCCCGTACCAGACAATGGGGGTGCAGAGTTGGTTTGATCCTAATACACTGATATATGGCCACCAAAAAACACCATGGTACGTGGATGGATTAATTGAAAATGGGAATCAGCATAGGGGACAGTTCCCGCCAAATGAAAGACAAAATATTAATTATGTTCTGCGCCATTATAACCAATCATCACCACCTGTCGACCATGGTCAAAGAATGATCACAACGCATTCCCCACCTCCTATGTCCCATGAGTTCAGAAGTAACCCAAATAGAAATCAATCTCCTGAGAGGTACCAGAATAGGCACAATTAGGGTAAGTTTAATCAATATCGACCCAGGCCGCAAAGCGAGGAATCCAGGAACATGGACAGGTTTCAATGCCTAGAGACCCAACTCAAAATGTTGTCTGAGCAAATAGGAAAACTGTGTATTTCAAAAGCAGCAGCCAAGTGAAGGTGCAGGATGCCATAGGACTGATCTTGTGCGTTCTGACAACAAGTGACTATTTAATAACACCTGCACTGGTAACAATACACAAGCCCGTGAATTATCTATGTGCAACAGTCCAGAATTGCTTGCTGATCCAAAAATAAGAATACAAACGAATGAAAGTGAGACAAGGAATTCCTGCACACACAAAAAGGGAGTGTGGTTCAACTTAGAGTTGAACCAGACTATTGAAGTGGGTGATCATGAAAAACCAAAAGGAAAAAATGAACAAGAAAGACCTAAAGCACAGAGAGACAGATTTTTTTTTTATTGTTTATTAGTTGAAATTCATAAACTTTACAAAATTTTAGACATAGTCAGATGAAAGAAGACAAATAAAAACCAAATAACTAATGATATTTCATCCTGCTGCCTTCCCTCCCTCCCGCTTCCTGGTTCTCAGCCTCCCTCCCCTTGACCCGCCTACCATGCCCTGATTGGCCCGCTGCAACGTTTGTGCTAGGTCTACTGACCCGCACCACTACCGAGGACCTCACTTTGCCTGGATTACATCCGGTGAGTAATCCTCCCATCTCTGGTAGCTTTGTGTAGATTTTGCAGCCCCAGACCCCAAAACTCTCTTTCATCCATGCTCCCAGACCCCGGTTTCCATCCTGCTGCCTTTGCTCCCTCCTGCCTCCTGGTTCTCAGCCCCCCTCCCTTAGATCCACCCACCGTGCCTTTGGCCATTACTGACCTTCCCAGGGCAGCCCTCTGCCCGTGCAGCCCTGCGACGAAGGGCCCAAGACAAAGGGTGGCTCCTACAGAAGCGCACCAGATCGTATCTGCAGGTATCCACAGGAGAAGCAAGAAGCTTGTAGCATGCCGTCAACCTGCACCGACCAAAAAGTAAGTGTGGCAAGGGTGAGGACTGAAGCAATTACTTCACACCAGAAAGCCCTTCCACCTTTACTTGAAAGTTCAAAAGTCAAAAAGTTTAATTGTGTTACATAATTTAGTCACATACTAAGGTCAAACGATTATCCTTACCCTAATAGCTTCACTATACTGAACCCTGCTTCTAGACTGTACTCCCAAAACCATTGTATGTGCCTAATACAGTCACTGTGGTATAGTTGAACTTAGAAAGTGTGCCTAATAGCGTAACTGTGGTATAGTTGAAACTAGAAAGTGTGCCTAATATCATCACTGTGGTATAGTTGAACGTAGAAAGTGTGCCTAATAGTGTAACTGTCGTATAGTTGAATCTAGAAAGTGTGCATAATATCATCACTGTGGTATAGTTGAACTTAGAAAGTGTGCCTAATATCATCACTGCAGTATAATTGAACTTAGAAAGTGTGCCTAATAGCGTCACTCTGCCAATGTTTGAACTTAGAAAGTGTGCCTAATAGCGTAACTGTGTTATAGTTAAACTTAGAAAGTGTGCCTAATATCATCACAGTGGTAAAGTTGAACTTTGAAAGTGTGCCAAATAGTGTAACAGTGGTACGGTTGAGTCTAGAAAGCGTGCCTAACATCATCACTATGGTATAGTTGAATTAGAAAGTGTGCCTAATAGCGTCACTCTGCCAATGTTTGAATTTAGAAAGTGTGCCTAAATATCATGTCTGTGGTATAGTTGAACTTAGAAAGTGTGCCTAATGTCATCGGTGTGCTGAACTTGAATCTAGACAAGTGTGCCTAATAGTGTCACTGCAGGATAGTCGAATTCAGAAAGTGTGCCTATTATCATCACTGTGCTAAACTTGAATCTAGACAAGTGTGCCTAACAGTGTCACTGTAGGATAGTTGAATTTAGAAAGTGTGCCTATTATCATCACTGTGCTAAAAATGAATCTAGACAAGTGTGCCTAATAGCGCCACTTTGCCAAAGTTGGAATTTAGAAAGTGTACCTAATATCATCACTGTGGTATAGTTGAACTTAGAAAGTGTGCCTAATAGCGTAACTGTGGTATAGTTGAATTCTAGAAAGTGTGCCTAATATCATCACTGTGGTATAGTTGAACTTAGAAAGTGTGCCTAATATCGTAACTGTGGTATAGTTGAATCTAGAAAGTGTGCCTAATATCATGACTGTCGTATAGTTGAACTTAGAAAGTGTGCCTAATATCATCACTGTGGTATAGTTGAACTTAGAAAGTGTGCCTAATATCAACACTGTGGTATAGTTGAACTTAGAAAGTGTGCCTAATAGCGTAACTTTTGTATAGTTGAATCTAGAAAGTGTGCCTAATATCATCACTGTGGTATAGCTGAACTTAGAAAGTGTGCCTAATATCGTAACTGTGGTATAGTTGAATCTAGAAAGTGTGCCTAATATCATGACTGTCGTATAGTTGAACTTAGAAAGTGTGCCTAATATCATCAGTGTGGTATAGTTGAACTTAGTGTAACGCTCACCTGATTCCCGTAGAGGCGCCGGTCTTGACTGGGCGTATACCGTATCTTCAAAGGTGATGTGTAACACACGGCTGGCTCTTTGGGCTGGACCTCTGTGCACTGTATGTCTGACTCGAAGGGTAAGATGTCTGCAGATAGAAAATATGGGATTAAGGAACTGGGTTATTGAATGTCTCTCTCTTCTTCCCTTTCTCTTCTCCTGTAGAACCCCAAAGGTTAACGCTCTCACCTTAGGTAAGTGAACGCTGTGCTTTCCATCTGCCTCGGGGCAGGGTGCTGTAACCAGTTTCTTCACTGGATAAGGGGAGCAGGCCTCTTGACTTCAGAGGACTGCTGTCCGTCGTTTACTGCACGAACGGTAAGTTTCGAGTAATTCTAATGTCTTTAAAGTCTTTAGTAATGATGTTTCTTGTTTTGCAGGGTTCCGGCGATGGTGGATGACGGGCTGAAGTGAGTTGAAGATGGAGCCCGTGTGATGAATAGAAGCGACTGGAAGCACGTAAGTAAGCGTTTGTTGCCTGCTTCACGATGCGCTCTAACTGTCTTTTTATTTTGCAGGTACAAGTTCGGAGCGGCTGCAGGGTGCCGGAATACCCACTGGGTTAGATGTGGAAAGGAGTAATGGCACGTGAGTATTAAAGTTCCCCAATGTCTTTAAACGCACCTTGTTTTGTCTTTCAGATGCGGGATGCAGTGCCGAAGGCCTCCGGAGCGTGCGAAGAGTTGGTAAGCTTTTGTCTTTCAGATGCCGGAATGCAGTGTGAAGACCTCCGGAGCGCACGAAGAGTAGGTAAGCCTTTGTCTTTCAGATGCCGGAATGCAGCGCGAGGCGTTGGTGACAGCCGATGGACCAGGTAAGTGAAGAGCTGTCACTGAAGACCGTAATGCTAACCTGTTCTTTCTTGTCTTTACAGGTGTTGCTGAAGACTGGATTCAGGATGGTAAGCCTTTTTCCTTAGGCCCAGGATCAGATGCAGAAGACACGATGAGCGTTCTGCTGCAGAGGATGCAGAATAACGCAAAGCAAGATTCATCCATCGGGTGTGGTTTAAATAGCCTCCTGTAGTGCTTAGGTGTCTCCTTCCACAGCAACGCCTAGATAAGGAAAGAGTTCCTGCTTTCCAGAAGAGTTCCAGTGTTCTGAATCTAGGGAGTGGCTCCTGCCCCACCCAACAGGAAAAGTAGTTCCAAACAGAAGAGGATCAGAGGCTCAACTGGCAGGCAAGTAAGCAGCATGGTCTGCTGCAGGTAAGTCCACCCAAGCATTATGAGCCCGGCGCTTCCAGCGCTGGGACTGGGCATATTTATGAGCCTGGTGCCACTGGCGCCAGGACTGGGTCCAAAAGGTCCCAATTGGGACTGGTTGGCACTCGGAACCTGGGTTAGGGATCTGCTTCCAAGGGAGTTGGGAAAACTCTGACCTTTTGGAAGCAGAGATCATGACAGTACCCCCCCTCGAGGCCCCTCCCAAACCGGGCTTCTCCGGGGGTTTTGGCTTGTCAGGAAATGTTCGGTGAAATCTTTTGATTAGGCGAGGAGCGTGGACATATTCAGCAGGTTCCCAGGATCTCTCTTGGGGGCCGTAGCCTTTCCAGTCAATTAGGTACAATAGTTTAGATTTGGAGATCTTGGAGTCCAGAATGCTTTTGACTTCAAACTCGAGTTCTCCATCAACTAGGATAGGTTTTGGAGATTTAGTTAGTCGGGTTTGAGGTTGCACGGGTTTTAATAGAGAGACGTGGAAGACCGGATGTATCTTCATGTGCGGGGGCAAGTTCAACTTGACCGCTACTGGGTTTACTATGGTAGTGATGGAATAGGGACCAAGGTATCTTGGGTTGAATGTGCGTGGCCCTTTTAGAGGTAGATATTTGGTGGATAACCAGACTTGATCCCCTACTTGATATTGAGGGGCTTCCTTCCGATGTTGATCTGCTCCTTTCTTGTATTGTTCTTTAGCCCTTTGAAGGTGAGAAACAGCTTCCTTAAAGGCTTGGGTGATTGTAGAATGCAGGTAGTCTTCTGCTGGTGTTTCAAGATCTTGGAGGGGATCCAACTCCGAGGTTCGAGGGTGACTGCCGTACAAAAGAAAAAACGGGGTTTTCCCAGTTCCCGAATGGACAGAGTTATTGTAGGCATATTCGGCTATCCAAAGGATGTCTTTCCAAGTTTTTTCAGTTTGTTGCAGCATGCAGCGTAAATACTGTTCCAGAGTTTGATTGGTCCTCTCGGTTTGTCCGTCGGTCTGAGGGTGGTGACTGGTCGATAGTCTCACATCAATTTGAGCCGACCGACAGCAACTTCGCCAAAAATGAGAAATAAATTGACTACCTCGATCCGAAATTAGAACCGAAGGAAAACCGTGCAGTCGGACGATGTTTTCGAGAAATTCTCGGGCCAGAGTTGCTGCTGTTGGCAAGCCTTTGAGCGGAATGAAATGCGCCATCTTGGAGAATAAGTCCACGATTACTAGAATCGTATTGTATCCGGAGCATGGAGGTAGATCGGTGATGAAGTCCATAGAAAGCGTATGCCAAGGGCGAGGTGGGATGTCAATAGGGCGTAAGAGGCCTGCTGGTCTTTCCTTTTGACTCTTGTTTTGGGCGCATACTCCACAGGACATTATAAAGTCTCTGATATCTTTTTTCCAAGACGGCCACCAGAAGTAGCGCTTGATCTTTTCTGAGGTCTTGGCCATACCGGGATGTCCTTCCATTAAAGAATCGTGATAACAAGAGATTACTTTTTTCTGTAAATCTGTGCTGGGTAGGTATAATCGTTCTTGGAAATACAATAAGTTGTCCTTTACTGCAAAGTCCTTTCCCTGCAGATGCCAATTCTGTATGTCTGCTGGAGTTACAAGTTGCCTGGCTTTATCCTTAACTTCCTCTATGGATTCTGTGGCGATTACACCCAGAATTCTTTGTTCGGGAATGATTGGTACAGGTTTAGGGTTGATCAAGTGTTCTTCCACTCCCATCCGAGAAAGGGCATCAGCATTACCGTTCTTTGTACCAGGTCGATAGGTAATTATGAAGTCAAACTCGGCAAAGAATAATGCCCAACGGAGTTGTCTAGAGGATTGGGCTTTTGCGGTTTTCAAATATTGCAGGTTTCGGTGATCTGTAATCACAGTAACAGTGTGTCGGGCCCCCAGCAGATAATGCCGCCAAGCCTTAAAGGCAGACTTGATAGCCAGAAGTTCCTTGTCAGTAATCGTGTAATTGATTTCAGGAGGCGAGAATTTGCGGGGCCAAAATGCCACGGGATGCAACTGATTGGTTACCAGGTCGTTTTGTGATAGAACTGCCCCCATGGCAAGGCTTGAAGCATCAGTTTCCACGATGTAGGGGAGTTCGGGGCGAGGGTGTTTTAAGATTGGTGCAGAGATAAATTTAGTCTTCAAATCCTGGAAAGCTTGTTCCGCCGCGGTAGACCATTCAAAACGTTTGTTTTTCTTTAACAAGGCAGTGATGGGCTGGACTATTCGAGAGAATTCGGGGATAAACCTGCGGTAAAAGTTAGCGAAGCCTAACATGCTTTGCACACCTTTTACGGAGGATGGTGATGGCCATTTGAGAACTGCATCGACCTTCTTTGAATCCATACGCCCTCTGCCAGGTGATAATATGAATCCCAAGAATTCAACTTCAGTCACGTTGAAAACACATTTTTCCAACTTAGCGAAAAGTTTGTGTTGACGCAATCTTTCGAGGACCATTTTCACGTGTTTCCGATGTTCAGATTCCGATGAAGAATAAACGAGGATGTTGTCAATGTAAACAACAACACACACATCTATGAGCTCTCTGAGGACATCGTTCATAAAATATTGAAAGGCGGCCGGGGCAATGCAAAGTCCGAAGGGCATGACCTGATATTCAAATAGCCCATACTTGGTGCGGAAGGCCGTCTTTCATTCATCGCCCTCTTTTACTCGTACCAAGTGGTAAGCTCCTCTAAGATCCAGCTTTGTATATATGCATGCTTTTCTGACTTGGTCCAGGAGTTCAGGGATCAAAGGTAACGGATATCTATTCTTAACAGTGATCTGGTTCAGGGAGCGATAATCTATACAAGTTCTAAGGTCTCCTTCCTTTTTTGGAACGAAGAACAAAGCTGAAGAAGCAGGGGACTTGGAAGGACGAATAAACCCATTTGCCAGGTATTGATCCAGGAATTGTCGAAGGTGAAGGTTCTCAGGCTCGGTGAGGGCATAAATTCTACTACAAGGAGGAGTAGATCCAGGTATCAGGTCTACCTGGCAGTCATAAGACCTATGAGGAGGTAGAGAGTTAGCCTGATCCTTCCGGAAAACATCTTGGTATTCTAGGTATTCGGGAGGTAACTGGGGAGTCTCTGAAGAAATTGCTGCCAGTGCAACACCAGGTGGAGGGTGACAAGTAGAGACACATTCTGGAAACTGGACCGTTCTTGCTCACCAATCGATCAGAGGATTGTGTTTCTCTAACCAAGGTATTCCTAGAATAATCTGAAACTGAGGGGCCTTGATCACATCGAACACGATCTTCTCATGGTGTCCATCTTGACTTACTAGCGTCACCTCTTGAGTGGTATGCGTTACTGACCCGGAGGCTTTCTCCGTACCATCCACCGTAGTAATGACGTCCTTTACAGCGTTGGGACAAAGAGTTAGATTCATCCTCAAAACCATTTCATGATCCACATAATTGCCGATGGCACCGCTGTCGACGTAAGCTTCAATTGCATGTAATCGATCCGGATTATCAGGGCTAATGAGGACCATAGGTATCACGAAATGCGAGGTCACGGAACTGGTTTTCACGCTCGGCAAGAGGATCTCTATTCTTGTCGGGCGAGGTCGTTTCCCTGCTCAGAGTTTGTAACTTTGGTAACTGCAGCTCCTACTGCCTTCTTGGCAGGTTTCACCGGACAGTCTCGAAGAAAGTGCCCTGAGTTTCCGCAATAGAGGCATAATTGCAACTGTTTTCTCCTTTCCTGCTCCTTTTGTGTTAGAGGACCTTTCAAACCCCCTATTTGCATGGGTTCCCCGGAGTCTACTCCTTTGGAAGGAGTTGGCGGTTTGGAAAATACTCGAGCATCAAACTTGGAACGATCGGCCTTCCTGTTCTGCAGTCTGTGATCTAGTTGAACGACTAAGTCTATATAGTCCGAACAATCTTGTGGGGGATTCACTACTTGGGCTAACACATCTTTGAGCTCTCCACGTAGACCTCTATAAAACAGCGTAATCCTTTTGTCCTCAGGCCATTGAGTTTCCACTATCAGTCTGTTGAAAGACGCAATATAAGCCAAAAGGTCTTGATTACCTTGTCGCTACGAAAGAAGCTCATTGTCCAAGGCCTGCCCCTGTGAATGTCTTGCGAACAGTTTTTCCATACTGAGCTGAAAAGCTTGAAAATCATGGAGGACCGGATCATCTTGATTTACTAGAGGGATCGACCAGTCTGCTGCATTGCCACTAAGGTACGAAAGCGCGAAAGCTACTTTAGCTTGATCAGTTGGAAAGGCTGCTGGCCGGCATAAGAAATGCAACCGGCACTGATTGAGAAATACTGCAAACCTCTTTGGGTCACCAGAAAATCGTTCGGGCGGAGCCAGAGGTACATTCCCAGGTAGGTTGATCTGCACTGGATTCATAGAGGATGTAGAAGGAAGATTTCCCCCAGATGCGGGTAACGGGGTCTGTCCGGCTTGTGACTGTAGCAATTGTCTAGCGAGATCATCTGTTCGCTCTTTGGAAATAATCAGTTCCCTTCTTAGAGCGTTCGTTTCCTGACGGGCTGCATACACTTCTGCCCTTAGTTCCCCAAGTAACTGGGCTAGCTGGTCGGTATCCGAGGTTTCCATAGCGCCTGGACGGGAGTTTTGTGGTAGGCTTTGCGTTCTGTAACGCTCACCTGATTCCCGTAGAGGCGCCTGTCTTGACTGGACGTATACCGTATCTTCAAAGGTGATGTGTAACACACGGCTGGCTCTTTGGGCTGGACCTCTGTGCACTGTATGTCTGACTCGAAGGGTAAGATGTCTGCAGATAGAAAATATGGGATTAAGAAACTGGGTTATTGAATGTCTCTCTCTTCTTCCCTTTCTCTTCTCCTGTAGAACCCCAAAGGTTAACGCTCTCACATTAGGTAAGTGAACGACGTGCTTTCCATCTGCCTCGGGGCAGGGTGCTGTAACCAGTTTCTTCACTGGATAAGGGGAGCAGGCCTCTTGACTTCAGAGGACTGCTGTCCGTCGTTTACTGCACGAACAGTAAGTTTCGAGTAATTCTAATGTCTTTAAAGTCTTTAGTAATGATGTTTCTTGCTTTGCAGGGTTCCGGCGATGGCGGATGACGGGCTGAAGTGAGTTGAAGATGGAGCCCGTGTGATGAATAGAAGCGCCTGGAAGCACGTAAGTAAGCGCTTGTTGCCTGCTTCACGATGCGCTCTAACTGTCTTTTTATTTTGCAGGTACAAGTTCAGAGCGGCTGCATGGTGCCGGAATACCCACTGGGTTAGATGTGGAAAGGAGTAATGGCACGTGAGTATTAAAGTTCCCCAATGTCTTTAAACGCACCTTGTTTTGTCTTTCAGATGCGGGATGCAGCGCCGAAGGCCCCCGGAGCGTGCGAAGAGTTGGTAAGCTTTTGTCTTTCAGATGCCGGAATGCAGTGTGAAGACCTCCGGAGCGCACGAAGAGTAGGTAAGCCTTTGTCTTTCAGATGCCGGAATGCAGCGCGAGGCGTTGGTGACAGCCGATGGACCAGGTAAGTGAAGAGCTGTCACTGAAGACCGTAATGCTAACCTGTTCTTTCTTGTCTTTATAGGTGTTGCTGAAGACTGGATTCAGGATGGTAAGCCTTTTTCCTTAGGCCCAGGATCAGATGCAGAAGACACGATGAGCGTTCTGCTGCAGAGGATGCAGAATAACGCAAAGCAAGATTCATCCATCGGGTGTGGTTTAAATAGCCTCCTGTAGTGCTTAGGTGTCTCCTTCCACAGCCACGCCTAGATAAGAAAAGAGTTCCTGCTTTCCAGAAGAGTTCCAGTGTTCTGAATCTAGGGAGTGGCTCCTGCCCCACCCAACAGGAAAAGTAGTTCCAAACAGAAGAGGATCAGAGGCTCAACTGGCAGGCAAGTAAGCAGCATGGTCTGCTGCAGGTAAGTCCACCCAAGCATTATGAGCCCGGCGCTTCCATGACACTTAGAAAGTGTGCCTAATATCAACACTGTGGTATAGTTGAACTAGTTGAACTTAGAAAGTGTGGCTAATAGCGTAATTGTTGTATAGTTGAATCTAGAAAGTGTGCCTAATATCATCACTGTGGTATAGTTGAACTTGGAAAGTGTGCCTAATATCATCACTGTGGTATAGATGAACTTAGAAAATGTGCCTATTATCATCAATGTGCTAAACTTGAGTCTAAAAAGTGGGCCTAATAGCATCATTGTAGGATAGTCGAATTTAGAAAGTGTGCCAATTATCATCACTCTAGTATAGTTGAACTTAGAAAGTGTGCCTAATATCATCACTGTGGTATAGTTGAATTTAGAAAGTGTGCCTAATATCGTCACTGTGGTATAGTTGAACTTAGAAAGTGTGCTTAGTAGCGTAACTGTGGTATAGTTGAATCTAGAAAGTGTGTCTAATATCATCACTGTGGTATAGGTGAACTTAGAACGTGTGCCTAACATAATCACTGCGGCATAATTGAACTTAGAAAGTGTGCCTAATAACGTATCTGTGGTATAGTTGAATCTACAAAGTGTCCCTAAAATCATCACTGTGGTATAGCTGAATTAGAAAGTGTGCCTAATAGCATCCTTCTGCCAAAGTTTGAACTTAGAAAGTGTGCCTAAATATCACAACTGTGCTATAGTTGAACTTAGATAGTGTGCCTAATATCATCACTGTAGTATAGTTGAACTTAGAAAGTGTGCCTAATATCAACACTGTGCTGAACTTGAATCTAGACAAGTGTGCCCAATAGTGTCACACAGGATAGTTCAATTTAGAAAGTCTGCATATTATCATCACTATGCTAAACTTGAATCTAGACAAGTGTGCCTAATAGCGTCACTGTAGGATAGTCGAATTTAGAAAGAGTGCCTATTATCATCACTGTGCTAAACTTGAATCTAGACAAGTGTGCCTAATAGCGTCACTCTGCCAAAGTTTGAACTTAGAAAGTGTGCCTAATATCATCACTGTGGCATAGTTGAACTTAGAAAGTGTGCCTAATATTGTAACTGTGGTATAGTTGAACTTAGAAAGTGTGCCTAATAGCGTACCTGTGGTATAGTTGAATCCAGAAAGTGTGCCTAATATCATCACTGTGGTATAGTTGAACTTAGAAAGTGTGCCTAATATCATCACTGTGGTATAGTTGAAGTTAGAAAGTGTGCCTAATTGCATATCTGTGGTATAGTTGAACTTAGAAAGTGTGCCTAATATTGTAACTGTGGTATAGTTGAACTTAGAAAGTGTGCCTATTATCATCACTGTGGTATAGTTGAACTTAGAAAGTGTGCCTAATAGCGTACCTGTGGTATAGTTGAATCCAGAAAGTGTGCCTAATATCATCACTGTGGTATAGTTGAACTTAGAAAGTGTGCCTAATATCATCACTGTGGTATAGTTGAAGTTAGAAAGTGTGCCTAATTGCATATCTGTGGTATAGTTGAATCTGGAAAGTGTGCCTAATATCATCACTGTGGTATAGTTGAACTTAGAAAGTGTGCCTAATCCCGACCTCATCCCTTCCCTGTTGTATATTTGAATTTTGATACTACAAACTAGCCCTAACTCTGCTCTCGCCACACCATGATTCCATCCCGTCAAGCTAGGTCCAGAGAAAGAGCCTCACTCTGACACGCCTCCCTCCCTCCTCCCCCTAAGTCCCTCCCCCATCCCAAACTGTCCCACCCTCCATCACACTTGCAGCCCACCCCTATCCACCTCTCAAGCCAGAATAACCCTCCCATCCCAAACCACCCCACCCTCCACCACGCTTGGACCCCACCCCCTATCCAACCATCAAGCCAGAGGAGCCCAATGGCTTGCTGACCATCCTAAGAACCCTGTGCCTCCCATCCCTTCCACCCACCCACCGCCCAGCATGCACGCACCTCCTGCCCCACCAACAAACTGCCCACCCACCTTGCCAGACCCACCTCGTCCCGCCACCACCCCCTGACCTTTCCCCGCGTCAACTCCCACTAACATCCTCCACCAACCTCATCCATTCCCCTCCCTAAAAACTGTATGTCTAGCCCTGGCAAGAACAGTGGCCGCATCCCCATTGCCCTCCGACCCCCCTACCCTCACACACACCAACTGCATTAAAAACCCTGGAAAAAAGAAAACGGACCTGGCCTCCTTCAATCTCCCACTATTCCTCGCCCCTCCTGTCTCAACCCACCATCTCATTTTCTCAATCTCCACCATCACCACCCTCCTCCCCTTCCTCACCCTGCTTCGAACCCCTCTCCCTTGACTTCTCACCAACCACACCTAGAACCCCTAACCCCTTATGCTTCACCCTCGAATCCCCAACCCCAAATCCGTCTCCCCAACTGATAACCCACACACACCCTCCCAACCCCATCCTCCCCACATCCACCTCCTCCTCCGCCCACCTACTCTTCACAACCACCATTGAACAACCCGCCTCTCTCACCCCCCAGATTCCGCTCACTCACCTCAACCATACCACCCACCACCCCTCGCAGCCACTCACCCACTCCTGCCTCCACCACCTCTACAACTTCCACAAGAACCCCCCCTGCCGAAGTAAGATGCATCCTTTTTGATGCCCGATCTGTAGCAAAAAACAGACACAGCATCTTTCACCTCCTCGCCTCAGACAAACCAGACTTAGGGGGTCATTCCAACCCTGGCGGTAGGGGGTTAACGGCACCAGTAAGGATGCCGGTGCCGTTAACCCCCTACCGCCCTATTATGAGGTCCCTTAGCAGGTCCCACCAGGACCGGCTGGTTTTACCAGCCTGTCTTAGCGGGACCAATTAAGGGACCATGGAGCTAATAACGGGCCCGCAATTTTCAGGCCCATTATTAGCTCCTTCCCCATTTCCAATGAGCCCTATGGGGGCACAAATGGGAATGGTTTTCGAAATGGGGACTTACCGGGTCCGCATAGGTCGGAATGTCCCGGTAAGTCCCCATTCCGACACCACAGACCCAGACCCGAGTTTGGTGGACCCTTAGTCTTTGTCACGTAAACCTGGTTCTCCGACGACTTCACCCCCATTGCCCATGAAGCCTTCCCCCTGACTACTCCCTCATCCCACTTAACCGACCCTCTAGAGGAGAAGGAATAGCAATCGCTTTCAAGTCACACTTCTCCACCTCAATCGTCGACTGCCAGACAATCATCCCTTCCTGTGAATCGCTTCTCGTCAAACTATCTCTCTTCCCATCGTTCTCCCACAGCTTCTTAATCAACTATAGACCCCCTGGCTATGACAGACAATTCTCTAGCAACCTCTGTCATTCGATAGCCACCATCCAAATAAACCATCCCACCCTCACTCCTAGGCGACTTCAATATCTGGCTGGACATTCCCACCAACCCCATGACCCTCTCACTGGTCGACTGCCTAAATGCGCTTAACCTCCATCTTCATACGAACGGCCCAACTCACTCTAAAGTACACACCCTTGATGCCATCTTTAGCTTGCACGACCAGATACATCTAAGCCCCCCTACACCTATCATCTGGTCTGATCACTTAATTGTGCCTTTCACCATTTGCTCGCCCACCCCCCCTTCCCAAACCTGAACTTGAACCCCCAATTCAACGCAAATGCTGGAAAAAACTAAATATCCTCCCTGACCTAGCTGATGCGCTACTTCAAACTCCTCCCACAACCACCCCACGTAATGAGTCCTTAACCACTGACTCCTTTGACTGATGGCACAATATCTCATTAATCCCGCTCATCCCCACTTGTCAATCCTCTGCTCGCTGTGGCCCTTATCCCAGATGGTTTACACCAGAACTGAAGACTGCAAAACAACTGTATAAATCCCTCGAACGCATATGGCGGAAAGATAAAACCAACCTGAGTAGATCTACCCTGGCCCGGCACCATCGGCACTACAAAGCCGAAATCCGAAAAGCAAAAAAAGTCCACTACAACTCTCGAATTCTCAACTGTGAAAACACAAGCAAGGAACTCCACAAACTAATTTCTGACTTCACCAAACCAACCTGTACCACCCCCAACAGTACCCATCTCAGTCACTCTGCGACTCACTCTCTCTCCACTTCTACACCACTGCTCTCGACAGAACAAATTCTCTTAACAGCAAACTAGCCCTCATGATCCCGCCACGTAATACACTCGCCCTACCAGCCATCCCCCGCCTGACACAGCGACTACAACCCAACCCACCTTCGACTCATTCACACCGATATCAGGAGACCAATTTCTCAAACTTCTCTGTACCTGGAAACCATCTGGCTCCCCCCTAGACCCCTGCCCTGCCTCAATCCTCAAAGAAATATTCTCATCCACCCGCGCAGGAGAGTACGCAAGAAACATCATAAATAAATCCCTCTCCTCTGGAATCTTCACCGACGCCTTCAAAACTGTTCATGTCAAGCCTCTCCTAAAAAAAACCTCCCTCGACCCTCTCAACCCCAAAAACTACTGCCCCATCTCAAAGAACCAGCTTCCTTGCTAAACTCAAATTTGAACCATATACTCCCAACTAATTGCCTTTGTTGAATCCAACAATCTCCTAGACCCTGCACAATCAGGCTTCAGACCTCGACACGGAACCTAAACCACTCTTACCTCAATCTGGAATGACCTTAAGAACACTGCAGACTCAGCGGTATGCGCTGCACTAATCCTTCTAGACCTCTATGCAGCCTTTGACACAATCAACCACTCAATCCTCCTCGACCGCCTCCACTCCCTAGGAATCTGTGGAAACGCTCTCAAGTGGATAGCTTCCTTCCTCAACAATAGGAAACAAATAACCCTCCTCTCCACCTTTGCTTCTGCCACCTGACCAGTCAATACCGGAGTTCCACAAGGAGCATGCCTATCAGCCCTCCTGTTCAAACTCTATATGTCTACCATCCCAGGAATAATCTGCCTGCACAATATCCTGTGCTATAACTACACCAATACACCCAATTAATCCTAAAACTCCTCAACTCAAACCCCAACTGTCAGCCCGACCTCGCAGCCTGTCTCCTTGACATTGATCAGTGGATGACCACAAACCACCTCCTCTTAAACCCCACTAAAACCGAAATCATGGTGTGCGGCAACACCGAGCTTCTCCCCCATCCTCTGCCATGGCCATCATCCATGGGCAATCCACCCACCACATCGACCACAGTAAAAAACCTTGGATGCACTCTCGACTCAGACCTAACCCTCTCTCGCCAAATCAACAATGCCTCTAAGTCCTACCATTACCACCACAGAATTCTTAGACTCATTTTTCCGTACCTCTCCTTCCCAAAAGACTCACAGCTGTCCAATCTATTGTAATGTCGAGACTGACTATGCCAACTCCCTCTACCTCGGGGTCCAAGTATACCATCTCATTAAACTACAAAGAACACAAAACGCTGCAGCCAAATTACTTCTAGCACTTAGGCCAAGAGACCACATCTCTCCAGCTCTCAGAACTCTCCACTGGCTCCCAGTTGGACGAAGGGTGACTTTCAAAACCTTATGCATCTCCCACCGAGCAGTGAATAAAACTGGCCCTTTATACCTACAGGACAAGCTAAAACCCTACCACCCTCCGCGCACTCTAAGATCAAGCTCCGCTCTCCTTTTAGTGATACCAAACACCAATTCAGTCAGGTTAGGAGGATCATCATTCTCAGCCCTGGTCTCCACGCTATGGAACTCGCTTCCAACCCACATTCGACACACCGAAGATTACCTGTCAATCTGAAAATTACTGAAAACATGGCTCTTCCCTTAAAGAATCGACACTTAGAGCAAATGGAATGAATAGCCACAACAAACAGAAATCCAAGGTTGTTTGAACAAAGAAAATAAAAAGCAAAGGGAGTCGATGGAACGAATAAAAAGACTAAAACGGATAGTGTAACTAAAACAGATGGACTAAGTGAAGTGAGTAGATGGAACGGCTAGAGTGGATAGTACGGACAGAGTGGATGAAACAGATAGAGTGGATGGAACGGATAGAGTGGATGGAGCTGATAGAGTGGATGGAAATGATGAGGGATGGAACAGGTGAGGGGATAGAACCAATGATGAATGGAACGATGAGTAGATGGAACAGATGAAGAGAATGGAACGGATGAAGTGGATGAATCAGACGAAGTGGATGGAAAGGATAGAGTAGATGGAACGGATGAAGTGAATGGAACGGATGGAGTAGATGGAATAGATGAAGTAGAAAGAATGGATGAAGTAGATGGAACGGATGAAGTGGATGGAACAGATGAAATTGACGGAACGGTTGAAGTCGACAGAATGGACAAAGTCAAGAGAGCAGATAAAGCGGACAGAACGGACGGAACGGAACGGATGAAGTGGACGGAACAGATAGAATCGATGGAACTGATAGAGTGGATGCAACGGATAGAGTAGATGGAATAGATGAAGAGAATGGAACGGATGAAGAGAATGGAATGGATGTAGAGAATGGAACGGATGAAGTGGATGGGTCGGATGAAGTGGATGGAATGGATGGAAGGATGCAAAGGATGGAGTTGATGGAGTGGATGGATGGAGTGGATGGTTGGAGTTGATGGAACGGACGAAGTGGATGGAACGGATGAAGTGGATGGAACAGATAAAGAGGATGGAACCGATAGAGGGGATGAAACCAATAGAGTGGATGGAACGGTTAGAGTGGATAGAACAGAGGAAGTAGACAGTAGGCAAGAAGTGGACGGAATGGATGGAAGGGATGAAGTGGATGGGACGGATGAGGGGATAGAACATATGGAAAGTATGGAAAGAATGGAAATTATGTATTGTATAGAATCGATGGATGGAGTGGACAGAACGGACGGGGTGGATAGAACAGACACAGTGGATAGAACTGACGCAAAGGATAGAACGAACAGAGCGGAAAGAATGGACAGAGTCGATGGAACAGATGAAGTGGATGAAATGGATGAAGTGGATGGAACGGATGAAGTAGATGGAACGGATTAAGTGGACGGAATGGAAGAAGTGGATGGAACGGAGGAAGTGGACGGAACGGATGAAGTGGATGCAACGGATGAAGTGGATGCAACAAATGAAGTAGATGGAACGGATGGATGAAACAGATTGGAGTGGGTGGAGTAATATGATATGATATGTTATTTATAACGCGCTTAATACCCAGAGGTTTCTAAGCTCGGACCCGGGAATCGAACCTGTGTGGTTCCATGTCGTCTTGCTGCCAAGGCAAGCACGTTGCCGCCGAGCTATCCTCCCGAGACAATGGAGTGGATGGAAAAGATAGAGTGTATGAAGGATAGAGTGGATGGAGTGGGTGGGAAAAGAAGGGAAAGGATGGGAAGGATTGAAAGGATGGCTAGGATGGAAAGGATGAATCAGATGGAATGGATGGAAGGGATGAATCAGATGGAACGGATGGAGTGGATGGAATGGATAACGTGGATGGAATGGATGGAATGGATAGAACGGATGGAGTAGATGGAAAAGATAGAGTTGATTGAAAGGATGTGATCCATGGAAAGGATGGAGTGGATGAAAGGATAGAGTGGATGGAAAGGATGGAGTCGATGAACCGTATGGAGTAGACAGACCATATGGAGTGGACGATCGGATGGAGTGGAAGGAGCAGATGGAGTGGAAAGAGCAGATGGAGTGGTGGGAACGGATGGAGTGGATAGAAAGGATGGAGTAGATGGAAAGGATGGAACGGATGGAACAGAAGGAAAATGGTGGATGGAGTGGATGGAAAGGATTGAGTGAATAAATGGATGGAAAGGACAGAGTGGATGGAGTGGATGGAATGGATATATCTCTGTATCCCCGCTATGCTATGTATATGCTATGTACCTGTGTCCCCATGTTATCCGTATCACATGTTTACCCTATCCATCATGTCTCTGTATATACGTATGCCGATATGTACGCCCCCTTTCATGCTCTTGTGCTTGGTCCCAGGCGCTTTACTGATAACAACCATATCACACCACTACGCTTGCTCTCTCCTATACACAATCACTCAACTAGAACACAGCTATACTATGACACATTTGGTCTAGCTCTTCTCATACTAACATGACCCCACGAATACCTCATCATCCTAATAAAACACAGCTAGCTGAGCATATACCGGCTAGCTCAGGCGTCTCCTCAGGCCTAACGCAAACAGATCTCAGTCTGGGTGTCCACCCTCCAGACAGAACACATTCAACTGATTTCCTCAGCACCACACCTACCACTAAGAAGCAGATATCATGCAACAACCACACCAGCTGCACACATATCTGGTGTACCCACGCACCTTTTGACACTCTCTCTCTCTACTGACTTGAACTGCGGTTCCCGAGGGCGTTCAACCTACCAGCACTTTGAGGTCATACCAATGATACATAAGGCATTGTATAAATGGCAAGTAACATAACATAACATAACATAACATAACATAACATAACAGAAGACTAGTCAATATAAAAGAAGAATGTATCTTCATTCAATATGTTTTTTAAAAAAGGATTTCTTATTCGTCATTCAACTTCAAGTCTGTTAAAAATCTATTTGTGGCAATTCTGAGGGTTGTAGACATTCCACACATAATCATCAACCACAATACATCTGGGGTTAGGTTTTTGAATTCTCCTGTAGCTGATTTTAAATATAGTATATGATTAGTAGCTAAGAAGCTACATTCTAATAATAAATGCCGCAAAGTCTCAAGTTGAATCTTAATTTGACAAAAACGAAAAAAGTTTTCACATACAGGAATGACTTTACACTTGGCAAAACAGCCCTCATGGGCCAAATATTGAATATGACTCTTAGCAATTCAGATCGATGTTTTACTGGCAGAGATTTGATAAAATATGATTCAGTGGTACTATATTTTTTATGCTCAAAGATGTTACCGTCAAAGTCATGATAAGCTAAACATTTGGCCCTGGTTCTAGTCCATTGCACCAACTTGGTTTTGACTCTGCAAGGGTTGGATATAAGATCTTCAATGGACACATCAGCATGGGCTAGTGCTTTGATGACTTCTGTGTGCCATTTATGGGAAAATTTATCTTTGGACAATAAGATATGTTCAGAGAGGGTACCAATCAACATATTTGCATCATTAGCTAGAAGACATTTTCTGCATAAAGCTATCGGCTGCCACAAATAGCGAGCATACATAGATATAATCCCCAATTCATTTCTTATCCATGACATAGGCACGCACCTCGGCAACCTTAAAATGTGTTTCCAGTATTTAGACTCAATACTAGTCCAGAAGGTCTCTGGTAAGATGTCCATGGTTTCTGAGCCATAAAGCAAAACAGGGGTCACCTTCTGATGGAAGTAGGTTAGAGCAGGTGATATGGAAAACTTACCATATTTAGTTTGGATTATTATGGATTGGGAGATAGTCATATCTAGCTCGATGCTCAATTTGGATCATCCTTTATGCTAGATATCATAACACCCAAGTACGTATATTGCTGTACACATTCTAGGAGTTGGTCTTGTATGACCCATCTAAAGTTCTTGCTCTTAGTTCTTATACTTTGATTACATACCATGATTTTGGTATTTTCTAAATTAATTGTCAATAGGTTCTGTTGGACATATCTTTAAAGTGCATTTAAAAGATTTTAGAGGCCATGCGGGGGCTTGGACATAAGCACCAAATCATCAGCATACAATAAAGCTGAAATAGTTTTGGCTGACAGTTTTGGTGTATCCGTTATTATGTCATTGAAAGCATTGCAGATATCTGATATAAAGAAATTAAAGAGGTTGAGGCAAGAATACATCCTTGCCTCAGCCCTCTGTAAGTTCCTATAGCATCTGATAGCAGACCCTCCAAGGTCAGTCTGACTTGTATTGTAGTGTTTTTATGCAAGGCTCGGATGAATGTGATGATATGCAAAGGGGATCCTTCACGGATCAACTTCTCTAAAAGAAGTTCTCGAGAAACCGAGTCAAAAGCAGCCTTCAGATCTACAAAACAAAATACACTGGTCGCTTGATAAATTGATGGTGCTTTATGATGGCAGTGAGTGTTAGTAAATTAAGTGAAGTGCTTAAACCTGCAATAAACCCTGTTTGGCAAGGATCTTGTTTAGAATGTGTCGACACCCAGTTATTGAAATCTCGAAGGATAAAGCAAGAAAAGATCCCTGTGGCGTCTAAGAGGGCGATTGGCCTGTAATTTGACGGACAGGTATGATTGCCTCTCTTAAATATGGGTATGATAACAGATTTGCGCCAGGGGTCGGAAACCTGCTTAAGATGTTAAATAGTGCGGAGGCCCACAGCAGAGGATGTTGTTTGAACATAAAGTTACTGAGGCCGTCAGGCCAAGGAGCTCGCGAGTTGCTGGATGTTAGTATGAAATGAAGAACATCTTCTTTTTGTATCTGTAGGCAAGTGGAGCTCGGAAGTAGATAGATTCTGTCAGCCTGCACCAAGAGTGGCATAGCATATAAGGCGGTATAGTATGAAATCCATTCAGACTCTAGAAACCCGTTAATTTGCACTGGTAACTGTCCAATGATAATAAAGCAAATCTTTTTTGTTTACACAATAGAGCTTTACGTTGTTGAACATCCTTGTTTTAATCATGAGAGATTTATTTTAGTAGCACTTGTAGACAATGTAAATTTAGATCTCCCACTACAATGGTGTTTGTAATTTCTGATGTTTGTGTGATTGTATTGAGTAAAGTCTCCAAATCATGAAAAAAATGTGGCGTCAGCCAAGGCAGCAGGATCTCGATGAATATTAATAATAGCGATTGAACCGATGGAGTGTACTAACCTGACTAACTGTAAATTTGAGTTGGGTGCGGCCCAAGGGTATAATGTGAAACCTCTTCCGATTTTGACCACAACTAATAGCCCAGCAGACAGCCTACCCATAGATCCCTTTCATGCCGGTAGTAATGTGAGGTCATAACCATCCCAGACTGGAGAAGTTGTAAACCATGTCTCTTGTAGGGCCAATATATCATATGCAGCTAGGGTCATGGTGCCAGTCAAAAGATGCAAATGACCGCAAGTGGTCCAGCTAGAAATGGAAAAAATAGCAGAAGAAGACTCTAAGGGCAGTTATAAAGATGTTTGTGTGTTCGGATGGGCATATAAACTATTTGCATTTGAATTGACTACCAGATCAGAAGTCTGGGACCTATACTCTGAACTGTATAATTTCAATTGCCGAATAGGAGCCACCATGTTAGTTGTATTCTCCACATTTGTGTTTATATGATTAAGGCAGGGTGTAGGATCTACTGCTAGAAGAAATCCCAAAGCAAAAAGTTCCATACTCGTCTGCCACAACACATTACGTACTAAACTTGAAGATAGCCAGAGTCGTACTCTGGATATATTGTAATCATTCAGAAATTCGACCTGTATTATGTCCTTAGTGGAAATGTCCCTTAAGCCAGTTATTTCATCAAAAATAGCGAGTACACTTGTCCTATTCAGATCAAAGGTAGGAAATGGTGCAGCTCGACATTTAAGAATGAAATGCTGATAATTATTCAGCTCTAGAGTATGGCTTAATGGCTATCATGTTGTGGTATACTTTTTGACTCAGAGAGCTTTGGTTGATGAACATTGGGCTTAAACAAAGTGATCCAAGAAGCTGGTATATGAATTGGAGGAACAATCTCTTGTTTTTTAAAACTCAAATATGGGAGTCCTTTTTTAAAACTCAAATATTCCTCAATCAATCTTTAGATTTCAGCCCTAACATAAATAAGGGCATCGTTATTAAGTGCCAAGGTATCAGCCTTCACAGTTTGATGGATTGATATTGTAGGAGCTGGTTTAGAGGGGATTGTTGTAGTAGAGCCTAAAACAATGTTTTCCCCATTATTATGTGGCTGGATCTGTGACTTGGTATTAGTTTCTGGGCAAGATTCATTATGAACGGCATTTGTTTTTTGTGTGTCCTGAGATGCTTCAATTGCCATGATGAGATCATCTAAAGGTGGATATTTTTGTGGTGGATTCAATCGTTCGCCACTAGCCCCCTTCAGTTTCGATAGATTTCTGTATTTAGTGAGGACTGCATTGCTGGATTCAGAGTCAAAGGACTTCAAAGATTGAATGCGCTGGAAAAATTGTTTCACATTTGTTCTGGAACTAGCAACCAGACTTTTTAGTTTTTTTTTCTTTCTGGCAATGTCTAGCACCTCTGTGATTTGCACCGTGTGGATCAAAGAGGTTGTAGACCAGTGTTGAATTGTCAGAAAGATTATTTGAGTGATTATTAGTTTTGTTATCAGGAGAAATCTGGTCATTGTTTTGTTCTATCGGACTTATAATGGAGCCAAACGCAGGCAACGGACAGTTTCTGGGCACAATATTTGATGCAGAACCACAGACTTCAGTCTGGGCACAAGAGCCATTGGGGGACGGATAATCCTCGGACAACATTTTTGCCTTATTTAGATTGTGTTCTTGCAACGGGGACACGATAAAATCAATTTGTTTAGATTGCTGTGTGATCTTGGTATCTAATGTTTCAAACAATTTGGTAAGAGTAATAATATTAGTATTCATTGCATTCAAAGTGATTTCAATTAGTATGTTAGGTGTCCCCAGATGATCAGATACCACAGGTGAAACCTGTAGGGGATAAGAGACATGAGCTCTGAGAGGGGTAGGACACGAAAAAGACAACGACAGATCAGCAGAAACATTTGTTGGATGATCAAAAAAGCGGAGCGTGGTATGGACTGCTGTTGCCTCCAGGACCTTCTTTGGGTATTAAAGGGCGAGGAGCAGAAGCTAATTCATTGGTAGAAGGCACCACTCTAATGTCCTCACTTGTAAAAGCTGGAACAACAAAAGATACATTAAGATTGGTTAGATCACTCGGTTCCTGTGAGTCAACAGCTGAGGGCAAGGGAAGAGGACCCAAGGTTGGAGTCCTCCCGTCCCCTGCACACTCTAAGGCTACGCAACAAGGGCGTATATTCTTAAGGTTATAGTTTGCAATATTTGTTTTTAAGCACTCTTTAGAGAATTGATTCGACAATATTTATAACTTCAAACAGAGGAACAATGGTTTTTGTTTTTTAGGTGTTCAGGGATGAAGTGAGCACCTATTTATTTATACATAAAAATGTAGTGAAGACAGGAGGAATTACATAATAACATTATAATGTCAACATAATCAAAAGTTGATGGAAATTCCACTTTCAATGGCTTGACGCGTTTCGAGGTGATACCTCTTCTTCAGAAGCCTCTGTTGATCTACTGTCTAGTCAAAATGCATTTAGGAAAAAAATCAACAGAAGGTATACTTGTAAGTTCGTTAACCAAATAAACAACAAGCAGCATTGCTTCATTCAAATTAAGTATCTACATGTAGTGTGTTAAACAGTGCAAACATTCAATTTAGTTTGACCAGAGTAACTATCTGGCCATGTTTTTTTAAAATTCAAAACACTGTCTAGTATAATCCCGCGCACCTCTAATGGGAATCCAACCAAATAGAATATCAATAGTAATCTAAAATTAGAAGCCATAATGAAGGCTTCTAAAATTCAATTCAACAAATAAAACATATTCGAATTTAAGGACATATTCAACCAGTGTAAGTCTACTGTTAAGCATGGTAAATACGAACTACACACCAAAAAAGTTTTTTTTTCACAAAGAGGATATTTTACACAAAAAATGCACTAACCTATTGAGGTTTAATGTTGTAGCAGGGAAGCCATCTATGGCGAAAAATAGGTCCAAGGGGACATGCTTGCAGTGCCAAGACCTCGATTTAGGTGTTTTCTTGGTACAGAAAGGTACTTCAATACTTCCGGTAATCTCTGTGGATAGCAATGTTAACGCACGGGTCACTGTGTGTGACTAAATATCTATTCACAAGTACAAGAATGCGTTCATTAGTGAGGAAATGACCAAATACCTGCTGTAATTCGTGCGGTAGAGCACGCGGGTATGTTGCGGCAGGGTTCAATGTACGGCGGACGTGCAGGATTCCTCTGTGTTGCATCTAACGTTGCAGGAAGAACGGGTGCAGATAGATCTGGGAGCTCGTGAGTACGAATACTTTCTGTGGAGGACAGTGGGGTGCTAATGAGTATTCAAGACCATATGGATCATTGATTGCATGGTCAAAAACGTGTACAGTATTCTATACATAGCGCGTACCTGTTCAGCCTCTATGTACATCCAGTTCTGCTTCGCTCTACTCGTTGTTTGCACGGTGCCCATGGAAACGAGGGATCGTGTACAAACAGCCTAGTATTTGGCGGGCTAGATTCTGGGGGTAGGAATCAACAACGGACTAACCCGATGTTCGAGAAATGTGGCGGCCATCTTTAGCTATGTAAAGGGACCCTGTTAATAAAGGTGGTTACGTGTGTAAAATTCTGAAAGTCATCTTCTAACAACATAATCAAAATTCTATTAAGAGTAGCATAAGTTTGAACAATATAATGATAACAGCAGCAGTCGAAAAACAAAGTTATTTTACCCAACATTTTCTACACGTAGTGCTACTTATGCGTATGGCACTTCTGTATCATTCGAGTGTATCCAAACATCACAATGGGCCTCATTACAACCCAGCCGTTAACCCTTAACGCCTGATTACCATTTTAACGCCTGCTTTTAGCAGGCGTTAAAATGCAAGGCGCTAACCCGCCTTGGTGCTAATTACGGCAGTGTAATTTACGGTGCCGTAATTAGCGCCTTCCCCACTCCCATTATGCCATATGGGGCAAAAATGGGAATGGGGAAGGGTAAATGGGGAATGGGGATTTACCGCCCCACTCACCTTGGAATGGGGCGGTAAATCCGCCATCCACCATGGTGTAAACACAGTTTACACCATGGTGGTAAAGTAGGGAACTTACTGCCTGGGTTGTAATGAGGCCCAATATGTCAATTTACATCCCTTTATCTAATATGCTGGACAATCTGATACATGGTACCAGATGTCCTCACATTCTTGGTTATGCACACTGTTTACTTTTTCAATATTACAAGTGGCAAATGTACATTGCTGTAAGTTCCATCATATACCAGGACTAACAGTTCTAAGTCCTAGCATGCAACAATGCATTAAAATATGCATAATATGTACTGTGGCGTGAAGAATGTTCTTCAATGGCTATGACCACATGATTAGTGCTGCTGATATATCAGATGTCTAGTTACTTCAATAGGGTGCCATTGTGATATTAATTATCCCATTCACTAGACAGTCAGTTTTGGGGACGTTGCTGCCCTCCCATATTCAAAAGCATAGTGAATTGTTGGTGCATAGTAGAGAGTGCAGGGTCTACAGGACAGAAATACCTAAAAAGTTAAAAGTATCTAAATGAAGCAGTTCAAGGATGTTTCCTCGTTGAGACCCCTTGGGTATTTGGTGTCTAAAAGGTATATCCAATATTTTTCTCTTTGTGCCAATAGTCTTATGTAGTTGCCACCTCGCTGTGGTTTGCTTACAACTTCAACGACCTGGAATCTCAATTGACTGATGTTATGTTTTGCATCCATAAAATGTCTGGCTACTGGTGATTTCTGGTTTTGGCACCGAATGGTAGACTTGTGCTCTGATATTTGTTCTTTCAAAGACCTTGTAGTCTGTCCAATGTATAATTTGCCACAAGGGCATTTCAGAGAGTATATGACGCCTTCTGTTATACAGGTGGCGAAGCTTCTGATCTTTATCTTTTTGCCTGTTGATGGGTGAGAGATGGTATTACCCTTAATTACATTGTTGTAGTTGGTACAATTAAGACATGAAAAAGTACCCATTTTTTTAGTCTGTAAAAGCATTTGTTTATCCTTATTTGGTCTTTCAGCTTTCACGAGTCTGTCCCTAAAGTTGCGGCCCCTTCTAAATGCCATCATTGGTACTCCTGGGAAGAGTTCTTTCAGGTGTTCATCACTTTGTTGTAAAGGCCAGTGCTTTCTTATAGATTTGCCAATCTGGAAACTTTGACGTGACTATTTGGAAATATACATCAGTGGAGTAGAATTAGTTTTGGACTTAGGTACTAACAGGTCTTTCTGTGTTAGACGGTTCGATCTATCGTTGGCCTCTTGTAGAATGTCCTGAGGATATCCTTGTTTCTCAAATCGCTCAATTAGTTGAGTGCATTCAATGTCAAGGCCAGCTGGGTCTGATATGATTCTTTTTAGTCTCAATAGCTGACTGTAAGGGAGACTTTTTAGCATGGGTTTCGGGTGAAAGCTGGTAAAGTGTAGGAGATTATTGGTATCTGTGGGTTTGTGGTAAATGGTGGTCACTACCTTTCCTTCATAGATCTTCAAGCTGACATCTAAAAAGTGGAGGTCTGGTTCTCCAACATCCATCGTGAATTTGATTTTTGGGTGTACTGTGTTCATGTAGAGTAGAAACTCGTCCGATTCAGTTCTTGTGCCGCACCAGATTCCAAATATATCGTCTATGAATCGTTTCCACAGTATGATCTTACATGACCATATTTGATTATCTAAGACGCGTTCTGTTTCAAATCTATACATAAAAGAGTTTGCATAGACAGGTGCCATAGCAGAGCCCATGGATGTGCCGGTTATTTGATTGTAGAAGGTCTTTTGGAATCGAAAGTAGCTATTATGTAAGATGAGTTTAAGTAGTTCAATAATGAACTCTGGGTTATCTCGTATTTGTTCAGAGTTGGAGAGTAACCATTCCACAGCGTTAATGCCTTCATCGTGTGGTATAGAGGTATATAGACTGCATACATCCATACTGAATATGATGCAGTGGCTATTGATAGCCGAGATTTCTGCTAAACAGTTGAGGAAGTCTGTGGTGTCTTTGAGGTAGGTAGGAATTTCCTGGATTAAAGGCTGTAAAAGGCGGTCAACATAGATAGCTAGGGGATCCAAGATGCTCTCCGTTCCTGCAACTATGGGTCTTAATGGAGGTTTCTGATTGTCCTTATGGATTTTTGGAAGTCCATAGAATACTGGTGTTATCAGATGTTTATTAATGAGAAATTGACTGGTTTTAACACTTATCCAATCATTGTCGAGTGCATTGTCAATTAAGGTCTCGATAATGGTCTTTATACCCTGATGGGGGTCGCCATTCAATCTACTGTAAGTTGTCTGGTCGTTGAGTTGTTCGAGGCATTTGGTGGTGTAGTAATTCGTGTCCATGACTACTATGGCTCTGCCCTTGTCTGCCGGTTTAATGGTGATATCTTCATCTTTTGCCAAGGTCTCAATGTGCTCAAGCTGACTATTCTTGATGTTGATCGGAGATAATTTGCGGTAGTTGATCCGTTTCAAGTCATTAAGTACCTTTTTCTCAAATAAATCGAGTATAGGATTTTGGATAGGTGGATCGAACAGTCAACAGCTGAGGTGCATAGCGGAGCCAATGGTTGCATTATCTGTATGTCCAGTTGAGACGTTGGATCGATAACTGGAGCTTCAGATAGCAACATTAGCACAATATTTGGAACAGAGGATAAAATTTGTCTGTCAGAAATTGAAACATTAGTAGCAACATCAGAGTGGGGTACACAGAAGCAACAAACGGCATTGCATGTGCATTGGATACATCAGAGCCAACAGTATTTATAATGGTAGAGTCCTTAATAAGGATGTAACGGTATAACGGTATACCGTTAAAGATACCGTGAACCACTTAATTGAACAATAATAACCGTCACCTTCTTTATACCGTTATACCGTTCATACCGTTAAGTGTGCTTTTCAATCTGATTTGGAAAGGCTGCAGTAAGCAATTGCTGCGCAATCTTGGTTTTGCACTGTTGGATGTGCCGTCTGCCAAATAGTTTCAGTTGGAGCAGTTTTTAATGCCATTCCATAAACCACACATGCCTTACACAAAATCAATATGTTAGCAATAGGAAGAATAGATACAGTGCCAAGAAGGAAAAGGGTTTACTTTGGGGTGGCGGCTTTGGGGTTTATATATTTATAATGGATAATGTTCTCTAAACATATGCCAATGGGGGATTTCCCTGGTTCTATCATTGAATTTACATATAATAAGTCACTCATCTCTGTGGGTATTCCCTGCTGCCATACCAAAGGGTAACATGTCAGTGATTACTGAACACCTTTTGGCCCGCAAGTAAACTAAAGGCTGTAACGTAAAAAGAAAGTGCGTGTGTGTGTGTGTGTGTGTGTGTGTGTATGTGCACAAGCGTATACTACCATCAGCCTCCATTGATCTGTGGCATGCAGGTTATCAAGATGGCAACATGTTCATCTTCACCAGTAGCCAGTCGGGAAGCAAAAAGCCTAAATGACCACTTAAGAAAAGCTTTTCAGTTTGCTTTGCCAGTTGCAGCAGGCCTCCACCCCACCCCCTCCCCTCCTCTCCACACGTGTCTTTGTGTTTGGTGGAAGCAAGGCATTTCAGTGGAAAGTATGTTGAAAAGCCCAATTCTGGCCCTGGGTGCCTGGTTTTGTTTGTGATGATAAATCTGTCAATTTATGACCTTTTAGAAAATATTTGTTAAGATCAGTTAACTCCACCTGCTATACCGCGATAACCATGATATACCGTCATTTGGCAAGAAGGTTATCGTACCGTCATAAAACGAATACCGTGATACCCCTAGTCCTTAACTGAACTCGGAGTGCAAAACTCACGTATATTTCCAAGGCTAGTTCTTTTTACGTGAGCTGAGCTGGGCTGGCTTCTGATCTTTTTTAACATGATGGTGGGTGATGGTTTCTGTGGCGTGGCTTTTAAAAGAACTGAAGCACGAGTCACAACCATCCGCAATGACATTCCAGTTTTTAAAGCATAGTTTCCAGTTCACATCGCTTAACTTCAATTGGTTATACTTATGTGGCAATAGTGTTGATGACTGCTCCGTTAAGTAGCACAGTTAGCAAGGCGAGACAACTCAGGAGATGATTGTTGTCATGGCAAACTTGGAGCTGTTTGGTCGCGTTCTTATGATGAAATCCATGACAAAGTAAACAATGAGAACAGAACGCTAGAACCAACCCAAAAAAGATTTAAAAAAAGGAAATGCAAGAAACGTCTTGTTGCATTACGCTGATCAGCTGAATCAGCTTAACAGCTTAACAGCGTAAGAGCGACTTACTCAAGCGACTTGCTGAAAAGTGTGCATGCCAAAAGCGTGCGGCAGGCCCCTTAAGAAGGATTGTGGGTTGAAGTGGGCGGGGTCAACTAAAAAATAAATATAAATGACAATTTCAGCATTCATAAATGTCACACAATAATGTAAAATGATTGCTAGAAGTCCACAGATCGTATAGCTTCTTGTGCATACCAATTCATATGATCCAATGGAAGTAGAGTTGAAGAACGCCATGGAGGAGCAGAATATCCACAGTGTAACAGCGACTTACTCAAACGAGTCGCTGTAAAGTGCATGTGTCAAAAGCACGCAGAAGGCCCCTTAAGAAGGATTGTGGGTAGAAGGGGCGGGGTCAACAATTCATTTGATCCAATGGAAGTAGAGTTGATGAATGCCATGGAGGAGCAGAATATCCACAGCGTAACAGCGACTTACTCAAGCGACATGTTGAAAAAGATTTAAAGAGAACAGTTTCTGTGAAAATAAAACACCTGATAAAGAGGTAGGATTAGTTGTTAGAATATCCTCCCTTGATAGTCAGAATATTGTTGAGCTCCAGACAGAAAAAACAGTAGCTCAAAAGGAGGGTGCAGGTCAGTCACCTGAGGAGAATTTTGAGCCACAAATGTACCAAGAGACCGAAAGGACAGGCAATAGGCAAAATTCAGATAAGTGTTATGCGCTAGAAAATGGCAAGCTGCCATGTGACACTTGTGAAAAGGCTCAGTCACAAGACTGTGGTGAGAACACTGGTAGTCCTAGGTTAGAGGAACAGTCAGTTGCCACAGTTCAGATGGGTTCTGAGCACAGGAATATAGGCGAATAAATCAAAAATGAAGTTGGCAAAAGGAGGGAAAAATATCATTTGATATGCCCATGTGTTTAGCAAGGAGTGAAAAGGGGCTAAGAAAGGTGAGTTCTGAAATCAGCAAAAATGCACACTTTTTGTGTGTGTTAGAGGAGGTTGAAGACAGGTATTATGCTCCTATCACTGTGGAAGAAAAATCCAATGTATTTGCAATGATTGACATGGGTGCACAGGCCATGATAATGTCCAAAGAGTTGGTAAAAAGTATCAATGAAGGGATATCCCCACAAAATCATGTAGAGGTGAGACAAAATGAAGGCCCTGTGCACACTTTCAATTGTGAGGAAATACCTATTGAAGGTGTCACTGAGGTTGACATAAAGATAGGGAAGCATCGGATGAGACAGGAAGTATTGATCACATCCATCAGTGAAATACCTTTCCTAATAGGGAAAAATTACCTGAAGAGGTTGTCGCCCCACATTGATGTGGTAAATGGGGTCTTATGGTCCCTAGCCAAAAAAACATTGAGGCCTAAGAAGGTAATGTCTCAAAACAACAGTGAACTGGGTTCTTTCAGCTCTTTAAGATGAGTAGCAATACCCTGGAGATGGATGGGGATGCAGATTTTATTCATACATCAATAATCAAAATGACTCAGGTAGTTTGGGAAAAGGGGAGTCCATTTTAATAACAAGTATATAAAACACGGAGTACAACAAACATCAGCATTCGTTCGATCCTCTTACTCAATGCATCTTAGTAAAAACTGAGGTTATGTTGCATAAAATCGTCATCATTGACGCTGACCTGTGTCACTACCTACGTGGCAAACTACAAAAACCTATCAGAGGGAGTGATTGGTTCTAAGTGAATGTCTAAGCATACGTTCCATATTAGTATAGAAAGTGATAGGGTGCTAACATCAGGTGTGGCAACTAAGCCCTCCCTAAACATGGCCACTAGGAACGTCACTAAATACACAACGTTCCATTGGCTACACAAACTATAGGACCCTTGATTACATGGTCCTCTCCAACTTGTTGGCTTCGCCCCCATTAGTACTTTTGCACCTACGTTTAGCAGCAGGCAGACTGAACATCCAGGTGCTAGTGGGCTCATCTAGAAACCAGCTTCCCACCAATTATTATATCAATCCATCATCACCTAAACAGTCCAGGGACCTGTAAGGTACGTTTGGTCTGACCGAGTCTAGGCACAGCCGGCCCTCGTGCTTAGGTGTGACCACCTCGTCCTTCCAATTTCTTCCTTCCACATGACTGGACACCATGAAATCGAGCTCTTCGTGTATTTAATATTCTTTTTAATAGTCCTCTGACATATTTTGTTTTGCTCAAGCTTCCTGAACAGGAGCCCTTTTTTCCTTCACACAATTTGTATGCAATGTCAGCCAAGTCCTGGTGGATAAGACTTTTGGCTTCCTGGCTCATCCTATCTCTGTCTGCTAAGATTAATTTGCACATTTAAAACTTGCTTGAAGTGAGGCCTTCTTATTTATGTTCAGCACCGCTTTATAACGTAAACTGGAAACATCCATCTTTTATTTGTCCATATGTATCTTTAGAGTTATATATATATTGGCGCTTGCCGCTGTCTATCTATTATAAGCTTAGAACTAGCTTCATGATCACTTTGCTGCTTGCGTTACAATTGCACCTGTACAATGATCTGATATCTTCATCTGTTTCTGCAGAATAAGCTTCTTCATCCTGAGCCCAAGATGTCACTTATCCTTGTTGCTTTCTTGATGACTTATAGAATATTTTGCATTCTCTGATCTCTGCATCGCTTCTGTGTGCGTCATCTCTTTCCGCATGACATCACCATTCATTCTTGCCTTTTAACTGCTCTGCTTCTTCGGGAATCACATTCAGATGATCATCATATTGTCTTGCATACAGGTACAGTTTTCTCAATGGGTACCTTGCCTTCTAGATTCTCTTAGGTACTAGGACTCTATGGGTACTGCACAGAGTCCACGCTCTTCTGTTTGCTGGTTCAGTTGTTCCGCATACATCTCATACTTTGGTTCCCATTCTATAGGAAATATGGACTCGGGAGTTAGAGGGGGGGGGGGTACTTGGCTCCTCCTCTACAACAGTATAAAAGAATGCCATGCTGTGGCTAAGTCAGATGATGCGGTGGAAGTATATCTTTAGACTGGCTGCATGCCTAGTGTCACTGTCATTCTCATGTGTCAGGGTGAAATGTGAGGTGAAAAGGAGAAGCAGTCTATGGAGATTTATTTGGATCCCAAGACAATATGGCAAACAGAAATAGATGAAAACACATTGCTATTTTATTTAAAGGAGGAGAAATGCAAGCCAAATGTCACTACAGAGATAAATACAGAAACACATATTTCAACCCTTTCTGACACATGGGAGATGGGCAGCCATGGATGTGTCATAGAAGTCACTTTAGCACTTGAGCAGAAACGAAGTTTCATTAATGAGAAAATACTTCAGCAAATAATTGACAGGGAGGAGATCCCAAAATTCAGAATAAAGAACCAACACATTTTTGGGTTGGATGATCCGCAGTCAGGAAATAGCGTTGTAGGAAGATGCATTTTAAGGATTACAAATGGTCCTAAGACTATCCATCACACCGTGTGTATAGTGAGTGGGACATGAAATAAATTTTACATGGGAAATGACATCATGGACAGAATGTGTATGGTGTTAGACTTCCTCAATCACAAGCTTTGGTCCATATTACAAGGGGCTGCGCCTGAATTTGAGGACAAGAGACAAGCTTATCGTTGCATGCAGATGGCTCCATATGCAATTGAATTACAGGTGAGAAAGGATATTGCCATTCTTGCATTTACCAGACAAGTTACAATAGCGCTAAAACACAGAAAGGGACAACAGATGAAAGATCCTGATGCATTTGTGGGCCTAAATGAATCCATGAGGCAGCAAGGGCTAGAATGTGAATGTGTACCACTGGTAGAGATTGGGGATGGACCCATTAAAATTCTGGTGGACAATAAAGGATGCCAGGACATTTATTTAGAGGAGAATTCAGCATTAGGAATGGTAATACAAAAATCTCATTATACTTCAGATCTCAGTAATACGGTGATTGGGAATATTCCTGAAAGATATGTGAATGCGCAGGGTGAGTTGCCAGAATCTTTGGATTCTCAACCTAAAGGAGTCTTCAAAGTTCAGTCTGTGTATCCTTATGAATCAAGTGAGACGGTGTGCTGTCATCAAGATGATTGCATCCTGTTTGATTTAAAGGAAAATAGAACAGAAAAACAGCATATTCAAATGGAAGTCAATATTCCAATATATTTAAATCTGTCAACTCTCCATAGAGATACAGCCACACAGTTAGAGGAGATTACAGAGGTTTCTCCATTAGAGGACTTCTCAGAATTTTCAAAAATGGTAGAAGAGCAGGTTCAGGCTGCAGACACATGCACAAATGAAGAAGAAAAGTATCAATTGAGGAAAATAGTTATGGAATGTAAAGAGGTTTTTGCCAAAGACGCTTATGATTGTGGGTTAACAGATTTGCATGTTCCCACATTACCAGAGGGACATGGTAGGGAACGAGAATTTGTGCGACAATATTGGTTGCCCCTGGCATGTTTGGAATCGTTAGCTGAGATGATTAAGAATTTAGAATCCAGGGGGATCATTAGTCCCATTCATAGCACATCAACTACTCCCATACTGGGTGTGTTAAAACCTAATGTCCAATGACATTTGTGTGCAGACCTGCGAGAGCTAAACAAGAGAGTAACTGTTTCTAGGTGGCCACTCCCATTTATTGATCAGTATCTTGAACAGGTCCATGGGTCAAAAGTGTTTACCACATTAGATCTTACAGCTGGATACTGGTGTGTGACATTGGCTGAAGATATCCAAAATTTGTTTGCATTTTTTTTTTGACAAAACCCAATATGCATGGTCCTGGACACCTTTTAGATATGTTAATAGTGGGAGTGAATTTGGAATATTTTTTGAGGAAGGTGCTCCCAGATGCAGCAGAAAGGGGGACAATAGTTTATGTAGATTTTGTGCTAATTAAAAATGAGAATCTGAAAAATCATTTGAATGAGATTAGACATGTACTTGGCCAGTTACAGAAGGCTAGAGCCAAGGTATCTTTACAGAAATGGTGTAAAAAGACAGGGAACTTCTTAGGCCATGAGGTGACTGAGAATGGGTTGAATCCACAAAAGAAGAAGGGGAGGAAATACATAAATTGAAAATACATAAATTGAAAGATCCTACTAATTTGAAAGGATTGAAAAGTTTATCAGGGATGACAGGTTATAATAGGAAATGTATTCAGAATTATGCAGATATACAACCTTTAACAAGATTACTAAAGCAGGCTGTACCCTGGAAGTGGGAAAAAGAGCAATGTGAAGCAGTGGCCAGGCTGAAAGAATGTCTCATGAAGGCGCCTTGTCTGGCATATCCCATAAAGAACCAGGATTTCTTTGTAAAGATAGGTTTATTGATCAGTGCATGTCAGCCATATTATATCAAAGGCATGATGTGAATAACAAAACTATTGCATATGCTAGCAAGGCCTTATCACAGGTTCAGTGAATGTGAAAAGGCACTCCTAATGACTGTTTGGGAGTTACAACATTTCTGTCCCATCATGCAAGGGAAAGAGTAATTATTGAAACAAATCACCAACCCGTGCAGTTTCTGCAAAGCAAAAGAATTAGATCAGGGAATTTGGCGCAGTCCAGAATTACTTCCTGGATGTTGGCACTGTGGAGGTAAGATATGGGCAAAATAAAAAGAGCCCAGTTTCCCAGGGCTAGCGGATTTGCATGATTGTGCAGCCGAATGTGCACCCGATGAATCGGAAATAGAATCACATTTGAATGAATTTGAACAGTCCCCATACAAAGCAGTATGTGGGGATTTACCAACTGTGTATGTAGATGGTTGTGCATACACAGAAAAAGAGCTTGTGGCAGGAATAGGAAATATCTGGTTTAAATGTAACAACATTCCAAGAGTAAGCATGAGGACTGGGCTTAGAAGTAGTCAGGTAGCAGAGTTGGCCGCTATTTACAAAGCAGCCACTACCGCAGTGGAAAACAAACTCAAAGAGATAGTTCTCATTCTAGATAGTTCTAGTGACTGATTCTGATTATGCACAAAACAGTTGTGTAGAATATCTACGTGGCTGGAAGGTAAATGGTATGCTCACCTATAATAAAAAAAAACATGGCAATGTGATTCAAGCCACAGACAAAATTGTATCAGAAAATGATTTGGTAATACATTGAGGCCATTAAAAAAGCGCCAGGTGAGGACAAGGAGGGGAATGACAAGGCAGATCAGTTAGTCAAAATTGGAGCAGTGATGGGAGAGTTGTTTCCTATTGAACACCTGCTCGGTGAAATACAGGTTGATGCAATAACATACTCCAAATCTCCAAAAGTAATTGAGCAGGCTGTGGTGCAATGGAGTTTTATTACTGCAGACCAAGACTTAGTCAAAGCGCAAAAGGAAGATCTGATTTTAGGCATATTCTATGATCACCTAATCTAAGATTGTAAAGGTAAAGATGAGTTGAGGGTGTTGATAAAAAAACAGAAAGAGAATTAGGTTACAAGATGGACTGATGATTAGAGAATCCGTAACAGGTCAAATCCAATGGGTGGTGCCATTGTCATTTCGGGGAACTGATGTTACATCATGCTCATGATATGAAAACTGCATGACACAGGGGTTCCCAGAAAACTTTGGACATTTTTAAAGATTATGCTTATTGGCCATACATGTCCCAAGATGTTGAACTATACAGTAGAGGGTGCCTAGTATGTGCACAGTGCCAACCTGTGTCACCTACTCATATAGCACCATTAATGAAAAGAGGGTTGACCCTCCCATGGTCTGATTTGCAAATCGACTAAGTCGGGCCTGTAAAAATATCAGCCAGAGGAAACAAATATTTGTTAACGGTAGTTTGTTTAGTGTCCAAATGGGTGGAGTGCATTCCAGCACCATATTGCAGTGCACAAACGGCAGCCACATTACTTTTCAATCATAAGATTTGAGTTACCCCAAAGAATATAGTCAGAACAGGGAAGTCACTTCACTAGTGCAATGATGACCAAAATATGGCAGATATTGGGTGTGAAAAGAAAACTACACATATCATACCGCCCTTCCTCTTCAGTTGGAGGGGGAGGAGCAACAGGTCAATTGTGGATGTATTTGTGGCTGAAGCCAGTTCTAGTTGGGACCTTCGGCTTCCCGTAGTGTTAATGGCCATTAGATCGACTCCCGCTAAATCAACAAATCTCAGCCCTAATGAAATACTGATAGGAAGAAAAATGGTGTTGCCACAGCATTTACTTTACAAGACACATAAGCAGACACTTGTAAATGCCTCCACAATTCACGAATATGTGGAAGAGTTGGGATAGCACTTCCAATATGCATTTGCATTTGTGCGGCGGAATTTGGAAAAGGCTGCTGACAGCTCAAAAACGTACTATGATAGGCAGACACCTACAAAAGAGTATGAGGTAGGAGATCAGATTTATGAGTTTCATTTTGGAAAGGGTAGACATAAAAACTCTAAATTTCTGGCAGCATGGCAATGGCCATACAGAATAATATACAAAATGTCAACCGTGGTGTACAGAATAGCTAGAAATGAGGGTAAGGTGACAGTGGAACAGTTTGTCCATGTAAACCAAATAAAACCTTTCCACCCAAAACATAAAGTGAAGAGCCTTGAGCAAGTTGAGACTAGTTTAAAAAAATTATAAGTGCAGAATGCAAGGTTATGATAGCCAGGGAGTCAATGTAGGCTTTAATAATACATGGAAAGTACTAAGGGGTTCTGGTATGTGGGGAGGTGGGTATTATTTTAATTGTTTTTGTTGCATGATATGATATGTATGTTTCTGATTTGTATAATGATACATTCATTTTCAGGTGTTCCAGCGTGGCACCCGTAGCTTAATGATAATAATAATAATAATTAATAATAATAATTTGGCATTTATATAGCGCTACGAACCCTCGGGTATCTGAGCGCTGCTTATTATTACCCACGGTGTGTGGTGCTCATTTATCGACCTCGGAAGGATGAAAGGCTGAGTTTGGCCCTGCCGGGATTCGAACCTGCGTTAGCAGGCTCTGCACGGGTGTCAAAGCGAGCGCTCTACTCGCTGTGCCACTTGACTAATAATAATCCAATTTTATTTTCTAGGTTCCAGTGAAAGAGGGATGAAAAATGTATTGTGCTGGGTACTTAATTTGTCTTTTTCTTTTTACTCTAGATGATGAATTGATTTCCTCATCAGGGTATGGATCCTTGAAGCACTGGACCCTGGGAGGATGCTACAGGATCAGAGGCCCTGGGAAAGCCACCAGACTGAAGAAAGGGGGTGAAGATAAGGAGCCCGAGATGCCATGAAGATGACGCCTTTGGGGGAGGCCCCATGGAATCCCGGACTGGAAGAATTCTGCCAACGACAGCTTTATGCGCATTGGTGGTGCAAAGGTTGATGGACAGGAAGTACTGGAGACGTGACCCATTATAAGCTTGTTACCAGGACACACAGTTTTTTTATTTTACTTTTCATCTTCTTTTATTGTTTTTACATTTGATTAAATGACACAGATGTGTTGTCTGTTGTCTGGAAATGTTAATGGTGTAATTGTGTATGTAAGAAAAAAATCTATATATATATAAATAAAGGGATCAACATTTTAAAAAAATCTATATATTCAAAGATGGTGATCAGATAAAAAAAAGAGGATAAGGATCTCTAAAAAAAAAATAAGAGAAAATATAAAAGTGGTCTTAAAAAATATATGCGTGATCTAAAGAAAAAAATGAGAATATATCATTAAAAAAAAATGAAGATCAGACCACTGATAAAAATGATGGGATCTGATTTTAAAAAAAGACAAATATATATATATTTTTAAATATACACTACTTATTTATGTCTAAATAGTGCTATTAGGTCTATATTGGGTATGTTGATTGTTTGTATGAAGATGTACATAAGGGATGTACATAAGTTATGATGCCTGGATTTCAATGTATATAATGTTTATTTTCAAATGTGAGGGATTCAATTGGGGGAAGTGGGTTGAAAGCGGTTCGGTGATCCTGGCAGTTCCGATAATACTGATAGTGGGATGGTGGGATGGCTAATTGTTCTCACCATTTAGATGAACATTTTGATCCTGGTTTTGATGACAATGGGGAAGGAAAGAATTCAATTGGGGCGATGCATACATTTTAAACCGTTTGTTTTGTTTTCTCCTGCAGTGATGACCAGGCGATCTCAGAAGTAGAAAAGAGGAGGGGATATGTAGGGACCAATGAAGTACAGGGGTCACAAAGAAGTAGTGGTAGGGGGTTCATGTAGAAAATACAAACATCATGCACAGAAATGCACACATTCTGGCAAGGGCACATAGTTTAAAACGGTCTAATTTAGGGTAACAGATCATCTGTCCGGTTTGCACTATGTACAGAAATACTAACATCAGCTAATCATTTTACAAACCCTTCCCAATAACTTGTAACCTGTCATTAACAAATTAGTGCAAAATATTCTCAGATGAGATGAACTGAAAATGAGTGCTTTTCTGCAATGGAATTAAAACATGCAAGCAGAACGGATGTGTGATTTCTTTCAGCCTGGTAAAAATTGCAAAGATGGAATGTGATCTGCTGAAAAACACTATTGTTAAGTCAGGAAGCCAAAGGAAGGGAAATGCATCTTTTTGCTGTCCAATAGTAATACCACTTGGGTATCAGTGGCATGATTGTCAGAGGAGAACGATTCTGTTGACTGACAGGATGTCACAACCTCTGCCCTTATAGTGCATACCCCCACCAACCCAGTAATCCATTCACGCTTCCATGCTTCAGGACTCTCTCGTAGGGCTCACAAAACTGTAAGACACAATCCAGCATGTGGACCCAGGAGAGAACCCAGCTGGACCAGGGCATAGCGCTCCTGGCACCAGCTGCATCATTTTAACATTGGGCTAATCACACGATTTAGGGTAAGCAGCCCTGAGGTGAATCAGGTGCTGCAGTCTAGTCTCTGGGTGTGGCTGTCTATTTAAGCCACACCCAGGCATACTCCCATGCTTCGTGTTACACTGCCATAAGCAGCAGAAGGCTCACCGTGCTCCAGGAGGCTCATACAGCAGCCAGCCACAGCAGCCACAGTGCCCGAAGCAACACACAGTCTTCTGCGTTCCCATTGAGCCCCTCCAGCTTTCTCCGAGACTTCACCTACCTATTTCTGGATCCCCCAACATCCCTGGGCTGCTCTCTATCAACCCACAGCTCAGCTGTTCAAGTCTTCGGTTCCTGCGACATCTCCGAGCTGCTCTCTGCCAACCCGCGGCTCAGCTGTTCAAGTTTCTGTATCCCACGAATATCCAAGCTGCTCTGTGTTAACCCATGGCTTACCTGCTCTGGTCTTCTGGTCCGCGACTGCCAGCACCACTGCGGCATTTCGCAGCTCATAAGCCCAGTCCCGGACACTGTAAGGAAACAGAAAACATGTGGTAAGATACACGCATTCCATAGACTTTTAAAAGGACATACAGTACTACACTTAAGAAAGGCAGGAAAGTGTTGCCGATGAAGCATGCAATACGTACAGAGTTTGAAAGCAAACAAGAAGGCAAGGCATACTAACCAGGCAACAGAAGCCAAAAAAGACAAGAGACTTGGCAATAAGGAGCCTGAAGGAAACAAGAGACTTAGCAATAAGGAAGACAGAAAAGACTCATAAGAAAGACAGTGAGCAGGAAGGAAGGCACTCTTATTACATGCCCAAAAGCGCAGCAAGTTATCCAACGCCACAGCAGTGAAGTAACTGATGCCCAACTATTGCGCCCCTGCTGAGAACTGAAAGCAGGACGGAGAGCCTACTTCCATTTACTTAAGGTGAGCACACACACAGGTGGGAGGGTCAAAGGGAGGTGGGAAGGAGTGTAGCTACCCACAGGTTCCCAAACACTCACGATTGTCTTGTATTCTTGGTCCCATCCTAGACGCAGTCATCCTCGAGGAGGAAAGCAGGAGAATAGCACCGTACAGATGTTCCAGATACTCCCGCAGAGCTAAGGTGAGCGTAACAGAAAATTAAGCCTGCTTTGAAACCTCTGCCTGAGTGTCATGGAGACCTCTGATACCGACCAATTAGCTCAGCTACTAGGGGAACTGTGGGTCGAGGTCCATGCCGACCGGCAGGAAACAAACGCCTTGCGGAGAGAGATTGTCGTAAACAGAGACCGGACAGAGGAACTGGCACAGCAGATGCTACAGCACCAAGCCGGACAGGCTCCATTACCAAGCAGCCAACCGTCTGCCGCGCCTCCAACAAGCCTGGTGCAGGTGGTTCTTCCAAGGGTGGTACCACTGGCCCCACCCGAAAGGTTTTCTGTGGACCCTATGAGATCCGCCATTCTTATAATCCAATGCTGTCTGCATTTTCTGTGTAGACCTGGGGCTTTTCCCAATTAACAGTTTCCAGTTGCTTTCATTTTGTCATTTCTGGGGGGAAGTGCAGCTGACTGGTCCATCCCTCTTGTGAATAGGGATGACCCATTGTTACGTAACTTTGCGGGTTTTCAGCTGTTTACCCGACACACCATAGGTCAGACCCTAGACAATGAGCTCCTGTCACTACAACAAGGGAATCAGGATCTATTGACATACATAGCCACGTTTAACCGACTGGTGGAAGAGACTAACTGGCCTGAGGAAAAAAGGACCACCCTCTTTCACTGGGAGCTACGAGGAGAACTAAAAGACGTTCTGGCCCAAGTTGTGAATCCTCCCGATGATTGTGCAGAATTCATCAACCTCGTGGTATGACTTAATCACAGACTGCAGGACCGGAAGACTGACCGAGCACGATCAGAAGGAAGAACAATGTTCATACGTCCTAGAGAAGCACAGCCTCGTCAATCAGAGAGCCAACCAGAACCCATGCAAATCGGCTGAATACAGAGTCAACTGACTAAGGCTGAACGGGAGAAGAGACGGCAGCAACAGCTGTGTCTGTATTCCGGTAAGGCAGGACATTTCCTGCGTGGTTGTCCTGTGAAACCACCCAGAAAATCTTTAGGAGCACTGGACAGAGAAGATCCTAAGCCCAACTCGGAAAACTCCAACGCCCGGCAAGCATAGAGGTCCGTTTGTCGGGCAAGGAGAAGGATTCACAGACCTCTCATCTTGTTGTTCTGGTGATCCTAATCAGCCAGCAACAGCCCTCATGGATGCATGCCCTCGAGGCATACATAGACAGCGAGGCAATAAGCAACTACATTGACCAGGGCCTGGCGTGCCAAATCGGTGTCCTCACACATCTAAAGGCAAGGTTGGAGAACGTTACAGCGGTAGACGCCATCCAGTTATCTTCTGGACCAGTGACCCACTGCACCAAAACTGTAACACTCCTTTGCCAGGATGGTCACAGAGAAGACATCGCCTTCGACCTGATAAGTGCTCCCCAGTTTCGGATGATTCTGGGAATCCCATGGTTGGAGGCTCATAACCTGCGAATCCACTGGCATATGAGAGTGTTAATCTTCTCCGAGGAGTGCATCCATTCCTGTTATAAGGGTGCAGATACCCAGGAAGCACAGATACAAGCCATTTCAAGGAGGAATGATGTGCTTGGACTCCTAAGTGCTCTACCTATGGCATATGCAGATTTCCAGGACGTATTCCAGAAGGAGCAAGCTAACACGTTACCACCACATCGGGCATATGATTGCCAGATAGACCTCATTCCTGATGCCCAGGTTCCATGTAGCCGCATCTATGTGCTAACTGAACAGGAAAACACCCACCTGAAAGCATACTTGGAGCAGTAGCTGGCGAATAGGTTTATTCGACCCTCTTAGTCCCCGGCGGCCTCCCCTCTCTTCTTCATTCCGAAGAAAGAGGGGGACCTTAGGGCCTGCATCGACTACCGGTTGTTAAATCAGATAACGATAAAGAATCGATACCCTTTGCCACTCATTCCGGACCTATTAGACCAGGTGAAGGATGCACAAATCTATACCAAGTTAGACCTACGAGGGGCATACCAACTGGTACGGATCAAAAGAGGGGATGAATGGAAAACAGCATTCCGCATGAAGTACAGTCTTTATGAGTACCAGGTGATGCCCTTTGGGTTGTGCAATGCCCGGCTGCCTTTCAGAACTTTCTGAACGATATGCTAAGGGATCTACTCGACGTCTGTGCCGTGGTGTACATCGACGATATTCTGGTGTATTCCACTACCGAACAGGAAGACGTCAACCATTTGCAGGCTGTCCTTGACAGGTTCAGACACCATCGACTCTACGCTAAACTATAAAAAGTGTTCCTTTCATGTGTCGGAAGTAGAGTTCTTGGGATTCATCCTAACCCCTCAGGGGATCAGAATGGACAACAGGAAAGTGGACGCAATCCTGAACTGGCCATCCCCCACCTCCATTAAAGGAATCCAGAGCTTCCTTGGCTTTGCAAATTTCTATCGCCGCTTCATACCAGGCTTCTCCCAGGTGGTCCATCCGATCACATCCTTTTTACGAAAGAACAGACGTTTGGATTGGCCCGTGGAAGTGGAAACAGCTTTCCAAGCCCTGAAATCAAAATTTACTTCAGCCCCGATCTTACGTCACCCGAAACCTGACCTGCCCTACATAGTGGAAACCGATGCTGACAGCACTGCCATGGGAGCGGTCCTCTCACAAATAAACCCTGACACTGGCCAGTTACACCCGGTTGCGTACTTGTCAAAGAAGTTTTCCCCAGCTGAAAATAACTACACAATTACCGATAAGGAGCTCCTCGCAATCAAAGCTGCCTTCAAAGAATGGAGACATTATCTCTTAGGGGCCCGACACACGGTCACTGTCATCACAGACCATTGCAATCTGCAATATCTAAAGACAGCAAAAGCACAGTCATCTTGCCAGCTCCGATGTGCGTTATTTTTTTCAGAGTACGATTACGTCATCACGTACCTTCCAGGGGTGCGCAACGGCAAGGCCGACACGTTGTCACGATTGGGTAATGGAGACAAAGTATATGAAAAAACTGAACCAATAGCCATAATACCCGAAAGTAAACTCCTAGGGGCCGCCACTACCGCTCCACTAGATGACCTAAAGATTGAAATGCTACACCACATGAGTAAGGAAGACCTTCGGGCATGGGTTGCCGAGAGCTGTCAGCATACATTGCTCAACGGCTTGCATTATTTTGGAAAATGACTATACCTCCTGACTTCAGCTCAACGAGAAAGGATCATCGCTGCCTATCACGACCCCTTATTAGAAGGACATCCTGGAATAGCAAAGACCTTGGCCAAAATCCAAAGAACTTATTGGTGGCCTACCTGGCGAAAAGACGTCATCCAGTTTGTGCATTCATGTGGCGTCTGTGCACAAAACAAATCCCAAAAACAGAAACCAGTGGGTCACCTATGTCCCTTAGCTATTCCACCTACGTCATGGCATACATTGTCCCTTGATTTCATCACCGAGCTGCCCCCCTGTAATGGTTACAATACAATACTGGTTGTTGTAGATCTATTCTCGAAAATGGCACACTTTATCCCTCTGAAAGGACTACCTACAGCGCTCACCCAAGTGAAGGTTTTTTGGAACAAATAATCAGGTTACACAGCTTCCTGTCAATCCTAATATCGGACCGAGGTAGCCAATTCATTTCCAAATTCTGGTGAAAAAGTTGTGAGTTGGCTCAGGTGGACGTACGTCTGTCTACCAGTCACCATCCTCAAACCGACGGCCAAACGGAACACACTAATCAGACACTTGAGCAATACCTCAGATGCCTACTTCACCAGTCAGAAAAGACCTGGAAAGATGTACTATGGATCGCAGAATACGCTTACAACAACTCGCAGCATTCTACTACCGGACAAAGCCCATTCCACATTCTGTACGGATGACACCCACAAACCTCCGTCTTTGATCCTCCAGAGGAACTAGAGATGCCAGTAGTAAAAACTCTGCATGCGACCATCAAACAAGCATTCAAGGAGGCCACAGAACAGTTAGGGAAGGCCAAAGAAATACATAAGAAATTTGCAGATCAACATCAGAAGGCAACGCCAGCCTATCAAGTTGGAGACGCTGTATGGTTAGCCTCAAAACACATCCAAATGAAAGGGCCACAAACGTTTCGTCCAAGGTACCTAGGCCCGTACACCATCGAGTCAGTCATCAATCCGGTGGCAGTAAAGTTAGCCCTACCAGCAAGCATGCAAATCCATCCGGTGTTCCATGTTGCACTCCTGAAACCAGTCCAACCTGGACTCGGTTACAAGCACACCCGACACCCATGATCGTGGACGGTGAACTAGAATATGAGGTCAGGAGTATACTAGATTAAAAAACCATTAAGTCCAAACTATTTTATTTAGTTGAGTGGAAAGGGTATGGCCCACAAGATGCATCCTGGGAACCCAGTGAACATGTCCACGCTCCTCAGCTAGTGAATAGGTTTCATCATACACATCTAACCAAACCTGGGCCCAGGGTTCCCATCTTGAGGGGGGATATGGGAGGGGAGTACTGTCACACCCTCTGCCCTTATAGTGCCTACCCCCACCAACCCAGTAATCCATTCACACTTCCATGCTTCAGGACTCTCTCATACCACTCACAAAACTGTAAGACACAATTAAACATGTGGACCCAGGAGAGAACCCAGCTGGACCAGGGCATGGCACTCCTGGCACCAGCTGCATCATTCTGACATTGGGCTAATCACATAACATGCAGGGTAAGCAGCCCTGAGGCGAATCATGGGCTGCCGTCTAGTCTCTGGGTGTGGCTGGCTATTTAAGCCACACCCAGGCATTCTTCCATGCTTCGCGTTACACTGCCATAAGCAGCAGAACGCTCACCGTGCTCCAGGAGGCTCATACAGCAGCCAGCCGCAGCAGCCACAGTACCCGAAGCAATGCACAGTCTTCTGCGTTCCCATTGAGCCCCTCCAGCTTTCTCTGACACTTCACCTACCTGTTTCCGGATCCCACAATGTGCTGGGGCTGCTCTCTATCAACCCGCGGCTCTGCTGTTCAAGTCTTTGGTTCCCGTGACATCTCCAAGCTGCTCTTTGCCAACCCGCGGCTCATCTGTTCAAGTTTGTGTATCCCGTGACATCTCCAAGCTGCTCTGTGTTAACCCGCGGCTCACCTGCTCTGGTCTTCGGGTCCGCGACGGCCAGCTCCACCCCGGCATTCTGCGGCTCTTTAGCCCAGTCCCGGACACTGTAAGGAAACAGAAAACATGCAGTAAGATACACGCGTGCCATAGACTTTTAAAAGGACATACAGTACTATGCTTAACAAAGGCAGGAACGTGTTGCAGAGGAAGCCTGCAATACGTACAGAGTCTGAAAGCAAACAAGAAGGCAAGGCATACTAACCAGGCAACAGAAGCCGAAAAAGACAAGAGACTTGGCAATAAGGAGCCTGAAGGAAATAAGAGACTTAGCAATAAGGAAGACAGAAAAGGCTCATAAGAAAGACAGTGAGCAGGAAGGAAGGCACGCTTATTACACGCCCAAAAGCGCAGCAAGCTATCCAACGCCGTAGCAGGCCTGGGCGTAGATGTAACATCAGTGAAGTAACTGATGCCCAACTACTGCGCCCCTGCTGAGAACTGAAAGCAAGACGGAGAGCCTACTTCCATTTACTTAAGGTGAGCACACACACAGGTGGGAGGGTCACAGGGAGGTAGGAAGGAGTGTAGCTTACCACAGGTTCCCAAACACTCACTATTGTCTCATATTCTTGGTCCCATTCTAGACGCAGTCACCATCGAGGAGGCAAGCAGGATAATAGCACCGTACAGAGGTTCCAGATACTCCAGCAGAGCTAAGGTGAGCGTAACACAGGATGAGATTATAAAAGATACTGTGAGTGGGTGTGAAGTTAGATTATTCAGAGACATGCAGTGCAGAGGTTCAGAAACTTCTTGGCAGATGGCAGGCCGAGTTTGAGGAGACGGGCAGTAGACTGGGGAAGCAGAGGTCCTGGCATCCTTGTCGTGTCCTTCTTGTTGGCTGCCCGGGTGTGCTGAGGTCATGATATGTCGTATCAGTAGCAAAGCTCAGTAAGGTGGGCCATTCCAGGAAAAGCAGCGTAGGAATCTTGCCAGCTTCCAAGATGAATATAAACCAGTGATAGGTGGATGCCTGAATGTATGCGTTTTATAGTTAGTCAGGGTCGTCAGATTTCTTTCATGTGTAATGTTCCTTGCTGTAAAATGAAAACAGCTGTGAAAATTCAGAAAAAAAGGGTTTGTTTAGCTGTCATTTTTCTTTTTTTCCTTCCCTTTTCTTTCTCAGACTGCATCTACTGCCAAGTGCATCGGAGTACAAGGTCGGTAGTATGATAAAAACTGAATAGATCCAAATGACAGTGTATATAAAAATGTTTTAAAAACTAAGACAGTTTGGGTTGAGTTTTCTGTGCATAAATGCGTTCACTAGCACAGAGTTTGTACGTTTACAGGGAGAAGCTCAATATACTGCAGGTGGTAAGGAATTTTACCAAAGGTGGTAAAAAAATGAAAACTAATTTTGGTGTTCATAGCAAGTAAGTCTAGAAGTGTGTGATGCATGTGTATCTGATGACTCATTCATAATGAAAAAACATTTTGTGATTTGCTGCTAGAGCATAGCTCAGCATCGTAGATACGTTGCTGAGATAAAGCAGTAACACTGTCAAATATAAGTGTAATAAGTCTGGCAACTTTTATTTTGGGAGGCCCAGGGATGAAATACAAGCATTGGGGTATATTCTGAGGGGAGCATTGCCACTCTAAATAGGGAAGACACCAATGCGTTATCACAATAACGTATACCACCATTTTACCACAATAACAGAATACCACAAGATTCGGTGTATATGCTCCAGAAAATATCTCTAACACCTTTCACGGTCTTGACTGTGCATTTTCTTTTATTATCTCCTACTCCCGTTGGAGTTTGAAATGTCTTCTTCCAATTCCCTTGAACTAGGATCTATAGGCGCTATCTTTCTCTACACAACATTTCCTGTTACTTAAAATATCACAATCCTGCCCCTTTATATTGCCCTTTCCCTTAGTCTTACTTAAGTTCATCAATCGATTTGAGGCTTTCGGTATAGACTCCTCCTTCAATTGACCACTTCTCCTTCCGTGCGCAGAGCCACGTGGAAACTGAGCAGGGATTTCTTCAAAGAGGGACCTGCCCCCTGTCTTGATTTTTCTTGCACGTTTATTTCTTTTCTATCATTGGTCTTCACAGGAAACTCTGCGATCTTCCAGCTAATGGCGGAGGATACTCAATTGTCCGAAATACTGGAGCAAAACTAGTTTGGATATTTAAACCATCCACACCGCTACCACGTGAGCATATGGCCATTTAGCAACGTGCATATGTAATGGATGGGATCACACCAGAATAAATTGGAGTCCAAATAACATAACCAACTTGGGAAGATGACAAAGTACTGTTTTATTAACAATTATCTAAAACAGGGAGGTTACAACGAACATCAACGGGCGTACGCTCAGTCTCTCAATGATTTCTACATGAAATATGGTTTTTATACAGAGTGTCATCATACCACGTGGCAATAGTGAAAAAACGATCGGGGATTGTGATTGGTTAAGGGAGACCTCTAGGTATACTTTTCTATGAGGGCAAGGATTGTTATTGGTAGTCCATTATCAGGTGGACAACTTATGCCTACCTCTAAAAAACATGTCATTTCAGAAAAAATTATATACAGTTTCTCATTGGTCTTCAAACTATAAGGTCCTTGGTTATATGGACTAATATAATTGGTTGGCATGTCTGTGCCATGTCTGGAACATTCGGTTCATTTAGCAGCACATACGCCAAGACCCAGGTGCAGGGAGGTAGAACATGAAGCTACATCACCACCCAATTAGCCTAACATCTCTCATTGCCCATGCCGTCTGCCATGAAATTGTCTTTGTACTTGGCCTTGCCGAATATCCTTATGTTTGGGAATGCAGGGGAGTCAGAGCACCCGCTATAGTGTCTGGGCCTTCAAGCTCTATTTCCATCCTTGGTTCACGTGACGGGAGACCACAATTCAGTCCATTTTGCAGCTTTTAAATGCTTTATATGAATTCAAGTTTGGCATCCTTTGTGTTCTATCTTGCACCTTAATGTGAGAAGGTTCATCCTCTGAAAACGTGTCCTTCTTCAGAACAGATAGCTGACCTTGCTTCTTGAATCTTGACTCCAGGCCAGGTAGCCTTGCTCTTCAACTTCACAAGCCTATTTTTCTTGCTGCAGGACAGTTTTCTATTCCAGCTTCATGGGTTCAGGCCTACTAAATTCATGATACCAATGTCCAGTTTCTATACAATGGCAGCTTTGCCTGCATTCTACTCACTACTCATAGCCAGCTTCTATAATGACTTAATCTATCTTGCGTTTTAGCATCTGTATATTTATTGAACGGTTGTTTTTCTGCAGCACTCAGTGCACATGTAATCTTTGTTTTCAACACTGGGAGACTCACTCGATTCTTTACTTCGCCATTAGTTTCTTCAGGATCTATACATCATCTTTAGCCAGTATCTCAAGACGCCGTGCACACTTCTTATGACATCATTAATTCATTGGTCAGCTTCTTTTCGCACTCCAGAAGGTTTTTCCTCCTGCAGGTTATCATCACGTGGAGGATACATTCGGTAGGGTATCCATGGATAACTTCTTTTGAACACTCTCTGCAGTATTGGGAGTATGGCCGGTGTTAGGCACAGCACGATTTCATGTCTCTAATACACGGGCGGTAGGGGGCGGGATCTCCTGGAGAGGCACACAACTGCTCCTATACAGGCCCCTGGCCATTTAGCATTTTTTGCTTCTTTGAGTCACTTGAGTTGTGCAGGGTGCCTGCATAACTCAAGGTTGTCTTAGCTTGAAACATCAATGAGTAAGTTACATTTGGGTGGCAAGTCTGTTAGGCTGGCCGAGCAGGGATTTAGCTGGTCGGTTCTCGAACCACGCACATACCAAATGTATGGAACATCCTGAAATGTGCCCCCTCCATGAGGGGGGGGCGGGCTAGGACCTGCTGACATCAGTAAGCCCCAGCCCACACCCCCATGGCTGATGAAAGCCAAATCAATATCTGAGTATTGAGCATGTCCCCCAAACTATTCATGTGAGCCGGGTTCACCAGCATTTTGTCCAGACTTTTTTAAGATTCACAGGTCACCTTTGTGAAATAGATAACCTGGGCACTTTGTCCACCCACCAACTCTGCGCAATGCAAGATTTGCACAGGTGGTTGCAAATCAGCACCAATACCTCAAAGTGATTTTTAATCAACATAGGGAAAGTTCCCTAGGATGTGCCAACTCATCGCGCACTTATGTTGAATCCTTCCTGTTCTGATTCAATAGGAAAAAAACAGACATATTTTTTATAAAGAGAAAGATATGTGTAATCAGGATGTTTTTAAAAATATATATTATTTGTTAATATCTCAACAAAGTTATTTAGCAGATGTATTTTTATTTTTAAAACAGGAGTAACATCCCTTTGACAGCACAGCCTCTATGATTCAGACATGGAATCTCGCTGTACTGCACACACACCCTCCCCCATGCTCTGACACCTCTCAAGCTCTCCATGTTTTTCTGTTCTGCAAAGGCCCTTTGTGCGAGCAACTCCTGCCCAGACCTGTATTAGTGTCCTTTGTGTCCACCAGTCCTTGTCACGACCTATGACACTCGTTGGGAGGCCAGGACAATGCCCCAGGCAGGAGGAAGTGAAGCTATCACAGGTGGTGCCAGTAACCATCCATGTTTTATATATAGCGCAGGCTCACAAATGTCTGGCTCTAACAATGAAAGCCACACTCAATAGTACTTATTCTATACACATCAGAAGACGAGTAACATGTCTTTATGACGTGCTGTGTGCTCACGGTCATCGGCAGCAGGTAAGTTACCTCAGCGATAGGAAAGGGAAGCAACGTACAGATAGGAAAGGGAAGCAACGTACACTAGTCTGTGGGTGGTGATGAAATGAGGATGGAGAGAAAGTGCCACTAAAGGAAGTGAGTGCTGCGGTCGCCCCGCCATTATCAAACCATGTGATAATGATGTCTCTCTGGAGCGGCAGGACCTGAGGCAAAGTGAAGGCAGCGCATCAACCCCTGTGTCATGGTGACTAATGAGAAGAAGTCCTGACACTTAGGCTCGCAGGCCCACGTTCTGCAGATCTGGCATGAACTGCGGACAGCCAGTACAGGAAGTTGGAAACAGGCGCTAGGCCTAATAACATGGATTGATGGATGGCAAAACCCATGCAGGATCTGAGGCAAAGTGAAGGCAGAGCATCCACTGCTGTGTCGCGGTGACTAATGAGAAGAGGTCCGGACCCTTAGGCACGAAGGCCCACGTTCTGCAGATCTGACATTAACTGTGGACAGTCTGTGACGAATCAACTTCCAGGGCATCAGTGGTCCATGGATGAATATCGGTTTCTAAACCATCTATCAGCCCCACACCTCTAGTACACCAGAAGGGATGCTAACAAATTGTAAACACAAGCAAATTGTAAACCTCCATGTCCAATTTTGGTAACGTGGCTGGAACGGCAGGCTTATCACCGCAAGGTTGTGGATCGTTGGAATTTGCATCACAGCGAATATACAATTATTACTCAATGATCAAAGGGACTTTCCAGTCAAGGTTGTATAAAAATATCTACTTTATTATTATCACAACCGACAGTTCTAGCACACTACAAAGTACAACCCACCCTGTAAAGGAATGCAGAGGGCAGACAGTTTCAAGAAGGAAAGGGGATACACTCTGGATACTGACAGGAAGGTAGTCGGTAAAGTAATGAATTGCAGTAGTTCAAGGATACTTGGTTTTAGCACAAAGGGAGCAATGGGTTGTAAAATGTCACTAGGGGCTTACGGAGAAGGACTAGGGGGACAGATCCACAATGTACCTTGTGCTTGTAGAAGTTATTGGTGCTGTACAGGGTTGAGTCAGTTTCAGGGCACTTTGCAGCTTCTGCAACAGAGTTCAAGACGGGAGACAGCTGCTGGTATCAGTCGGCAGACAGTTCGGCGAGTTAGGTGTGACAGACTGATGCAGGCTGGCCTACACTGCGGTTCAGGGTCGGGACTCATTGTCTCAGTGCTGGTTGGCAAGTCTGAAGCACTGGTCGAGGCATCTCGGATGACGTTAGTAACTGCTGGGTGACAACAGTCAGTTATGCAGTCAGTTGCAGCTCGAGGGGCTCGACTGGCTCAAAAATGTCCTTTAAGGCGGACGCTGGTTGATGCTTGTCGATGTACTACTCCTAGCTTCTTCACTGGGCTTGTGTCGTCCTTTAAGGCGGGCGGCCCAAAGCTGAGGAGAGTGTTACAGGCAACAGCGTTGTCCTTGGTTTAGAGACTCTCTGGCACTTCTCACCTGGGAAGCTTGCTTGCAGAGCCTAGCAAGGCACGCTATGTGCTGGCTGGGTACTGATTCTGGAGCTGTTGGAGGGTCCTCTGGATTCAGTATCCCCCTCTGTTCCTTGGGAGATGTTTAGGGGAGAAATCCTGTATCCCTCTTTGGAAATCCTGACCTTCACTAGTGATATGATATGATATGATGATATGATATGATATGGCATTTATAACGCGCCTATACACAAGTGTTTCAAGGCGTGACGAGGCAAGGGAGGGGAACAAAGGGAGGACAGACAACGATCCTACTAGGCCAGGTGTCATTCAGATCGCGCAAGTCCGTGGGAAGGGGGCAGGGACAGTGCAGTACATGTGAATAGATTTTTTTGTTTTAAACAATTTTTTATAATTTTACAACCAAAACAACATACAACATGCTGACCATGCTTAGCGTTTTGTTACCAAAAAATTGCTTTTATGTTTTCATGTCTGTTGCCTAGCCCTCACCATCCCTCCCATCCGAGCCTACGCCACTTCTTGATTTGCCTCTGTCCTTACTTCTGGGGTACTTATTCCAGTTTCTTCATCTGAATCCTGTCACTCGGACAGTCCTGGGTGGGCCCGTACAATGTGGCTACTAAATGCTTCCAGGCCATCAGGGATTCCGTTTCTTCCTCCCCTCCCTTGCTTCCCACTTCTTGCCATACTGCTGTTTTCGGCTTCAGCCCATTTTCAGAGGTCTTTCCACCACACTTCAACTTGAGGTCTATTGCAAGCCTTCCATCCCATGGCAATTCTACGCTTGGCAATTATATACGCCAGATCTTTTAATTTGCTTAAATGCTTTAGGTGCTTTGGCCTAGGGAATCCTCTCACTAAACATGCCCATGCTGATCCAATGTTTATTTTAATCCCTTTTCATCTAACCGTTGGGTTACCTCTTCCCAGAATTTCCCAATTTCTGGGCATGCCCAAAACATATGTGTCATCCCCACATTCTCTTCCCTGCACTTGGGACATGTCTGCCTGTTTGCGTTCTTAAATCTGGCAACTTTTTGGGGAGTCATATATGCTCTGTGAGTTATGTAACTGTATCTGTTGGAGTCTTGCGTTTCTTGACACTTTCTTATGGTATCTTTGGACCCGCTCCCACATCCCATCACTCATGGGCTCGCCAACTTCTTCCCAGTTATGTCTTAATTGTGTCACCTCTTTTCCCACTCTAGACATCAATAGTTCATATAATCTGGATATCTCATGCCCCCATCTGCTATATTGTATATCATTTCTATGGTAGAGTCGGGCTGCTTGTCTAGGGTTACTTCCGACCAAGTATCTTTAATCTACCTTATCAATCTATTGTATGTAATATATTGACCTTCATGCAGCCCTGTTTCTTCCGTTAACGCCCCGAATGCCTTTATTTCCCCTTCTTGCAATGTCTCCTACTGTTACAATACTCACCAGATCCCAGAGCCTTCTTGTTATCTTTATGAGCTGCTTGTCTCCTCTTGCCAGTGCTACCAGCGGTATCTGTGGCGAGCACGGGGTTGGGTTCTCCATTACCTGACACGCTTTGCGCCATACTTCCCATCCCAGCACTAGCAACCTAGAGCGCACTTTCAGCTCTGATTTGGGCAGCCATATCATCTCCTTCATGAAGAACGGGGCACATTCCAAGCTTAGTAATCTGAATTCTGAGGTGTGGTCTTTTGGTAAACATTTGGCCACGTATTGCAGTTGACTCGCTAAATAATAGATCTCGTAGCTTGGCAGTTTTATCCCCCTTTATCATGTGTATTCTGCAACTTCCAAAGGGCGTTTCTATTCCTTGTCCCCTGCCACAAGAATCCCCTACATATGCTCTGTAGTTTCGTGAACAATCGCCCCGGTATCAAGTATGGTATATTCCCAAAATAATGCAATAGTCTCGGCAATACCACCATTTTCAGCAGCGCACCTCTACCCAACATTGCCAAGGGGAGCTTGGACCAAAACTTCATGCTATTCTCAATTTTCTGTACTGCTTTATCGGTGTTGTGCTGGTGTTCCTCTTCTACCATGTGATAGATATATATTCCCAGGTACCTGAACGTATTTGGCTCCTATGGTATTTGTAAAACCGGTAATTTGCTGTATGGGGTCGCTACATATCTAAACCAACACAGATAAGTACACTTGCACACCAATTTGAATGTAATTTAGTTAGGTTTAAACAGAATGGTAATCTTTAGTAAATGATTCGAGGTGCGGGGGAGAAAGACACAGCCTTGGTACCTAGGCTGGTTATATACAAAAAACAAAGAAGAAATCCAATGTGGATAGCCACGTCCCCTGCACACTTTCTAGACGGCCAAGATAGGCCTTTTGAACATTTTTTGTACATTTTTTGAAATACAATATTGATAACTTTCAATCAATTCTGTAGAAAATGTCCATAAATGATTCAGTTGAAACTTTCTGTTTTATAAAAAACAATTTTTGCTTTTTATTTGTCTTTTGGTGAGCCCAACGCGTTTCGAGTATACAAAACTCTTCATCAGGGACGGCATTTTTCAACAAATTAAAGTCTACAAAAGAAAATACATATATACTTCAATTAGTTTGAACTTAAAGCAGTTTTTAAACAATTTTGAAAAACATCATATCAAACTTTTAGATCAATTTTAACAAATAAATTGTTTACAAGGCAGTCAGCCTAGTCTATAGGGCAACATCCCATTTTTCAGTACTCATTTTAAATCCATCTCCCACAGGGCTACAAGCTATAGGATTTTGTCAAAAACCAACAATTAAGGTTGATATGCAAATGACCTAAGTCTTGTATGGGCGTATAGTTTCTTATTAAATTTCGAATGTGGGGTAATGTGCCTTATGAATCCATAGTTGTGGTACACAGAATTGGAGAATGTGGTATAATATTTTAAGCAACTGTGAGTATACAGGTTTTTTCACATTCCGAATGCTACTATTTGACCCACCTCTCCTAGCCTGTTTCTCTCATCACTTCCTCCGTATACTCACAGTTGCTTAAAATATTATACCACGTTCCCCAATTCTGTGTACCACAACTATGGATACATAAGGCACATTACCCCACATTCGAAATTTAATAAGAAACTGTACGCCCATACTAGACTTAGGTCATTTGCATATCAACCTTAATTGTTGGTTTTTGACAAAATCCTATAGCTTGTAGCCCTGTGGGAGATGGATTTAAAATGAGTACTGAAAAATGGGATGTTGCCCTATAGACTAGGCTGACTGCCTTGTAAACAATTTATTTGTTAAAATTGATCTAAAAGTTTGATATGATGTTTTTCAAAATTGTGTAAAAACTGCTTTAAGTTCAAACTAATTGAAGTATATATGTATTTTCTTTTGTAGACTTTAATTTGTTGAAACATGCCGTCCCTGATGAAGAGTTTTTCATACTCGAAACGCGTTGGGCTCACCAAAAGACAAATAAAAAGCAAAAATTGTTTTTTATAAAACAGAAAGTTTCAACTGAATCATTCATGGACATTTTCTACAGAATTGATTGAAAGTTATTAATATTGTATTTCAAACAATTTACAAAAAATGTTCAAAAGGCCTATCTTGCACGTCTAGAAAGTGTGCAGGGGACGTGGCTATCCACATTGGATTTCTTCTTTGTCTTTTGTCGCTACATATTCACCCAATGTAAATATACATGATTTTTTGGGGTTCACTGCTATACCGGACAACAGCGCATATCGTTCCATTACCTCCAAGATATATTGGAGGTTTTCCTCAGGGTATCTCAAATACAGTAGCATGTCGTCTGCATATAGTGAGAGTAGATGCGGCTCCTCTTTTATTTTGATTCCTATCTCTCCGTACTGCTGTCGTAAGCATATTGCCAGTGGTTCTAGTGCTAGGATGTAAAGCATCGAAGACAACGGGCATTCCTGTCTGGTGCCCCTGCCTAGCTGCCATTTTGTGGAGAGGATGGCTCCCATTTTTACTCGGGCTATCTGTGCACTATATAGTAGTTTAACCCACTTAAGATACACCGGTCCTATCCCATACTGAGTCAAAGGCCTTGACTGCATCCAGTGATACTATGGCCATTTCTTCTGGATCTCCTTTTGTATATTCTCTGACCCGGTGAAGTCTCCTAAGGTTGTCGGATATGTTCCTGCAAGGGACATATCCTGTCTGGTCTGGGTGTATTAGTTTGCTAATAACCCGTTTCATTCTATTTGCCAATACCGCTGTAAGTATTTTGATATCTTGATTCAACATCGATAGCGGTCTGAAGGATCCACAATCTTTACCTGGTTTGTTGGTTTTGGGTAATGGGATGATGGTTGCTTCTCTTAGGGACTCTGGTAGCCTTCCTGTCTCGTGTGCCTCATTTAGCATTATTAGCATCGGGGGGAGCACCTCACTTTTGTACATTTTATAAAATTCACTGGGGAGCCCATCAGCCCCTGGGGTCTTACTAGTGGGCAGCTGCACTACCACCTCCTCTAGCTCTTCTAGTGTGATCGGGGCATCTAGGTCCGCTCGCACCTCCGTACTTATTCGTGGTAAGCCTATGCCTTCCAATGTGTCTAGTATTTCCCGGCTATCGCATCGCTCACTGTCCTCATATAATTTCCGATAATATTCTAAGAACTCCCGGTTAATGCCCTCTTGAGTGTCTCCTACCTGCCCATTTTGTCCTATTATTGCTCTGATAACAGGTCTGGGGGTCTCCCTTTTATACAACCATACCAACATCCTTCCCAGTTTATCACCTCCCGCGTGTTGCCTTTCCACGTACTTTTTATAATTCAAATTACATAGTCTTTCCCAGTGCTTTACACAATTCAGTTGCAATTGACTTATGATTTCTGCATCTTCTTTCGTGTCCCCACCTTTGCTCAAGGTTACCTCGAGTCCAGCCTCTGCCTGCTGCAGGTCTCTTAGTATGCCCCCTGCAACCTCTTGAATGTAGCTATCGCTATCCCCTTCACCACCACCTTGAAGGCTTCCCACAACGTGCCGGCTTACTCCACCCTCCCAGTATTAGTCTCAAAGTATCTTACAATCTCTTCTCTCAGGTCCTCCCTAAATATCACGTCCTTCAGTCCTTCAGCTCTTAGTCGCCAGGTTGATATCCTGGCTCTCGGGGGTCTATATTGCCATGTTAGGACCAGTGGAGAGTGGTCTGATAAGACCCTTGCCTTGTATTTTATCTGTACTGCTTCTACTATTACTTCCTGTGTGAGGAACATGTAGTCTAATCTCGTATATAAGTTTTGTGGGGCAGAGTAGTGTGAGTATTGTCTATCGTGTGGGTGGTGGACCCTCCATGTGTCTTCTAGGCGGAACTCTGTCAACAGGGCTGGTAGTGCTTTAGCTGCCGGGGAGGGCTTGTCTTGTTTACGGTCCGAACGGTCTACCTTCGGGGTCAGTGTGCAATTAAAGTCCCCTCCCCAGATCGCTGCGCCCCCCCATATACCAGCTCAATTTATTATATGGGTTCCTGAAGTAAGTCACTGTATCCTGATTCGGGGCATATGTATTTCTTACACAGATTTCTTTATTTTCGACCAATCCCTGTATCGCCACCATTCTCCCGTCTGCCTCAACTGTGGACTGCAGTAGTTGAAATGGGACTTGCGGTGCTACCCATGTGATAACCCCCCTGGCGTATGCGGAATAAGTTGCCCCAATGATGGTTCCCTTCCACTTCTTTTGGAGTACCTCCAACTTCTCTTTCGTAAGATGCATCTCCTGTAGGAGCGCTATGTCTATTTTCTGCCTTCTTAAGCACATCATAACCTTATTCCTTTTTAGGTAGCTGTTGAGCCCCCTGACATTCCAGGAGATAACCTTAAGGTCCCCCATGTTTCAGCCATTCTCCGCCCCACTACAATATCTTCTCGGCCCCCGTCCAGAGTTTTACAATTGCGTGTAAGCTCATTTCCCAGCTTAAACTTCCCTCAACCATACACACTCCAACTCCCCCAACCTTCCCCCGCCCCCCTCCACTCCCTGCCCCAACATACTTCCCAAACCCCAACGTTCCCACCCCCCTCCCATCTCTGGATCTCAGGCACCCCTGCATCTAGCCCTTTTCGTGGCTTCCGCCTGTATTCAGGGCACATGAGGGAAGTGTCGCCCTACTGGCGCCTTAACTACTCTACCTACTGGGGTTAGGTACTCTACATCCTGTGTCTCCTATATTAGTACTACTCGACACGCATTTGTTGCTCATAGCTTCATTATACAATTCTATATTCCAGCCAACAAGTCCTTGTATTAACCATATCAATTATTTAAATCTATACTTTGCCGACACCCTCCTCATCCTCATTTTTGACCCCTCCATTAGGACTCCCTCCACCTCCCACAATGCAAGGTATAGAGGTGGGTCACTTATCCTGTCCTTCGCCTCCATGCCCATCTCCAGACTTCGGGAAGCCCTGAGCATCCATCCAATCCGTCACCTCCTCCGGGGTGTCAAAGAAGTGTGCTTTGCCTTTTTGGAAGACCTTAAGTTTCGCAGGATACAAAAGCATGTATTTGAGGCCAGTTGTACATAATATTCTTTTCACCGCCACATAGCTCTACCGTTGTCTCTGTACCAGCATACTGTAGTCCGGGTATGCAGTGACCGTCGCCGAAGCATGTGTTATTGTTCCCCCTTTCCGGAACAATTCCAGGATCTTTTCCCTGTCTCTGTAGTTCAGTATCTTTGCTATGATCCCCCGTGGTGGGGTTCCGGGTTGAGGTCTCCTCATCAAAGCCCTATGCGTTCGTTCTATTGCGAATCCTTGCAAGAGCTTGCCGACCCCAATTTCCTTGATAAGCATATTTTCCACATAGTCTGTAGGGTCCAAGCCTTCTTCTCCTTCCGGCAGGCCCACCAAGCGTACATTGTTGCGTCACGCTCTCCCTTCAGCTTCTTCAGCTCGGTTCTCCAGGTTGGTTACTTGCTGTTTCAGTATGTGGATCTTACATCTTGCCTAAGTAGGCTGACGTCTATCCCTACTGCATCAAACTTTGTTTGCAGGTAAGCTTTCAGGTCCACCATCGCAGCCCCCCATGAGGATTTCAGTTCGGTTATGGCTGCCAAAATCTGGTGTTAGCTTATTGACGAAAAAGTCACGCCTTCCGGTGTGGTGGTGGTTGTTTGTATGGGCGTGTTTTGGGTCTGATGTGGTTTGGTGAAGACATCCATTGTTGGTTGCTTACCTTTTCCTTTGCCTCCCTTGGGAGCCATTACCCCATGTGTCCTCTGCTCTGCCGGTCCTCAGTTCAAGGGTGCGTGCTGTTGGCCGTGTTTTGATGTTGGTTTGGCCTGCAGTTGTCTGGGCGCTTAGTGGCGCTGCTGGCTGTGCACGTTTATTCATTAGTGTATAAGCCGCCCCCTGCGTGGCCGCTGTTCGAACTCCTCAGCTTCTCTGGCCTGCCCGTTCTCCACTATTTATCAGGGGTCCAAAGACAGCATGGTTCTGTGCAGGGACTTTAGTGCAGTCTCCGCAGGCCCCTTACATATATGTCCACGCACCCCCCTTCTCAGTAGGCAGCAGCCTTTGCCAGTTATTGGGATGTGTTTATTCCTCCTCCCATGACTGGGGTGCCGTTCAACTGGGTGAGATGAGTCTGCTGCTGGTGCTACTGGTGAGATGGCCTGATGTGCGGCAGGCGGGTCTTATTTGTTGTGCAGCAACTACCCCGGTTGTGTATCAGTCCTTGCTTCTTTCATCAGGGGCGTGCTCCTCAGTTTCGTCCCTGTGATGGTCTATCACTGTACCTATTTATAGGGAGTGTGCCTTAGTGTATTCTTACCTCCTGTGACATAGCTAGTTTCCCATGCATTTGTTATTGGGACTAAATTGATACCTCCACAGTGTTGCACCAACTACCTGTTGTCCACTTGACTCTTGGTACCCCAGGGCCAAGCATCCACCTCACTTATCCCCTGGGGGGGCGCTATATCTGCCTTGCCTCCCACCCAGTGTCATGACCCGGCGAAATTGCCCCTTCTGGACCTCATGGTCATTGTCACGAAGGGCTTGTACTCCTTGTTCCTCCCAACATGGCCGTACCAAGCTCCGTGCTACGCACTAGCTTTCACGTCGTGGCACGTACTATAAATTGGTCACGCCCCTGCGGGTCCGCGCATCTCAACGCTATCTTCGGTAGTGACCCAACGTGTGTTTACTCTCTACATTGGTTTCCTTGATCCTCTTACTTCCTTCCTTGCCTTTTATCCTGTTCCTGGATTTCCCCCCCTACTTACTCGTTCATAGCTAATCCTGGATACCCTGGAACCACGAACTTCCCGGAACTCTGAACCCATGCAACTTGGAGCCTTTCGTGGATCCATTTCCACGCAGGAAAGGTTAAGAAGGATTCAGACAGGCTTATGCATGTATTGTGCCTCAGATAAACATGTAAAGAGTGTCCTCTGGCTCCTCCCCGACGCTCGGGAAAAGCCAGCTCCCGATCCTAAATGGAGCAAGGTTTCGGGAGAGCGATGTTTGCTCCACATCTATTCCATCCTTGAACTCTCCTGGACAAAACAAATTGGTGATATTACAGGCCTTTTTATCGCCATCCAAGGAAAAGGTCTACCCCATACTGGCCTTGGTGGATTGCGGAGCAATGGGAGTCTTCATTGATCAAGATTGGGTCAGAAATCATAACATTCCATATGAAGCAAGAAGTTTTTCACAGCCAGTGGAAGCAATTGACGGAAGACCTCTTTCCTCAGGACCCATAAGTCTGCAAACAAGGGAGATCCATCTTTCCATAAATCATCATCAAGAAAGAATTGTGTTTGACATTATAAAATCAGCCCATTACCCCTTGGTTCTGGGCATGCCCTGGTTCCAAAGGCACAATCCATATATTAACTGGACGGCCGGATCCTTTTTCCTGGGCTCGGAGTTCTGTATGAACCATTGTTTAAACCTGGATACCTCAGTCACAGCTCCTATAAGTCTACCAAGGTGTCCAGAGACACCACTCATGGTTTCCAATATTGTACAAGTTCCAGAGATCTATCAAGGGTATGCTGATGTATTCTCTACTGCCATTGTTCAAGCCTTACCTCCACATAGACCCGAAGACTGTGCCATAGATACTGAACCCTCAGCAGTGATTCCCTTTGGCAGGATGTTTATCCTTTCAGAACCCGAAAAGAGAGCCCTCCGGGAATACCGAGACACTAATCTTGAGAACAGCACCATAAGACCTTCAAAATCACCAGCTGGTGCTTCATTGTTCTTCGTTCCAAAAAAGGATACCAAAGAGCTTAGACCTTGCCTGGACTATCGGGGCCTAAATCAATACACCCTGAAAGACAGATACCCACTGCCCCTGATCTCGGATATCCTTGAAGCTGTGAGAGGTACAGTGATATTCACGAAACTGGAGCTCCGAGGTGCTTACCATTTGATCCGTATCCGGGAATGAGACGAATGGAAAACAGCCTTTAGAACACCCTTTGGTCACTTTGAATACCTATTCATGCCCTTTGGTCTGACTAATGCTCCCGCTGTCTTCCAGCGTTTTATGGATAGGGTGTTCTCTGACATGTTATTTCTCAATGTTATCGTCTACTTGGATGACATATTGATCTTCTCCAAGGATTATTTGAAACATGAAGAACATATAAAAGCAGTACTTCAACGTCTCCGTGAAAATCAACTCTTAGCCAAACCAGAAAAATGTTTGTTTCATGTTAAATCAGTTCACTATCTGGGATTTGTCCTTAGTTCAGAAGGAATTAGTATGGACCCTTCAAAGGTGAAGGTCATACTGGCTTGGCCCGCCCCAACATTTGTTAAGCAAATACAATCCTTCCTGGGGCTTGCCAACTTCTACCGGAAATTAATTCCCACCTTTTCCGAGATTGTTCAACCCATTGTTAATCTCCTGAAGAAAGACGTTCCATTTCACTGGTCTATACCACAAGACAAGGCATTCCAACGCTTGAAAGAAGAATTCACTCAGGACCCCATCCTGGCCCAACCTGACATAAATCTTCCTTTTCTAGTGGAAACTGATGCCTCCAATTACACCATAGGAGCAGTTTTAAAACAAGAATCCGATGATAAGTTGGAACATCCCATTGCTTATCTTTCACGGACCCTGACCACCAGCGAGACTCACTACTCAGTTATGGAGAACGAGTTATTGGCCATTCGTCATGCCTTCGCTGAATTGAGACATCTACTCCTGGGTGCTAAATATCCAGTTCAAGTCCGTACTGATCATCGAAATCTTCAGGTCCTACAATTCATGGAGTGCAAGAACAGTAGACAAGCTCGATGGGCCTACTTCTTTGCTCAATATCAATTTCAAATTTCACATGTTCCTGGATCGCAAAACCTGATTGCCGATGCCCTTTCTCGGCATCCCGTCTACGTTCCGTTGGAGGATAAGATCTATCCTAAAATGTTTCCACCCACAATCTTTGTAGCTCAAGCGATCAATCTCCTGGAAGAAATCAGAGTACAGACTCAATTATCTGAACTCTGGAAGGACATATCCGAGAAAAATCCCTGGCGTCTGACAATCAAGGAAGGATATTTATTCAAGAACAATTCAGTGGTCATTCCGACAAAAGAACTTCAACAGAAGGTAATGAATCTATGCCATGATACTCTTCACTCCGCCCATCGAGGAGTAACCAACACCTTCCGTCTTATACAAAGACATTTCTGGTGGCCAAGGATGAAGTCCAGTGTAGTTCAATACATCAAGACCTGTGCTCTTTGTAGTCAGAACAAATACGATAATCAGAGGCCGGCGGGTCTGCTTCTACAACCTACGTTGCCAACCAGACCCTGGGAAGTTATTGCCACTGACTTCATTGTTGAATTACCACCTTCCCGAGGATATACAACCATCATGGTAACCATTGACTTGTTCACTCATCTAGCTCATTTTACACCATTGTATAAACTACCATCTTCCTCAGAACTTGCTGGAATTTTCCTGGAACATATTTTTCGTCTTCATGGCCTTCCTTCCAAGATTATTTCGGATCGGGGACCTCAGTATATTTCACAATTCTGGAAACATCTCTGTCGTGTTCTAGGAATCCAACGTGCCCTTTCTTCAGGCTATCATCCACAAACCAATGGGGCAACGGAACAAGTAAATCAAACCCTGGAACAATATCTTCGTTGTTTTGCCACCAAGGTTCAAGACGATTGGTCTCTCCTTGTACCTTTAGCCTATTCTCCTACAATAAATCAGATCATTCAGCTCTCAAGATCAGCCCTTTCTATTGCAGTCAAGGTCATCATCCGTCTGTTTTACCATCAGTTCTTCCAGAATCTACTCCGGTACCTACCCTTGACTCTTGGATTCAGACGCTGATCGACTTACAAAGAGAGGCCAAGGATCAGTTAGAACAGGCCCAGACTCGAACCAAATGATATGCGGACTCTAAGAGAAGACCATCACCTTCCTATTCAGTTGGCGATCAAGTCTGGTTAGCCTCGAAAATGTTACCTCGACATCTAAGACCAAACAAATTAGCTCCTCGCTATTATGGTCCATTTTCTATAAAGGAGATCATCAATCCTGTCTCCTTCCGACTTAAGCTCCCGGATTCCTGGAAGAAGATACATCCAGTCTTCCATACTTCCCTGTTGAAACCCTACGTTAGTTCTACTCGAAAACCCTTCAAACCCACACCTGTTGTTGTGGACGACCAGTTGGAATATGAGGTGTCCAGGATATGTGATTCCAGGTATAGGAGGGGTCGACTACAATATCTGGTCGAGTGGAAAGGCTACCCCCCTAGCGAGAGAACATGGGAACCAGTTTCTAATTTAAAGACCCCTCGTTTGCTCAGAAGATTCCATCTTATTCACCCAGGCAAGCCTGGAGGAACCAGTGTTCGGAGGGGGCATGCTGTCATGACCCGGTGAAATTGCCCCTTCTGGACCTCATGGTCATTGTCACGAAGGGCTTGTACTCCTTGTTCCTCCCAACATGGCCGAACCAAGCTCTGTGCTACGCAATAGCTTTCACGTCGTGGCACGTACTATAAATTGGTCACGCCCCTTCGGGTCCGCGCGTCTCAACGCTATCTTCGGTAGTGACCCGACGTGTGTTTACTCTCTACATTGGTTTCCTTGATCCTCTTACTTCCTTCCTTGCCTTTTATCCTGTTCCTGGATTTCCCCCCTACTTACTCGTTCATCGCTAATCCTGGATACCCTGGAACCACGAACTTCCCGGAACTCTGAACGCGTCCTGCAACCTGACGAGGCTCGGGCGAGCCTATTCAAGACCCGAACCATCCACAGGAAGAGTCCTGCGGCCGAACAAGGGAGATCCCGAGCACAGGTGAGACGGGGGGAGATTTACGACACCCAGCGCGTTTTACAATAGCGTTGCTTTTAGTGTCCGGGTGCACTGTTCCATTCGAGAGGGAGCGTGTTGTTCACAAAGGCGATGCTGCATCAATGTATCTATTTTTTATCTTGTGACAGTGCTACCGGCAACGCCGTGCAACATATGTCAGTCCTTTCCCAATAGCGGGGCCCAATTCCCTTTTATTTCCTTTCCCGTCCAGTCCGCCGGGGCCGCCGTTTCTCCTTCGCTACAGCTTGTCTTCGGGGTACCGCAATCTCATGGATTGATTACCCGCACTGGTCTGCTTTATGCTGACCGTTCTCCTCATTCATATAGCATTCTCGTCCGCACTTGGGTCAGCCCGGGCTCGTGGCTTGTGCAATCCTCGCCATGGGGGAGTTCAGGCATCAAGCCTGTATGTTCTCGCGCCTCTTCAGGGGTGCACTTACCCCCTCTACAGCTCCTCCAGGGGAGCCACTGCCATGTATATTTCGCTGGTGCCGAGTGACCAGCGTACCGGCTGGGGGTGTTTCTCGTTTCTTGCTGCGGTCGGCTCTCTTTGTGAGAACGCCGGTTACTCGGGGTGCCTCGCTCCTTTACCCAGCACTACCATTACTCTCAGAAGCTCCTTTGTTCGGGGCCGACCACCATTTTGATTGCGGACCGGCAACTTCCGTCTGGAACTTCAACGTTCCATAACTTTTGATACACTTGCATGATCATCCCACACAACGTTCGTTGGAATCCGCTACGTTTAATGTAGTAGTCATCTTCTTTCCGCATTAGTTTTTGAAGTTTGCAAGCATGCGCTTGTTCGGATCGCTTGTTGGATGCAGGAGCTCAGAAGGAGAGCAGCCTATTCCAGGGCTGCCAAGCCACGCCCCCTACATGTGAATAGATAAACAATAAGTAAGTAACAGCCATCATGAGGCAAGTGCATTGGTAAGTGCAGACATCAGGTGTCAAGGGCTGGGGGGACTGAAGGGATACATAAACAGTCCCCAAGTGCTGAGGTTGCCAGGTGGGCAGTGCAAATGTGTGATGCTGGCGGGGGAGGGACCTGGGTCTGGGGTCAGAGGGTGTCCAGGTAGCCGGTGCAGTTTCGGTAACACCCAGGAGGTCAGCAGAGGAGAGGAGGAGAAAAAGCAGAGGCAAAGAGAAAGGTTTTGAGGTGTTTCCGGAACCGGAGATGGTTCTTCTCAAGTTTAAGGGAGGAAGGGGGGCTGTTCCAGATGGAGGCCCCAGCCCGAAGATAGAGATCTACCACAGACTCGTTGCTTAGAGAAGCGACTGATTCTGAGGGAGTTGGAGGCAGATGAGCGTAGACCTCGAGAAGGCAGATATTTAGGGAGCGAGAGTTGAAGGTATTGAGGCCCCAGGCCCCAGAAGGCCTTCTGGACGATGCAGAGTGTGGAAGCTGTAAGTCAGACTCAACCTTTAGCCAGGGTCCAAATTAGTTATTTTTGTTACTCCTTGCAAAGTCCTCAGATGATCTGCCAAAAGAGGGGCTCAACCCTTTTTTAAAGCCAAATGGGCCCCAGTGAGTGCTGTAGGCTAAAGCCTACCTTAATGAACCAATCCTGGGTCCCCACCAACAGTTTCCTATATGTGTGAGGTTATAACCAGAGTGCTTTCCAACAGGAAATGAAAAGGAGTGAAAACATGTACTACTAAGTCCCACCCATCTTCTTGTCTGTTGTGGATCAAAGGGTCTCTCTGGTTAATTGAGCCCTCTGTGGTTTCTGATTAAAGTGGCAGGTCTCCATTGAAGCTGCAGGCAGACCAGACATTTGGTCGCTGCCAAACCACATACTCGTATTTTCCGAATGGGGTCCCCCTGTGGGGATGACTACGGTGAATGCCTTTCCCAGACGTGAAATTTCACTGCCCTTGATACTAAGAGGTGGGAGCTGGCTTCCAGGTTGACAAAGATGCATATCAAAGGTTTTGGGGTTTCCTGTCTTTTGTTAGCCCTGCAACTAGGCCTCTCGTGGGCCTGCTTGAATTAGCTCTCATTAGTATGCATAGCTGTCATCAGCATGGCCAACAAAGGACAGGGCTGATCTATTGGGCCTTTGTCATTTAATTAGGGTTGCCTTGGCAGGAGTCATTCAATCAGGATGGACATGGCAGGAGGAAGGTTTTGCCCTCCCTCTTTTGAGATGCCTTGATGTACTCCTGGCTGTCACATTCCAACTAAACATGACAGGGGGGCTGGCACCTGAAGGCTATGTCCACCCAGAGTACACTGGTCTGTGTGTTTGTCGTGCAGTGAGCATAGGAAAATGTGTGTGGATTAGCCCCACACATTTTCCAGAGGTTGATCTACTATCATTCCATTTCATATACAATTTCCAAAAAGCCCAGGCGAGTGCACACCCACTGTGCGGATGCTCGAATTCCTCACATGGCCCCCAGCCTCAACATGTGAACCATCACCCCACTTGAGTGTCTGATTCATCATCAAGGCAATAGTACAAGCTGAGCCCATCTGCATTTCTATGCTGGGAGCCTGGCTTGTGCTAGATGTCAATTTCTAAACCCTATAAGGATATGGCCCAACGCAGAAGCTTAGGGTTCTCCCCTTGCCTGGCCATTAACCATTGAAGAGGCTGGTGGTCTGTCTGGATCGTAAAGTGCGACCCAAAGATGTAGGTTTTCAGCTTCTTTACGGCTCACATGACTGCGTAAGTCTCTTTTTCAATGACAGCCCAGTTCCTTTACCTTTTTGTCAATCGCCTGCTAATGTAGGCGACAAGTTGCTCTACCCCTTGAGAGTTCAGCTGCGCCAACACTGCTCCAATCCGAAAATCACAGGTGTCTGTCTAGATAATGAACTCCTGACCATAGTCTGGCGTTTTCAGAACTGGGGCCCTGTACAATACATCTTTAAATCCTGAAAGGAGGTTTGACAGCCGGAGGTTAAAAATGACCTTCTTTGGCATCTTCTTGGAAGTTACGTCAGTCATTCAGGGGCATTGCAATGGTTCCATTCCCCTTGACGAACGACCGGTAGGTAGTACCAGGTGAGACCTAGAAAGGCTCTCACCTGCGTCTGTGTGGTGGAGGATGTCCCAATCCTTCACAGACTGTACCTTTGCTTCGAGAGGTAGTTTCTTACCTCCACTGACAAGGGTGCCTAGGTAAGTCACTCTACCCTGCACTATCTGGCACTTTGTGGTCTTGATAGTCTGACCTGCATTCTGCAGCGCCTGAAGCACTTGCTTCAGGTGGGATAAGTGATCCTCCCAGGGATGACTGTATACAGCAATGTCGTCTATATAGGTGACACTGAAGTTTTCCAGACCATGCAGAACCTGGTTAACCATCCTCTGAAAAGTGGCAGGGGCATTCATCAATCCAAAGGGCAATCTTTTACTGGCTGCAGTTCGCATAAAGGTTAAGCAATTTGTTTGTTCCTGTCCGACTTGTCAAGCTTCTGCCATGTCAGGTGGTGCCATAAAGGCCCCCTTAATTCCACTGCACGTTTTTGTGTGGCCTTTCGAGAGAATAGGCATGGACATTGTGCACCATTTGGATCCAATAGGCGAAACTGACATTTTTCAGAACAGACAGAACCTGGTTAACCATCTGCTGAAAAGAGGCAGGGGCATTCTTGATTGTTTGTTTGTTTATTGATTTGTAATGCGCGCCAGACCCGAAGGTATCAGGGCGCAGGGCATACAAGAAATCTTTAAGCTTGGGTTGCACAAAGGATATCAGAAATATACATACAGCAAAAATATATACAGGAATTTACAAAATACAAGTATACAGTCAAAAAGTACAGTACACAAGTACAGTTAGTAGTCAGTACATAGATATTGTGGAACGCAATGAGTCAAAATTTCAGGAGCGTGATTAGAGGCTATGTGCAGCGCAGGTGTAGTAGGCGGCCTTTACCTTAGAGGTCATTGGCCCTCATTACGACCCTGGCGGAGGACCATGGTGCAATTTGCACCATGGTCCATGGCGCAAAGCTGAAAACTCCGCCATGGGGGTTGGCGGACTTACCGCCCCATTCCGACCTTGGCGGGGCGGTAAGTCCCCAATCCCCATTTACCCTTCCCCATTCCCATTTTTGCCCCATAGGGTATAATGGGAGTGGGGAAGGCGTTAATTACGCCACCGTAAATTACGGTGGCGTAATTAACAACAGGTCCCGTAGCGCCATGGATTTTTCCGCCCGGAAAAACCAGGCGAAAAAAGCACCATGGCGCTACGGGAACTCGTAGCAAGGCGGAAAGGTACGCCATGCATTACGCTGGCGTAAACCCCTTTCCGCCAGGGTCGTAATGAGGGCCATTGTCTTTGAGCCAGTTAATAAGATTCTGTCTAAAGTTCAAATATGTTTGGTGAGCTCTTAAGTATGGAGGAAAGGAGTTCCACATCTGGGATGATTTGACTGGGAAACTGTTGCCCCCGATAGTAGACAGTTTGAATCTTGGGATGGTCAAACAATTGGAGTTGACTATTCTAGTAGGCCTACTAGAGGATTTTCTCTTGAATCTCTCAGAGAGATGTTGGGGGCGCGGCATTGTTCAGACATTTGTAGGCGAGTGAGGTGGTTTTCAGTCGGATTTTATCATTGGTAGAAATCCAGTTATTTTGCCTCCTTACTTCTGATATGTGTTCTTTCCTTGAAATGCCCAGGGCAGCTCTAAGGGCATTGTTCTGGAGCGTCTGTATTCTCTTGACAATGCACTTATTAGCACCACTGTACAAGGCATTACAGTAGTCAAGTTTGGACAGGATTAGGGCTCTGGCCAAGATAAGGCAGCTGTTGTTGGATAAAAATAGTTTCGCCGCTCTGATTAATTTGCATGTGTATGCAGTGGCTGAGTCCATGTAGTTTACTTGTTTAGTAAAGGTAAGGGTGGAATCACGGTAAAGGCCTAGAGTTTTCACCTCACTGGCCACTTTGTTAAGATTACCGTCAATGTCAAATGAGGTGTATTTTGGGCCAAGCTTAGGTTGGATGTGGTACCCAGGATGATGAGCTCAGTTTTGTCATCATCCAGGCATAGACCATGAGTGGCTATCGATGCCTGTATGATGAAGTAGACTTTGTTTACCAAGGCCAAATCCTTGTCATAATCCCCAGTAAGTAGTAGGAGAATCTGGGTATCATCTGCATAGTTGGTGTAGGTGATACCGAGATAGTCCAGATCATCGAACTGGTAAAAATGTTGTATAAAGTCGGTGAGACACAGGAGCCCTGAAACACTCCACATGTGATGGGGATGGGGTCTGCCACTGCTGCAAGTGAGAAGACTCTCATGGACCTGTTGCTTAGGAAGGAGTGTATCCAGGCTATGGCCTCCTGAGAGAAGTGTGCTGCTGAGTCTAAGTGGCTACAAGTCAAATGCAGCCGAGAGGTCAAGGAGGAGAAGTAAGTCTAATTTCCCCTTAATCCCTGAGTTTGTCGATTTGGGTCTTGAGGTCAATTAACGCTGTTTTGGTGCCATGTTGGGGTCTGAACCCTGATTGTTGGACTCCTAGGAGGTGGTTGTGCTCCAAGAATTTCTGTATTTCGAGTTCGGCCACCTTGTCTAGTATTTTGATTAGGAAAGGCACTGTGGTGATGAGCCTATAATTTGTTGGTATGGATGGATCTAGAGTCTGTTTTTTAAGAAGGGGGAGTACCCAAGACTCTTTAAGGTTACTTGGGATAGTACCTGAGGAGAATGACACGTTAATCAGCTTTGATATGAAAGGGGTTAAGTCTCTTGCGGCGTCCTTGATTATTTGGGCTGGGAAATTGTCGCCCTGGCAATTTGAGGGTTTGAGTGAAAGGATAACTTTTTCCGCCTCAATGATGGAGGTTTTAGAGAAGCTAAAGCGGAGAGGAGGTTTTAGGCCGGGTCTATAGGTCTTGTCTTGTGAGGTCGTGTTAGTTAGGGTAGATTTTGTCTTGGCAATTTTATCCTGAAGGGTGGTGACTTTGTTGGCTAGGGCTTGCTGGATGTCCGAGCACCAGGTTTTGTCTTTCACACAGTTATCCTGAACTGGGATTAGGTTTTCAAGTTCTATTAAAATTGCAAATAGTTCCTTCATACTCGAATTAGCCTGCAAGATCATGTTATTGTAGGTTTCTTGTTTAGCCAGGAGTAATTCATTCTTGTAGTGAGAGGAAATATTGATGAGGTTGTATTTGTTTTCAGTGAAGGGTGATCACCTCCAGGAGACCTTGCACTTCCTTTTTTCTAATCTCAGGGTTTTCAAGTGTGGTGTGAACCTGGAGTTAAGGTGTATTTTAGGTTTGCATTTTCTCATTTTTAGAGGGGCAATGGAGTCAAGGGCTGCCGTCATAGTTTTGTTGTATTCCTCGACTAGCAGGTAAGGATCAGAAGTAATGGGAAGTGCATTGAGGGTAGGTAGTATTAGGGTCAGGAGTTTATCTGCCGTAATATTCTTTTTGTTCCTGGTTAAGGTAGGAGGAGAAGATATGGTATTTTTAGTGGTAGACTTTTTAGTTGCCAGGGTGAATGATAATAGGTGATGGGCAGTTGGGCAGTCCATGCCTGCGGCATTATGGCAGTAAAAGAGGCATTGCAGTTATAATCTGCCACCCAGTCAAGTATTCTGTGTTGTGATGTCTTATGGAGAGCAGGGAGCCTTCAATGCTTTCCTATATGATGATGCTTCAGCCCTATATGATGTCATGGAATGTTCTGATAGCATCTTTCGTGTAATGTTCTAAAGTTGGTCAGTTGGAGAAAGTGCTGTAGGAGAGGAGCCTCTGAGTTTTGGGGGTCTTCTTCCTTTATACGTAACTTAAATAAATACTGTTATACTGCTTACCTGCCTGCGCCAGCCTCTTCATAACAATGGCGACGAGGATGGGATGACTGGTCACTGCAGACAGATTAAAGGAGACCCCCAGCATCTGCCGGTGTCGAGTCGCGGCCTGCAGCAGGTGCTCGCATCGCTCCTGACGACTGCTCCACCCGTGCCTCCTCTGAGCAACCTGGAGGATGGTGTTCGGAGGTGCCCCGTGTGGTAGGAGCTCCCACCGGGGAGAAGTCGACGGCGCCGCCAGAAAAGAAAGTGACAGGCCGTGGGCTGCTCCGCTCCCCCTTGTGTTGAGCGGCCCACCACAGTGAACGGCGGATGCTGAGGCCCCATTCCAGCATCCACGGAGAGCTCCCCTGAAGAAACGACCGAAGCAGCCATTGGGGAAGGCTCAAGGAGGGCTGCTCCGCTCCCTTGTAGTGCCGAGCGGCCGTCGAGTGATCACGGTCTCAGGGAAGGTCGCTCCGCTTCCGTTGTAGCGTCGAGCGACCGCCTTGTCCCTGCAACGTTTGCACAAGTAAGTGCCGCTTTGCTCCGGTTAGTGCCCACTGCTGATCCCGGACCGTGACCCTGCGCACATACTTGCCAGCATGGGGAAGAGGCCGGACTCCGCTACCGTATTCTTCCCAGCAGATGGGAAAAGGATCTGCGTGGGAGGGATGTGAAGTGCCGTAACACACTGAAAAGAGGAGCAAGTGAATTGGATTTTAAACAGCGCTCGCAGTGCAGGAATATACCCCCTGGGGAGGGAGAGCTCTGTGCAAGTCTCTGTGAGCCTGCAGTTGAATTTGGTCATCCGAAATATGATTTTTACCGCATTCAGTCCCAGATGTGAACTGTCACTGCGGGTACGCGCCTTGTTGGACTGGTGCAACCAACTTTGCAAGGATTGAGCTGGAAGAAGTATACTTTAGCCACACTACAAAAGAAAAAAAAAGGGGGGTGGGTAACAATCCTGATACAAAGACATGGCAGCTTCACCTGGCATATCTGGCCCGCCCACTGCAGGCCTCCTGCTGTCTGCACACCTTGCTGAGCTTCTCCTGTGACTCCTGAAGGATGGGGGCGTCCCTTGGGCCTGGATAAAGTTTCCCACAGAGTGGCAGGTTGGGTCACCAGGATGCAGACACATTGTTTTAAGATGGAGGTCATTCCAGGAAAGGGCAACATATTCGCAGATAATTTGTCGAGGGTGAGAGTTGCTGACTCTGATGTTGTGGACAGTGAAGAAATTGGAATTAGTGTTTATTAATACCGACGGTATTGTGTCCAAACAGGAGTGGTTGGATGAGATAAAGAAAGATGAGATCATGAGTACGGTAATTCCATATGTGGTGTCAGCGGTATGGCCGCATAAAGTGGATCTGGCAGAGGGGGTGAAGCCGTTTTGGGAAGTGAAGCATGAATTGTCTGTCATGGATGATATTTTATTCAGGTGGGGAAGAGCAGTGGTCCGATTGGGTTGAGGAAAAAGGTGATAGAGCTAGCGCATTGTGGTCATATTGGAGTTACCAAAACCAAGGGGGTGTTGAGAGAAGAATATTGGTGGCCTGGGTTTGATAGAGAAATTGAGAATTGCTTAGCTAATTGCCAATTTTGCATCAAGAGTGGAAAGGGAGTTGTGGCCAGGATGCAGCCATTGGTGGATGTGGGCCTTCCATCAAGGATATGGAGCGAGATAGCCATGGATATTCTAGGTCCTGTGGAGTTCGGTTACGGACGTGGATAATTCATTGTTCTGGTTGTAGACCTGTTTTCTAGATGGGTGCATTTTAAGGTTGTGAGAGACATCACCGGAGAAAGTATGATAAAGATATTGCAGGAGATTTTTGCCAATGAAGGCCTACCGGAAAGTGTATTGATGGACAATAGTCCCCAGTTCATAGGCGGTAACTTTACCAGCTATTTAAGGAAGTGTGGAGTTGACTACAAAAGAACTTCATTGTACCATCCCGAATCCAACGGGGTAGTTGAAAGGATGAATAGGTGTGTGATGGAGAGTATTCGGATGGGTGAGGAGTGTGGTCTGGATAAAGTAGCCATGGATCTGGGCTTTGAGGATGGCGCCACATGCGACAACAGGCCTGTGCCCGTTCGAGCTTATGAGGGGCAGGAAGCCATATTCCGTGGCATGTCCATCATGGCTTGATAGGAGTAGAGAGACGGATCTGGTTGTTGATGAAGTGAGAAAGTCATTGGTGAAGAAGAAATCCGAATGGGTCATGCGCGAAAATCTTAAGAGAGGGAAGAAAGAATTGCCCGTGGAGTGTGGAGATTGGGTCAGGATAAAGAAGGGAGTTGTCAAGAGGAAAGGAGAATCTCTTTATTCGGATCCTGTCAGAGTTGTGGCAGTCATGAAAGGAGCTGTACGTGTGACTGGAGGGCAAGTGTGGAATAAAGATAGAATTGCCACTGTGAGGAGAGGCCATGTATAAATGTGTGGAATATCATGGGACTGTTGTTGGAGTGTCTTGGTTGTTTGTTGGAGTGTCTCGGTTGTTTTGAAATAGTGCGTGTGGTTTTTCAGTTGAATTAAAGATTTAAATTCATAGGGTAAGTTAAATAAAAAGAAAGGGAGATGTGTTGTGATGTCTTATGGAGAGCAGGGAACCTTCAATGCTTTCCTATATGATGATGCTTCAGCCCTGTATGATGTCATGGAATGTTCTGATAGCATCTTTCGTGTAATGTTCTAAAGTTGGTCAGTTGGAGAAAGTGCTGTAGGAGAGGAGCCTCTGAGTGTTGGGGGTCTTCTTCCTTTATATGTAACTTAAATAAATACTGTTATACTGCTTACCTGCCTGCGCCAGCCTCTTCATAACATTCTACCCTTGTCATGTGTGGGTAGGTTCACCCTTTGGGTGAGGCCAAATTCAGATAGTATGTTTCCAATGGCGGTAGCTTGTAAGTCTTTAGGGTCATTAAATCCCAGATTAAAGTCCCCTAACAGTAGTACTTGTGAAGAGTGTTTTAGTTTGTTTGAAAGAATGGTGGAGATATCTTGCTCAAATGAGCCGAGGGGTCCAGGTGGCCCGTAAATAAGATGCATGGTAAGCATTTAAGAATTGGCAATGGGTAGTTTGGCAGTGAGGGATTCACAGGATGTAAGGTCCGGGGGGGGGGGGTTAGTCTCATGGATAGATTGGATTTAGCAATGAGGGCTATGCCACCTCCTCGAACCACACATCTGTCTACTCTAAGAATAGTGTAGTTATCAGGCACTGCTAGCATAAGGGCAGGGCCTGCTGCACGTGAAGCCAAGTTTCCGTGATGGCCAGAAAGTCGTAATTCTCAGCCAGGATAAGGTAGGATATCTCTGAGGCATATGCGACTAGCGATAGCGATATGGTGTTTATTATGGCGCCATTAAGGTTGGGGGTTGAGTAGTCTGTCAAGGAGGAAGTACCGGGAACATGAGAGGTGCCATTAGTATCTCCAGCATCTTGTAATGCAGTAGTAGGTTTAGTTTGTAGAATTTCTTTACAGATAGACGGTGTGTTATGGGAGTAGTGGTTGTGGTAAGACAGGTCTTGTTGGTAGTAATAGTGAGTCTGCCAGGTAAGCTTTTCCTTTTCATGTCTATATTAGACATAGTTCTAGCAAGGGGTTCAAAAAGTTTAGGCAGCTTTGAGCGGAGCTTAGAGTTTTTGGATGCTATAGAGCAGGGATTGCTGGCGTAGGGCAAGCTCCTGTTGTGGTCTGAAGAGCTAGGCGGTAGTTGATAAGATGGATAAGTGAGTGGGGGTGATGAAGGAGTATCAACCCTTGGAGCTGTCATGTCAATAGTGATATAGCTGTCAGCCGATGGTGGGGTAAGAGGTTTTGTGTGTGTGGGCGCTTGGCTAGATCCAAGAAGGGTGCCCAGTAATACTGGGTATGGCACAGAAGCAAACATTATGACCCAGGTCAAATTGTAACACAATATTGTGTTCTAGTTAAAAACTTGTTGTGGTGTGCTAGGCAATGAGAAACCCAATACAGTGGTAGACTGGTTAAATGCTAAACATGTCAATAATAGACTAGGTTAGAATGCTGAACATATGTCAATAATAAACTGATTAAAATGCTAAACATACGTCAATAATAGACTGGGTTAAGAATGCTAAACATGTGTCAGGATGCTGACTTGTGACACTGTGCACTGTGGCAACCCTTGGTAACTTGAGTGGTAGATGAGGACACAGTGTGGCGGGTAAGGCACTATGCCGGTAATTGACAAACTAGGTCAAGAAGCGGTTCTAATCAAAATACAGGTGATCCGTGGTGATGTACACCGGCTAAATTAGGACACAGTGGGTTATACATTCATGCCGCTGTAAAATGGTAAGTTACAATGAGTATCAAGCATGATTACAGTGCTAATGGGACTTGTTCGCTAAGCTAACAAGTAGCCTAATGGGGATTTGTATCACAGGCTAAATTGTGGTGCTGTCATAATCACAATGCTGAAAATATGGCGGTAAGTGGCCGATAGCGCAGAATGCAGAGATACGATACACAAAGCAGTATAGTAATAGGTTATTAGGCATCATTCATTCAAGTGGGTATAGACAGTAGTAAGCGATGAGGCTAAATCGGGTAACAATGTAAAAGTAGCTTTTCTCAGGCCAAGTTGTGCGAGTAGATAATACATGTGCATTGGGCCACATACGAAATAAGGGTCACTGAGGAATGTTGGATTAATGCCGAATTTTCTAGCATAATGTATGGGTAGACAGTCAATGACAAAGGAATACCATAGTTCAGAAAGCTAGGTTTTACCTATGAGTCAGTTTCATGGTCGTTGTCAGATAAAGTTAGTGTTATGGAAGCGGGGCGAATGAAGTGGACAAGGCTCCTGGCTCCCTGTGGCAAACAGGAGAAAACAGGGCCTTTATCTAGGCCTTTGTCATTGGCCGGCGTATCCGCCTGCTGGTGGATGTCGTGGTCGAAAAAGCGCTTTGGTTGCTTAGAAACGAAGCTCAGCCTCACCCTGGATGGAAACAGGCGGAAGATTAGGACAGATTTCAGCTAATCGATCCTTAGCAATGCTCGTGAAGGGGGCTGATGGCGCTTTGCATCTATTTTGGCAAAAGAGATGCTGAAATGCAGGAATATGGGATTCCTCACCAATTTTCAAGGATTGGGCTTTTGTTGGTCAGTGAATAAGGCGAGTCCGTGTGTTGTTTCTGTTTTCATCTGCTGCATGACGTAGCTCCTGCATTAGGGGGTTACGGCTCCTGCCCTCTTCCCTCTGTGTCTCCTGATGGTTCTTCAATCTAAAGGGCCTCCCAGTGAGCTGTACCTTGTGCTATCTGTCATTTCATGGCCTTGATAGTCAGACCTGCATCCGGGTTTGAAAATTCTGACCTCTCTCTCGCTCCATCTGTCAGGCTGGCCTGCTGATATCCTGCCGTAAAGTCAAAGGAACTCATGTATTTGATAGCGCTGAGCATGTCAATGAGCTCATCTGCCCAAGTAATGGGGTATGCATCTGTCTTCATGACAGAATTGATCCCTCTGTAGTCCATACAAAAGCGAACTTCAGTCTTCCCACCACTGGTCTTTTTAGGCACCAGTACCAATGGGCTAGCCCAGGGGCCACGAGATGACTCTATCACTCCTAGGGACAACATCTTGGAAACTTCCTTTTTGATGGTGTCCCTGACCTTATCGGACATCCGGTGAATCCTACTCTTTACTGTATTACTGTCTCCAGGATCCACATCATGGGTGCACCAGTCTGTGTGAACTGGTGTCAGAGAAAACAGACCAGAAAACTGTCCCAGTAAACGGCGACAGCCTGTCAGTTGCTTTTCTGACAAGTCCGTTGTACGGTTGACACCTTCAACTGACCAATCGCTGACTTCAGTGTGCATGAGGTCTCGGAGGAAAACTGTCTCCTTCTCAGCCTCTCTGTCAGTCACTAATGCCATGACCAAGTCATCCCAGCTATAATGGGGTTTTAGCCGCCGGTTGACGTGAAAGACCCTGCACATCTGTTTAGGTCCTTTCATGTTAATGAGATAATTCCCCTCACTGAGCTTTTCCAGCACACATTAAGGGCCAGTTCACTTGTCCTGAAGGGGACTGTGTTTGAAAGGCTCCATAATCCACACCCAATGGCCTGGAGAATAGACAGTCACTATGGCCTTCTGGTCTTGCTAGTGCTTCATCAGCTCCTGACTGGCCTTTAGGTTTCTCGTTGACTGTTCCATGTACTTCGCCATTCTAGACCGAAGGCCAAGTAAATAGTCCACCACATCTTGTGTAGGGGATGGGCAGTTTCTCTCCCATCCCTCTTTCACTAGACTGAGGAGAGGGCATACAGGGTGTCAAAACAGAAGCTCAAAGGTGCTAAACCCTATTCCATTCTGTGGCACCTCCCTGTAGGTGAACAGAAGGCTTGGCAAGAGAATATCCCATTTCCTCCTCATGCTCTATATAGTCTATTTGTTTGTTGATGGAAGGAAGTAAGACAACCCGTAGGTGACTCCATAGTCTTCCCACACAGCCTTCATATACGCTGATATTAAGTTTGATACCCTGTCAGAAACGCCTTCCTTGGGAAATCCAACATGGGAGAATATCCAATTTGAGCTTTCACAAACACAAGGGGTTTGATGCTCCTCAGAGGGACAGCTTCAGGGTACCTTGTGGCGTGGTCTACCAGAACCAAGATGTATGCTTTGCCTGAGCTGGATTGAGGATCCAAAGGATGCACAATGTCCACGTTCTCTCGAAAGGCAACCCAACCACAGGCAGGGGCCTTTGTGGCACCACCTGACTTGCCGGAAGATTGACAAGTCGGGCCAGACCGAACAAACCCCTTAACTTTTACGACGAACAGCAGCCAGTAAAAGAGCACAGACAACAGGTCTGATGTCTAAGTCACTCACAAGTGACGCGCTGTAGGAATTTGGTGAGCTAAATTCAAAAGGAAATTTCTGTGGCACTGGGGAATCACCAACCTTCTGGAGCCATTGCCCTCAGAGTTTTTTGGCTCACAATACAGGAGTACATCCTCCCAGTGCACTTTGAACAGTCCAGGGGCCTCACCCTTACCCTGCTCCTCCGCTTGCTTCCACAGACCCCCCAGAGTGGGCTGTGAAGAAGTCAGTCCGACCTGGGCCTCCAGCTGATGCAGACTCATCCAGCTTGGGCAGGCCCTTCAGATCTGCATCCACCTGGTCCTCCACCTCAGGTTCCTGCGCTGCGCCAGGCAACTCTGAAGTCACTGAGTCCCCTGCTACCAAAGTAGGGTCCTCAGTGGCTACTGGCCCCTCACCCGCAGGAGTAGGCGACTCAGTAGTCTGTGGAACTGGACTAGGGCCTACCGGCCACGCTGGTCCTTCCAACAAGCCCTGTGGAAGCACTCCAGGCCCTAAGGCTCTGAGAGTGTTCAATCTGGCGATCTATTTGTCCCTCGATCGAATAGCCCCTGCGACTATCTCTGGAACAGGAAGCTGATTACCCAACAAACACGGGACAGGGATGGAGTCTTTCACTGCTACACGGCACTGGGTCATTTCACCTCGCCAGCTGAACTCTACTCTCGCCAAGGGGCACTTACTCTTTCCATCAAATCCACTGATGCTACAATCAGGCCCATCAATATACTGGCTTGGCTGTACCCACTGCCAGGTGACAGCAGTGACACTAGCCGCGGTGTCTCGGACAGCAGGAGTTTTATGTCCATTGATATACACATGTTCTAGATAGAGTTCAGTATAATTGGGAACTGGGATCTCTTCTGGAGACCGGATAATGTTCCCACTCAGTGTAACCAGTCCACATTCGACTACTCCTTGGCCTAGTGAGAAGTCCTCCTCTAGGAGGCCCACACTAATGATGGCCTTTTCCACAAGTCCAATGTTCACTATGGCTTGCTTGGGTAAGTCCTTGCAAGCAGGATCCCCTTTCCTATGATCCAGCTCCATACACACGAAACAACCTTTGGGTGGTGGGAACTTAGGTGTCCCAGTGTTAGGGGTGTTTGCGCTCTTCTTTTAAGTGTGTACAGCTGAACTAAAGCTTTGGGATTTCCCTTCATTCTTTTGGGGACCTGACTTTGAAGAGGAATGGGTTGACCTTTGTCCTTGCCATCCTTGTTTACTTTTTTGTCTGAAGATTTCTCTTCTGATTTGGGTGTGCTCGCCTGAGCCTTTTTATGGACTCGAGTACTCACAAACCTGTCTGCAGCCTTTGCAAGCTCCCCAGGGTGTGTGATAGTCTTCTTCACAAGATGCTGGTGTTGGTCAGCCTCACAATTCTTCAAAACATGCTCACATTCAATCAAATTGTACATCCCTTTAATGTGTCAACTTTGTTACCAGTCACCCACCTGCTCAGATATTTCAACAAGTGTGTGAATGCTTCAAAAGTCTGCCCACCGTTCTTTCTGAGCACTCTGAAGCTCTTGGGATACTGTTCTGGTGTTTTACAGAACTTCCTTAGGAGGGCTGCCTTCATGCTCTCATAAATGGGCCTTTCCTCAGGAGTTAACTGAAGAATTGCATCAGTCCCTGGTGTCGGTAAGCGACTCATCAGAGCTGCAGCCCACAGTACCTTGCCCACCTCCTGTAGCTAAAAAACCAGCTTGAGTGCTTCAAATCAGTCAAAAATATCCTTTCCCACTTTGTAAGCCTGCACTAAGTCTTTGGGGATGTGCTGCCAGGGCTTATCCTGGGCACTCTGGTTTGAGCCACTACTGCTGCTTTCGCTAGAGATGGATCTGTTTGCCTCCTTCATTTTGAGCTCCAGCTTGCACAGCTCTATGGTGACCATGTCCCACTGTTTCTGTTCCTCTAGCACTAGGTTCCTCTCCTTGAGCAGGAGCTTTCTAGCAGCTACCTCGTTAAAAGCTGGGAAAATGACTGGGCCCCTTAGAGACTGTGCTGAGGCCTGGCACCTGCGGGATGCCACACTAGCCCCTGACCTCACTGACACTCTAGAGTGTTGAGAAACCACACTTGCCCCCCCCCCCCCGGTGGGATGGTTGGTGATAAAAACTGCTCATGCTGTCTTCCTCGCCATCTTCCACTACCCCTCCCAGAAGGTCTTCTTCATTCGGATACAGGGGGCCTTTCCCGTCCCCTGGGGTCTTCCCCCCAACTGCCCTTGCTTCTACCCAAGCTTGGAGGGTGGTCAGCAACTCAGGTTTATTAACCTTAGTGCTGTGTGGAAGTTATTACAAATACCTAGCAGTGTCTAAATGTTGCCTGCAACAGTACGTTTATAGTTGGGATGTCTAAGCTGTGGTACTTGGTTTCAGCACAAAGGGAGAAATGGGTTGTAAAATGTCACAAGGGGCCATCAGAGAAGGACCAGGGGACAGAACCACAATGTACCTTGCGCTTGTAGAAGTTCTTGGTGCCGCACACGGTCGAGCCGCTTTCTGTGATTTCTGGGCGATTTGCAGCTTCTGCGACAGAGTTCAAGATGGGAGTCAGCTGTGGGTATCAGGCGGCAGGCAGTTTGGCAGGCGAGGCTGGACCAACGGCCGCAGGCTGGCCTACACGGGGGCTCAGGGACAGGAACCTTTGTCTCAGTGCTGGTTGGCGGATCTGAAGCACTGGTCGCGGCATCTCGAATGATGTTAGTGACTGCAGCGTGACAACAGTCAGTGGTACAGTCGGTTGCAGCTCGAGTAGCTTGAGTGGCTCGACTAGCTCGAAATTGTCCTTTACAGCGGATGCTGGTTGATGCTTGTCAATGCACTCCTTCTAGCTTCTTCACTGGGTTTGTGTCGTCCTTTAAGGCAGACAGTGCAAAGATGAGGAGAGTGTTGCAGGCAATGGCCTTGTCCTTGTTGCAGAGCCTAGCAGGGAACGCTGTATGCTGGTGGGTACTAGTTGTGGAGCTGGTGGAGGGTCCTCTGGATTCAATATTTCGCTCTGTTCCCTGGGAGATGTTTAGGGGAGCGATCTTGCTTCCCTTTTTGGAAATCCTGGCCTTCCTTCACTGGTGAAATCTGTAAGGCAGACTGTACCTTCATCCAGGGTCCAAGTGAGTTCTTGTTACTCCTTGCAAAGTCTTCAGATGATCTGCCAAAAGAGGGGCTCGACTCTCTTTTAAAGCCAAATGGGCCCCAGTGATTGGTGTAGGCTAAGACAACCTTAATGAACCAATCCAGCATCCCCACCAACAATCTCCTATATGCGTGATGTCATAACCAGAGTGCTTTGCATCAGGAAAGGTGAAGGGGTGAAAACATGTAGACCCACCCATCTTCCTTTCTGCTGTGGATCAAAGGGTCTCTCTGGTTAATTGAGCTCTCTGTGGTTGCTGATTAAAGCGGCAGGTCTCCCTTGAGACCAGACCTTTGGTTGCAGCCAAACTACATACACGTACCTTCTGAAGGGATTACCCCTGTGGGGATTACTACTGTAAAACAGCTGTCCCAGACATGACATGTCACTGCCCTTGATGCTAAGCGGTGGGAGCTGGATTCAGGTTGACACAGATGCATACCATAGGTGTTGGGGTTTCTTGTCTTTTGTTAGCCCTGTGACCAGGCCGCTCATAGGCCTGCTTGATTTAACTCTCATCAGTTTGCGTAGCTACCACCAGCAGGGCTATCAAAGGACATGGCGGATCCATGGGGCCTTTGCAATTTAATCAAGCTGGTCATGGCACAAGTCATTTGATCAAGCTGGCCATGGCAGGAGGGAAGTTTTGCCCTCCCTTTTTGAGATGCCTTGATCTACTCCTGGCTGTCACATTCAACTAAGTGCCCGATTCATGGAACCTTTTCCTGTGGGATTGCGGCATTATAAAACACTTCCATGAATCAGGCCCTAAATGTGACAGTGCGGGGAGGGCGGTGCCTGTAGGCTGTGTCTACCCAGAGTACATAGGTCTATGTGTTTGTCGTGCGGTGAGCATCAGAAAATGTGTGCAGATTAGCCCCACACACTTTCCAGAAGTTGATCTACCATTATTCCATTTCATATAACATTTCAAAAAAGCCAAGGTGAGTGCACACCCACTCTGCGGATTGTCAAATTCCTCACACAGCAGGTGGGGGAAGTTGGAAAAAGATGCTACGCCTAAAAACATGTATTGAGAGGATGGCCCGGCCCATGCAGGTGGTGCTGGAGGGACAGCCGACATAGCGGGCTGGCCCTCTGGGACCCTGTGTCCAGCTCACATTCCCTTTCCGAAGGGGGCAGAAGGGGCTGGAACCAGCTGGCCCTAGGGAATCACATAAAATGGCCGAGGCTGCAGGAGGTTGCCCTCTTTGCAGCCCTGCAGCAGTAGTATCAGGATCAGGACCATCGTTCCAGTACAAAGGAAAGAGGTTCCTGAGGCATTCAAGCCTTCACAGGTATGAGGGGAGTTGAGAGGGTCGGTCACAAGCAGGGCTTTAAGTGTGCCGGGGCTAGCTGAGATCGAGCCCGGCAGGCTCCGAAATATCGTTCTAAGGCAGGGCCCTGCCAGGGCTCACTAATCTCCCCTCGCAGCCCCTGCCACTAGAGGACAAGGCTTTTTTTCTAAAGCCTGAAGCTCTCATTCATGTGCGAGAGCATCAGGCTTCAGAAGAAAATGCCTTTAATCCATAATGGTGGCACCAGCACCTGCGAGGCATCTCTTTAATCAAGAGATGCCCGTCGGCCGGCGCCACCATTAGCGAAGAAAAGATGGTGCCGCTGCTGTCCCTGCCCAGGCTTGATGCTCGGCGAGGTGCAGGGCCACCATTAAGGCTGAAAAGGCGAGGTGCTGTCTCCTGTCAGGCAAGCCGTTAGTAAATAAATGCAGAGACCAGCACCCTCTCCACCAGGGGGGAGAGCGTGCTGACCTCTATAAAGGACTGCCTGGCAGGGGTGCCTGTAGCCAATTAAGCCAGGGCTCTTTGAGGGGGCGTGGCCTAATGAGCAGGCAGACGGCACCCTGCCGTTAGGCCATGCCCCCTTGATGAGCCCCTGGCCATTGATGCCAACTTAACGACTTTGTCGCTATATTTTGCGAGTATTCAGACCCCTCTAGCGACTCTTTTTCTAAAAAGCAACTTGCGACAAATCTAGTGACTTTTTCTAGTTGTACTGGAGATTTTTGGAGAGTCTGATTGAAGAGTTTACACCTGGAGGCATCCTCAATTCACCTTGAGGTTGGTATTTGGTTGTGCATCAAAGTGGAGTTAATAGAAATGCTGCATATTTTTTTTTTTTACCCAAACTTGTAATGAGGCCACAGTAAGAGTTTAAGGTAGTACCTTTTTCTAGGACACACCCAGTAAGTGCATATTCTTTAGGACATTTTGCACAGTTGAAACTCTATGAAGACATTAGATCATTAATGATGCGCTGTAGTTTTCTCTAGGGTATCTATTGCAGGAAAAGTTAGACTGTGCAGTATTTTCTTGGACGCTGCTTAACATGTTTTTAGCCTCCACATAATTCGCAAAGATCTATTTCTGCTGTCGATCTCATGCCCACTTATAATACGTCAAATAAATTGAGCCCTCTCTTCTCCACCCAAAAGCACTCACGTGCCAGGCCAACTGATTCGAGCCAAAGGGGTGGCTGCCTGCACAGAAACGATAACGCTTCAATGGAACATCATCTATATGCAGGTACAAAGTTTCCTCCTGTGACCGCACACACCCTGCGTGTGTCCCCTCCCATGCTTTTCATGTGCTACTCCCGGCCGCTGGAAACCCGAAAAGGTCAGGGCCACACTGCTTCAGCCTCCGCCACCTCCAGAGCCCTGTTTTTGACCTGGGCCTAGCCGGGCTGGCGCAGCTCTAAAAGCAGGAGAGCTCTGTGTAAAGGTTTGCAAGGGTGACTGCCTTCAATGGTAACGGGGAGGCAGGTACAAGTTTAGATGCTTTAAAGTTCCAGCTACTCCCAACAGCCGGAACCTCAGGCTCTTCCCGAACCCTCACACTGTTGGAGTTCTTTTGATATCTGGTGGGAACGGTTTGTGCAAAACGGGAGAAGGGCCTGTTTCATGAACTTATCTTTCCAGCCTTTTTCATTTTCCAGTCTCGCGACGCGCCCTCAGAAATGACATCTTTTCATTTAGATGGAGCAGGGCCTGAAGCTGTTTTAAAGATGATCTGCCTGAATGGGCAGCCAGTGAAGCTTTTTGAGAATGCGATAAATATGGTTGACTTCCCAGATGCCGGAACTTATGCTGCAGCGCACTGACTGTGCGAGGGCTGAGGTGTTGACATCTATGAGAGGTGCATCGCCTCCATTTACGTATGACACTGCTAATGCTTGGATGGGGACCCGGAAGACATGGCCAATTATGCAAATTAGGTGATGATGTCATTCAATGACCTTTACTGTGTCATAAATATCCCCCCGTCTCACCTGTGATCGGGATCTCCCTTGTTTGGCAGCAGGACTCTTCCTGTGGATGGTTTGAGTCTTGAATAGGCTCGCCCGAGCCTCGTCAGGTTGCAGGACACGTTCAGAGTTCCGGGAAGTTCGTGGTTCCAGGGTATCCAGGATTAGCGATGAACGAGTAAGTAGGGGGGGAAATCCAGGAACAGGATAAAAGGCAAGGAAGGAAGAGGATCAAGGAAACCAATGTAGAGAGTAAACACACGTCGGGTCACTACCAAAGATAGCGTTGAGACGCGCGGACCCGCAGGGGCGTGACCAATTTATAGTACATGCCACGACGTGAAAGCTAGTGCATAGCACAGAGCTTGGTACGGCCATGTTGGGAGGAAAAAGGAGTACAAGCCCTTCGTGACAATGACCATGAGGTCCAGAAGGGGCAATTTCGCCGGGTCATGACAGCATGCCCCCTCCGAAGACTGGCTCCTCCAGGCTTGCCTGGGTGAATAAGATGGAATCTTCTGAGCAAACGAGGGGTCTTTAAATTAGAAACTGGTTCCCATGTTCTCTCTCTAGGGGGGTAGCCTTTCCACTTGACCAGATATTGTAGTCGACCCCTCCTATACCTGGAATCACATATCCTGGACACCTCATATTCCAACTGGTCGTCCACAACAACAGGTGTGGGTTTGAAGGGTTTTCGAGTAGAACTAACGTAGGGTTTCAACAGGGAAGTATGGAAGACTGGATGTATCTTCTTCCAGGAATCCGGGAGCTTAAGTCGGAAGGAGACAGGATTGATGATCTCCTTTATAGAAAATGGACCATAGTAGAGAGGAGCTAATTTGTTTGGTCGTAGATGTTGAGGTAACATTTTCGAGGCTAACCAGACTTGATCGCCAACTGAATAGGAAGGTGATGGTGTTCTCTTAGGGTCTGCATATCTTTTGGTTCGAGTCTGGGCCTGTTCTAAATGATCCTTGGCCTCTCTTTGTAAGTTGATCAGCGTCTGAATCCAAGAGTCAAGGGTAGGTACCGGAGTATATTCTGGAAGTACTGATGGTAAAACAGACGGATGATAACCTTGACTGCAATAGAAAGGGCTGATCTTGAGAGCTGAATGATCTGAGTTATTGTAGGAGAATTCGGCTAAAGGTATAAGGAGAGACCAATCGTCTTGAACCTTGGTGGCAAAACAACGAAGATATTGTTCCAGGGTTTGATTTACTCATTCCGTTGCCCCATTGGTTTGTGGATGATAGCCTGAAGAAAGGGCACGTTGGATTCCTAGAACACGACAGAGATGTTTCCAGAATTGTGAAATATACTGAGGTCCCCGATCCGAAATAATCTTGGAAGGAAGGCCATGAAGACGAAAAATATGTTCCAGGAAAATTCCAGCAAGTTCTGAGGAAGATGGTAGTTTATACAATGGTGTAAAATGAGCTAGATGAGTGAACAAGTCAATGGTTACCATGATGGTTGTATATCCTCGGGAAGGTGGTAATTCAACAATGAAGTCAGTGGCAATAACTTCCTAGGGTCTGGTTGGCAACGTAGGTTGTAGAAGCAGACCAGCCGGCCTCTGATTATCGTATTTGTTCTGACTACAAATAGCACAGGTCTTGATGTATTGAATTACACTGGACTTCATCCCTGGCCACCAGAACTGTCTTTGTATAAGACGGAAGGTGTTGGTTACTCCTCGATGGCCGGAGTGAAGGGTATCATGGCATAGATTCATTACCTTCTGTTGAAGTTCTTTTGTCGGAATGACCACTGAATTGTTCTTGAATAAATATCCTTCCTTGATTGTCAGACGCCAGGGATTTTTCTCGGATATGTCCTTCCAGAGTTCAGATAATTGAGTCTGTACTCTGATTTCTTCCAGGAGATTGATCGCTTGAGCTACAAAGATTGTGGGTGGAAACATTTTAGGATAGATCTTATCCTCCAAGGGAACGTAGTCGGGACGCCGAGAAAGGGCATCGGCAATCAAGTTTTGCGATCCAGGAACATGTGAAATTTGAAATTGATATTGAGCAAAGAAGTAGGCCCATCGAGCTTGTCTACTGTTCCTGCACTCCATGGATTGTAGGACCTGAAGATTTCGATGATCAGTACGGACTTGAACTGGATATTTAGCACCCAGGAGTAGATGTCTCCGTTCAGTGAAGGCATGACGAATGGCCAATAACTCCTTCTCCAGAACTGAGTAGTGAGTCTCGCTGGTGGTCAGGGTCCGTGAAAGATAAGCAATGGGTTGTTCCAACTTATCATCGGATTCTTGTTTTAAAACTGCTCCTATGGTGTAATTGGAGGCATCAGTTTCCACTAGAAAAGGACGATTAATGTCAGGTTGGGCCAGGAGGGGGGCCTGAGTGAATTCTTCTTTCAAGCGTTGGAATGCCTTGTCTTGTGGTATAGACCAGTTAAATGGAACGTCTTTCTTCAGGAGATTAACAATGGGTTGAACAATCTCGGAAAAGGTGGGAATTAATTTCCGGTAGAAGTTGGCAAGCCCCAGGAAGGATTGCATTTGCTTAACAGATGTTGGGGCGGGCCAAGCCAGTATGGCCTTCACCTTTGAAGGGTCCATATTAATTCCTTCTGAACTAAGGACAAATCCGAGATAGTGAACTGATGTAACATGAAACAAACATTTTTCTGGTTTGGTTAAGAGTTGATTTTCACGGAGACGTTGAAGTACTGCTTTTACATGTTCTTCATGTTTCAAGGAATCCTTGGAGAAGATCAATATGTCATCCAAGTAGACGATAACATTGAGAAATAACATGTCAGAGAACACCCTATCCATAAAACGCTGGAAGACAGCAGGAGCATTAGTCAGACCAAAGGGCATGACTAGGTCTTCAAAGTGACCAAAGGGTGTTCTAAAGGCTGTTTTCCATTCGTCTCCTTCCCGGATACGGATCAAATGGTAAGCACCTCGGAGATCCAGTTTCGTGAATATCACTGCACCTCTCAAAGCTTCAAGGATATCCGAGATCAGGGGTAGTGGGTATCTGTCTTTCAGGGTGTATTGATTTAGGCCCCGATAGTCCAGGCAAGATCTAAGCTCTTTGGTATCCTTTTTTGGAACGAAGAACAATGAAGCACCAGCTGGTGATTTTGAAGGTCTTATGGTGCCGTTCTCAAGATTAGTGTCTAGGTATTCCCGGAGGGCTCTCTTTTCGAGTTCTGAAAGGATAAACATCCTGCCAAAGGGAATCACTGCTGAGGGTTCAGTATCAATGGCACAGTCTTCGGGTCTATGTGGAGCTAAGGCTTGAACGATGGCAGTAGAGAATACATCAACATACCCTTGATAGATATCTGAAACTTGTACAATATTGGAAACCATGAGTGGTGTCTCTGGAAACCTTGGTAGACTTATAGGAGCTGTGACTGAGGTATCCAGGTTTAAACAATGGTTCATACAGAACTCCGAACCCAGAAATAAGGATCCGGCCGTCCAGTTAATATATCGATTGTGCCTTTGTAACCAGGGCATGCCCAGAACCAAGGGTAATGGGCTGATTTTATAATGTCAAACACAATTCTTTCTTGATGATGATTTATGGAAAGATGGATCTCCCTTGTTTGCAGACTTATGGGTCCTGAGGAAAGAGGTCTTCCGTCAATTGCTTCCACTGGCTGTGAAAAAGTTCTTGCTTCATATGGAATGTTATGACTTCTGACCCAATCTTGATCAATGAAGACTCCCATTGCTCCGCAATCCACCAAGGCCAGTATGGGGTAGACCTTGTCCTTGGATGGCGATAAAAAGGCCTGTAATATCACCAATTTGTTTTGTCCAGGAGAGTTCAAGGATGGAATAGATGTGGAGCAAACATCGCTCTCCCGAAACTTTGCTCCATTTAGGATCGGGAGCTGGCATTTCCCAAGCGTCGGGGAGGAGCCAGAGGACACTCTTTAACTAGACGTTTATCTGAGGCACAATACATGCATATGCCTGTGTGTATCCTTGTTAACCTTTCCTGCGGGGAAGTGGGTCCACGAAAGGCTCCAAGTTGCATGGGTTCAGAATCAGTGCTCGGATTCTTGGCAGATTCTGTCCTTGTAGTATTCTCTGGGGAGTTTCTTTGCATTGAGACTTTATTCTTTTTCTTTTCGGCCTTTCTTTCTTGGATTCTGAAGTCTATTTGCATAGACAAGTCCAGGAGGGCCTGGAATGAACTAGGACGTGCCACCCTGGCTAACTCGTCCTTAATCTCTTCATTTAGACCTCTGTGAAACAAGGTAAAACTGGCTTCCAGGGGCCAGTCCGCCTCTTTGGCTAGCTGTTTGAATCTGGTAACATAGGTCAACATGTCTTGGGATCCTTGTTGGAAGTCAAGTAACTTCTCTTGAGCACCGTGGACCAGCTCTGGTCGTTCGAACATGGTCTTGAGTTCCGCGATGAACCCTTCATAATCATCCAGGAGAGCATCCCCTGAATTGAGTAAAGGAGTGGCCCATGTAAGGGCATTACCGGAAAGATGCGATATTATGAAGCCCACCTTAGCCCTAGAAGTAGAGAAATAGTAGGGCTTGAAGGTAAAATGTACCAAACAAGAATCCAGGAATCCACGTAAGGTCTTTGTTGAACCGTCGTATTTATCAACCACTCCTCCCAATAATACGCTGTCCTTGTTTGCAGAGTCACGTGACAAGAAAAGCTGTTTTAGCGCTGCATCCTCGGCTTTTAAATTCTGCATCTCTGTGGAAAGTTCTTGCATTCCGCGCATCAGGTCCTGAATAGCATTCTCCATGGTAGAATCCGTATTGATCGTTTGGCGTCTCAAACTGTCGTAAATCTCCCCCCGTCTCACCTGTGATCGGGATCTCCATTGTTCGGCCGCAGGACTCTTCCTGTGGATGGTTCGGGTCTTGAATAGGCTCGCCTGAGCCTCGTTAGGTTGCAGGACACGTTCAGAGTTCCGGGAAGTTCGTGGTTCCAGGGTATCCAGGATTAGCGATGAACGAGTAAGTAGGGGGGGAAATCCAGGAACAGGATAAAAGGCAAGGAAGGAAGTAAGAGGATCAAGGAAACCAATGTAGAGAGTAAACACACGTCGGGTCACTACCGAAGATAGCGTTGAGACACGCGGACCCGCAGGGCCATGACCAATTTATAGTACGTGCCACGACGTGAAAGCTAGTGCGTAGCGCGGAGCTTGGTACGGCCATGTTGGGAGGAACAAGGAGTACAAGCCCTTCGTGACAATGACCATGAGGTCCAGAAGGGGCAATTTCGCCGGGTCATGACATAGTGAGTTTTAGGACACCCAATAGGTACTTTCCTTACTGAGGAGTTGGCTCATTTTCCAGTGCTACTTAAGGCACTAGCCATGGAAGACACCTACCCTTGCCGGGAGGCATTTATGGTGACCGGTGCTTCCTCCACAGGGTGGGGGCCTAGGGCTCCAGGTGGCTAGATGGGCATCTGCGGCCGCAGTACTTTGGTACGTGGTGTGTTGGCAAAGGTGGCCAGGAAAGAGTACTTCGGTAGGTTGAAGTTTTATCACAGTGTTGTGCTGGGGAGGTTTGTAGATTGTTCACGCGATTGGATAGAGGATATGACCATTCAGCCTTATTGAGGAGCTGCAGGGCCGTGGCTGGCTAACAGTTATGTAGATGTGCTGCAGACTTGGGCACCAAGGGAGCTCAAGGGCACAGGGGAATAATCAGGGGGGGCAGGGAACGGGAACAGGACACCAAGAAAGTGCTGCTGGGCAACCCTTGCAAGAAATAGGAAGGTGGAGGCAGCCCGGCGCAGCCTCGCCTATCACCTCCTGCCAAACACTTCCCACACTGCAGGGAGGCGGAGTGTAGGAGTGTTTAGCGTGTTTTGGGAGCACAGAGTACGGCACCACTGCACAGGATCAATGTATAGCATGTTTTTCTTTTTTTTTTGAAGTGCAGCGCCACTGCATGGGTTTGGTGCATTGATATAATGTGGTACAGCAAGACATGTGTTATTGAGAATTTTTATGCGGCGCCACTGCATTGGTTTGGTGCATTGCTATGATGCAGTTGTTTCAAGCTATGTGCTGCCAGTGTAACATGGACATATAAGTAAGGGCAGGTTATTCAGTCAAAAACGATTTTTACATATAAAATGCAAATACATTTTTCACAGTTAAAAGCACACATCTGTACCTTCAAAATGCACACCATTTTTCACCTGAAATGCCTATGTTGCAAGAGACACATTTGGTAATTAACAAACTAATCTCACTAACAAGACTAATAATTATAACTCATTAATAAAAGAATGTGTCTTCACTGCAAAAAGAGGCAGACTCTGAAAATCAGTTTTAAACACACATTCAAGTTTTTTTTTTCTTTGCCTTTCTGTGCTCTGTCCACAGTAACTGCAGTAAGCAAAGACTTTGAATAAGCAGGAAATCAGCTTGTTACGGTTGCAACTGTACAAGAAGAACCATTGTTAAAAGTAGGAGGATAGAACATGATTGATTCTGATTGGAGCACGTCACATCAAGCATCATGTTAGAGGCTGTGACTAGTGCTTTGCTGCAGAACCTGGGGGAAGAAAGGCAGAGACATCTTGACACAGCTCGAAGAAGGATGGGGTTCACAGCTGGGGATGCCTGATTCCTAAAGCAGATTCAACTTGGTTGCAGAGACTGGCTTTTCCAGTCAACAAGTCCCAGTTCGAGTGACAGCAGATGCTTGTCCTTGCTGGGTGAACCCGTCCAGAAGGCGAACAGCCAAAGAAATTACATGCTGAATAAGCCTGGTAATTATCTCGCTGAGGTGTGGGGGCTGAGTGTGTACGAGAATATTCAGTCAGTGTAGGAAAGGAGATTCCTGTGCTTTACTCACGTGTTTAATGTTGCAAATTGAGTTCTTGTCTCCGCCACTCTCTTTTCAGTGTATCACAGATAATGCTGTTACTGTGCTATTTCATTTTCTTTCTGTAAAGAGTGAGATCGTCTTTAAATGCAACTTTTATAATACACAAAAATATCTGAAAGCAGATGGGTGGTGTGTTTTATATTTACCAATACAGTGCTGATGATGTGGGGAGATGTTTAGACAGTGCAATTGTCATTTTCAAGGTAGCTAAACATAAGATTTGACTGCAGCTGTGTGCACAATGTTATTCAGTATGAGCAATTATAACTAACTGTGTGTGTTGCACTCTGCCGGAGGTCTATGAGTCGGCAGAAAGGGAGGCCCGGGACATAGTTCACTACCGTATATAAGATAGTGAAAAATACCACATGATAGCTCGCTGCCATAGATAAGACAGAGAGAAATTGCCCATGGTGGCACACTAAAAATGAAAATGTGGTGTTCCTGAAATGCAAGCCTGAGGTCTCTCTAGTGATTACACGAAAAATCTAAACGAAAATAAGGGGTTCTGGATATTGGGGCCACAAATAAAACAAAGGAATTATGCTCACCAAAATACCACCAATCACGAATACCAACCACGCATGTCTGTGTGCTGAAATAATGCATGTCCACTGTATTATTGTTGTACATGGCCCAATCTGAATACAAGGAGTGAGTGTTGCTAAATTATTTTTCGGCGGTAAGAAAATACCGCCAGGCCCCAAATCTACACAAAATACCCAACAGGAGGCAACAAAGGGGGAGCATCAGGGCCAAGGTGTAAGGTAGGAAGGGAGGTACAAGGCCACACACCTATGTGTGAATGGCCGTCCGCGCCAGCTGGCCATAGGGGCAGGAAGCCCCTGGTAACATGCACACCTGCAGGCAGTGCAGAAACGGATATAAGCAGAGATCTGGCTACTGGAAAACCAGTTCTCTTTGGTACTCCGCACAGAGGCCAACTAGTCATCTGTGAACGCAGAAGACTCTCTTCTTCTTGGCATTGCCCTGCCAGGCTTTACACTTGCTCCGGTTACTACAGCGATCCGTAGCATGCTCGGGAGCTTTGCCTTGCCCCGAGTATTGCTAGCTCATAACCCGCTCAGGAGATTTGCCTTGCTCCGAATGCCACGCAGCAACATTATCTGAGTTCAACTTTCAGCCAATGCGTACGGTTTTAAAGCGGCAAAACAAAGAGGAATTACGAGCTTCTGTGGCAGCAGTTTTCATCACTGTGAAAAGCGGGACAAAAGTAACAAGCAAAAAAAGGTGTAAGAAAGCTGGAGCAGGAGACTTACCAGTGGAAGAAGTAAGCGGGAATCACTCCAATCAACCGGCGAAGAGAAACGATTCGGCGAACCTGGAACACAGAGAAGCAACAGCGGGCCCGGACCAGAGTTGCTAGGTAACCGATAGCAGCGTGCAGTGTGGGCGGCTAGAAAGGCAGCATTTCAATTTCATCTGACTGAAACCAGGCGTTGCAAAAGAAAAACGGAGCAACATTTTGTCCAGCCAAGCAGGCTTATTTAAAATAAGAAACAGGCGCAGGCTCACGCAAACCGAAGCTCTACCATTAAAAACAAGTATTTTAAAAATATCGGGGCAGAAACAAAGCAGGCGGCAACGGAGGAGGCATTAAAACGGGAGACAGTGCGCAGAGCATAAGAAGTAAAGTGGAAAGACACGTGGAAGCACCACGTTACAACAAGCAAATAAAGCTGCATCAAGATGGCAAATTTGAACAAAAAGAAGAGCCCAGCGGCAGGGAAAAACACCAACAGCAGCAGAAAAACCTGGAAAGAAGCTGGTGAAGTGGGCAGCTGAAGCTGAAAAAATCCATGGATGGCTTTGGGTGCGCAAGAGGTTGGACAAAGATTCTGATGAAGAGGATGATATTGTGGAACTGGACAAAAACAAGCCCCCAAGGATGAAGATGAAACAGGGGGAGAAGCCAACCTCAGCAAAGGAAGCAGACGAAGAGGGGCTGCTGAGCGAGACAAATGAAGGTAAAAACGTGACTGATATGAATGCATTTATGGAAATGTTTGCTAGTAAATATATGGCACGGCAAGAAGTAATGGAAAATGCAAAATCCGAAAAAATTGAAAAACTAATGACAGAACTGGGGGAAAAACAGAAAGTGATAGAACAGCCAGAAAAGAATGTCCCACCCATAAGTAGTCATCTGCAAGCATGGTGGGGGAACATAACAACACCCAGAGCACCTCAGCTAAGGACAATGCCATAGACGGGAGCATGGCACTCACACCAATGGTAATAATAGACAATCCGAACGGGGGGCCAACCACAAATGGGGGCACGGGTTTAGCAACCACAGAGCAGAACACAGGCAATGTAGGAGACACCACTACTAGCGAGATTATCAACTGCACACCTTTACAGGTGAGTGCAGGCATCCAGATGTTAATTCCATCAATAATTAAGCAAATAGAGAAGGCAATGCAGGACAAGTTCAAGAGATCTCTAGCTTGGAACATTGACCAGGTAGCCAAGGAAAAAATCTCGAGAAGGGAATTCATTGAAATATTTTCATTATAGGAAGCAGAACAAAAGGTGTATGTTTACAGGGATCCCAAAATGATAGAGGAGAAAAACTTGGCCCGAAAAGCCCAGGTGGCACAGAATTTTGATAATTGGGGTAAAGCATTTAAAATCATGGCATCTGTCATCTTGGATAAATGTCCAAATGCAAGTATGGCGCTCTTTGCATACCATAACAAAATACGACAGGTTAGGGAGTCATTTGAAGGAGTCATTTGAAGGAGATGCATGGCTCACTTACGATTACGAGTTCAGAAGGACCATGGCAACACACCCAGAGATAGAATGGGATCAAGTAGAGGTAAACATATATAATATATACACAAAGTATTAAAACCCAAATCACTATGCTGTGCGGACAAAAACTCGGCGCAGGCCAAGAACTCACAGAATAACAGTGTGAAGGCCACCGACACCGAGCAAAGGAACAAAGGAGAACAGCCCTTTCTTAAAAAGCAGCCATGGGGGGCTAGGTCAAATGCCTGCAATCAGAACAGTAGCAATCCTTATAAAACCAATAGAAGCAATGTCACATGTTGGAAATTTGAAAACGGTTACTGTTCAGTGGGTAATGATGGCAGATACAAGCATGTCTACCAAATGTGGGGGCAAGCACAGCAGCAATGGGTGTACTAAACTACCCAGTAAGAACGCAAGGAGAGATGAGCCATGAAATAACTAGAGGGGGAAGGGGGGACTGTGAGGAGGAGGCAAAACATCTCAATTCAGACAGAATAAGGATGACCCCAGGCAAAATACCTATAAGAATAAACAATTTCAGGAACTTTTTAGAAGCCTATCCTGACAAGAGAATTAGTCAGTCCATAGAGGTTGGTTTTACTGAAGGGTTTAGCATCCCTTTCAAAGGACAAGGGTGTAATATAATACCAACTAATCTAAAATCAGCCAGAGGAAACCCCACCCTGGTAGAACACAAAATACAAAAAGAACTAAAATTAGGGAGAATTGGGGGTCCCTGGATAAAGATGCCTTTTAAACAGTATATATGTTCACCACTGGGGCTAGTGCCCAAAAAGGAACCAGGGCAGTATAGAATGATACATCACCTATCATACCCAAAGGGCAAGTCAATAAATGATGGAATACCCACCACAGAGACAGCAGTGTCTTACACACACTTCCAGGAAGCTCTCATGCTGGTAATCAAGGCAGGCAAAAATGCACTAATGGCAAAATTAGATATTGAAAGAACAATAAAAGAACAGGGCTGTGATCTGGGATGTACTGGTAATAGTCTGAATGCTGATTCAATTTCCAATTTTAAGGAAAAACTGTCTATATGCGCACACCAATGTTATGTAAAGTAGGTAATCTCTTAAATTGGCTTATGTATGAAAGCACTTAGGGTGTAGGGGAGGAATACAGACTCTGACACTGGGTCTGATTAACATAGAGCAAGAACAAAGTGTCTACCACTTGAGACACTCCCGTCCCCTGCACACCACATAAACTGAAGAAATACAGTCAAGATTTGAACCCAGTCTTGGTAATCTTTACTCATGAATTTCTCAGTTGCACTTGGATATACAGGCAATAGATATACAATACAATTTCATTGCCATCTCAACAAAATATATACAAAATGCACTAAACAATATGGCCCCTATAAATCTCGGGGTGAAGCTTGGTAGTGCAGTTATCTGGAGCTCAACGCATTTCGAGGTGTAGACCTCTTCTTCAGGAGCAAGTAAGTAATTCTGTAAAAATATACATAAAAAAACTAATCAGGGTTCTATTCATTTTAAAAGTTCACACAATTTAGCAACAAGGTCCCAGTAGTAAACATATACACAGCATTGCTGGTCTAAACAGATATCTTCACAGAAGTTGGTGACCATTATGATAAGAGAATCTTCAAAAATACAGGATATCAACACATTTAGTTTGTGCCCCCCTGAGTACCTATACTCACTACCTACTTTGCATTATATTGGTGTGCGCATATAGACAGTTTTTCCTTAAAACTAGATATTGAGTCAGCATTCAGACTATTACCAGTAGATGCCAGATCACAGCCCTGGCTGGGTTTTACATTTGGTCATACATTTTATACAGACAAATGCTTGCCAATGGGTTATGCTGTATCATGCACAGTTTTTGAGCAATTTAGTTCATTCTTCCAATGGGCTTTTTAAAAACAAAATCCAAGGGCACAGGCAACCCACTATTTAGACAATTTCCTGCTAATAGGCCAACCAGGAACATTTGAATGTGAGCAATCACTAAAGAGAATGATAGCAATGGCAAAACACTGGGGCATCCCACTGGCAGAGGGGAAACATCACATTCCAATACAAACATAATTTTCCTGGGAATTGAAATAGATTCAAAGTCAGGGGAATGCAGGATCCCAGCAACAAAAAGAGATGAGCTACTTAAAAACATTACAGCCCTTAGGGCAAGAAACAAAGGTACAATTGAAGAAATACAGGCACTAGCAGGCAGTTTAAATTTCGCTGCCAGGATAATACCGCAGGGAAAAGTGTTTTCAAGGAGTTTAGATATAGGGACCAGAGGTATCCAGAAACCTCACCTACACATAAAACTGGGTGAAGAGGTGAAGAAGATTTAGAAGTATGGGAAAATGTTTTGAGAGATTTCAATGGAAAAAGAATATGGCGCACGCCATTGAACTCTGGCAAAATACAGGTTCTGTTTACGGATTCTGTGGGAAGCAAAGGCTTTTGAGCAATTAAGCTTGGTGTGCAGGATCATGGGCAGAACATTGGCACACACAAGGGATGACCAAGAAGTAACTTTACTTGAGCTCATACAGATATGGCTGGCACTCCAAATATGGCGCAAACGTTTGACCAACTCAGAACTAACGGCATGGTCAGACAAGATGGCAGTGGTGGGAATCATAAATAGAAAATCAACCTCATGTCAGTCAGTTTGAAAGATCCTGAGTATAAATGACCATAATAACACTGAATAACAATATCGAGTTCAGAGCCAAGCACATAGCCGGCACAGATAACAACATTGCAGATGCTTTGTCTCACTTCCAGTGGGACACTTCACAAACTGAAGCCAGAAACAGAATCCAAGAAGACAGAGATACCCAAGGAATACTGGGACATACTGGCAGTAAGATGGTGAACTCACCCAAGTCAATGCGGACGGCAGGGACCCAGGTGAGAAAAATGTCAGATCAGGCACCTCAGAAATGGGTGCTTAACAAAGCACCCCACCGAGTGGTGGTGCAGGCCCTACTACGAGGTTCCTAATAGGGCTTGCCAATAAAGCACTAGCAACAAATACTGCAAGACAGTATAACAAGTGTCTGGAAATGGTGCTACATGTTACGCAGAGAGCGCTTGTAGAAATGTTAACAGAAAATGATATCAATCCATTTTTAGAATGGGCATGCACTCAAAATATGAAAATGGGCAAAGAGACACTTAGCAGCAATAGCATACTTTTCAAAGATACAAGGGGATGCAGACCCAACCCGCAGTGCACTGATAACATATGCATTAAAAAGATGGGGAAAGATGGAGGGCAAGCAAAAGGATAAGGGACGCACGCTAAATTTGGAAAAGTTAGTAATATTGTTGAAGTTACTAGAAACTGTGTGCACCGACGGGTACGAAGTACAACTGTTTAAAACAGCTTTCTCCATGGCAAATTGTGGGGCTTTCAGAGTCAAGGAACTCATTGCATCAAGCACAAAGGCTGCTGAATACCTGGGCATGCTAGAGGTTTGGATAGGAAGGGATGGCAATGGATATACAAATGTCAAAAACTGGGGGCAATAGGGCGTGTACTATTTACTGTATTGAGGACACAGGGCATTGCCCAGTTTGCATCACAAATCAGTATCTCAGGCACCGTCCCAAGGTAGAAGGATGCTTTCTAGTACATATGAATGGGAAGGCGCTAAGCCATTTCCAATTCCAAGCAGTCCTCAAAACAACCATTAATAAAGCAGGTTGGGACAGTAGTGTATTCGGAACACACTAGTTTCGAATTGGGGCAGCTACAACAGCATGGCAAGGGGGTCTGGGAGCACAAAAAGTAAAGCAAATAGAAGGTTGGAAATCTGATTGCTACAAGCGATATATAAGGCCAGAGCTAATGTAACAATGTTTTTTCCCCCAACAGAACGAGGCTCCTCGCTCAAGTCGGCATGGATTATAGGACATTCTTTTGTTTTTAGGACAGGGAGGTGGTCCGAAGAGACAAAAGAGAAGCTAGCATTTGGGAACACCATTACATCATGGTGGGGTTACCGGGGTCTAAGTTGGGGGGAAATCCATGACAGACTCGCGTACCTGGTGGCCTTCAGGGATCCATCTGAGTTTTTAATAACTCTTTTGGAGGGCAACAATTTGGTGGAGCAAGGCAGGAAGAAATTACTTGCAGACATGTGTGCATCATTGGCCGGAATAGCGCACAATTGGAGAGACACAGACATATTTTATTCAGCCATCCTACCAAGGAAAACATGGCGCGTGGCAAATTCCTATAAAGCAATTCACATTGCAAGAAAAAAGCTCAACAGAGGGATAGAAAAATGTTGCATTACCAGGTGAATTCATTTTATATGGCACACTGCAATTACACTGGCGGACCCCAATCTGTTCCACCCTGACGGAGTCCACCTATCGGGCAAAAAGATGGAAAAATTCCATGAAGAGATGATCGAGAACCTAGCAACAAGAGGATGCAAATAATACTGTAACTTTTGGGGGGAACCTGGATGGCCAAGAACCCATCCAGGTGTGGCGGGATGGACTAGGTATATGCCATTGGCCCGGTGCCCAAAAGATAACAGTTGTTTATCATTGTGTTTGTTTGAATAAATACAGTTGCCCAATTGTTTTTTTATAATACTGTTTGCAATAAAAAAAAACACTGCTTTTTATTGTCAACCACAACATCATGCCTCTGGTCATTCCTTTACCACAGCACCAAAGGTAACGGGTCAGCCCGGCTCTGGCCTTCTCAGATTATGTCCATGTGCCTCGGACTCGGGCATCAAGGGAGCTCAAGGGCAATAATCGGGGGGTGGGGGCAGGGCAAGGGAACAGGACACCAAGCAAGGGCGGCTGGGCAGCCCTTACAAGAAATAGGAAGGGGGAAGCAGCTTGGCGCCACCTAGCCTACCACTAGTGTTCCTTCTAAACTGTGCATATGTGCACTTGCCCAGCTTCCTTCTGGGTGCCGCTCGAAGATTTTTAGCAGCGCACACAGACAATTCTCACCTATTCAAAAATATTCAATAAGGCACAAGCCACAGCAATACAATTACATTTGCTTTCTCTTAAAATAAGCAACAAGTCTTGATATTCTGCTAATTTGCATTACACTACTATGCAAGGGTGACCGTAAACACCTAAAATCCCTGATAGAAAAATACACACATAAGCGGTTAAAAACGTATATGAAAAACTGGCTCCGTGAACAGAAGAACCTAACCAAGATATGCCTGTACACATTAACCAAATGATGTCCCCTCCCCACCCATGACTCCTAAACTTGATTCTACCACACTTTGACCTTATGACTCTAACTTCTGCCCCAGAACACATTAAGATAGTACCGGACAACCTTTACTCATCCTCTCTTGGCTCTGCAAAAGGTTAACAGACATGTACCTACATCCACTTGTTTTATGTTTGTTGTAATATGAATAATATGAATAACGTTCACGTGCCAGATTTTGTGTTACTCATTTTGCCTTACCAAAAGCGTCACCCACACGATACAATCGAACTACTAGCTAAAATATAAGATACTGACTGTAAGTAAGCAGGCTACCTGTATGTGTAACCTTATCCCATACTTCCTCTTCTTTGTACATATGTCACACAAGTGCTTTGAAGCAGCCCCCTTGCAAGTTAACGCATTATAAAACTCAAATATTAATTTGCCCTGTAAGGATTTTGAGAAGACAAATGCGATGCACAGCGTATCCTACTCTAGCATTACCCTATAAGTGGAGAGCAAGATTGCAATATCATTCACTTTGCCTACAAGGCATAATGGGTATTGACTTTGCCTGGGATTACTCGTCCATAGTATCCGGGCACAGGATATTCAGACAGGAGAATGCTTTTCACACAATCTGCCTCTCTTCCAAGAGTTCAGAGTTCTTTTGGGCATAGACCGTCACACATGATATGGTAACTCGCTGCTATGCAAAAACAGTTTCACTGAGCACTGTTTAATCCTACACAAAGACGGTGGGGTATGTTGCAAACACTCTTGTATGCACTGCAAATAATTGCATACTTGCAGAACCATGGCATTCTTAAAATGGACATAATATGTTGAGGCATTAAATATGCCTTGCTTGCAAAGTATTGTGGGTCTGCAAATATCCCAGTGAGTGTTTACTGCTACAATCCCTCACTTTTTACAGTGCTCTATCAACTAGTATTGGAGACTAGCACAGGTGCCCGGGAAGGGTATGGTGGAAGAGCACAGGTCATCACTCCTTGCGGGTGACGAACAAAGCAGCAAATTTCAAAAACCAAGTCAGACATTTCGGCAGTACACTGAAGGAAACATGTTGCTTGTTTGCTAAAGGTTAGGACATTTTAGTACCCGTCTAGACAACAGCACCTTTTTCTTTCTATGCTCAGCTGCCAAGTGCTTTTCAATATAACCATGTGTTCTGTATCGTCTCTAGCATCTCCCTGCATTTTATTTAACTCATAACAAAGAATTACAGAATAAGGATCCATAGCTACAGAAGGCGGCACTCAATCTGTGGTGTCTCTTGGGATTTGATGCTATTAACTTAAAAGGCATGCATGTCTGCTTATCTTACACAGGGATCCGTAATAAACCTCAATTAAGCTCTTGTTTAATTTGTCTAGGCTCTGGTGCGGAAGGGTGGGCAAAACTGTAAACTACATTATGTTCCTTGTCATTTAACTTTCTATGTCAGCGTTACAAGCAAGGCTCTAATCAGATTTTGCTCCCTACTTGGAGTCAAATGATTTTTCAGGGAGTAAAGTGGATACTTTCTGCTTATTAAAAGATGTTCTTCCCCTTAAAATTCCCGTTGAGATCAGGCATTATATTATTAAAGTTCCTTCCTATGCAACTGCTCTACTGGTCACTAATTCGAGAAAGTATCAGTGGAGCTTGGTGGGTTGAAGCAACAAAATGTTCATTGTTTCTTATTTTTGTTTGGCACATTTTCATTTTTATGGAGTAAAAATTGATGGTGTATATGTCTCTAAGCTGTAAGGGTGGTGTTATCACTACCCAAAGGACAATGTAATGTGGATAGTACGCAGAGGCACACGAATATTTGATCATCATATTATGAGGTGCAGTTATTCTGATGCAATTATCATCCTTACACAAATTATTAGAAGCATGTTCTCCTGGCCCTTGAAATACTTAATTAAAGTGGCACTAGAACTCCTATCAGCATGTTTTTTGACAAATTGGGGGTCATTATGAGGTTACCGGTCCGGAAACAACGGTACTGGTAAGCTTGCTGGTACCGTTGTTTCCAGACCGGCAAACTACGAGTTCTGCAGGCTGGTGCCTTTCCGCCTGCCAAGTCTGACCCGGCGGGTGGAACGGCACCCGCTCTCAGACCTTGTCGGATGCACCAGCACCATACATGAATAGTACCAGTGCATCGGACCTCCCCATTCCCATTGAGTGCAATGGGACTCGAATGGGAATGGGGAGCAATATTTTCTGCCGCCCGGCAATGAGTAGTTACCGGGACAGCCAGGGCTGTAATGCCCCGGTAAATGGCCATTGTTTTTAATTGCCCTTAATCCATTGGCAAATGTATTCTGTCTGAATTTCTTGACTGCCACATCAGTTTATGACAAGAGAAATTTGTGTTTTGTAGTACACGTGAGTGATTTTCCAGTGGCATAAAACGTTTGCAAGGTACTGTGGCAGATGTTGAAGTATTGGACGGTTTATGAGTTTTCTGTTTAATCATGTGTTTGGAAAAAAGTATTGTACGATTGTAAGATTTGTCAAAAATTGCAATGGCTGGGAAGAGGAAATTCCTTTCCAAACTCTCTTCTGCAACAGTAGCTCACAAAGTGGCTTAACCCATTAGCCAGTTGCGCACATGGAAAATAATGTGTGTACAACAGCAAACCAGTTTCGCACACAGAGAAAAATAATTAGAGGGAACATTGCTTACCCCCCCCCCCACCCCCCCTCCCTCCCAAATACCACACTGCAGGGACGGGGAGGCCACAAAGGGGGAGCATCAGGGCCAAGGTGTAAGGCAGGAAGGGAGGTGCAAGGCCACACACCTCGGTGTGAATGGCCTTCAGCGCCAGCCGGCCATAGGGCCAGGAAGCCCCTGGTAACATGCACGCCTGTAGGTAGTGCAAAAGCGGATATAAGCAGAGATCTGGCTGCTGGAAAACCAATTCTCTTTGGTACTCCGCACAGAGCACCACTAGTCATCTGCGAAAGCAAAAGACTCTCTTCTTTTCCCAAAATCCACCCTCCATAACGGAGAGGAGACGAGAGGGACAACAGGGCAACGAACGGGCCAGCAAAGGGGTAGGAAGAAGTTGGTAGCAAAGGCCAGGTAGATGCCACTGACCCAGTGCCCAAAAGATAACAGTTGTTTATCATTGGGTTTGTTTTGATAAATAAATGTACCCAATTGTTTTATGATAATACTGTTTGCAACAAAAAAAAAATACAGCCTTTTTATTGCCAACCACAACATCACGCCTCCGGTCATTTCTTTACCACAGCACCAAAGTTAACGGGTCAGGCTGGCTGTGGCCTCCTCAGATTATGCCGGTTGCCGGTTCTTAGGAACGCGCGATGCCGGTTGCCTCTGGTTGATGGCACATTGGTTGCTGCTGGGTTTGTTGGAGCTCGTATGAGCAGCGCGGCTGTGAGGTGTTGACCGGGCGCACGCTCTGCACCAAGTTGCATGGGGGGGTTGGCGCGGTTTGGGATTAATGTGCAACGTTTAGAATCTTTAAGGTGGTTTCATATTTTATAAACTCCATTTTTTATTTGCGATTAATTGGCAATGTTTTGGCATATTTGTAAACGTGGACCTTATTTTATCTGCTCTTCTGCGGTCCCGAGCAGCGACCCGCTGCTACAGCGGCCCGTGGGTAAAACTCGGGATTAGTTTCAATTTACGGCAAGGGTCTGGACGGAAAAGAGGGACGCTCGCTTGCTTGTGTCCGAAAGTGTGCAGCACGGCTTGGGATGACTGGAGGGCTCATGGCCCATAAATGGCTTGGGAAGGAATGTTTTGCACCCGCTTTAATGCGACAGTTGTTTTAGTTTGCAATTGATGTTTCAAGGGCGCCTCGCCTGGTCTTCCACGCAGCGACCTGATGCTGCTGTGGCGCACAGGTAAGCGCAGCAGCCCCTATTCACACCATTTTGCGCTTTTTGTGCGTCAGTAATGTGGGCAAACCTGCACTGATCCCGCATTGAGGGCACAAGCAGCGAATTAAGATAGTCTCATATTTCTGAGTAATTACGCTAAAAGAAATTGGGAGGGTTTTTTTTTTTAAATGAAAAAAGTTTTGCCATTTCTGATTAAATATCGAGGAAGCATATGGGAGGGAAAGTATGCTTCATATGTCAGGGCCGTGCATGTTCCGCTCGGTGACAGGCCCGAAGCAATGCAAATAACAAGCCGGTCTCTATGGCCTATCACAGGTCAAGGAGGTAAGACACATGTGGGGGTCTGGCTAACAAAATGCATTTTTTTCATTTCAGGCATGTAGAAGGGAGTTTTTCAAAGCCACGCTCATAACAGGAAAATGCACGGGTTGTAGGATCTGTTTTGAGGCAGGCCCAGAGTACAGCAAAAAACGAGTTTTTGTCTATGTGCTGTCACAGGTCTACGAGGTTTCTGCAGGAGGAGGGGCTGCTCGCAGCAGTGTTGTCTGATCAGTGACGCGAGGAATGCACTCGGATGTGGGCGGGAAAGTGGTAAGAGGTTTGTTTTCAAAATAAATAAATAAAGTAAAAAAGAAGGGGAGCGCTTGATCAGTGACCGTCTGCACCCAGACCAGCCACATGCGCCAAAAACAAAGCGGCCCACCCCTCTGCTCAAAAAAGCGGCCCACCCGTCGCCTCACGACCCTTGACCTCTGATGACATCCCCGGAAGTGGCATCCCGGGAAGCAATGAAACACAACCTTTCACCCCTTGACAAAACAGGAAGTGGCATCAAATGGCATTGGACCGAAGTACACTACGAAAAATATGGTTATGATTTTACTAATGTGATCTACATTTCATACAAGAATGGATCACCATATGTTTCATTAATATCTGTGTGTATAGATCCATATTGACAAATGACTGTGAATGCAAGCAGACGTCCAAGGCGAAATGATAATATGTTATTGTATAGCACTTACGCTTAAACTCTTTTTTATAGAACAAATATGCATACAATATCACCCAACCTGTGTTGGTACTCATTTATCGACCTCAGAAGAATGAAAGGCCTTTTGAAAAAAAAATTGAAAAAAATGGAAACAAAATTTCTTTTTTTAAAACTGGCCCAGGCATGGCCAGAAACCGGCCCCCACTCCCCAGGGACGATTTCGGTCCGGCCACGGGCCGAAAGGCCGAGGGGCCAATCCGACCCTGCAAGGGCGTGTTACTCTGCTGATGCATTTTGGAATTGTGGGGTGTAGTGTTGGCAGAAGGGAAAGGGGGCACAGGCCCAACATAGAAAGATAGTGAACTAATTGTGTCTGTATTTTAGGTCTACGGGGAATGCCAAGCCAAGGATCACCAAGAATGTTTGAGAGCGGGGAAAGCAGCCCCAGTGGCGGTGCAGGTCTTGACAGCAGAGAAGCCGCGGAGCTAGTGGCTCGCTTCCAAGAGAGGGTTCGCAACCTGGGGACAGGCTCGACAGAAAGGATTTTAGAGTAGACGTAGAAGGGGCACATCCTTGATACGCCTCCAGCCACCTTGGACACCCCTCTCTCTGATGCAAGAGATTGCGGCGAGCACGCCGACAACGAGGAAGAGGGCCCAGCGGCAGCCGAAGAGTAAGATTGTCACTTTAGACAAGAAGTTACAGCTTGAAGACAGTGCGCCAAGGCCATACAGCACTGGCGCTAGTAGCGAGGTACCGGAAGAAGTGCCAGGAAGTAACAGGGGTCCAGAATGCGGTAGTGGCGACATCGCCAGGTTTATGGAGCAAATGTTTAGAGTGATGCAGAATGCCCAACAGGAGGATAATGGGTCCCAGCCAGTGGCAAGTCCGAATGGGGGTTTGGGAGAGGAATGCTGCTCTTCGGGGGCTGCTGGTGAGGTCAGACCGCCTTGTATTTATTTATTTATTTATTCGAATTTGTTAAGCGCACAGCAGACCGAAGGCATCGTGGCACTAGTTACATTGTTGCATATACTTAGTTACATACAGTTCAGGTCCGTAAGTGTTACATTGGACGCAAATATCCTTACATGCATACCTACATTGGACAGGAAGTGGCTGGGAACGTATGGTTAGTTGAAGAGGGCAGTTTTAAGTTTTTTACGGAAGGAGGCGAGAGATTTTTCCGCTCTGAGGTCAGCGGGGAGAGAGTTCCACAGTTTAGGTGCGAGGAAGGGGAAGCCTATGCCTCCTGCATTAGTCCTATTGATGCGAGGTATGGTGAGTTGGTTGGTATATTGTTGTTTATTTTATTAATAATGTGTTACAGTTTATATTTAAACTTTACACATGTTGATTAAATCATATAAAATCGTCCTATTGCTTATTGCATATTACATATTAGTTCTAATCAGCTAAAACAACTAAACAATTGTTACCATAAGGCATAACATAATTTAAACTTATTACCCTTACAATTCTTCAAATCATTCAAGCTTAATACTGATTGCACACACTGAGAATACTAAAACACATGTGTCAGAGATCATAAACCACTACCATAATCAATGTCCTGCTGTTTAAGTAATTCATAGTGAGATCTTCAACGTTCTTTCAATTACCAACCATATTCTGAAGATGGCGATCTGCAGATGCAAACTCTGAGTATTCATGAGACGTTGCCAGAAGGCAGATTCTCTAATGAACTACAGGCTGGTCCAGGGGCTGGATTGTTGTCTTGTCGGTCTAGTGGATTGAGATCTGTGTAGTGTGTCTGATAGGTATGAGGGTGCTGTGAGGTAGATACATTTATGAGTGGTAGTAAGGATTTTGAATGAGATGCGGTCCTTGACTGGGAGCCAGTGAACTGACTTCCTGGCTTGCGTGATATGGTCTCTTTTAGGTATGGTGAGGGCTGCTCTAAGGGCGTTGTTTTGTGTTGTTTGGAGTCTGGATAGTTTTTTTTTGGAGGTGCCGGCTAAGAGAACATTACAGTAATCTAGTTTGGCTCCTATGGTTGCTCTAGCTATGGAAAGGCAGTTGTCCTTGGTCAGGAATGGTTTGATTGCATTGATGAGTTTGTTGCTCAGTGCGGAGGCCGATACTATGGCGCTAACTTGTTTGTCCATGGAAAGGGTCGCGTCTATGTGCACCCCAAGTGTTTTGACTCAGGATAATACTGCGATGATGCAGTTATCTATATTGAAGTTGAGATAGAGTGGGTCGAGGTTGGAGAGTGTGGATTTTTGGCCTAGAATGAGGATTTCGGTCTTGTCTCCGTTCAGACAGAGTCCGTTAGTAGCCATCCACGCCTGTATGGTGGAGTAGATTTGCTGTAGGGTGGTGGTGTCTTGATGATAATGCCCCGTAAGGGGAAGGAGAACCTGGGTGTCGTCTGCGTAATTTGCGTATGTGATCCCCAGATCGTCCAGTTTATCGAAGAGAGGCTTCGTAAATAGGTTATAGAGCGTGGGGGCAGTACATGAGCCTTGTGGGACACCACAGTGGATGATGGAAGGTGCAGCATGGGCTATGTTTGAGAATACTTCCGTAGCTCTGCCCTCTAGGAAGGAGGTTACCCATGATGCTGCATCCTTAGTGAAGTGGGCTACATGCTTGAGATGACTGGTGAGTGTGGTATGGTCTACCAAATCAAACGCTGCTGAGAGGTCGAGGAGGAGGAAGAGGGCAGGCTTACCCTTTTCGAGGATGTTAGTGATTTCGTTTTTTAAGTCTAGAAGGGCGGTTTCTGTTCCGTGTCCCTTGCGGAACCCAGATTGTCTCTTTCCTAGGATTGCGTTAGATTCAAGGTAGAGTTGAATCTGTTTGTGGGCGGCCTTGTCTAGTAATTGTAGCTGGGGAGGGGCAGGCACTGGTGCAGCAGATAGTCTGGCAAGGGAGGAGCGGCCCCAGCAGGGATGGGGGGCCAGGCAGGGGCAGAGCCTCCGTCAAATGGTGGGACAGCGGCTATTTGAGGGTCCCTCCCCACGGGGGGAGCAGTGGGCAGGATTGAGAAAGGGACCAGCCCAGGGTACAAGGAACAACCCTCAGCCTTAGGGGGTTCAGGGGGAGACAGCACCCTAGTAATGATCGCTTCATTGCAGCAGGGAGGTCGTCATTGACTTTACATTTTTCAAAGCCGGTCAATTAGTGCATTTGGGCGCAGGAGTATTGTGATTTGATTTCATTATTATTGCTGGAGATAGCAGGTCACAACATTACAATCACCAAGGAGGATGATAAGAAGTAAGAAGAGGCAGAAAATGTACAGGCCAGATGAGCCCATTGCTTGCTAGCTGCAGTAGCAATGGAGAAGTTCCCAGAGCAGAGGGCGGCATTGTGGAAGTACAGCGACACGAGTGTGGATGTGCACAGGTGCTATGCATCCATAGGTTGGGTGGATTATGATCGGATTGCAGCTCCAAGATGGGCCCAGGTCCCTGGAATGACATGGGATCAAAAGGACATAGAAGGTTGGGTGGCATACATGGGTGGAAATGTCTAGCCGGCCGAGCAGGGAGGAGAGTAAGTCCCCCTGGCATGCTCGTTTGGTAAGTTTGAAGATGGAGAAGAGAGGGTTGGCAGATCTTTCGCCAGGGCAAGACGGCCATGAGGGGCAAGGAGTGGCCACGCAAAAGCAGCTCGCAGTGTGCTGGCAAGGAAAACACGGAATGGGGGCTGGAGCGGAACGGCTCCTGCCGGCTCTTTCATGGGGGCTACAGACGCGGGCACGAATGCAGTTTTTTACACAAATGTGCAAAATGTAGGTGCAAATACCATTTACAGCGTGTCACAAGTCCCAGGGGTCTCAGAGGGGAAGGGCCAGCACAGAGGGGCACAATAGGGAGTGGCTGGTTAAAGGCACATCTCCGGTTGACAGTAATCAGCTACACATACTGTTAAACAACTACCCCAGAGAGAAAGAGTGTAATTTTTTGCACAAGGGTTGCAGGGACGGGTCCCGCCGTCCTTATGAGGAGCCCTTGATGGCTCGGATGGTTGGGAACCTGACATCAGCGGATAGGCTACCGGGCATCGTTACCAAGAAAATAAAGAGAAAGAGCTTGGCCGGGTGATGGGCTCATTTGCGACGCCTCCAACTACACATTTCACAGTATCCCCGCTTGGAGTGGTGCAAAAGCATGGAAAGTACAGGCTCATACATCGGTTGTCTTATCCCTGAGGGGAGTCAGTCAAGGACTGGCTGGACCCCGAATACTGCTCAGTGACTTATGCCTCTCATTTGACCAGGCCATGGATTAGGTAGTAGGTGTGGGGAGGGAGCGCTGTTGGCGAAAGTGGACATAGAGACAGCTTTCGGACTGCTGCTAGTTAACTCAGAGAGTTTTCAATTATTTGGGTTTCAGTGGCAGGGACATTTCTAGTTCGACAGATGCATGCCTATGGGCTGCGCAGTGTTGTGTGCATTCTTCGGGTAGTTTAGCTCGTTCCTGGTGTGGGCTGCACGCAGGAAGGAACCAAGAGGGGCCATTGTGCACTACTTGGATGATTTCCTCTTTGTGGCCAGGAAGGGGTCAGAGGAGTGTGCTGCTGCACTGGCCTCATTTCAGGGCTTGATGAGAGAGTTGGACATACCACTGGCTCAGGAAAAGACTTAGGGCCCAGAAGAAGTGATCACATTCCTCGGCATTGAGAGGGACACTGTGAACTGTGCTTGCAGGTTACCCAGCAAGAAAGTGCAGGGACTGGTGACCGAGATTGACAACAATTTGGCAAATGACAGGACGACCCTTGAACAGTGATCAAAGTGGGCATGCGGGTTTGGATTGGTGCTCCTCCACTTTTTTAAATGTCTTTTTACTGTTCCTATACTTTTATTTTAAAACTAAACTGCACTGAATGTTCCCTTAAACAGCAGGCGCATTTGTTTGGGGGTTTGTATTTTGCATGGGAGGGGACGTGGCAATGAGGTTTGTGGAAGCGGAGGCAGACAAGCAGGGAACATAGTTCCACTACTTCCTTTCATAAACTTTGACCACTGCCCTTGAAAACGTGCAGTAACCTGCTCGGCAGTCTGAATGTCGCATCCTGGGTGGTGCCAGTTGGCAGGGTGTTTGCTAGGAGGTTGACAAGGGCCACAGCGGGCATCACACTGAAACATCACTATGTCAGGTTAAGTGTTACGCTCACCTGGTTCCCACAGGGGTGTCGATCGGACCCGGACAGCTGCGGTCTCCACCAAAGTCTGCTTGACCCGTAGAAGTATTCTCCTGCAAGTGGAGAAAGGTATTTAGCTCCGTGGATTTGAGTGATGGTCCCTCCCCACTGTTCTCGCTCTCCCCACTAGTCACCTCCGATATTCCCAATTAGTATCCTCACCGTATGTTTTTAAATGATGAGCTCTCCATCCTGCGTGGCATGCAGGGGCATGTAGATACCAGTTACTTCACTGGTTTGGGGTACTGGAGTTCTGGAGGAATATTGACTCCGGGGTTTATTAAGTTCAAAGAGTTCAATATTTCCAATGTTCACTCTTGCATCCCCTTGTTGATTTGCAGCTAAAAATATTGTCTGGAGGCTGCTGATGGCGTTCAGGTAAGAGTCTGTATTACCCAACACTATCCGGTAAAAGTTGCGTGATTTTAACTTGTTGTTTTCCCTCCCTTTATAGATGCGGCATAAGAAGATGTGGCGTATTGAAGGATAATGCCTCCGGTGGTAAATCAGGTAAGCCTCTGTGTAAAAGTGATTGTCTTTGTCGGCTCTCTAGGCTCACCTTGTTATTCCTTTGTTTTCCCCCCAGGTATTGGAGTTCGCCGAAGAAAATGATGGAGGCAGCGCTGAGTCGAAAGATGCTGTGGACTGGTGAGTATGGCGCGGCGCTGCAGCTGGCGATGCGACGCGTGCTGAAGTAATGTCCTTTCAGGATCGGAGTCGTGCAAGATCCTGAATCAGGTAAGGAATTAAAATAATGTCCGTGATCTAACCTTTTCTCCTTCTTTCCCCTTTTGTTAGGAGCTCCTGATTCGAGGCGGGCGTGGCAGAAGACTGGATGCTGGCTTGCAGGCACGGTGAGCGTTACGCTGCAGAATGCAGAATAACGTGAAGCGTGTGTTGCTGGTCGGGCATGGTTTAAATAGCCTCAAAAGTAGTCCCAGGTAAGAAGTCCCTATAACCACACCCGAGTAAAAAATAGTCCCTGTAGAAAAACAGTCCCTTCCAGGCCTCACGTTGGCCTGGATTCATTTGCAGTTTGGTCTGCCTGAGGTAAGTGATGACTATGAGCCTGGTGCCTTAGGCGCCAGGACTGATTTCTATTATGAGCCTGGCGCCTAGATAGCCCCTAGCCGGGACTGCTGAGGTTTTAATAAATGTCTGGATGCCTGCTTCCAGGGCTGATGGGCTTGGTCCAGATGCCCGGGGGTAGGCATCATGACAGCACTCCCCCCTAAGGCCCCTCCTAAGGTTGTTCTTCCCCTGGGCCCTGGTTTGTCTGGGAAGTTCCAATGGAATTTCTTCACCAATCGAGGTGCATGAACGTGGCCACTGGGTTCCCATGACCTTTCTTGTGGTCCGTAACCCTTCCAATCGATTAAAAAAGTTTTGATTTAACCATCTTAGAGTCTAGGATATTTTTTACCTTGAATTCAGGTTCCCCATCTATCAGGATGGGGTCAGGTGGTTTGGTTAATCTTGTTCCGGGTTGAACTGGTTTTAGAAGTGAAACATGAAAGACAGGATGGATCTGCATATTAGAGGGTAATTCTAATTTGACGGCCACCGGGTTGATAATGGCTTTCATGGTGTAAGGTCCCAAATATTTAGGATTAAAGGTTCGAGTTCCTTTTAGAGGTATGTGTTTTGTAGCCAACCAAACTTGATCTCCAATCTGGTACTGGGGAGTGTCACTTCTATGTTGATCAGAATTTTTCTTGTATTTCTCTTTTGCTTGTTTCAAATGTTCAGTTGCCTCCTTAAAGCCTTGTGTAATAGTAGAGTGCAGATGGGTCAGTGCCGGCATTTTTAAGTGGTGGGGCGAATCGAGTTCTGAGGTTCAAGGATGATGTCCATATATGGTATAAAAGGGGCTTTGTCCGGTTCCTGAGTGTACTGAGTTATTGTATGCGTATGCAGCAATCCATAAAATATCCTTCCAATTGCTTTCGGTCTGGTGTAGCATGCAACGTAGGTATTGTTCAAGAGTCTGGTTGGTCCTCTCCGTCTGACCATCGGCCTGGAGATGGTGACTGGTAGATAACCTCACGTCGATTTGCCCCAATTGACAATATTTCTTTGCAAATTGCTAAATGAATTGACTACCTCGATCAGAGACCAATACAGAAGGAAATCCATGTATTCGAACAATGTTTTCGAGAAATTCCTTGGCCAAAATTGAAGCGGAAGGTAATCCCTTTAAAGGAATAAAGTGGGACATCTTGGAAAAAAGATCAACAATAACTAGAATGGTGTTAAACCCATTACACGCAGGTAGATCTGTAATAAAGTCTAAAGACAAAGTGTGCCAGGGTGTCGGTGGAATATCCAAAGGTTGTAAAAGACCGGCTGGTTTTTTCTTCTGACTTTTGTTTTGGGCGCAGATACCATAAGACAGCACAAATGACTTTACGTCTTTTCGCCAGGTGGGCCACCAGAATTGTCTTTTAATTTTAGCTTCAGTCTTTGCAATACCTGGGTGTCCTTCCATCAGAGCATCATGGTAATTGGAGATTACTAGTTCTTGTAGTTCTTTGTGTGGTAGAAATAGACGCCCTTGATAGTAAGGTAAGTCATTGATGACTGAATAATCTTGGCCCTTTTTCACCCAGTCCTGCAGGGCTGCTGAATCGAAACGTTGTTGGATTTTTAAATGAATATCTTCTAAAGTTTGTAGAGTAGTTATGCCAAGGATTCTTTGTTCTGGAATTATAGGCACCGGTTCTGGGCTCGAAAATGCTTCTCCCATCCCTATTCGGGATAAGGCATCTGCCTTCCCATTCGTGCAACCTGGTTGATAAGTGATCACGAAATTGAATTCGGCGAGGAATAATGCCCATCGAAGTTGACGCGATGATTGGGCCTTGGCTGTTTTTAAATATTGCAGGTTCCTGTGATTGGTGATTACACTAATGGTGTGCCTGGCACCGAGAAGATAATTGTGCCAAGCCTTGAAGGCGGATTAGATGGCTAACAACTTTTTATTGGTAACCGCATAGTTTAACTCGGGGGCCAAGAACTTTCTGGACCAAAATGCTATTGGATGAAGTTGACCGCTTTCAGGATCCTTCTGGGACAGGACAGCTCCCATGGCTAAACTGGATGCATCGGTTTGGACGACGTATGGGAGCTCGGGGCGTGGATGCTTCAAGACAGGTGGCGACGTGAATTTCAATTTCAGCTCTTGGAAGGCCTTTTCAGCCTCTTCGGTCCACAAGAAGCGTTTGTATTTTCGCGAAAGTGCTGTGATGGGGTGTACAACATGTGAGAAGTCTGGAATAAATCTATGGTAGAAATTAGCAGATCCAAGCATGCTTTGTACCCCTTTAACTGAATTGGGTGATGGCCATTTGAGAATTGCATCCACCTTTCGAGAGTCCATTCGGACTCCTTTTGGAGTCAGGATAAATCCAAGGAATTCAATTTCTGTAGCGTGAAAAACGCATTTTTCCAATTTTGCATATAACTTGTGCTGACGTAGTTTCTCGAGGACTGCACGAACGTGCTTAACATGGTCTGATTATGAGGAGGAGTACACTAGAATATCGTCGATGTATACGACAACACAGACGTCAATGAGTTCACGAAGGACATCGTTCATAAAATACTGGAAGGCTGCTGGTGCATAGCACAACCCGAAGGGCATCACCTGATATTCAAACAATCCGTACTTGGTACGAAAGGCAGTCTACCATTCGTCGCCTTTCTTTACACGTACCAGATGATATGCCCCTCGGAGATCTAATTTAGTGTAGATGCAAGCATTCTTTACTTGGTCTAGTAATTCGGGGATCAGAGGCAATGGGTATCGGTTCTTCACCGTAATCTGATTTAATGCGCGGTAGTCTACACACGTTCTGAGGTCACCTTCCTTTTTAGGTACGAAGAATAAAGCTGTGGATGCAGGGGACTTGGATGGACGAATGAAGCCATTAGCAAGGTATTGATCCAAGTATTGTTGTAGGTGTAGGTTTTCGGTTTCCGTAAGGGCGTAGATCCTGCTGCATGGAGGTTGCGCACCGGGTATGAGGTCGATTTGACAATCGCATGATCTGTGTGGCGGTAAGGTGTTTGCCTGTTCTTTTTGGAAAACATCCTGGAATTCTTGATATTCCTGAGGTAACTGCACGACTGGATTAGTGACTGTGGCCAGGCCTTTGTTCAAGGTTTTTTCCGGGTAACAGGTGTGCGCACAATCCGGGAAGGTTATTCTCTTCTCTCGCCAATCAATACAAGGATTATGTGTTTCCAACCAAGGTATCCCCAGCATTATTTGGAACTGCAGGGCTTTGATTAAATAAAACACAATAGTCTCTCGATGCCCATCCTGACCCAACAATGTCATCTCTGTAGTGGAATGAGTTACAGGCCCAGAGGCAATTTCAGTTCCATCGACTGTGGTGATGACATCCGAAGTGGTCTTTTTACAGAAAGGTAGATTCATCCTAGAAGCCAATTTGTGGTCCATATAGTTTCCTACGGCCCCGCTATCGATGTATGCCCTTACTCCGTGCATACGTGATGGCTGGCTTGGGTCAATAAGGACCATTGGTATGATTAGATGCGAGGTCCGAGTGTCCTTCTTCAAGCTCGGCAAGTGGACCTCTACGCTTGTCGGGCGTGTTCATTTCCCGAATCAGGCTCTGTTTGATTTCTAACAGCAACTCTGACTACTTTCTTGGATGGTTTTATAGGGCAATCCCGTAGAAAATGTCCTGAGGCCCAGCAGTACAGACACAATTGCATCTGTCGTCTCCTTTCTCTTTTCTTTTGAGTTAGGGGTCCTTAACCCCCCGATCTGCATAGGTTCTGATGCATCTGTTCCTTTGGGGGTAACATTGGGTTAAACCAATACCCGATTCTCGAACTTAGCTCGATCAGCCTTTCTATTCTGAAGTCAGTGGTCTAACTGGACTACTAAGTCTATATATTCTGCACAATCCTCAGGTGGGTTCACAACTTGGGCCAAAACATCTTTGAGTTCACCCCAAAGTCCACGATGAAATAATGTAACTCGTTTTTCCTCTGGCCATCCGGTTTCCACCACCAACCTATTGAAGGTTGCGATATAGGTTAGCAGATCCTGATTACCTTGTCGTAGGGATAAAAGTTTGTTATCCAGGGCCTGTCCCTGTGAATGTCTGGCCAATAGTTTTTCCATGCTCAATTGAAAACCCTGAAAATCCCGAAAAAGAGGGTCATCCTGGTTGACCAGTGGGATTGACCAATCCGCTGCGCTGCCACTAAGGTATGATAGTAAAAAGGCTACTTTGGCTTGGTCATTTGGGAAAGCTCCAGGTCTGCATAGAAAGTGCAAGCGGCATTGGTTCATGAACATGGCAAACCTTTTCGGGTCCCCAGCAAAACGTTTGGGTGGAGCTAAAGGAATGATCCCTGGTAGAACCACTTGCACAGGATTGCTCGATGAGACAGGAGTTGGATTCCCCCGAGTCCAGGTAGTGGTGTTTGCCCAGCTTGGTTTTGCAGCAGTTGCCTAGCAAGATCATCAGTGCGTTCCTTTGACATAATCAGTTCTCTCCTGAGGGCATTAGTTTCTTGGTGCGCGGAGTGCACTTCTGCCCTAAATTCCCCTAACAATTGGGCTAGTTGGTCGGTCTCTGAGGTTTCCATACGCCCGGGTGGGGATTTGTAGATAGGCTTTGCGTTCTGTTACGCTCACCTGGTTCCCACAGGGGCGTCGATCGGACCCGGACAGCTGCGGTCTCCACCAACGTGAAGCGTAGTGCAAAGATGACAGTCTGGACTGGCCCGCCTAATCTCGTCTGCTTGACCCATAGAAGTATTCTCCTGCAAGTGGAGAAAGGGATTTAGCTCCGTGGATTTGAGTGATGGTCCCTCCCCACTGTTCTCGCTCTCCCCACTAGTCACCTCCGATATTCCCAATTAGTATCCTTACCGTATGTTTTTAAATGATGAGCTCTCCATCCTGCGTGGCATGCAGGGGCGCGTAGATACCAGTTACTTCACTGGTTTGGGGTACTGGAGTTCTGGAGGAATATTGACTCCAGGGTTTATTAAGTTCAATGAGTTCAATATGTCCGATGTTCACTCTTGCATCCCCTTGTTGATTTGCAGCAAAAAAATATTGTCTGGAGGCTGCTGATGGCGTTCAGGTAAGAGTCTGTATTACCCAACACTATCCGGTAAAAGTTGCGTGAGTTTAACTTGTTGTTTTCCCTCCCTTTAGAGATGCGGCATAAGAAGATGTGGCGTATTGAAGGGTAATGCCTCCGGTGGTAAATCAGGTAAGCCTTGTGGTAAAAGTGATTGTCTTTGTCGGCTCTCTAGGCTTACCTTGTTATTCCTTTGTTTTCCCCCCAGGTATTGGAGTTCGCCGAAGAAAATGATGGAGGCAGCGCCGAGTCGAAAGATGCTGTGGACTGGTGAGTATGGCGCGGTGGTGCAGCTGGCGATGCGACGTGTGCTGAAGTAATGTCCTTTCAGGATCGGAGTCGTGCAAGATCCTGAATCAGGTAAGGAATTAAAACAATGTCTGTGATCTAACCTTTTCTCCTTCTTTCCCCTTTTTCTAGGAGCTCCGGATTCGAGGCGGGCGTGGCAGAAGACTGGATGCTGGCTTGCAGGCACAGTGAGCGTTACGCTGCAGAATGCAGAATAACGCGAAGCGTGTGTTGCTGGTCAGGCGTGGTTTAAATAGCCTCAAAAGTAGTCCCAGGTAAGAAGTCCCTAGAACCACACCCGAGTAAAAAATAGTTCCTGTAGAAAAATAGTCCCTTCCAGGCCTCACGTTGGCCTGGATTCATTTGCACCATGGTCTGCCTGAGATAAGTGATGACTTTGAGCCTGGCGCCTTAGGTGTCAGGAATGATTTCTATTATGAACCTGGCGCCTAAGGCGCCAGGACTGAACCCAGATAGCCCCTAGCCGGGGCTGCTGAGGTTTTAATAAATGTCTGGATGCCTGCTTCCGGGGCTGATGGGCTTGGTCCAAATGCCCGGGGGTAGGCATCATGACATTAAGCGCCCCCATCAAAGAGGACCTGTACATGTGGCGCAATTTCCTGCAAGGGTTTATCGATATAAGGTTGTGGTGAACCCCGTGGGTGACCAGTAAGGAAATGCTGATGTACTCTGATGCATCAGGAAAGGAAGGTGGCAGGGTAATTTTGGGCCCGGAATAGTGTTCTTAGAAGTGGCCGACTCAATGGAGAAAGAGGGGGAGATGGGTAATATCTTGGGTTTCAAACGCTTCCCAATAGTAGTTGCCCTCTTGTTGTGGCCAGGTGAGTTGAGCAACAGGGAGTTGCATTCCTGGTCAGACCACAGGGCAGTAGTACAAGCGACTAATTCACAATCTGCATCATGCCCGGTGTTTCTAGGATTGCTAAGGAAGTTGGTTGAGGTTTGCATTTACCAAAATATCGAGGTTAGGGCATGCCATGTCCAAAGCATCACTAGCACTGCAGCTGGCTTTCTCCCTTGTTTTCAGTGGGGGATGTTCCGGAAGCCCCATCCACAGGTACGCAGCAGGAGAGAGAGTTCAAAGTGGAATGGTGGCAGCTGGTCTCGTGGACTTGACGCTCTGGAATCTTGGGGAGCGCTTGCTCACACCAGGAGTGATGTCCAGGTGCCAGGGGTGCACCGCAAAGCAATGTTGTTGGAGGAGCAGGTTGAGAAATGTTATGTCTGGACACACAAGGAGGGTAGAACAAGTAGCTGGGTGGCAAATTGCAATAGCAAATTGAACAGGGAGGGAGACCCCACCAAGATTTTCAAGGATGGGGGAAAAGGGAAGGACCGAGAAAAGAAGGGCACACGCCCATTGGTTTTCGGAGTACTGGCGAAGTTGCTAGAGGTGGTGCATGGGGTTTATATTAACAGGTTTGATGTAGCACTTTTCAGAGCTGCATTTGCATTTGCATTGATCTTTTTTTTTTGTGGGGTTCAGAGTAAGCAAACTTGTCCCAACAGGAAAGGGGGATAGGTCAGGCAGGGCCCTTACAACAGGGGATGTGGCTTTTACCAAATGGGCTTGAGAGTGAGATTACGAAGGTCCAAGACAGATCAGGAGCGGGAAAGGGAGATGGAACGATTTGTACCGGGCCTCGGATGAGGAGAGTTGCCATACTGGGCAGCTTGTTTCGTAAATAGCGGCCAGGCCACACGGGTGGAATACTTGCTAATGAGGATGGGGTCCCCTGCTGATGCCGTTTCAATTTCGGAAGGCGTTCATCAGCATTAGGGAAAGCAGGATACCACGGGGTACGTTGCTCCTCGTATGGCTTTAGAAAAGGGGCAGCCACAGCGGCCTTCCAGCAGGGAATCGCTGTGGCAGCAAAAAAGAAAGTGGGGATATGGGAGTCTGATCGGTACAAACTATGCTTCAAGCCTAGGGGGCTATGCACCGGTAGGCTCAGTAGGAGGGGCACAGGCTCCCGGAAGGAATGGTCGTGCAGTCAAGCAAGGGGTGAGGCCCTGAATGTACATTTGAGTTTTTGTTTTCATGCGTCTGTATGTGTGGTAGTTTGGAGAAGATCCTTTATGTGGGAGGTTAACGCTTGTTGTTTGCACCAGCAGGTCACACAGCGTGGGTCTTTGACCATTCCTTTGTCACGAGAGCACAGTTCAGAGCGCAATAGTGGCCTCAGAGAGGGGGCAACTGGGGACTGAGGAGCACAGAAGTGGTTTGGCTGGGCACACGGGCTTGCAATGGCATACATTGTTCCTAGGCAGCTAGAAAGGATGGCGGCACCAAGGGTATTGATAGTGCAGCTCGGGGGAATGACGCTCCCAAAGACTGGTCAGAGGTAGTGCCACGGAATGTTTGGTGAGGTGCTGGGTCCAATGTGGCAGTGGAAAAATCTAGGAAAAGGGTGAATAAGAATATAGAAAGGTTCATGCACCTAGAAGGACTGGGTTTCGTCAGGCACAGGTTCTTGTGCAAGAAGGACCCACTACATTTTGCTAGGGACGGTGTTCATCTGTCCGACAAGGAGCACAATGCTTTCCTCTTGGATACGTTTGCAGCACTTAAAAGGGCAAGATGTGCCTAAAGAGCTACGATGAGTGATTTGGACTGAAATAGGTAGGGGGATTGTGGGTTGCGGGGGCCACCCCAAAAGCGTGGCAAACTTACAAGGGCGGTCCTAGAGAAGAAGGTATGCTGCGTATGCTGCCGTGAGTTATTCCCGCTTGCTGCATGAGCCCAATGGGGTTCGATGGGCACTGACACCATTGGGACTCCTCCACAACTGATTGCAGTGGCCCGAGACTCGCTCCATTTGGAGTGGTATCAAGAGATTGATACAGACAACAGAACTATAGTTTTCAAAACCTTTGTTTAAATTGTCAGGGTGGTGTAACTCCTATCTTGCCCTATAGTCATGGTGGAGATTGCCCTACCCGAATAAACTAATGAACGTCTAAATCCGAAATTACAAAACAAAAGACAGCATGTGTCATAATCTATGCTTGCCCTCACTTCTAATATGCAAATGTTGTGTAGGGATGTTCTAACTAAAATAGTGTCCAACATAAAGGGCCTCATCACGAGTTGGGCGGTAGCCCTTAAAAGCGGTGGTAACAGTAATAGCAATGCCATTACCGTTCCACTGGATCATGGGCCGGTGCAAATACAGCCACATCACAAGTCCATCTCCGGCAGTATTTGTGCCTGAAACTGCGCGAATAGCGCTGAAAACACGGCGCAGGTACCTCCAGCTTTTAGCTGGAGGTAAACAAACACAGGTGCCTGAAATGAAGCCATAGGTTATTCCAATACACCCGAGAGGGCTACATGAGGCACATCCCTACCCCAAACACTGTTTCCAACACCATGCTGCCTCTAGCCGCTGTGAGCTGGGAAAGGCAGCTGCACATGCTGCGCCTGGAAGTAGAGAGGCAGGACAACCAGGCCAGGGCATAGGGGAGGGGGGGGTGGAGGAGGAGGAGAGCCCAGGCAAGGCGTGCATCGAACCCCAGGGTTAGGCCCTCACCCTGGACCGTTATCAACAGCCAGTTGGTAACCCTCTACCGCCTCAACAGGGAGACAATAACAAAGCTGCTCACCACAACACAGGACGACATAGGCAGCAGCATCAATATCCGGACAACTGTGCCCCCCCCTGCTGAAGCTAGTGTCCATCCTACAGTTCCTTGGGACTGGCACCTTCCAGCACTCTGTGGCCATGATGCACAGCATGGCACATGCCACATTCAGCGCAGTGCTGGGCCATCTGCTTGAAGCCCTTCTGCGGCAAATGCAACACCACATTGCATTGCCCACCACCCCAACCCAGGTCAATGCCATGAAGGCACAGTTCCATGCCATTGCCCAAATGCCAAATGTGATAGCTGCCCTGGACTGTACCCAGGTTGCACTGGTGGCCCCCCAGGCCCACGTAGCAGTGTACCGAAACCGCAAGCACTACCACTCCCAGAATGTGCAGATGACCTGCGACCCCAAACTCATCATCACCCACTGCTGTGCCCGCTACCCTGGTTCCACCCATGATGCCATGGTCCTACGGAACAACACACTACCAGGATACATGGAGAGGCACAGAGGCAAAAGGATCTGGATAGTGAGTAGAAAAGACAGTATGCATGAGCCGCACAGCACAGGCCCAAATGGGTCTGGGGGATGCAAATGACTACACAAATGATGGCATGACAAGTGAATGCAAAATATGCACATCAGCTCCCCCACACCAACGTCACATTACAGGCCATGGAGCATGCACATGTCAGACTTAGCTACATGGAGAGGCAGTGACACACATACATTACCAACCATCTACACCAACATGACTACAGGTACCATAATGCAACATGCACATACCAAATCAATGCTGGAAATGGCTTTATTGCCACACAACACAACCCTGCCAGTTCCACTGCCATGTACCCATGTGCGTCTAGCCCACAATGGAGACCCGTCACCATCAGGTGCAGAGGGAGGGCCCATGCGGTACCCAGCATGCCACAGGCATGAGTGAATACACCCACAAATGGCAGCCACCATGACTACAGCATATGTCAGCCACATCCACATAATGTAACACATGCGACAAGTCGACAGGGTGCATGGGAAGCAGCAACAATGCATGACACAAGTCTAACAGCATGCACAGACCTGGAATGGACCCATGCCTTGTAATGAAGGCCCATGTGCATGCACAAGTAGCACATTGAAGTGATGTTGAGTACGTCCACCCCCACGCCTTACAACCATGTCTAATACCTGTGCCTCCTCCCACGCAGGAGACTCCGGATACCCACAGCTGCCCTGGCTTATGACCCCTGTGCGTGATTCACAAACACTGCAGGATATTGCCTACAACCCGCCCACAGCAGGACCCATGTGTGCATCAAGTGTACCTTTGGACTCCTTCTTGACCGTGCTGGTGTAGCCCTCATATATGCACCAGAGAAAGTGGATAAAATTGTGCTTGTGTTTGCCATGCTGCACTATATCTGCCTGAGGATGAATGTCCTGCTACCCCCTGACATGGACATGCCACCCCCAGAGGATGAGGAAGCAGGGCCAGTGGCTGAGGAAAATGCACCCATTTCCGCCGATGACGTGAGGGATGGGAGGTATGCACGCCAGGGACAAAATGATAACTTCTTTTGACATTTCAACATGGCACAAGCCATGCATGACTCTGCTATTCCACCCAAACAATAAAAATATAATGACACAATCAAGAAGGTCCTTGCAGTGAATGAGATTAACAGTGTTCATGTAGTGAATTCTCCCCCCCAACAGATCCCCCTCCCACCACCAACTCCCCAGCACACAATCCCTCCTACCCCCTCCCACCAACAACTCCCCAGCACACAATCCTCCCTCCCACCACCAACTCCCCAGGACAGCCACCCTTGGCGACAGTGTCACAGTGTTCTTTACTGTCGGGCCTTCTTCTCCCCTTGGCAGACCCAGGTGATTTTGAATTCAGTAGGCACAGCGATTGGCGCCATGCAGTGTCTTCATGTGACCCCTCTGTGGGTGCCGTGGGGGTGAATGGAAGGGGGGTGGGCACAAGGTTCTGCTGGCACTGAAGTTCATTCCCCTGCTGGATGGCTTTCGCGAGGGCAGACACACCCTCTGTCAGTTCCCGCACAAGCTGAGCATATAGCGTCAGGGCAGATGTGTTTGCACTTGTATCTGCCCTGTTGTGCACCATTTGGTGCACAATCCTGCATGTGGCCCTCTGGATCGATTCCCTGAGTGCCTGCAGGTGTTCTATGTATGTATGGGCGATGGCCTCCATCTCCCGCTGCTTACGCTCAATAGCGTCCAGCCTTTGCGGCACCGCATTGATGAATGGCCTAAGCAGTTTAGGATGTGGGCTAGGCATTTGGAAAGGGCGGAATGCCAGCGAGCCATGGGACGATGATCCACATCAGCCTTGTGTGTTGCTGGAGGGTTCCCTGGGGTATGTGGGCCTTGGCCAGGTGTTGACCCAGGGCTGTTGTCCCCCTATGGCTCATCAGTATCACTTGCAGCAGGTATTGCCTCCCTATCCGTGCTGACAGATGCAGGTGTGGGTGCAGCTTCGCCTGCACTGCCCCGGCTGTCTACTGCTTTTGCCACAGGGCCAGTGGTTTCACCAGCAGGATTGGCCTTGCTGGCTGCTGGTGTGGCACGGCGGGCCGTGTGCCTAGGTGACTTTGTGGTGGACTTTGATGGGGTGGTGGTGATGGCAGACCTTGATTGCCTTGTGACGGTACTTCATGATGTCCATGCTGTCTCCTCCACCCCTCATCTTTGGGGCCTCTTTCGATGCATGTTCGCCTGTGGGTGACATAAGACATTGTGTCAGGTATGGTTCCACCACGTGTATTGGCATGCATTACATGATTGCTATGGTACAGGTGTGACCTCAGACATATGGGCAAATGGGCATTTTTGACCATGGGAAGTTGCATGTGGGCCCACTGCATGGGGTGCTTGTAGCAATGGGTGTGTGGCCTGTGGCCAGTTGGCCATTGACCTGTGTATGGGTTGGGCAGGGGGTCCATGCAGGGGTAGAGTTGTCTGACATCCATTACTGCGGCCCTTTATGGCCCCACATCCCCTCCTTGGGTGGCAGTGACATGGCGGTTTGGGGCTTGTTGCTTGCCACTGTCATAGCTCTGTGGGCCACTGCTGCACAGCCAGCAGAGCTGTTCTGTAGTGCATGGTGATTATAATGCTGTTGACCTGTCTGTTGTGTGACGTGTTCTTCCCTGTGGCCTGTCTGCCATGCCCTTATGGGGAAGGCCTACTGGGTTTGCTACGCTCTGGATGACTGGTGCACGGTGTCAAGGTTACTCTCACACCTCAATCCCGCTGACGCTGGGTGCACCAGTAGGGGTGAGGTATGCATGGCTATTTATTTTTTTTTGGTTCACTTGGTGCCCTGCCCATGGCTGCTCTGGGGTTTGCTGATGTGACAGCCCCTCACTCTGCCCTGTCAGAATGCTCCGCTTCGGGCTCTGCTGACTTGTGTCCCTGTCCACTGGGGCTTCTTATTCAGGGCTGTCATTTGTGCATGCATTGGGAGGAGGAGGGTTACTCGCCTCCAGCGTCCTGGCTGCTGGCTCCCACCTCTGCACTGCCAACTCCCTGGATGCCCTTCAGGTCGAACACCATGCTGTATTTTTCCTCCCATGATGTGAGGACCAGTGGCTGGTCAGTGCCTCCTCCAGTTGCCAGGGACTCCTGCTGGTGCTGGGCAAGCAGTCCCTGCAACCGTACACTCAGGTTGTTACACCATTTCCAGCAGTCCTCACCATCACAGGGTACGCTGGACACAGCTGAGACCTTCTGGGCAATGATGCTCCATGTGGCTATGTGCCCCTGCCCACTGGTCTCCCTCTGCCTAGGCCCATAGAGCTTGTCTCTGTACCCGCCACCTCATCTGCCAGTACCACTAGCTCGCTCTAACTGAACTTGGGCTTTCTTAGCCGATGTTCAGCCCCCTTGCCTCTAAGCCTCTCCTGTGACATTTTCTGTTGTCTGCACTGCTGGATGGCTGCAGGAAGGTGAGATTTTAAATGGATTGCGTTTTCCGAAATGGCAGCTGCAATGCTTCCCATTTCAGAGGTGATGCAACTGTCCACGTATTAGTGCCAGGCTCGTGGGCAGTAGAGCTATTAGCACTGGTTTTGCCGTCGGTGGTTGTGATTCCGGCACAATTACCACCGGGCGCTAACAGCGTTACCATCTTGAGTCGGGTGCACGTGCATGCCAGGTTGTGATGTGGTGCAGATCCCACTGCATGACCCGCCGGTAATGCTATTTATGCGTGGCACTAATTGCGCCAATTTACTGCCCACCTCCTGATGAGGCCCTTTGGAGCTATTTGTAGCCTACCTTTGAAAATGTGCTATACCGTTCTCTCTCCTTTTCAGCTTTTCAAATGTTCCTTCTTGAAGTATCAGGTTATGAAACAATATTCCACAAATACTCAGGGGTTCCCTTCCCCAAGCGTCAAATATTTTGACATCAATGTTCAAAAAGGATCTCAGGGGTTCCCTTCCCCAGGCTTCAATCACTGTAGAACAGAACAATGTTCCCAAAGGACCTCAGGGATTCCCTTCCCCAAGCTTCAGGCACTGTGATACCAAACAATATTCTCAAAGGCGCTCAGGGGTTCCCATCCTCAATCTTCCTGCCTTCTTGGAAATTTAACTATTTGCAAGTTCATCAATCACAGGGTTATCTTCTAAAGCCTCTGTAGGCTTTCAGTTTGCCAACTTTCACTTCTTCTTGTCAATATTGCCCATTCAGCATTTTGCTCACTTTTCACTCTCTCCCCTTAGTGTTCTTTTCTTATTCATTTCTTTCATTCTTGCTCTATTTTCAGAGGCTTTTGAAAACATGCCGTCTGCATGCGGCCACTCTGCTGCTCTGTATTAGTTCCTTTCACACGCGCACCAGGTTTCTCTCACTTAAAAACTGACTGCTATAAGCTTTCGTCATTCTCGCTTCCTTGCTGCTGTCTGCCCTGTAGACAGCCCTAGACTGTTGCTTCCAGTCAGGGGGCGAGCATCGGTCGGTCACTCAAAAGGGACTGCCTGCTTCCAAGGCTCCCTTCTCCTTCACTCTCCAGCTCCCTGGAGACACAGCTCCCTCACCACGCAAAGGCACTCTGCTCCATTGTGTCTTCCTCCAGCATCTCTGCGTCGCATTCTGCGCCGGTTTCTCTGACGTTGCGTTGACCTTTCTGCTCCTTTCTCCTTTCTCTTCAGTTCAATGTGCTGGAGGTTCCCACACCTGTGACCACAATATGGCCCTCATGCCTTATGCCCCACAAGTCACCTGGGATCTCTGCCGGCGACCTAGCTCTGGTCCCAGTCCCAACACGGCTGCCTCCACACAAAAATAAATCCTCTGCTGGACTCAGCCACGCTGCCTCTGTTGTGCGCTCCACCTTTTATACACCTGGGCCCTGTCAAGGGGTTTCAGGTGTGAGTCCTTGGCCTTCTCTGCCTGACTTGCCTAACTCCAATTACATCAATTATTGTGACATGCCTGACCTGCAACTCTGTAGTCTTCAGGACCCCTCTTCTTCGTCAAAGTACTAAACTGGTGTTTTCTATGTGTAATCTGCATTAATCTAGGAGTTGGCTTTCTCTTCTTGGTACTTGGTCGGATTTCAAGGGGAAAGGTAGGATAGGGACAACAATATCCTACGAAAGCTGAGGGGGAGGGTAAGGTAAGTCACAATTGGAAAAGGAGGGATGCCATGCCTCGACCTTAGGCATACTCTTCCCACTCCCCAGGTTATCCTCCCTCGCTTGTCCACCCCCAGGGTCGGGATCCAAAAGCAATGGCCCTTCCCAGACCACCTAAGCAAAAGATCCTAGGGGAGTAAATGTGAGGACGCCATAAGGTTTCTCACAAGTGACTGACCTGGCAGTTGGTTAATCAGAGGCGGGCCATTCTCACTAGAACAGAAACCGAAGTGAGGAGGGCTCATCGGTTTGTGAAACCCCAGGAATGACAAGCGGCCACCCGGGGAGGTGTTTTGTAAGTCAGGCACACTTGTGGCCTGAGTAAGGCTAGGACTGCCCATTAGGGTGACTCCAATAAAGTGACCATCTTTATTCCAATCTGAAAAATTGTGTTAATTATTTAGGTGGTATAAAATGTGATGAATGCCAAGGGTTGGGGGGCTTCAGTGGGGGTTAGCCCTGCTAAGTGTAGGGCCCAGTCCATGCAGGTGGTGCTAGAGTGACAGCCGGCAGGATGTGCCACCCATCTGGCCCCCTGCGCCTGGCTAGCCTCCCCCTTCCGGAGGGAGGCCGAAGGGGTGAATTCCCAGGATCCAGTTGCAACCACCTAGCACTTGGGAGTCACATAAAATGACTGGGCTGCAGGAGGTCATCCTCTTTGTAGCCCAGCAGTAGCAGCCTACCGTCCAGCCAGCTGAATATTACAGCTAATAAGGCTTGAGCGGGATTGTTGTGGTGCATTCATTAACTGAATGTTCTTTTTTTGGCAGTGTTCTAATATGTTTGTTTCTGTCACAGGTGGAGTTACAATGGCAGTCTTAGAGAAGGAGGTATGCTGCGGATCCTGCCGCAAGCTATACCCGCTAGCTGCATGAGACAGGTTGGGGTTCAACTGGCACTGGCACCATTAGGGACAGTTGGGACTCCTCCACAACCGATTGCAGTGGGCCGGGACTCGCTCCATACTAGGTTGTGGGAGTGACTGACCTGGCAGTTGGTTAATCAGAAGCGGGCTGTTCGCGCTAGAATGGAATCCGAAGTGAGGAGGGATCACCGGTTTGTGAAACCTCAGGAATGGCGAGGGGCCACCCGGGAGTTGTTTTGTATGCCAGGTATACTTGTGGCCTGAGTAAGGCTAGGACCACCTGTTAGGATGAATCCAAAAAAGTGACCACGTTTATTCCAATCTGGAAAATTGTTGTCTGTGTGAATTATTTGGGTGGTATAACATGTGACGTATGTCAAGGGTTGGGGGCTTCAGTAGGGGTTAGCCCTGCTATGAATTTAGATAGTCCCAGGGTCTCTTAGCAGGGGCAGTGAAGTGATGGTGTACAGGCCCCAGGCCTTCAAGCATGGATTGTGATGAAGTGTATACAGACCCACCTCGCCCATCCCATCCCCCAACAAAGACAGTGAGTTTAGGCAGGCTCTGGGGGTCTTAGCATAGACTTGGAGTGTGTACAGGCCTATGCCCTCCTAGCATGGGTGGTGAGTGTGGAAATGTCTGTGCACCCCCTAACACGGACACTGGGGGTGGACATGCTGTAGGGCTCCTAACACACCAACAGCGAGTGCGGACAGGCTGAGGGCTCTCCCTAAAATGGATGCTGAGTGTGGGGCTCTTCACATGGTTAGTAAATGTAGGCAGGGCATGGGGCTCATAAGACATATAATGGGTGGAGAACGGTTTCAGTCCTTCATTCAAAGGTGGCTCTGGGCACTAGGCCTGGAGTCTCCTTATATCAGTGAGTGCAGCCAGGCCACAGAGCTCACGTGGACAGAGCTTGGCCTAGCAGCTTCCTCGCATGGAAAGTGGGTGTGCACGTGATGCAGACTACCTTATGTGAACAGTGAGACACCAGCGACTCCACTATACTGGGGAGAGGTGCTCATTCACGAGAACACTAAAGGAGCCTCCAGTCTGTGTGTATGTCAAACTAGATGTAATGTTTTCTGGAAATATTGTGTTAAGTATATTAAGTTCATTTCTTAGTCATACTTCAAACAGATGTGTTATGCTGTAATACTGGGGTGACTAAGCGATTAATGCATTGCATGAAAAGCAGGTCTTGCGCGCAGAGAATTACTGACTGCTTCTGTCAGTGAGAAACATTCCTTCACTCTGTGGTAGCGTAACGAAGAGGGGCCGTAATAAGTCTCTGTGGGCGTTAGGAAGCGGGGTTCATAAGTCTATGCTGCTGTCAGTGAGATGCACTCATTCGTGTCAGTGACATAAATCCCCTGACCCCATGCTATATGTGTATTTTTGGTGTGGGAGAACAGGTACGCTGGGGTTTCAAAGGGCAAGCAGCTGGAAATGGTGGAGTGCAAACATTGGGAATAAACGGGAAAGAGACAGAATGGACATTCTTTCCTGAAGGCAAGGTGGTTAATAATGGAGCGAAGGCGCGAAAGCAAAGGCATTCCGAAATGAAGTGGCCCCCCAGAGAAGGGCGAACCCCGCCCCCCCCCCTTTTTCTATGAAAAGAATGTGGCTTTCATGCCCGCTCAGGGACATGTTCACCCTCCTGAGCGGGCATGAAAGCCACAGGATGAAAGGGAGCTGTGGAACACAAGGAACCAGAGGGAGGGGGAGCATAGAATATGGACTCATTTTGTCAACAAGGAAAGGGGGCCTATGCCACAGAAGGCATTGTGAGTAATCCGAAGTGATTTGGAAGGAACCCACTACTGCACGGGGAGGCAGTGAGGTGCACGCAACAGTTGCGAGGTAGGCGCACACCTTTTTATTCTGAGTATGGATGTGCCAAATAAAGGGGTGGATCAGTGTATCCCAAATATCTCTCTGCTAGGAGGCACGAGTTCCTGCCTGGCATCATAGTCCACTGCTGCCCTAGCTCTGGCCGAGCTTTGAAGGGTCCCCAAGTCTGTCCTTAACTGCCATAGTTTTAGGCTCTTCTCCTTTCTCCTCAGAGGTTCATCTGTGCGGCTTTTAAGAGGTTCCCAAATGCTTTGCTTTTGCAATTCCGTGTACGGCTTTAAGCTTTCCGAACCCGTCCCCTTATTAATACAGTTCGAGTCACCTCTGGGTCTCTGCTAGGAGTTGGAGGGAGAGCAATAGCTTCTGGTCAAGTAGGAGCTATAGGTAGCTGGGTTGACAACCTCTGTCACCTCTGTCAAGAGGCCCCAAACAGCTCCCTTGGATGTGGTCCCATTCCCTCACCATCAGCTCTCTACCACTGCTATGATGTCCCTCCTTAATACTTTGCAACTGGCTCATTCTTCGCCCCCCCTTTAACACCACCCAAGACTTGGAGTGGATTTAATTCTGGGGGAAATAGAGGCATGGGATCAAAGAGGTATGTTGATCTCCAACGTATGTCCAGTACCTCCGATTGTCAACACAGGATACCCGCAGTGGGAGATTCAACAGATTTTACCCAGGAATAAAGAGGGATGCTCTACAAACACAGTAAATATGTGGGAAATGGTTCCAGAGATAATCTCCCAGGTCATCCATAAAATCAGCATCTCCCAACAGAGACTCTAGGGAAGAATCAACTAAAATGATTATCGTGGAACACTGGAGGGTATAATTCCTTCTCTCAAGAACCAAGGAAAACTCAAATCTTTAAATCAGCAGACTTAATTTTATTCCAAGAGACTTGGTTAACCTGTCCAGTGGGGTTTAATGGTTTTTCTATTTTTCAGCAGTTGGCTAGGGGTTCAGAAGGGGGAAGGCCAAGGGGGGGTTTGATGGTGGCATGTAGTAATGAGATTTTTGAGTCATCAAAGAGTGTTTTGGATATTAGTGAAGGTATTCTAATGGTGCGAGCAACAAAAAGAGGGGCAAGCAGGGGTAAAGGCTGGATCAATATTAATATCTATTGGAACCCCAAAATCATCTCTCTACACGATTTTCTGCTTAGTCTGTCTAATGTTTTAGTGGAATCCTCTCAGCAGTTCCCGCTAGATGACTTTATCCTTGCAGGTGATTTGAACTCTCAATGTATCACGACGGTTGACCCCAGTTCGGGAAGATCTTGTCAAAAGACAAGTAATGGTAAAATTTGGGCAGATTTCTTGATAGAATGGGGTTTGCAAATGTTTAATGGTAACATCAGGGGAGACATCCGAAATGCTCCCTCTTGGAGAAGAGGGGAGACCTTTTCAACAATTGATTACCTGCTTGCCTCGAAAGGCATTTTTGACACGTGTCTTGACTTTCATTTGGGGAGGGCAATAACGATGATCATGTAATGTTAATTGCAAGTCTACAGTTAGAGGGGGATCCCGATGCAATGTTTTATGACCAAGAGCTGTCTACGAATGGAGCGGGTAATGCTATAACAAGATTTCAAAGGGGGGCAAAGTGTTAAACTATGAACTGAGGATTTTGGCTCAGCAGCTCTCGGACCAACAACTATCTAACCTTTGTAACCCAAGGGATTTCTCTCTTTTCTTATCTAATGTGGCTCCAAAAGAATCAAACAACCAGAAATTACATGGGATTTTCAAGCATTCTTTTAATGTTGATCTAATGGTCAAAAAGAAACAATTCAGAACTCAAAGAGGTTGGTTAAAGAGAAATTGTCACGATACAGAATGTCTCAAGGAGGGCCTGAGAGTGCTTAATAACTCTTACCGAAATTGGGTTAGAGCTCATAGGAGTCTTATGTTCCTACAAGATGGGGAGAAAATGCTAGCTGCCCTATCCCGGGGAAACTCGAGAAACTTCTGGGCTTTGGTCGGAATGAATGGAATAAGTTGTGCGCAAAAGCAGGATGTGGTTATCCAAGAACAGGTGTGGTGTGATCACTTTGTAGAGGTCTATGATTGCCCGAATACTAGTCCTGGCGAGAGAATAAAACCGGGTAATTGGTTCCTGGACTTTTCGGCCGCAGATCTAGAAATATTGATACGGAAATCTTCAACATCTAGAGCTGCGGGGCTGAATGTCCTGAGTAACTCAGTCTTAAAAATGGATCCTCCTCTGTGGGCTAGGGTCTAAAAAAAATTATTTGATAATATCATTTTGGGGAAGACTCTTCCTGATTCTTGGAAAAACTCAGTAGTTATTCCTATCTATGAAAAGGGGGACCGATTGCTAGCAGCCAATTATCGGCCATTCTCCATTTTGGATGGGGACAGCAACATTTTTGCTGGTCTCATCCTAGGGGAATTGGAAGTTCGGGAAAAAAATGGGTATTATACCAAGGCAGCAATCAGGCTTTAGAAAGAGCCTCTCAACCTCACTTAATGGGCTGGTATAGACTTGTTTGACAGCGTCGTCCTTCCTAAAAGGGGGTCCTCCACTGTATGGGGCATGGTTGGACCTCTCACAAGCATTTGACACTATTGATAGGAATCTGTTATGGAAAAAACTAGATGCCTGGGGTATTCCTCCCAACCTACTAGCCATCCTGAGAGAACTCCACTCCAATAATTTCATGAGGGTAAGGCTGACTAGAGCAGGCCTACTCACTAATCCGATTAGAATACAGAGAGGGGTCCGGCAGGGGTACCTACTAGCTCCCTTTCTGTTTATCCTATTCATGGCAGACCTAGCAGGGTGGTTGAAAGGTTTAGGACTAATATCCCCCGTAATTGGAAATTCAAGAATTAATTGGTTAGCGTATGCAGATGACGTTGTAGTCCTTGATCACTCTCAGGTAGGGTGCAAAGTGTTCTGTCTGCAATAGAAAATTACACACGAAATAATAGTCTCATCATTAATCCTCTAAAATCTAAGATCCTAAGATTGAAACAACCACGGAGGGTGGTGAAGCACTATGTTTGGAGCTTGAACCAATTACCAATTGAGATGGTTGCGGAATTAACATACTTGGGAGCAACAATAAGCTCCTTTCCATCAAAATGCGATTTGTTGCGATCTATTGAATTAAAATTAGTAAAGTTGGGAGCGCAAATGAAAAAAATCAAGACTCAATTCTGTAAATTCTCGATACTTCCTCTAGTGAGATTCTATATAGGCAAGGTTGTTCTTATAATTCTTTTTGGTCTAGACTATAATTGTTTAGCTCTGGATATTGAATGGGACACAATTGAAGCTAAACTGTGGAAACGTACATGGGAGCTACCAGATTCTGTGCCAATAGTGGCCCTTAAGTATGAATTAGGTCTTGCCTCACTTAGATCATGGCTCCAATGGAAATGGCTGAACCTATATAGAGTGATCCTAGACTTTCCCAAAAATTCCTTTTTTGAGGAAGTAGCACAAGAGCTGAAACTGAGTGAAAATGGCTTCTTGAATAAATTCCAGCGAAGATGGTCAGAAATATTAGCGAAAGCAGGTTGTGATGTTGAGCTTCTGCTGGGAAATCCGGACAGGGTGAAGGATAAGATGAAACAGCGGGACTGGATTGATACCATAGAGAGTATGAAGAGGGCTAAGAGATCTGCCTCTTTTACAGTGATTGATAAACGATTATCAATGCTCCCTGCCTATCTAAAAAAATCTCCAGATCTGCCGCTGGGTGTAGCTATCTTTAGATTTTGTCTAAATCTTCTCCAAACCCTTGTGATTCAGGCTGCAAGGGATATTGAAAGGAAAATACTACCGAGCTGTGATAAGTGTGATAATATAGTTAATTAGACATCTAAAAACTTATTATCAAAGTGTCCAGGCACCTGGAGTATGAGGGTAAGAAGATTTGGTAGGTTTGTCCATCATCCGTTATGGTTAAATACCATTGATTTCTGGGGGAGACTATCCTCATGTCATGAGTCTGCTCTCTCAATGGAACTGGTTAGAGCTCAGAGGGAACTAAATTTGACTAGTGACTGATTTGAAAGGAGGATAGAAGGAGGTGAAGGGTGATTGGATGTCAAGGGGGGACGGATTCGTTTTTTCCCACTTTTAAGTCTTTCTTTTTAGATGTTGTGTTCAAATGACTAATTTATTTAAATTTAGTCTCTATGAGACCAAAGTGTTATATTGTGGGAAAAAGATGTGTTCTCCTGTCCGCTCACCCTCCCTTTTCTATTTTTCTGATTTTACTACTTCCCCTATGTGCTGTTTTCTAATATTTTATAGTCTGTGTTGAAACTGCTGTTTATTCAAAGATAATAATTTAGGAATTTGAATGTTCATAATTCTTTTTTGAAGGTTGTAATTTTATTTTTGTGATGTATGTTTGTTTGTGAAATGTGTTTAAAGTCGAATGTTGGCTATGGCACGATAAATAATAAAAACAAAATTAACACCTCCCTAGGGCCAGATAGGCCCTATGGACCTTCCTGTCAAGGCTATCAGACTTTTTTACTGGATTGACCACGGAATCTACTATGTCCTCCTCACTGCTAGAATTACTGCGCACCCCCAGAGTCCCTTCCTCCTCCTCACCTGATGAGGTAGAATAGTTCAGCTTCTTTCTTCGGTGGTGTCGCGCTGGAATCTTCTTCTTTGTGAGCAGATACGGTCTGCCTCGAAAGGACGCCACTGTGACTCTATATAGAGAAATTCACAATGACTCCTTTCCGTGACAGCCAGATATGTTTCAGGGGAAAAAGCCACTAGGGCATAAAAAAACCCTACGATGCACCGAAGAGGACTGTCGATAGGCTGATCCGATGAGAGGTAACTTGCTGTTACTGAACCAGAAATCTCCTGTGGAGCACTCCAAAGACGGGTGAGAGGAAGAAGAGGCAAGGTAAAACGGGTAGACTGGTATCAAGGAAGGAAATTAGCAAGCGGGGGGAAGGGAAATGAAGGCAGACTAAGACCGCAGAAGGATTCACAGAAAGGAGCGCACGCAACACGGGAAAGCACAGTTGCAATGCGCTGAGCCGCCGAGTAACGAATGTGCAAATACTCGACGGGCGGACATGTTGGAAAAAGACCAGACCGCGGGATGCGTTTTGAGGAAACGTGGCAGAACAGTCTAATGGCATCAGAGTTTCCACCTCCGCCAGACTCGCCAGCTGCCAGCAGTCGTGACAGTATGCCCCCTTCGAAGACCCCTTCCTCCCGGTTTACCTGGATGAAGTCTGTGAAACTGGAGTAGAAGTTGGGGGGCATGGACCTGAGTCTCTGGTTCCCAAGTATCCTCTATGGAGGGATAGCCTTTCCAGTGTATGAGATACGCAAGGTGCCCTCGATGGTATCGAGAGTCACAGATTTGTGAGAATTCGTATTCATCCAAGGCATTAACTTGGGCAAAATTTTCTTCCTAGTATCAGGTACAAAAGAGCGTAAGAGAGAGGAATAAAGTACCGGATGGATCCGTCTGAGGGTCTTTGGCAACTTTAAACGGTAGGCAACTGGATTGACTCTGGACTCTATTTCAAATGGTCTGATGTACTTTGGAGATAGTTTGGAAGGGCGAACCCAACGGGGCAAGAACCTTCTGGACAGCATAACCTGTGTGCCTGTACCCCAAGTAGGCACTTGACTCCAATGTTTATCTGATTGCTTCTTATACTGTCTGCTGGCCTCCTGTAGGCTTTCTTTAGCCGTGTCATGAGCTTCCTTAAGCTGTTTGAGTGTAGTCTCCAAAGTCGGGATGTTGGTATCTTTCCAGATGGTAGGTATGATGGATCGAGGATGAAAACCATACGTACAATAAAAAGGGCTTAGACCCGTAGCGGAATGTACCGCATTATTGTACGCGAACTCAATGGTAGGAAGTAGGGCTACCCACTTGTCTTGTTGTTGATTGACAAAGCATCTCAGATACTGTTCCAATGTTCTGTTGAGCCTTTCGGTCTGGCCGTTTGTTTGGGGATGAAATCCTGATGAAAGGGCTCTCCTCATTCCCAAAAGTTTAGACAAAGCTTCCCAGAATCGGGAGGTGCATTGGGTACCACGATCCGACACGATCTTCTGGGGCAAGCCGTGTAGCCGAAAAATATCTTTGAGAAAGACTTCCGCCATGACGAAGGCTGCCGGTAACTTGGACAGCGGAGAGAAAGGAGCTAGTTTGGAATAAGAGTCCACAGTGACCATAATGCATGTACAACCCTGGGAACTAGGCAGTTCAACGATGAAGTCGGTAGAGATGGACTTCCAGGGACCCAAAGGGATCGGATCTTGGTGTAATAATCCCAATGATCTTTGGGTGGGATGCTTGTTCTGCTGACACACTAAACACGATTGTACGTAGGTCTGTGTATCAGTCTTCATGTTTGGCCAATGGAAAGAACGTTTAAGCAATTCCAGCGTTCCTCGTATCCCTCGATGTCTGGCGGTTTTAGAGTCATGACACAATCGAAGAACCTGTTGGCGGAGTCTTTGTGTAGGCAAGAAGAGTCTTTCTTGGACAAAGCATAGACCATCTTTACAGCTGACTGTCAGTCTACTAGTATCCAGTGTTGACCCATTCAGAGAGGGTTCTCTCACTTCCTGCATAAAGGAGGACACCAAGGTGATAATTCGGGTGTGTGGGAACATCATCTCCTTCCTGTAGGTCGAGTTAGTGTCGTCTCAGCGGGACAATGCATCCGCAATCTGGATCTGGGTACCAGGTATGTAGGTTATGGAAAAATCGAATTGAGCAAAGAAGTGAGCCCATCTGGCTTTTCTGGTGTTGTAACATTCTTGTTGTTTGAGGATTTATAGATTCTTATGGTCTGTACGTATTTAGAAGGGATGAAGACTCCCTTGGAGTAGATGTCTCCACTCAAGGCAAGCCAGTTTCATGGCAAGAAGTTCCCGTTCAATGACAGAATAGTTCCGTTGACTTGGGGTCAAAGTCTTTGAATAGTAAGCCACAGGATGTTCCCGGCCTTGGTCAGATTGAAGGAGAACGGCACCTACGGCCGCTGCTGAAGCATCGGTCTCCAGGATAAAGGGTCTTAGTTGATTTGGCTGCTTAAGAATGGGTGCTGAACAGAAACTCTGTTTCAAGCTGAGAAAGCTGTTCTCAGCTTCTACTGACGAAATTAAGGGTCTGGAAGATTTCTTTAACAAGGAAGTAATGGGAAGAGTAAGTTGTGAGAACTCTGGAATAAACTTCCTATAGAAATTTGCAAGTCCCAAGAAACGTTGGATTTTTTTGATGGAGGTGGGTGACGGCCAGTCCAGTATGGCTTCGACCTTTTTGGGATCCATGGTGATTCCTTGCTCAGATAGAATAAATCCCAGATAGGACAAGGAGGACTGGGCAAAGGTACATTTCTCCAGTTTAACCAAAAGGTGGTGTTGTTGTAATCTGTGTAAAATCTCTTTAACTTGGGGGATATGGTCTTCCTGATTGCGGGAATACACTAGGATATCATCCAAGTAGAAAACAGTGTTTTGTCCCAATAGATCCGAAAACAAATGGTCCATGAACCTTTAGAAGATTGAGGGTGCATTTACCAGGTCAAACGGCATCACCTGATATTCATATAGGCCGTAGGGTGTGCGAAAAGCCGTCTTCCATTCGTCCCCCGCTCTGATCCGAAGTAGATGGTAGGCATTCCGTAGATCGAGCTTGGTGAAGACTACTGAGCCTTGGACAGCTTCCAAAATTTCGGAGATGATGGGGATCGGGTAGCGGTCCTTGATGGTCACTTTGTTAAGTCCCCTGTAGTCGATGCACGGCCTCAACACCTTGCTGTCTCGCTTGGGGATAAAAAACAACGAGGCTCCTGCAGGTGATTTAAAAGGGCGGATCAGTCCATTAGCTAGATTGTCATCGAGGTAATGCCTGAGTACAGCCTTTTCTGACAAAGATAGGGGATACATCCGTCCGAAAGTAACCAAGGCCTGAGGGACCAGGTCAATACTACAGTCCTCAGGTCTATGCGGAAGAAGTGCAATGAGTACCTGTTCCTGAAATACTCCTGAGTATTCAGAAAAACAACCTGGAATACAATGAATGGAACTCTTCTTCGTAGCGCTTACCGTCTTAACGGTTTCATGTAATGGTTCCGGTAAACGCTCCCTTTGACAGTACTTGGAGTGAAAGCTCATTAGGTTGTTAGTCCAATTCACCATGGGGTTGTGCTTCCGAAGCCAACCGATTCCCAAAATGACGGGGAAATGAGCAGCACGGATAATGTCAAACAGTATCTGCTCCTTGTGTTGCTGTATAGAGACTTGTAACATCTCGGTGGTGTGGGTTATGAGTCCAGAACATAAGGGAGTACGGTCCACCCCTTCAACCTTCTGATCTTCTTTCTTAGCAATTCTGAGTAGACCCACCTTATTTGCCCACAGGGTGTCCAGAAAGTTACTTGCGGCTCCGCAATCCAATAACGCCTGAGTGTCGACCTCCTTATCTCTGAAACGAAGTTTGATTCCTATTACCATCAATCGCAGGTCTTCGGATGTTTTTGCAGAGGTTACCGAGAGTGTGGTGTAGGAACAAGGGAGAGTCCCTCGGTAGTCTGTCCCACCAACTACCGAGGGTGTTCGTTTCCCGACCTTCTGGGAGGCACATCTGAGCAATCCCTCAATAAATGATTTGCCGGACCGCAATACAAACAGAGATTCTCATCTCGTCTCCTTTTCTTCTCTTCTGCGGTCAAAGGAGATCTGGTGGTACCGATTTGCATGGGTTCATCTCGGGCATTCCGGGTAGTAGGTGAGGAGGCAGGAGTGTGAGTGTCCGGGAATGAGGTAGAGCTACGACTCTTCTTCCTTTCGTTCTTCCGTTCGGTTAAACGGAAATCAATCCGTAGTACTGCCGCTAGTAGATCCAAGAAGGAGTCAGGACGAGGAATCCTGGTAAGTTCGTCTTTAAGCTCTTCCCGCAATCCCCTGTGGAAAATCATATACTGGGCTTGTTATTGCCAACCAGCCTCAGTAGCCAATTTTTTGAAGGTGGATATGTAGGTGAGTAGGTCGGAGTTCCCTTGGCGAACATCCAGTAAGTCCTCACTGGCGATGTGGGCACATTCCGCCCGAAGAAAGTTCTGTTTCAGGAGGTCTTTAAAAGCAACGTAATCTTGTAGGACTGGATCGGACTGGGAAACCAAAGGGGTTGCCCATGCCAAGGCGTTCCCGGTTAAATGCGTTATCATAAAACCCACCTTAGCATGGTCCGTGGAAAAGGCATTTTGTCTGAATGTGAATTGTATATTGCAGGCTTCTAGAAATTCCTTTACCTTCCTTTCGGAGCCATCAAACTTCCCTGACATCAGGGGTAAAGGGGGTAGATCCATAGACTGTTGTTCTCTAGCGGCTACTATCTGCTGGAGAGCCGCGTTATCGGTCTTGAGTGTCTGGACCTCAACCTGGAGATTCTGGACCGCTGCCACCAGCTCTTGTAATTGCTGTGGCGTGGCCATGTCTTCACTCTGGTGTTGCAATCTGTCAAGACTATCAGACTTTTTTACTGGATTGACCACGGAATCTACTATGTCCTCCTCACTGCTAGAATTACTGCGCACCCACAGAGTCCCTTCCTCCTCCTCACCTGATGAGGTAGAATAGTTCAGCTTCTTTCTTCGGGGGTGTCGCGCTGGAGTCTTCTTCTTTGTGAGCAGATACGGTCTGCCTCGAAAGGAAGCCACTGTGACTCTATATAGAGAAATTCACAATGACTCCTCTCCACGACAGCCAGATATGTTTCAGGGGAAAAAACCACTAGGGCATAAAAAAAACCTACGATGCACCGAAGAGGACTGTCGATATGCTGATCCGATGAGAGGTAACTTGCCGTTACTGAACCAGAAATCTCAGGAGGAGCACTCCAAAGACGGGTGAGAGGATGCTAAACACAACTGCCACAAACGAGCAGAACATAGAAGAAGGTGGAGAGGCAGGGAACCAGGAAGAAGAGGCAAGGTAAAACCGGCAGACTGGTAGCAAGGAAGGAAATTAGCAAGCGGGGGAAAGGGAAATGAAGGCAGACTAAGACCGCAGAAGGATTATCAGAAAGGATCGCACGCAACATGGGAAAGCACAGTTGCAACGCGCTGAGCCGCTGAGTAACGAATGGTGAAATACTCGACGGGCGGCCATGTTGGAAAAAGACTAGACTGCGGGATGCGTTTTGAGGAAACGTGGTGGAACAATCTAATGGCGTCAGAGTTTCCACCTCCGCCAGACTCGCCAGCTGCCAGCAGTAGTGACACTTCCTCGTCTGTCTGACTTCAATCTTGTCCTTCTTTCTTCTGCCACCCCCTCTTTTTAGTATTCCAATAAACTCTCAGTTTCTTCCACATCCTCCGTATGGCCTTCTATCGCTTTGGCCCTTTTTCCTACCAACTTCCTAGGGTGTTCATCCTACAAATCTCCTCACTCTGGATTACAATCCACTCCTTTCTTCCTAATTCACCTTCAAACTCCTCCAGTGATCACCTCCAAAATGTCTTTCCTCCACTCAAATCATCTCTTGACATTCCTCTCCTACTATCCTCTGATGTGCCCCTCCACTGAATTTTCACCTTCTTTTTTCTACCACCCTCTGATGTTCTCCTCTTCTGACCTTGCCAAGTTCTTTCCCCTTCTCTGTGACTACTTCTTCCGTCCTCATTAAGCACTAAAGACTAGGGGTGTACCCAATAGTAGATTTAAGTGTTTCGGCCGAATACCGAATAGTGGGACAAGTATTTGGCCGGAGACGAATGTTGAGGCGAATAGTTGCTTTTTAATATGTAAGTTATGTAAACAAGAAGAACACTTTGTAACTTAAAAACACGCTTAAGTATATCCATTCTTTATTGCATTTCTTTTCTTTGTTGTTTACTGAAGAGGTTTGTGTAAACCATGAAAGAAGTACACTATTAGAACATAAAATATTCGATAACAGCACAGTTTGTATTTTTCATCATTTATAGGTGTCGCTTGTAGAGGGCCCAAGCAACTGAGAATAGCCCAAACGTATATTATACATGTGTGCAATCACTGTGGGGTGAGACTGAGAAGTGTCTACTCGTGATTTCAAATGTTCCTTTTGTGCCTGCCCATCTTGAGCCTTCTGGCGCCAGCAAGGCACTGAAACACAAAAGAAGGGATTATATCAATTAACACCCTGTGGACTGCTGAAGTGTTACTGAATACACACCTTTGGGATGCTAAAGCCGTGCAATCTACCTGCGGTACTGAGCGGGGGTGAGGCATTTGAAAAATGTATTTTTATTAATATTGCTTTTCTTTCATTTTCAGGTGGGGTATTTTTGTGGTGTTTTGGGTAAAATACACCAACTAAACTATCTATAGGGAATGCAGAGTCCTCCATGATCTTGGCTGATCCTGTAGGGAAGGAACAGTACTGATTTTCAAATCTTTGATTGGCATGTGCTTGTTTATTTCACTTATTTGGTTCACTTGTACATCCATTTGGTCCTATGTTTTTAAATTGCAAACTTCTATCCTTGTATTTATTACACAAATATGCCTCTTATTTCACTCTGTAATGTTGGGAGGATTATTTCTGCTGCCTCAGACTAGGGCAGTTTGGTTAAAAAAATATAGCTAGGTTCTTTAGTAAATTCTGTCACTTTTACTCAATTCAAAGGTACTCGTTTTTGGCAACATGAGAAAGTTGTAGGGCAGGAATTGTAACCTAAGTTTTGATATTATAAGCACATCTCTGCCGCAGGTACACTTCCCACTGAGCCATTTTACTTGCTTTATAACCTTGGCTGGATGCTGGATGCTGGATGCTGGATACAGTTATTTGCTAGAGGCACACTACCTCCTTAGCTATTTTACTCAGGGTTTGGAACTTACTGGGATCTCTGCAACAGCTATATTAATCAACTTAATTACATTATTTGGATTGGGAATTGGTGGAATTTGAACCTGTAACTTTCAGATTTCTCGCACAGGTCATGAGAAAATCAAGAAGCGCCTAAAGAAAATACCATTTTCCAATTGCGAGTTCATAAACTATTGTTCACCTCCAAGATACAGGGGAGACCAGAGATAAATTCCAAATATTGAGAGTTTTGCTTCAGCTCACCTCTCCCCAGCACACCACCAGATTAAATTCTGTCCGCCCAGTTCATGAAGGGCATGGACTTTGTTTGCACTTCCACACCTCTGTTCTGCCTGCACTCAATCAAAAAAGTGATAGCAGTATTTGTTTAATGATGTTTTTAAAAGATGAACAGGACATGCCTGAATGATACCAAACACCAGGCAAAGCTATACTTAATGTATTTTGTAGGGAAAACTACTCAGCTTCGAGTGATAATTAATTAAGTAAGCTCCTTCAAAACTTCACCATCCTCCTCCTTAATTTCGCCAATTTCCTTCTCGAACTCACCAATTTCCTTCAAGGTCTCACCAAACATCTCCTCCAGAACTCCACAAACCTCCTTTTTAGGCTCACTAGCCAACTCCTTAAATTCTCTTAACACCATCTCCTGATATTCACCAAGTCTTCCTTAACTCTATCACAACTTCTACAGTAGTTACAACCACCTTCCCCTTAAGCTGACAAAGCTTTTCATGAGATATCTCCTACTCTTTCCTCCTAGATTCTCTACTCATTAATACTGCTCCAAACTCCTTTTTCCAACTCCCTCCATACTCCTTTTCAGCTTCTTCTCCAAACATCAACCCCCGTATTCCAAACAACTATCCTGTCACACTGAGCTCTTGGATTTTAATATGGCTAGGATCCTTCCCACTTGGCAGGCATCTGTAGTAGGGTTTGCACCTGCATTCTGTTAGGTAAGAGTTGGTGCAGTCACACTGTGGGAGACTAGACAACCCTTATCTGCTTGGAATTGGGTAACCCACTATTTGGTGTAGGCCTGTATTACCCAAGTTGGTAGTTTGACTGAGCAGCCAGGCCTATCTCAAGAGGGGTACATGTGAGCTGTAGAGCTGTACAATTGAAATTCATAAATACAAGTAGCCAAGTAACACTTACACTCAAGGTTTCAGTTATAGTTATTTATTTATTTAACGTCAGTTTAAATAAGCATTCTTTTAAAAAGGCAATTTGTTGTACAATTCAAATATACTTTAAAATTAATTTTCAGCATCAAATAAAGTTAATGGATAATCTTTGGATATGCTTCATACACTACTCCTACACCCTGAGGTGGCTTCAATCACGAGGATAGTATTTGCATTTATATATCACACTAATATACTTTTGTAGATTCTGGGTTAGGGAAGTAAAAAGGTTAGAACAATTTCTCAGCAATTGTGAGGACAGCTGAATCCTCCAATGAAGTCTAGATAAGCCTTTACCAGCAGTACCAGTATACAACAAGCTACCACCTGTTAGGGACAAACAGTATCAAAGTCAATGGATTTAGAAGAGTGCCTTTAGGGAGCCAGGACAGCCAAAGTCATTTGGACACAGTCTATGGATCCGATGCACTTCTTGGATGAAAGTCTTGCACAAAGTTAGAGAGTTCAGAAAAAAAATCACTTGTAGGGTCACAAGCTGTTAAACATGTGAGAAGGGAGTTGAAATCAACTCGAAAAAGGTAGCCATTGCAATTCCCCAGTGAAAAAAGTGCGACTCAAGGCAGTAAGGTAAGTACCCGAAGCCTAAACAGTACCTCTGGTTAGAAGAAGAGTGGTCCAGCTGGATTCTGTCCTGCTACAGCGGCTCTGACCCTGGTTCCTGAGCCTCAGCCGTGGGGACAAGAGCGAGAATGTCTGGAGAACTCCTGCAGCAGTACATGGGACGTCGTCGACAGCAACGGGCCCTTTTCGGTTAAGCGGCACTTTGCAATTTCAGCACTTAGCAAACAGCACTGATGCAGATCTCGGACACAGGTTGGACTTCCTTCACTCCCTCGGTCCTGCACTTTGGTGAGTGGACTCTGGATCTGGAGATCATGCTTCTGGAGGGTCCTTAGGAGGCCCTGGAGCTTCTAGCTGGATTTGTTCCACGGTAGACGTTGCACTCCACTACGGACACTCGACCCCTGGCATTGGGCTCTCGCAGCAACGGAGAAGCACAGCAAGTCGGGGATGGTGGCCCAGTGGACCTCGTCTCAGGGTTAGTTGGTCCCACTAATCCAAGGGGATAAGTTGTTCCGTCCGGAGCTTCTCTGTCGAGGTGAAAATGGAGGTCAGCACAGCAGCAGGGCTTCACCGGGAAATTCAAAGGTCCAGGAGGTTGCAGCAAGCTTTGTTCACGGTTTCTTCGTCGGGTGTTTCCCACAGTGGTCGACTGCCTGTAGTCCCAAAACTTTCACCTTTTAAAAGAAGACAGGGCCATTTTGGTAAAATGGTCAACCATGGGTGCTGTACTGCAGCTGAGGGTTCAGCCTGCGGTAGAAATGCACAATGGTGGGAAAAGGTAAACCACTGCCACCAGCCATTTAAAGTAGTGAGAGTAACAAAAAATGTTAAATGAGAAAGTAGGATAAGGGGCTACTAAGAAATCCCCCAGCACTCCACATAAGATGGTGTCTGCTGGGCCTATAAAGAGAAAAGGTAAGTAAAGTCATTTTCACTTTACTATTCTTGGCAACTGTAGTTCACCCAAGAAAAGGTATTTAAATCCGAAGAGAAATCTAAAGGATTTCTCAGTGACAATGCACTGAATGTGCTTTTTGTCACCATACACAAAGCAGATGCCTATGGAGTTTGTCAGACTCCAAAACCAGAGAAAACACTCATTCCTAATCAGGTAGAAACACATGAGAGAGTGAGAAAAAGGTGTCACTCACTCCAGGGTTAAAATGAAAAAGTCCTAAGTCTGGCAAAAGAGCTGGCGGTCTCTAAGGTTGACGGGAATTATCACAGAAATGAAAATTCTCCCTAACACTCGCCCCCCTAGACTAAGTGACAGGAGGATTTAATCCACTTCTGGATTAATCTCTTATTCCAGTCGGTCATACTTTCTGGAGAGACCATCAGCATTTTGGTGATTACACCCTGACCTGTGTGATATAGTGAAATCAAACCCTTGGAGATTGATTGACCATCTCAACAATTTTGGAGTTTCCCCCTTCATCTGCATTAACCATCGCTTGGGTTGGTGGTCAGTCTGAATAATGAAAGTAGAACCATACAAGTATGGCCTAAACTTCTTCAGTGACCACACAATGGCAAAACATTCATGTTCTATGGTTGCCCACCTTGTCTCATGGTCCCTCAGCTTACTGCTGATGAGGCAGATAGGGTGTTCCCTGCCTTTCTCATCTAGTTGGCTCAAAACTGCAAATATCCCTATATTAGAAGCATCTGCCTGTACAATGAAGGATTGGTTATAATAAGGGGTTCTCAGGCCTTATTGCACCTGACCTTCTTGTGGAATATGGGCGAGGAGATAACATTTTAGGGAGAAGCTATGGTCTTATAGTTCTCTATGGAATTCCTGTAGTATCCAGTGAGACCTAGGAAGGCTTTCACTTGGGTTTGAGTAGTAGGTGTGGCCCAGTCTTGTACAGCTCATACTTTGCTAGGTAATGTCCTAATTTCACCTCCTCCTACCTCATGCCGAAGGTAAACAACTTTACTCTGACCAATTTGACATTTACTAGTCTTTATGGTCAAATGAGTCTGTTCCAGAGCCTGTACAACATATCCTAAGTGGTGAAGATGCTCTTCCCAAATGGGGCTGAACACTGCAATGGCATCCAAGTATGTCATGTAGAGTCCTCTAACCCATTCAGAACTTGATTCACCACCCTTTGGAATGTAGCAGGTGCTTTCCTCAGTCCAAAAGGCATAACCTTAAACTGGTATAAGCCTTCTCGGGTGGAGAATGCAGTTTTCCCCTTGGCATGGTCTGTCAGAGCTATTTGCCAATAGCCTGAAGTCAGGTCAGATATACTGAGGAACTTGAACCAGGTTTGTCCACCAGCTCATCTGTCCTGGGTAAAGGATGGGCATCAGTCGTGCTGACTGCATTAAGAGCCCTTTAGTCCATGCAGAATCTCAATTCTTTGGTTTATGCTTTGATTGATTCGATTGATTAATTGTTTATTTATATATCGCTCATACACAATGGGTTTCAAAGCACTTCAAGGCAGGGAGGGAACAAGGGAGAATACAGTGACATTCTTACAAGTCCTTGATACATTCTGAATGTGGAAATTAACTATCATAATCAGGCTGGCGACATTTCAGATAGTGCAAGTGCAATAGACAAAGATGAGAAAGGGAGTGGGGTGGGAGGGAGAATGATACAGACAAGTGGCTACATTACTATGCCTCATGACAATTGAGGTAGTGCCAGAATACAACATGAGGTGGAGGGGGGTGGGTAGAGGGGATTGGAGTAAGGGAGAGGGAGAAGAAATAAAGAAACAACTATCTTACTAGGCCTGACGACATTTCAGATAGTGCCTGGGGGGTGGGAGGGAAAGGGAGGAAAACAAAAAAGGGGGAGGGGGAGAGACAAACAAAGCTGCTATCAAACAGGTCAGGAGACAAACGATAGAGTAAGACCTATTGACAGTGATAATGAGGAGAGCGGGAGGGGGCAGGAGAATGAGACAGACAGGTGGCTACAAAACTATGTCTGACGACAATTGAGGTACTACCGGAATTTAATAAGAGGTAGCGGGGCTAGCGGGGTTGGAGTAAGTGAGAAGGAGATGAACAAAACAAGCGACTACGTGCTAGGCATGACGACATTTCAGATAGTGCTGGAGGGGGAGAGGTAGGAAAAACAAATGAGGGGGGTAGGAGAGACAAATTGTTATCGTACAGGCCAGGCAACATATCTCAAAGCATAAGTGATAGGATACAGTGAGGGAAGGCAGGAGGGGGGAGAGAGGTGGGACAGTACGCGGGAATATTTGGTAGGCAAGCCTTTCAATCCTACAGGGGAGCAGGGAGGGGGTGGTGTGGAGCACATGAACATCACGGGGCCCATAGGAGTGGGTGGCGAGGAGTGGAGAAACAAGAAGGGAGAGTGAAAAACAGTTGCAGGAGAAAGAAATAACACATCATGTTGCAAGAGAACAATGAAACGCACACCAGGATACAAGATGAGGAAGGTCACAGCATGGTTAAGGTTCAACGAGTATGAGATGCAGTGGAAGTCCAGCATGAAAGTTGAAAGAGGGTGAAGCACCATAAGTCCATGAGAGACAAAATCCTGGTATTGGCCAAAAGTCGGATGTGGTGAACAAAAAAAGTATCAAGACAGCTCCTGCAGAAGGGGGGGGCACAGAGGAACAGCAAGGAGTCAAGAGGGGGGACACACCGTGAGATAAGATAAGAAGGGGACCAGAGGGGGGCGGGAGGACACTGATGGGGGCACACTCGGAGACAAGCTGGGGACCAGAGGCGGGTGGGGGGACACTGGGAGACAAGCGGGGGACCAGAGGGGGTGGGAGGACACTGGGATACAAACGGGGGACAGGAAGGGAGTGGGGGGGACACTGGGAGACAAACAGGGGACCAGCGGGGGTTGGGAGGACACTGGGAAACAAGCAGGGACAAGAGGGAGGTGCGGGAACACTGGGAGAGTAGCGGAGGACCATAGAGGGGTGGGGGGACACTGGGATACAAGCTGGGGACCAGAGGGGTGTGGGGGGACACTGGGAGACAAGCGGGGGACCAGAGGCAGGTGGGGAGACACTGCGAGATAAGCGTGCGACCAGAGGGGGGTGGGGGGATACTGGGAGATAAGTGGGGGACCAGATGGGCGTGGGAAGCATACCAGAAGCAGACAGGGAGCAGACAGGGGCCTCATCATGGGCCTTGTTCGAATGGGCCGGCTCCCGCCTCCCGGGTTGCATTGATTGGCTAAACAAGCCATGAGCAACCAATGGGAGGGGGGAGCAGGCCAAGTCAGGCAAATACAGTCATAAGGAAAGAAAAACAGGCGGCCACGATGGAAAGGCTCTAACAATGGGCAAGGCTGAAGGAAAGCTGTCAAAGTCTTTTAAAAATGCCCTGAAGGACAAGCAATGTCCAGAAAAGGTTTCCACCTCTAACGCTTTTCAAAAGCTGCAGATTTCAAAAGCAGTTTCATTGTTTTCTTTTTTCAATTCACCCAAAAGTAAAAAGCCATGACATGCACTCAGAAGAGACAACCAGGCTTACCCATATGTTCTAATGAGCTGCACATGGCAAGAGTCAGCAGGAGAGCCTCTGTGCTGCCACCGTCGGTCCGCAGTGTAGAAGAAGGTAGGTGGGAATGATGGGTACTAGAACAACTGGACTAGCCCATGGACTGGTAGATGGCTCAATAACCCCAAGGTCAAGCATCTTCTTGACTTCCTCCTTTTTATGAGATCTGACATGATCTGACATTCTGTAACCCATGTTTTTGACAGGGCGACTGTCACCAGTGAGAATATCATGTTTTCCCCAAGCGGTCAAGCCTGGTGTCAGTGAAAACAGGGAGGAAAACTAATTCAACAGAGCCTTGCACTCTTCCTGTTGCAGAATCAAATCTGAAGCAAGTTTCACTCCTTCTATTATCTCATCTGAATGTTATCCCCTCAGGAGATCAGGGAGAGGCTCACTCTCCTCCTCCTCTTGATCAGAGGCTAATAGCAAAGCTCCTAGTTCTGGTCCAGAAATATAAGCCTTCAGACAGTTAGTGTGGGAGACCGTAAGGGCCTCTTTGGGGTTGTCCACGTCCACTAAATTATTGACCTCTTCAAGCTGCCTACAATCTTGAAGGGTCCAATCCACTTGTCTTGTAAGGCCCTCTGCCTTGTAGGCACCATAACCAATACTAACTGGTCTGGAGTAAACTCCACCATGTTGGCCTGCTGGCCGTGCCAATGCTTGACCAGAGCCTAATCAGCTTTCAGAAGCTTCTGTCATCATCAATGCCATCCTCTTCCTGAGGCCTAGCACATAGTGACTCTCACTGGCTGTAGAGAAGGAACACTCTCCAAACCTTCCTTAATCAGAGCCAAAGGGCCTCTGATCGGATGACCTTAAAGAAGCTCAAAGGGGCTAAAACACTCCCCTGCTTGTGGGACTTCTCTATATGCAAAGAGAAGGCATCGCAGTAGAAGGTCCCACTTTCTTCTAAGGGGTTATTCTAGGGCACCTATCATGCTCTTCATGGTACGGTTAAACTTCTCCACCAACCCATTTGTTTGGAGATGGTAGGCTGTTGAGTAAGCTGGTAAGTCACTCCACAGTTTTTCCACATGGTCTACATGTAGAGGGTCATTAAGTTTCATCCACTGTCAGAGATGATGTCCTTAGGAAACCACACCCTGGTAAAAATACCAAGGAGGGCCTTAGCCACTACCTGAGCAGTAACAGTTCTCATATGTATTGCCTCAGGATACCTGGTAGCATGGTCTACCACAACCAATACACATTGGTTGCCTGGGGAAGTTGGAGGACCTAGGGGACCAACAATGTCAATCCCCACCCTCTCAAAAGGGACTCCCACCACAGGGAGGGGCACTAAAGGTGCCATAATCGTGGTTTCACTCTTGCCAGATGTCAAACAAGTGTGGCAGCTCCTACAGAACGTATCTACATCAACCCACATCTTGGGCCAGTAGAAATTCAGAGATAGCCTCTCTTTGGTCCTCTTGAAATTCAAGTGACCAGCCAGAGAAACCTCATGTGCCAATTGTAGGAACATTTGTCTCGCCGCCTGGGGCATTACCAATCTCCTGTAGTCTGCTGGGGTAGACTCAGTAGGCTCACTGTAGAGGAGGTCATCCTCCCAGTGAAGCCTATGCTTCCCTGGCTCTTGCCCTTCCAGCTAGAAAGCTGTCTGCTGGCACAGACCTTCTAGAGAGGAACACTCTCTTTGTCCTCTGCCGAAATCTGCCCTAGAGGGTCCACCTTTTGCAAGTAAAGTCTGCAACTCAGGCGAGTCTCTGGAAATCCAGATCTCCAATGCAGGGAAGTCTTTCTTCCAGCTCTGGGTCACAATTAGTGGAATACAACAAATTTGTTTGGTCCTCCCACTCAGCATCAGTTGGGGAAGGGGTCACTTGTATGACCTGGGACAGTCCTCTCAGGGATGTCCTTGTCCTGTGAACAGGTTTTGGTTTCAGAGCTTTCTTCTTTCCAAAGACCCTGGATTTCTCCTTAGTCTCTTTTCTTTTCTTGGAAGTTGAAGGGTGGTCTTCCTGTGGACCGGAGGTATGGGATGTCTCCCTAACCTGAAAATGAGTGTCTCCTAAAATTGCCTCTCTGCCCAATCTTGTTTGCTCCTGCTTCTTTTTGCTGGGAGGGCTGACGGTACTAGACCCTACTCTAAGAGTCTTCAAGTCATTCCCCAACAGGACTCTCCCTGGCACTTCATTCTGTACAATGACAGGTATTCTAACAGTCATATTATTGCACTGGATGAGAGCTGGCAGAATAGGAACCATTTGGTTAGGGCCTTCTGCAAGTTTAGTGGGACCGTTAGGTGCCTTAGCTACATCCTCAGGTTTGAAAGAACTTTCATCAACCACTGTTATGCTTGCCTCAGTGTCTCTTATGGCAGGAGTCTCCTGGCAATTTTCAAGAACACAGTCCTTATAACATTATTTGGTGGTATCTGTAATGGTGTTTTAAACATCCACATTCTGTTGCTCCCACAGACCCAGGGACACTAAAGATACACTGGCTTGAACTCCAGTGGGATCTTCAGCCAGTAGTTGAGAGTGTGCATGCAACATTTGTGCTTCTCTCTCAGGGATGAAGGCTAAGGAGGCAGTGTGGACTCCTGAAGGTTTACCCTTACATCTGGGATCCCATTTCACATGGTCTACAGACTCACATACAAAATACTTTCCAAATGTTCTCATTAATGGGGGTTTCTGTTGACCTCCTTCTGGTTTGGCAACAGAGGGTTCACTAGACCTACCAGATTTCCCATGGGATGTTTGGGGCCCTCTTTTGGATGGTTGGAATTAGAATTCTCTTTACCCTCTTTCTTGTGCTGCTTCCCCTCTTCCTTCTTGTGAGTAGCCCCAGAATCCTTAGGAGTGGCCCCATTGGCTACCCATAAGTCAGCAGCTTGTGCTAGCTTTTTAGGATCAATTTCCTTAGAGTCAGCCAGGGTTGGACTGGGACGAAAAATAGGCCGAACACCCAAAAAAAAAAAAGTGGTCCACCCCTCGCCTCAAAAAAGTGACCCTCAAACCATCATCCGTGAATCGCATCAATTCACGACTTTACAGAAAATGCTACTTATGGATGGTTCATGTGTCTGTAGCATGTTATGTTTTGTATAAACGCTTGAGAAAGTTATAACATTCCTTTTGTTCTTTTTTTTAAAAAACAACATCATCACATAGCTAAATACTTATTTTGCAGAACCAGACTCAAGGCATGTCTACTCGTTGCCACCAGTAATGAAAATAGAGTTGAATTAATAAGCAGTACAGCCAAATGATGACACCGGAAAGTACCTTGCCGGTTCTATTTATGCTATTACATTACAACACAACTCATAAAATAACATATATTTGCATACAGTTCTGTGACAGGGTCCACAGCTCTGAGGCGCAGGAGTGGCATGAACCAACCACCCCCACTGCGGTTTTGGGACCTGCTGCAAGTCGATGCTTACAGGGCTCCACAACCCCAGCAGGGAAGGAGGGTTCGGGTGACGATGGGTGGATAGGAAGGGGGGAAGTAGGGAAACCGGGATGAAGTTTAGGGAGAGGTTATGGATAGTTTGGGGATGTTAGGGTAAGGTTTTGACCAGTGTGCACACTTCCAGTGAGCTGTTACACAGCACTCATACAAACATACGTCCCTGCTTCTACACAAACATACAATGTCACTATTGCAGTATACAAAGGCACAGCAGCATAATAAACACACATGAGGTAGTGCAGCACTTAGCTTAGGTTAGTTGTCGCCTAGAGTGTCCTTTGTTGTTGTCTCCTGCGATTTCGTTCTGCCAGGACTTGTCGTAGTAACTGCTCAAATGCTGCAAGAGAAAAAGTGCTGCAATTAGTGCACATATGAAACACTACCGCATGTGGGCTGCTGTTCACGTGCATGTGCACATGCAGGAGATTTAGCGAGGATGCACATGGACTGCTGCCAGTATTATCCTTGCTCCCTCCATAGTACCCTGCAGTATCAACACTCTTCCCTCTAGCATGTTCATAGTTACACATTCCCTCAGCCTGCATTGTCTGTGGAGAACTATGGCCACCCCTCCCTTTTTAGTGTTCCCTGATGCCCAATGGACCAGTCCTATTGCCCTCCTTTCAGCGCTCGCTCTTCCCCCTTAATCAGGCACGTTTCCTCCAGGAAGAGCATGTCCAGAGAGGCTTTACGGAATTCCCTCACAACTAGGGACCTCTTTGCTGGGGAGTTGAGAACTTTTACTTTCAGTGTGCCCACAATCAGACCCTTACTAGCTTCTCCTTTCCCCATTGTGGTTCTACCCATCTGACCTCCTTTTACATTTTTGCATGGTTAGGGACCCTCCTCCATTGACTTCCTCCTTTCTCTGGTTTCCATTTAGTACATGCCAGATGTGTGTTTTTCCGAAGCCCACCCCCTCATCAACATTCCAATTTAACTTTGTAACTGTGCGTAACCTTAACTTGGTGTATTGAATACAAGTCTCAGAGACACCCCTTCTCTCACAGAGGGCCACCTTGGAGCGAAGTATATTACCTCCCTCTAGCAAGACTTCTGTTTTATTTGAGCGTCCACCCGGTTGTGATGTTCTCGCTTTGGTGTTCACAACATTCTGTTCCCCAGAGTCTCGCTCCGGGCGTGGCACCTGTGGTGTGGGTGCCTTGTGGGGTGAGGGCCTGTTGAGTCGCATGTATTTCCTCCCCGCTTGTCCTCTTCTCTTCCTTTGTGGGCCGGGTGCGTGTCTTGAATGTTCTCCACCTGTGGATGGGCCTTGCAGGCTGCTCGGCGTGGCCTCAATGTCTGCTGTAAGGTGACCCAAGGCCTGTTCCACTTTTCTGCAGACGTTATCGATATTCTACCCCCTCCACTTTGAATTGCAGCTAGAAAGCGTAGCCCCACCTGTATCTAATTTCCTTGTCTCTTAGCCACGTCGTGAGGGGTCTGCAGGCTCTGCGTCTGGCAATCGTGAAGTTTGAGAGGTCTTGGAATATTGTAACTTTAGAGCCATCAAAGTCCAATTCCTGGCGCTACTAAGCCCTGTTCAGAACCTCCATACTGTCCTTGTAGCTCAGGAATTTGGCCACTATTGAGCGGGGGCCAGTCCCATACGGTTTACCTCTGCGTGCCCTTTCGAGTTGCACTGTCTTGCCCCCTTCCGCTTCAAAGAGTTGATGTATTAATGCCTGGACCTTTTTCTCCACCTGTCTCAGGGTTTCCCTTGCCGATTCTTTGAGCCCAGTGTCCTTATGTTATTGCGTCTTTCTCTGTTTTCCAAATCATCCATTTTGAGCATCACTTGCTCTTCCCAGAGCTCCAGCTCAGTCATCCTTGAGTCTAGCCTCATTTCGACCATGTCCGCTTTCAGTTAGTTGTGCTCGAGTCCTTCAACTTTACTTTCCACTGAGGTCATTCTGCCTGTTAGATCAGCTAGCGAAGCGTGTATGTCCCTCTGAGGGCCTTGATTTACGCCTTGATATGACCCATATCCTCCTTTGTTGAAAACATGAACATATTAATTTCCGTCACCATTTTCACCTCTGGGGCTTTTTTTTTGACATCACAACTTGCATCCCCCTGTGTCCCAGCACCTCGTCCCCAACTATCGTGGCACTCGCTGCAGGTGACTCCCTTCTTTTCTTCTTTGTTTTATTTTGTCCCTCCTTTTATGGTCCCAGGCCTTCAGTGCCCTCTCTCTGGGTTATTTTGCTGTTGTCCCTTCTAACCTGCCAGTCTCTGCAGTGGGCGTCTTCTCAGGCTCCTTTCTCTACTTGCTTCCGGTTTCTCAGTATTTCAGCCCAGGTCTTCCTTTTACCCACAGGTGTGATGTGCCTCTTCCGTGATGGCCAGCAACCCATTTGGCATGGCCATTCCTTTGCTTCCACCCTATCTTGCTAGGGCTCTACGGCTTGCTGCCGTATCTCCGAGTACCTCTCAGCAGGGCACTCCTTTGGTGTGCTGCGTGCAGGCTTTCATCGGGTGTCGGCTCTGGAGGGGCCCTCCATACGGCCTGTTGCGTTCTCCCAGAGTTCAGCATGCGCTTATTTTCCACTTCTGTACATCCTGTACTCCTCCAGTGCTGGGCCTGGTCTCCATACGCATCTCTGTTGTTCGGCAGCTTGAAGCCTCTCCTCCGTGCTCCTTGCTCCTTTGTCAGAGAGCCCCGCTGTCTCCTCAAATCAGTGTTCTACCCACCGGTGCATTCCTTCAGTCATTTCTTTTTACTTCTGTTAACGCCCAATCCTGACAGATGTGTTTGGATTTATTTTCTTTGGGTGTAATTGCTCATTATCATCGCCACTTTGCTGGAGGGAGCGGGAGCTACGAACCTATGCAGCCATCTCCTCCCACGCCCCCTCATGTGTGGATGTTTTAATTCATAAAACATTGTAAACAATCTTAACTCTTACACAACATTGTATAAACTCTTACACAAGCTTAGATTTACATTATTTTAATAGTGTAGTGCTAGCAACAACCATGATAATTACAGAATATCACAATCCGGTTGTCAACCAGAACAATAATATATTATCTTTACTCATCATATTCTGTTTTTCATCATCGTGTTATAGAAGAGCAAGTGTGCACTGTTAAATCTAGAGCCTTTAAAAATGCAGTACTGCTAAGGTACTCCCCTCTGGTCCAACCCACTCGGCTGGACACATGCTGGACTCCATCATCCACTCTGACCTCTCTCTTTCCCCCTCTCTGGTCACCATTCTGTCTTGGTCAGACCACTCTCTCCTCCCTCCTTGGTACTTTGGGCTCTCTGACGGCCCCTCCAAAAGCCCTGCCAACCTCGTTCATGACCATTCGCGCCATGAAAGAAGTGTCAGCTGCTGCCTTCGCCTCCACCTTCATCGCCTCTTGCCCCCCTACCTCAGACTCCACCTCTGACACTGCTGACACTGCTCTCAGCTAGTTCGACTTGGCCATCACCAATACTCTTCACATTCTTGCCCCAGTCATGAGGATCTGCCTGAACCCTGCCTCTAAGCGTACCACTTGGTACCACTCCAAACGTGCAGCCCTGAAACGAAAGTGCAGACCTTCGGAACGGAAGTGGCAAACCTCAGGCTTACCCTCTGACAACGTGGCCTGCCGCCTGCTCCAAAGGCAATACAATCTCTCCATCCGTGCCAAGAAAAGGGCCCACATTCAGGCATGGGTATCTGGTTCAACCAATAACACGGCTGAACATTTCAAGTCTCTTCTTCCCCTCTTGCTTCCCAGGCCCTCTGCAATGCATTGGCCCCATACTTTGCCACTAAAACTCAGGACATCCTAAACATCCCTGTTACGCACCTACCCAACCCTTCCCACACCCCCTTGCCTCCCTTGGCCCCTCACCCTCCTCCTTCCCCCTTCTGCTCCTTCACACCTGTCACAACTGAAGAAGTCACCAGAGTTGCCCGCTCCATGAAGGTCTCTTCCAAACAGGTTTCCCCATGCTCATCCAGAACCATCAAGGACAACATTGACTCCCTTGCCCCCGCACTCGCTGATTTCTGCAACCACTCATTTGCCACAGGATCTTTCCTCTCCTCCCTCAAGCATTCCCTTATGCACTCCTCCTCAGAAAACCCTCAGCAGACCCTACCTGTACAGCCAAATACTGTCCTAGTTCCATTACGCCCTTCCTGGGGAAACTGCTGGAGAAGCTTGCCTTACCCCTACTCAACATGTACACTGAACTTGTGGGTGGTCTCCATGACCACCAATCTGGATTCCAAGCATCCCAAGGCATGGAAACTGCTCTTCTGAACACCTGTGACGAACTGCTTGCATCTCTGGATTCCAACTCCCCAGCTCTCCTCATACTACTCAATCTCTCCTCTGCCCTTGACAAAGTCAACCATGACATCCTCATACAAGGGCCCCATGATACCCTTGGTATCTCTGAACAGGAACTGGACTGATTAACCTCCTTCTTAACTGACAGCTCTTCCCAAGTCATCCTGGGCTCCCTCTCCTCTCCACCTGTGGTGTCCCACAGGGTTCTATCCTCTCCCCTTGGCTTTTCAACATCTACCTTGCTCAGCTGGCACTCCTCATCCCCTCCTTCTTCCCCAACTTCCAGTATTATGCAGACGACATTCAAACTTCCTGCTAACCTTCTTGCAACTTCCATCATCTCCGACTGCCTATCTGCCATCCAGTCCTGGTGCACTTCCAATGATCTCTGCCTCAATGCCAGAAAAACTGAGATCCTTCCCATTGGGACCCCTGCTCCCTCCTTATTCCCATCTCTCTGGCCTTCCTCCATGGCTCTCCCCTGGCTCCTTCTTCTGAAGCCAGAAACCTTGGGGTCATCTTCAACTCTTCCCTCTCCTTCCCTCACACTCAGGGCACTGCCAACAAGTCCCACTTTCAACTCTTCCTTCTGAAAGGGACTCTCCCTTTTCTCACCTTCACCCAGAAGCTCAATGTGACTCGAGCCCTGGTTCTATCTAGGCTTGGCTATTGCAATAGCATCCTCCTGAATCTACCTTCTTCCACTCTGCGACCGCTCCAGCTAATCCAGAATTGGGCAGTGAGACTTATTGTTAGCCTTAAGCCGAGGGACAGCATCTCTCCTGCCCTAAAAAGTGTTCACTGGCTCTTGTTGCTGCACAGATTCAATTCAAGACACAAGGCTGTCTGGGGCTGGGGCCCACACTATCTGTAACTCTCGCTTACTAAATACTCTCCCTCTAGACCTCTACATTCCTCTGGCACCAACTCTCTGTGTGTAAAGCGTTTCGCTAACCAGCGGACCGGAAGTCAATCACTTTCCTCGAACAGCCTCCCCCCCTCTCTACGTCTTGAGCAGGACTTTCTTAAATTCCTGAAGCTCCTCAACACTTTCCTCTTTATCTCCTCCTTCCCTCCTTTTCTCCTCTGCTAATCTCACAGTTGCCGTGAGTGGTGTACAGGGCCCATATGCATCTTCTGACCCTTGACTTCCAACACCCAATCACTCTAGGTTTTGTTTGCCCTCAGCACCTTTCAGCATAACCCTCCGCCCTGGAGGTTCGCACCTTCCTCCCAACGCGGCTCCTGGCTGTGTAGCACTTACCATACCTTGCAATTCATCTGTGACTCACCCCCGAGCACAGACAGCCTAGCACTTATCCCCAATGCCCTCTTCCTTGTTGCACTTGCACGCTATGAATACTCACAGGCATAGTAGGTTCGTCAATTTTTTCCCTCACTCTATTTATATTTCGTGTATCGTATCATGTTTCTTTCCCATGTTCCCTCCCTGTTTCCCTGTGGGCGCTTTTGAAACAGTATTTACTCCCTGTATATGCGCCTAACAAGCGAACAATAAATAATAAAAATAATGAAGTAAACAAGGCACTGCCAGTCAAATAACATGTGATTTAATAAGTCACTGTGTTGAGAATATAAACACAATGGATGATTGTAGGGGAAATATGGAATTTTGGGGAGCAAGCTTGGCAGGTAGGCACAGGCCCCCGGGATATTAGCTCAACTAGGATTTAGTCTCTTATAGGAAACAGATGAGAGCAGTTTAGTCGTGGAATTGTCTAATAGAGCACTTGGGTAACTACAATGCCTGAGATAATTACACAAGCCACGAACGTCATAAAGACAAATTTGCCAGCTCAACTAAAACATGCAATAGCAAAGACAACAGTTTCGGATTATGTGCTGGCATGACAAATGCATTGGTCAGGCACTGCCATAATAGTACTGCCTGTCTATGAAGTGGCAACAGGTGGAAAATGATGTGATTACATGGCCATATGATAGCAGTTCCAGCAAATGCCTTGCTATACACAACACACAACTGTTAAATGATGTCAGTGCAATGAACATATATATATATAAGTTAAGTAGCTGAAGGCACAGTTTGTTTAAGATATTTCATTGCACCAGGGGCTAATTTACAGCTACACATAAGCCATTAACTGTCAGAAGTCTGCATAGAAATAACACTGGCAGGCCAAAGTTTGATGTTTGCGATGTGATAGAGCTAGCTCAAAGAGATCCCAGGAGGATGTGTTTTGGGCAGTGAGGGTTAGCTAGTGGGTGGGAATGGCCACAGGGATTATCATGGCCGTAGGCAGTCAATAGATAGATAAATAACACTTGTGTCGACTATTCAATCATGATACTGTGTTTACTGTCCACACTGCTTACCGAGATAATTTATTTAATTTGTGTACTGTTGTAGAGTCCCAGGAAAATGGAAAGGTACTGTTTTGTATCCATATAATTTATTGTTTGCGAATTGTTTAAAATGTATATCTGACATGTATGCCCTGTACTTCTCCTGTGTTGCATTCCTTTAATAACTGTGTGAAACTCTATTAAAAGGTATTAAACTACATTCATGAGCAACATCTTATGGGTTTACTGTCCCCCAATGTGGTATTTGAATACCCCCATGTGTGTAATCTTATGTGTTAATTGCTTTGGAATGTGGTGTAAACACTAAAAATACTGGGTAACAATCTATTCGGGTGCGCCCTGATAATTTGTTTAATTATTTATTGAAATGTATATAGTACATGTTTAAACATTTACATGATGATACACTGTAGTGAGAAGCTTGCACATAGCATGGTGAAACTGCTTATCTTATCTAATCTCTCTACACTTGTAAAGCACATTGTTTGTCCGAAGGCATCATGGCGCTAGAACTGCAGAGGTAAGGGCCCACAAGGAGAGTCAAAAGTACTAGAAAAGAAAGGTTTTCAAAGCACGTCGAAAAGGGAGGTGGGCCTCAATGGGACTCGGGCAAAAAGGGAGAGAATTTCAAGCCTTTGCAACAGCCACTGAGAAAGCACAGTCACCGACGCGGGAGAGTCAAACCCTAGTAGGCTGAATGGTTTTCCACCAAGATTGCGAGCCAAGTGCCTGTGGGGCTTGTAGGGGCAGAACTTTGTTTAAAGATATTTTGCTCCTATTTTGTAGAAAGCTTTGTGATCCAGACGCAGCAACTTAAACTTAACATGCTGTTGGAATGGGAGCCAGTGGAGCTGGCGCAGAAGCAGCATCATATGGGCGCCAAACGGAGGGTCAAGTACTGCTCTAGCGGCCATATTCTGCAACACCTGCAGGCGATGGAGCAAGTAGCACCGGAGAGCTAAATACACATTAACTGTTTTTCTTATACACACACTACTGAAAATGTCACATGGTTCACAGTCCTGGTAACTGGAAAGGGTGGGGGTGTTCTTCTCTTGCTACTTTCACTTTCTACAAGTTGTCCAGGGGAGTAGCTGGGCCTTCAGCTACTGGAGGCTCTTGGAAAGATATTCCACGACTGCCAGTTTCCTGAAAGTCTGGCTCTTTGCCAGCTAGCCTGGACTCCTTTGTGGTGAGTGCCTGTGTATACTTTCTCTTGCTTTTGGGGACAAGAGAAATGGTTGCCAGCACAGTAGTATGGTACTGTAAATATTCAGTAATGGGCATATGATTATGGTATGTTGGCCTGGGGTTAAAAAGTGATTGTTTATTTGCCATTATTACCTTTGTATCTCAGCAGGCAATGGGCCTTACACTGCACACATTTGAACCATGAATATAATAGTGTTGCAGCCCCTTCACTATATATATGATCAAGCTACAGGAAGTAGCGAAACGCGTCGTCCCGTTGTTGGCCTCCATTGTTGTGATGCCGGGCTGGGGTTGCTAACCCTTGATTTTAACATTTTTGTAACCGTGAATTAATTTTGTAAAATAAAGGACACTTTTGCATTGTAATACGGATGGTTCGCAACCCGTTCTTTTCAAGGAGAAACCTTGTATGGATACCCGTTGCACTCCCACCCTGTGTAGTGCGGCTCACTTCTTCGACAAGAGGGCTCTCTTGACGGAATGCAATCTGATATATATATATATATATATATATATATATATATATATATTTTTTTTTTTTTTTTTTATGGTCCTGGGTGTCAGCAAATGAAAGGAGATAAGGCAGACACTTGGCATAAATTATGGTTTTCTTGGGACTCAAATGATGTCTTTTTTCATACATGCATAGTTTTATTCCAAAAGAAAGCTCAAGCAACATTTTAAATCAAAAAATACAATATTATCAAGTATGAATAATTCTTATGCATTTAACACCAGCAGCTGGTTGGATCCTGCAGGGTTTAAATACAGCATATCCTGCCTGCACTTATGGCATTTTGAAACCATCATCTTGCAACTCTTTTGTATATTAAAACATGTTTCTATACATTACAGTATATGTGTGAGTCATTTGTATAATAGAGTAGTCCCTATTTCTGAATTTTATACTTTTGTTGGAGAACAATGCACATAAATGCGTGACTATCAGAAGGTTTACCTACGCTCTTTGGAACCTGATATTGGACCTTGGAAGCTTAAGCCCAAGCAAGCCCTTATAGCTTCCATGGAGACCCTCGTAGTTTGGAGCCAGGCTGCCAGGTGGCCCTTGCTTGTTGAAATGATTATACATGACAGTGGGCCTCATTAGGACCCTGGCGGAGAGGGTATTACGCCAGCGTAGTGCATGGCGTACCTCTCCGCCATACTACGAGTTCCCGTAGCGCCATGGAGGTTTTCTCCGCCTGGTTTTACCAGCCGGAGAAAACCATGGCGCTACGGGACCTCGTTGTTAATTACGCCACCGTATTTTACGGTGGCGTAATTAACTCCTTCCCCACTCCCATTATACCCTATGGGGCAAAAATGGGAATGGGGAAGGGCAGAATGGGGATTGGGGATTTACCGCTCCGCCGAGGTCGGAATGGGGCGGTAAATCCGCCAACCCCCATGGCGCTATCGGCGGCTTTCCGCCATGCTTCGCGGTGCATTTAGCACCGCGAAGTCCGCCTGGGTCGTAATGAGGCCCAGTGTCTATTTCAGTGCATGCAAAACAACCAGCGAAGAGCACAAGTTAACCCCTTATTTTCCACATGCAAATGAATCTTACAGTAAAGCACAGTGGAGATACCACCCTGCATGCTATTTTCAGAGCACCCATTTCATTTGGTTCAGAAGGATGAAGTGCCTAGTCGTCTCTGACTGGATTTGACCATGGTTAGCTATCATATATGTATGTTTGTATTTGTCTTTATTAAACAAGAAGGCATTGTTGAGTGTTTTTATTAGAAATGCTATTCGTAGGTGCAAGAAGGATGGCAACTAAATTTAGTTTCGGAAATGCTAAAGAAGTCTCTTTGTGGGCCTTGAATCAGTGTGACCTAAAAATACTTTAATCTGAAACAAAACTTTGGTTTCCACTGCCTATACAAACATGGCTTCATGCTTATTGAATGGATGAATCACTGCTCTTTTGTGTTTAAAAAAGTTCTTATTTTCGCTTGTCAGTCTTTCTCTTTGTCGGTTTTGTCAGTTTTGACACTTGCAGTTAGGAAAATGTATGGGTGGCTGTAACTCCGATATAAACAACATAGGATACTTGCACTAAACGTGTGAGGTATAGGTGACGCAATGTGATTCAATGATCACGCTATCACATTAGGTTAATCCCAATATTCTGAAAGATTTCGTAACTAGTATTCAGCAGGTGTCTTTTTACAGTCATGTCAGCGGTGCGTCACCCAGTTCATGTCTTGATTTTGCCCGCAGTACTCTTTTTTCCCCCTTAGCTTTGGGTAAGTATCCGGTTCAGATATCATTACCCTCTTTTCCTAGGTTGCTGTCCTTATAGGTGTTTGTGTGTGAACAGTATTGTCATCAATGCAGGAGGATAACCTAGGAAAAGGGGGTAATGATATCTGAACCTGATACATAACCAAAGGCAAAATGGGGGGAGGAGTAAGTGTTGCAGGCAAAATCAAGACACAAACTGGGTGCTAGATCTCTGAGATGACTGTGAAGCTAAAAAGACTGCAAAATACTAATTATGGAATCTTTGGGAATATTGGGGTTAACACAGTGAGACCATAGAATCACATTGCGTCACCTACACCTCACACAGTTAGCACAAGTATCATATGTTGTTTATATTGGAGTTACAGCTACCCATACCATTTTCCTGCAAGTGTCAAAACAGACAAAGAAAAAGACTGATTTAAGCAAATATAGGAACCTTCTTTGAACATAAAAGAATGGTGTTTCATCCATGCAATAAGCCTGAATCTCAGTCTCTCTTCTTGCATTGCACACCTTTGGAGATTTCGTACCCCAGAGTTGCTGGCAGACACATTACTACTCCCAAAACTCTCCAATATGTGACTGGGAAAATTCTGAACCTATGAAACCCGAGGCAGCCTTTAGAAATCGATTCACAGGTTACTGTAGAGAGACCAATAAAACCACTCTACCTGCACTGGCCAAAGAAAACCAATGCAATATGCCAAGGTTCTTGGACATCTCTCAGCCCTTTTCTCTCCCAGGTCTTAACAACAACAAACCTGTACAAAGAACATACATATCCACCTCACATAGGGGAAGGATATGTGATAAACCTGAAGGTGTCTCACCCGCTAGTCCCCGGGGATCTGCCATCCAGGTGGTCGGGACACGGCCATCGCTTTTGGATCCAGTTCCTGGGGGAGGACCAGTGTGGGAGTATCACCTGGATGTGGCGTCTTCTGGGAGTGAAAGTGGAACACCGAAGGGTGAGACGTGGTATCCCCTTTCTTGTAACACCTTTTCCTCCTCCTACCAGGTAAGATACCTACAAATTCAACCCCCCCTTTTCCAACACAAACACTTTCTCACGGACAGTTCATCGTGAGTGACAACAGACTACCACCAGAGCTGTATACCTGATACGTCCCAATGCAAGGGTCAGGCAGAGTCAGGCAATTACTGATAATTACACACACCTGACTTCCATCACACTTCCCCACATGGATAAAAGATGGAGCATGAAAGCACACCCTGAGGAAGGCCAAACACACGAGCAGGCAGCAATTCCGACATGGCGGTTTAAACAAATAAGAAAGGTGGCAAGACCGGAGAGGACGACCAGAAGGGATTTACCCATGCCCTTTTCAACAAAGGACTGGGACTTTCAAGAAGCCTCAAGGGAAAGAAACTTAAGACCAGGAATTATAGCAGCCGAGCGGTGTAGCGTGTGTCAAAGGTACATGGGACCCCCACATTAATAGCCAAGGTGGGGAGAAACGATTGCCACTGTGGTACTGTCCTTGACTCCGACAGCAAAGCAACACTGAGTTCAGCACAGCCCGTGAGTTGAGGAAACTGATAGAAGACCGGACTGTGTTATGCTCAAGGTTGCAAGCGGCAACATTGTATGAAGAAAGGAAATCTTTGAACTTTATGAAACCAAACTAGTTACCAGATACAGAGTGGTCCGGTGCCACGTGGGTGCTCTCTCAAAGGTCTCTGTTGGTGCCCTCATCCCTGAGCGGGTAAGAATTGCTGAAACCTTGAAATCAAAGTGGTCATGCAACGGGTTAAGTTGAATCCTGTGCACATTCGAAAGTCTTCGATCGTATGTGAATTGAAATTTGTCTTTGCCCGGCTGAGTAGGACTGATTGTCGAAAAGGGGTCTGAGCCTGGAAGAGAGAAATCCAGGGTGAACAGTAACTCACCCGAGAAAATATTGTTGTGGCAAGTGTGAACCTGACTGAGGGATGCCTACAAACTAAAATTGGTCTGAGCCTGGCTGAGGGGGACTAATGGTATAATAGGGGATCTGAGTCCGGAAGAGGGGGATCTCAGGAGAATAGTAACACAGCCGAGAAGATATTGTTATGGCAAATGTGAACCCGACTGAGGGATGCCTGCGAACTGAAGCTGTTCTGAACCGGACTGTCACAATCACACTTTAAAGGAAAGGAAGAGAGCTCGACACTCTCCCCCGAACCACGGAAGCCGAATGAACTCGACCCTCCCACTGTGGTTGGCACAGACGCCTGAGATATAAAACAGGTCGCCATGTGGTAGCCAATGGGGGGAGGAGGGGTTAGGGAGAGGTTGTGGATAGGATGGGGAATTAAGGAACACCGGAAAAAGGGTAAGGAATTCCTACTTTGGATGGGACAGGGGAAGCACCAGGAAAGAACCCTACTCTGTCCAGCATGTAACACTGTCCACGTAAATAACCTGACTTCCTATCTAGTACACCTTAATACGTGTACTAACCCCTGTTGGTTCACAATAAAACACAACCAACATGATGAAAACAAACATTAGGAAAACTTCCCATCATGATAAACAAGACACATGGCCCTTTTGGGCAGCAAAGCAACATATAGCAACATAAATGATTTCCCTCCTACACTAGTTTACTGCATCAGTGAAGATTTGGTGAACTTGGTAAACGTAATGTCCATGTATCATATTGAGTCTTTTGTCAGTAAATAGTTTGTTACTCATAGAGACCCATTAAAGATGCAGATTCACTATTGCTTGATACACACTAGGTTTGCCCAGCACAACCGTAAATGAGTGAACACCCTGGATGTTCCAACGCAGCAGTACATGAGCACATACACTGTGTTTTCTCAGCACAACATTCCAAAAAACATTCGCCACTACTTATCTTATGTCTGGGAGCCCCTCAGGACTTCCCAGACGAAATGCGACCCGCTGTAAATCACTCCCAACAATGTAAGCAATCACCGTGCATTTCTCCGTACTTATCTTTGGTCTGGGGAGCCCCACGGGACTTCCATGACAATGACCGTAAAGCCGTGATCCTTATCAGCACTCTCCTGCTCCTTCCGAAATGCGGCCGTCTGTCATGCAGTCCTGCTCTCCATCGTTCCTCTCCGCACGCGGCCGGTATGCCTCCAAGGTGAATCAGAATAAGCCACACCTGCACGCTGCCGTTACCAGTTAATATGCTGCCCTTAATCCCAGACAGCTGGCCAAGCACGCGTGTGTCGAACTACACGCAGACCCAGAGAATGCTGGGAATTGTAGTTTCTAGACCTTCCCAGCTTAAGAGGCATATCTAAACACTCCTCGTCTTTGCCAGCCCTGAGTCGTGACATTACCTCCCCTCCCAGGGCTCCTCCCAGGACTTGCTTTACCCGGATGTCGTACATGAAATTGTTTAACCAACCTGGGAGCATGGACATCTCGTGCTGGTTCCCAAGAACAATCCTCAGGTCCGTAAACTTCCCATTGCACCAAATACCATAATTGTTGATATCTTCTTCTGGAATCCACAATACGCCTTACTTCATATTCCGTTTGTCCTTCTCTCACTATGGCTGGAGGCTTTTTCGTCGTCGTTCCAGGAGCTGCAGGTTTAAGCAAAGACACATGGAACACCGGGTGTATAGGTAAAGTCTTTGGCAAACGCAATTTCATAGCTGTAGATGACACACATGTAACGATTGAATAAGGTCCAATAAATCTAGGCATACATTTACGAGATCCTACTATAGATAGATTCTTGGTTGATAACCAAACTCTGTCTCCTGTCTTATAGCGAGGACTCTCCTGTCTGTGTTTGTCAGCGTGTCTTTTATAGGTTTCTTTAGCCTGTTCCAAATGCATGCGCGCTTTCTGTCTGATCTTAAGAAGCAACTGTTTACGTCCTTGTAAAACTGGTACATTCTCTACTTCAGGTAAATGTTCTGGTATCATGTTCTGCTCATGTCCAAATAAACATTCATTGGGGGACATACCCAAGGAAGTGTGCAGCGTGTTGTTATATGTAAACTCTGCCAACCATAATGCCTGCACCCAAGACTCTCAGCCATCCCCCAAATAGGCCCGCAAGTATTGTTCAAGTGTTTGATTTACTTGTTCTGTCTGCCCATCGGTTTGAGGGTGGTAACTGGTAGATAAGGCACAGTTGATTCCCAACATGCGACAGAAAGCTCGCCAAAACTTTGATGTAAACTGTGGACCTCTGTCCGAGACAATACTCTTGGGCAACCCGTGTAATCTAACTACATGTTGAAGGAACAACTCTGCTAACTTGCCTGCTCCAGGTATTCCTTCACAAGGAATGAAATGAGCTTGCTTGGACAGAAAATCCACCACTACCCAAATGGTGTCAAACTGCTTATCAGGTGGAAGGTCTGTAATAAAATCCAGAGATATGTGTGTCCATACTTTCTCAGGTGTGGGTAATGGTTGTAATAACCCTCTCTTTTTCACATGATCTGCTTTACTCCTCATGCAATTTTCACATTGTAATAAATATTTGCCCACATCCTGCCTCAAAGTAGGCCACCAAAAGTATTTTTCCAACATGGTTTGCATTTTCCTTTGCCCAGTGTGTCCCGCTAATGGAGAATTATGACACCAATATAGGGCTTTTCCCTGTATTTCCTTAGTAGGTAAAAACAATCGATCTTGATGGCACGGTAACCCCTGCCTCACCTTCCTTGTCGGATGACTGGCCTGCCACTTATGGATTTGTCGGGGGGGAAGAGCCTTCTTGACTTCATCAATTACATTTTTTGTAATAGCTCCAATGACTTTTTCTGGAGGAATAATTGCTCTTACTTCACTCACCACACTCTCCAAATTTTGCTGCTTAGACAATGCGCCTGCCTTGCCATTATTCTTTCCTGGTCTGAATGTCACCACCAAATTAAATTCATTAAAGTATTGAGACCAGCGTAATTGCCTGGGACTAAGTTTATGAGCAGTCTTAAAGTATTGCAAGTTCTTGTGATCCGTTACAACCACCACCTGATGCTTAGCCCTCAACCAATAGGTAATGCCTCCATTCTAAAAAGGCTGATCGGATAGCCAGCAATTCCTTGTCCGTGATAGAATAATTCTGTTCACACCCTGATAGTTTTCTAGAATAGAAGGCCACTGGGTGCCATACCCACTCCTTATCCTTCTGTGACAAAATTGCCCCTATCGCCAGATTACTAGCATCTGTCTCCACTTGAAAAGCTTCATTGGTCTCTGGGTGTTTCAACACTGGTGCAGTAGTAAAAGCGATCTTTAATTCCTGAAAAACCTTTTCTGCTTCAGGACCCCAAATGAATGGTGTTGCTTTCTTGAGAAGATGAGTAATTGGCGTTACTAATGCTGAGAAATTACTAATAAAATGCTGATAGAAATGTGCAAATCCTAAAAATGATTGGATGTCCTTGATGCATTGTGGTGATGGCCAATCTGTCACAGCCTGTACCTTCTTGGCATCCATCACTACACCCTCTGGAGTTAGTATGAACCCCAGAAATTCCACTTGCCTAGTGTGAAAAGCACATTTCTCCAGTTTTACACAAAGCTGATACTCCTGCAGCCTCTGAAGCACTGCCCTCACATGTTGAACATGCTGTTCCTCTGAAACTGAATAAATCAAAATATCATCAATGTACACTATAACAAATACATCAATAAAGTCCCTCAACACTTCTTGCATAAAGAATTGAAATGCCGCAGGAGCATTGAATAATCCAAACGGCATAACCAAGTATTCAAACAATCCAAATTTTGTCCGAAATGCCGTCTTCCACTAATCCCCCTCTTTTACTCTTATCAAGTGGTATGCTCCTCTTAAATCCAATTTAGTGTAAATTTTTGCCGCCCGCACCTGATCCAGTAACACTGAAATTAGAGGCAATGGAAACCTATTCTTAATGGTTACCTTGTTCAAGGCGCGATAGTCAATACAAGTGCGTAATGTCCCCTCTTTTTTGGAACAAAAAACAAAGGAGAAGAGACCGGGGACGTGGAATGTCTAATGAATCCCTTCTCTAACATTTCTTCCAAATACTCTCTTAAGTGTTTATTTTCTGTCTCTGTAAGGGCATAAATTCTACTGCAGGGTAGCTTCGTCCCCTCCTCCAATTCAATGACAGAATCATAAGGTTGATGGGGAGGTAATTGTTCTGCCCCTCTTTTGTCAAATACCTTGGTGAACTCTCGATATTGCAGGGGAAGTTCTGCTTCCACGGCTCCCACCAATTGCGCTCTGCTATCCTGTTTAACTAACCACGCTGTGAGTCCCACTTCTGGTAACATGTGTTCTTTACACCTCTGTTCATCAAACTCTACTGTCTGTTTTTCCCAATCAATCTTTGGATTGTGTTGCACTAACCAAGGCATTCCCAAAATCAAACCAAACTGTGGTGCAGCTATCAAATCAAAAGTAATGTCTTCATTGTGACCTGATGTAAATGTCATCCACAACTTTTGTGTTTGTTAACACCCAGAGGTTTCTAAGCGTGGATCTGGGGATCGAACCTGTGTTGCTCCATGTCGCCTTGCTTCCAAGGCGAGCACGTTGCCCCTAAGCTATCCTCCCGAGATACACAAACTAAATACACGGTGCAAAGGAGTTGTCTGCTCAGCAGGTTCTTCCTCTCAGAGTTTAAAACACAAACTTCTAAATGGTGCAAATATAAACAAAGTTTCACAGTGGCAAAGTTCTCTGGACCAAAAAAAAAAGACGAAGTTCTTACTCAAAATGTTGACGCCAAGAGAATGGTTTCTTTCTCCTGTCTCACTCCGGCTTCTCACTGTGATACACACGTCAGAGGGAATGTCTTTTTCATCAAGCTTAAATTAGGCTTCTTACAATGTCAAGAGGCTGCCTTCCTTCTCTTGACTTCGCTCAGGCAGTTCTCACAATACCAGGGAGGATGCTTCCTTTCCAGTGGACTCCTCTTCACAATACCAGGGAGGATGCTTCCCTTGCCTTGGTTGCTTCTTCTCTCACCTTGCTTTCAAATCTCTGGGGTATGGGTCCCAATCCTGTAAGTTTCTCTCGTGATAGTGTGGCTGACTTGGTTCACTGTCCTGCCCAGTAGTGGGACTGTTTTGTAGAGGAGAAGTCAAGTACCTCCTACCAAAAGCTCTCTCCCCCATGTTGCCTATATGTTGGGAAATGGAAATTGAAACACATGCAGTACCAGCGAGGATGCCTGTACCACAAAGAATCCTTGAAACAAGGTATCCACTGAGAAAACCCTATATGCATTCACAAAGCTATGATGGTATTCTGGATAAAGTCCCGGAAGAAGCGCGAGAGTGAGTGAAAAAGAAAACTGGTGACGTCATGTCGAGAAGAACTGACGCACCCAGAAAAGATTCATGAAGCAAAAGAATATGAACATTCTATGAGATCTGAAGAGGAGGTGTTGAAGATGAGCAACATTTCGGGCTCAAAATGAAGATGCTCATACTAAAGAAACGCTGAAGAAGATGCAGAATCTGTTTACACTTGTACAGGTGCAGTAATGCAAGTAGACAACGTTATCATAAGGCTGGCTACGTAGTGAATAGTTTGCAGCGATGCACCAAAATATATTCATAGGAATGTATAGAACCTGGATGTTCCACGATGCACTTTAGCAAGACTTAAAACCCTATGTTTGGAAAGGGTTTTCAGTGTGGCGCAGTTGGAAAACAGCTAATGGCGAAGGAGAAATTCAAGAAAGGCTTGGCTGGCCCAGCACCAAGAAGTCAAGGCCAGCGTGAGCCTGGTTGTCCATCCAGTAGTTACATGAACGTGGGAAAGAAACAAACTTCTGTTTGAGGTGGAAAGGAAAAACACCAAAGGCATCAAGAGTTCCTAATTCAATAGTATTAAATGCAGCAAAGTGCTCGAAAATGCACTCTCCAGTCACATGTCAGATCAAAGTAGACATTGCGTCGAGCTACACCGAAACCAAGAAGATACTCAATTTTATTCTCAGGCACAGAGAACTTTTGCAAGGCCAAGTTCAAAGCCTTAATTGACTGGCAGACTGCAAGTGTGATGATAGATGTTGGGCTAGTTAGGAGGGGAAGCATGATCATGCCGACCCTCCCTGCACCTGGAGTGGTAGCCTGCGTGCTGCTAGCGTGTGAAATATTCCAGAACGATACAAGGGTGCCACACCAAATGTAGAGGGCCACATATCAAAGAGCCCTATAGTTTGTGTAACTAATGGATCGTCGTATATTTTGTGACGATAAAGATGACTTGCGCTAGAGGAGGGCTTAGTTGTCCACCTGATTTTAGAGACCCAATCACTTCCCCCATCAGTATGGAACGTATACTTAGATGTTCTCTTTAAGCCTATCACATTCCCAAGTAGGTTTTAGTAGTTTCCCATGTAGTGTGACGTCACATATGAAGAGTTTTGACTATAAAAGTTGTGTTTTTTATAGAATGCATTGAGAGAAACCGAGCAAACGTCCATTGATGTCCATTGTAACTCCCTGTTTTAGATCATGGCAAATAAAACAGACAAAGTTTTGCCAACTTCTGTCGGTTTGATTATTGATGTTTGAGTAAATTCTGCATCCCTATCCATCTCTAAGTATTGCTACCTGTTATGACTTGATGGTCGTGTAGATGATGATACCTCCGTCTCCAAGTACCACACGAGCAAAATAGCAATATTACTGCTCGTGCAATCTTTGAGGCCACAGGTGTAGAGTACTGTCAGCCTGGAACCAGGAACGCCGGAAGAACCCCCCTGACCACTGCAAGGCAAGCAACCAGGTTAGGCAATGAAAGCAATCCCAATCAGAGCAATACAATATCACTACAGAAGGCTTACCCAATGCAGGTGACAGGGTACCCAGGGTGAGGAGAATGGGCAGGGGTTTGCAGTAGTCGATGGCAGTAGGCGACAGTTGTTACACAGGATGGCACTCTAGATGGTAATAACACCTGATGCAGCAGGAAAACGTGAGCCAAAATACAAAGACAGGAGAGTCAAAATCAGTCCAGGAAACAATCCGAGGTCAGAACACCCAGAGGTAATGTCAAATGCAGAGGATAATCCAATAACAATTCCAATGGAAAGCCGAGGTCAAAAATCTGAGTAAGCCAAAAAATATTGCAGAGGTACCAAGGGAAGTCGAAGAGGAGTCCGAGGAGCAGTCCGTGGTCGAGGCAATTAAGAGAAGCAAAATCCGTGAGAACGCCAAACAGTACTAATGAAAGCAGCTGTGAAGCGCTGATTGTGAGTCAGTACGTTCCTTTTGAATGCGAGGGTGATCACATGATGGAATCACGTGACAATGCTCCGTGCACCGTGGACTGTTTCATTATGTGGAGCTCGTTGACACGTGACGCATGCTCCGCGTCTCGCCGTTCCAACCAGGCCCCTTCCTGGTCACTTGGCAATTCGCGTGACGAGCCTAGTAATGCTGGTAACACGGGTGCATTGTGGCAAGACGCCACGGCATTCGCCAATGTAGGAAAGGGGACAGCATTGGGCTTACTGGATGCAGTTTCTTCTAAGAGTGCCAAGTGCCATTGCCCACTCGCCGTTGGCAGGCCTGCATAGGTAAGTGGGTCAGTGTTTGTTTGGTAACCTGAAGTGTTTGTTGTTTCGCTAACGGGGATGTGATAGAGCCCCCCCTCAAAGGCCCACGACCCCGTGGGCTGGAAGGGTGATCCCTATGGAAACGAGCCACCAACAGCGGGGCATGGACATCAGAAGAGGGAACCCAACACCGGTCCTCTGGACCATAACCCAACCAGTCTATTAAGTACTGCAAACGTCCCCTACAGAGACGTGAACCCAGAATGGCGCTGATCTCGAACTCATCATGGGAGACCACAGATACAGGAGCAGGAGGAGAGACAATGCGAGTCAGATCAGGGCATGGCTTAAGTAGCGAGGTATGGAAAACCGGGTGCAATCTCCAGTTAGAGGGGACAGCGAGGCGATAAGCCACCGGGTTCAGGACCTTGGACACCCGATACGGGCCGACAAAACATGGGAGCAATTTACGGCAACCCGGTATGTGCAAATGGCGTGTGGACAACCAAACCTGCTCACCCACACAGTAAGCAGGGGCAACCGTCCTCTTCCTGTTAGCAGCCGCCCTCATGGATGCCTGGGCTTCCCGGAGATGGACGAGAGTCTGGGCATGGACTGAGGCCAGATCATGGGCACAAGCGTTAACAGTAGGACTACTGGTGGGGGCAAAATCGGGAAACGGTAGGGTGTGTGGGTGTTGGCCATAAAGGGAGTAGAACGAGGAAAAACCAGTAGAGGAAAGTAGGGCATTGTTGTATGCAAACTCCGCAAGGTGAAGCGAGTTAAGCCAGGTGTATTGGAACTGAAGGGATAAACAGCGTAAGTACTGCTCTCAGGACTGGTTTACCCTCTCAGTCTGCCCGTCGCTCTCAGGATGGTAGGCGGAGGAAAAGCATGCATCGATGCCAAGGAGCTTGGTAAGGGCCAACCAAAAACGGGATGTGAATTGTGAACCATGATCTGACACAATAACTTGTGGCAAGCCGAACAGACAAAAGACAGACCTGAAGAACATCCGGGCGAGGGAGGGAGCAGAAGGAATACGGTTACGGGGCACAAAACGTGCCATCTTGGTGTAGGAATCTACTACAACCCAAACTGTATCGTAGCCTTGTGTACGGGGTAAGTCAGTGATTAGGTCCATCGAGACCGTATGCCAAGGCCTTGGAGGTATGGGCAGTGGTTGTAACAACCCTAGTGTGCGACCCTTTCGGGTTTTACACTGGGCACATACTGAGCAGGTATTCACTCATGTTTCCACGTCACGTCGCATCGATGGCCACCAGCACCAGCGTTTTAGCAGATCTAAGGTGCGTCGCTGCCCTGGGTGACCGTTCATGAGTGCGTTGTGGGGCCAATCCAGGGCTTGATTGCGGGTGTCGCTAGTGGGCAATAACAGTTTCCCTTGTATGAAAGGCAACCCATCCTGAAAAACCGGATCCCACTCAGTCAATGCCTGAGGATGTTGTAATACCCACTGGCGAATTGCGGATAACATGGGTTGCAAGGGAGTGCAAGCACATACTACGTGTCCTTTGTCTAACAGTGTGTCTGGAAACGACAGAAGAGATACCCCTTCAGGTGAACGGGAAAAGGCGCCCGCCTTACCGTGAACCACCCCCGGCCTGTGTTTCACCACGAAATCATAAGCTGCAAAGAATAGGTGCCAGCGGACCTGTCTGCTGTTAACGCATTTACCTTTACTGAAGACAAGGACGCAAAATCAGGGCAGCGCAAGTCACTGGACTGATTGCTGCATTCTCAAACAAGCAGGGCGGATATACGCTCTGGGGGACACGGCACCTTTACATCCAAGTGTTTGTACCCATGATCACCTATGGACTTGAGGCCCTTCTCTTTTTTGATTTAGCTTGGCTTCAAGTGATGGAAGGTAAATTCTGGCGTTGGATATTAGGATTGTCCCCAGGAGTACCAATGGCTTTGATAAGACTAGAAATGGGTCTTCCATCATTAAAAGCAATTGTACTCAAAAAGAGAGCCAGATTCTATCTAAAGATGACTAGTGGCTGCTCTAATCCCCTATTGTCTGTGATACATCAGGAAGTGGTCAAAAAACATACCACATCACCTCTATTCAAATTAATGTCAACATTTCTTGCTGATATAGGTTGGACACATTGAGGGGCAGCTTATACTAAGGAAGTTCAAAACGCACTTGGGAAAAGGGTGGACCTTTCGGATTGGCTCGAGAACTGTGCGCATCTGAGCACCCTAAAAACCTATCAATTCATCAAATATAGATTGTACACTTTTATGAAGCCGCAAGCATATTTGAACCTCTGCCCTACGAAAAGACTCAGACGTTTTATCATTCTGTTTAGATTGGAACAACTGCCTACTCTGAGGAATTTGGGAGCCAGGGAAAATATTCCTGTTCATGAGCGAATTTTCCGCCTATGTAAGTTACCAGAATGCCTGGAGACAGCTAAACCTCTCCTTACGGAATGTCTGACATTAACTAGTACAATAGCATTATGCCTTGCCGAATTTGTTCACAACCCTTTAACCATCTGTGAAATGTTATTTTGGCTATATTGCACAAACACCTGCAATATGCATTTGTTCATAGCCCTCTATAATATAGCCCACGGGGAAAGGGCGCGGGGTGTTTGCGTCCCGCAGGGGGACATTGGATTGGCCTAGGAGGGTCCCTGTACTTTGGCCACGCCCCCCCACTACTTCCCCTGGACATTGAAGGCCGCGCGGGGTGTTTGCGTCCCGCAGGGGTGTTCGCGGGCCGCAGAAGGGAAGCGTTACACCACCTGTAAACCTGCTAAAATGACACGCCAACATTGAACAGTGGGAGGTTGGAGTTTGAAGCTGCTGCACACCGTATGGAAGTTGCTGCTGTTTGCTGTCTACAAAGGAGGTAACCTAGGTGTCATATCCCTCCTGGTGTCATCCCTGCCCTATTTCTGAAAACCATTTTTTGAGGCCTTTATGCCGGACCACCCTGTTCAAGACACTGGGGGGACCCCAGCCCCTGTACCCCTTGTGTTTTTTGGTCCTGAGCTTGGCCCGGGCCCCCCTCCCGGTGCCATGAGGAAAATCAGACAGCTAAAGAGGAATCTGAAAGCGGGTCCCACAGCTGCTTTGACAACACATTGTGTACCAGGTACCACCCACGAGATCAGAGCACCCATAGCTTTTGGGGATGCCCACCTCCTGATCAACAAGATCCGTCATTTTTTGGGTAGTCCAAGGGTAGAGCCCTCCCCGTTAGCCGCACGGAGCATGGTTGTTTTGTCTCCGGGCCCCGGCTGGACAATCCCATTTGCTCAACTCCTGTTGGCCCCGTTACACAATCTGTACAATCTGTACAGCCTCTGGAAGGGTTCCTCCCTGCCCAAAGGGGCAATCCCTCCTCAAACTCCCACAATAGTTTGTGGAGCGATATATCCTCGCCTACAAGCTCAGGGGCTAGCCCCCCTTTGGTGTGTCCCCACTTCGGTCGGTCGAGGTCACTAACCAAAAACACCTGCTGTTAGTAACCATAAGCCCAACTTGATCTCTGACCGACACATCGAGGAAGCGCCCTTGCATAGGGGGTGTGGGTAGACCCAAGTTCTGGCGGACCTGGCCATCATCAAGGATCTGTTATTCACCCTGCTAGAGGCCCAAAGGAAGGGAGGCGGAATTGTTCAAGAGGAGGAGCCCATGATCACCACCCTAGCAGATGAAGGGCGCAAGTGCCTACCCCTGGAAAGTCCCATGGATTGTCTACCTGTAGAGGTCACCCTGGTATTGACCACCCCCAAAGGGACTGCCGTTGACCAAATTCAGGCACAGGCCTCGGCCCCCATGGACTCCGACTGCACCGAATCCAATGCCCAGGGTTCATGGAAGTCGGGGGTTCAGCACAAGCTGCCGGAACCAGGAAAATCCAATTGCAAAATAGTCTTTCTCCAGGGGGTGCCCAAACTGGCAGTAGACAAGCCAGAGCCAAGGGACGCTCTACTCAACAAATGCCTATTTTGGCTGAAAACCACCGGAGGCTTCCCGTTTGTATGTAGAGAGGCTTTGGCGGGGTGCAGCAGAATTACCAGTATGGGCAAAAACTCCCTGGACAGTATCAAATTGTCATTTTGGGACCGTAGCACAGCGTACAGGGTTTTGGGAGGTTGTGGACGGGCAGGCCAGTCATCGAAGAGTGGGATTTCAATCAGTATGCCCCCCTTTCTCAGCTCTGTCGCCCCTGTTAGATCTGCCATAGTAAAGTCTGGGGTCTTTCCTAGAAACAACCTCCTCTCAGGTTCAAATTTGACTGTCTTAGGCCCGAGGCGCCATAGGGGTTGGAGGAGGCAAGGGGTTGGTGGGACCTGACTATGGGCCCAAAGATCAGTTTAGGGTTTCCATTGGAGGGGGTGGATTGTTTGTATTGCTCCATAGTTTTCCTTGCTGCCGATTCTTTGTAACTCTGTATCAGAACTGTATTCTTATTTTTAGAAATGTTTTTGTAGGATGCACTTTGATGGTCTTTTTTGGCCGAATAAAGTTGTTTGACTGACTAATATATGGCTAGAAATTGAATTAAAGTTGGGCCTTCTGATTTGAATAATTTGAGCACTGTAATGTGAAGAAAATCTATGTCATTTTGGAACTTGCTACTGGAATACTATAAATTTGCTCAATATATGATTTTGATGTGAGAAGTCTTGTAAATATGTACTTTATCGTTCAATATGTACATATTTGCCTAACACTTGGGGTAAAGATGACAACAATATTGTTTATATCTAATGTCAAATTTGATATATTAACATCTGCTTATTTAAATTTTAAATTTACTTTGCTGAATATTATTCGTTTACTGCTTTTATTGTTACTGTTAACGCATTTAAGCGATGATAGATCTTGCAGGTTCTTGTGATTGGTGTAAACAACTGTCTGGTGTTTGGCCCCCAGGAGGTGGTGTCTCCAAACCTGAAAAGCGTCTTTTATGGCAGGGAGCTCCTTTTCAGTAACCGTGAAGTGTGTTTCGGTCAGCGTGAATTTCCTAGAATGATAAGCCACTGGGTGTAGCTGGCCAGTAGTTGGACAAGGCTGGGAAAGAACTGCACCCAGCGCAAACGAGGATGCATCTGCCTCCATGATGAAAGGGAGCTACGGATCCGGATGTTGTAGGACCTGATCTGTGGTAAAGGAGGTTTTTAGGGAATCGAATGCCACCTGATGGTCAGTAGACCATTTGAAGGGTACAAGAGGACTAGTCAAGGCTGTTAGTGGGGCAACAATGGAAGAAAAATTGGCAATGAAACGCTGGTAGAAATTCGCAAATCCTAAAAAGGACTGCAGTTGCTTGAGTGTTCCCGGGACCGGCCAATCCGTGATAGCACAGATTTTTGACTGGTTCATCGCCAACCCCCAGGGTGAGATATGAAACCCCAGGAATTCAACCTCCTTTGTGTGAAACATACATTTCTCAAGTTTTGCAAATAAAGCGTTTTTTCTGAGTCGTGATAACACTTCCCTGACGTGAACGACGTGTTCCTCACGTGTGAGGGAGAACACTAGTATATCACCTAATATACCACAACATAGGTGTCCAGGATGTCACTAAACACGTCATTTATAAAACGCTGGAAAGTAGCCGGGGCATTACATAAGCCGAAGGGCATCACAGTATATTCAAACGGGCCCTGGCGAGTGCAGAATGCTGTTTTCCACTCGTCCCCACGGCGCATGCGAATCAGGTTGTATGCCCCCCGGAGGTCTAGCTTGGTGTATATGGAAGCATGGGTTAGTTTATCTAAGAGGGTAGCGGGATGGGGTAGCGGTTGTTTATGGTGACTGAGTTTAACCGCCTGTAGTCCACACAGGGACGAAGGTCCCCCTCTGTTTTAGGAACGAAAAAGATGGGACTGGCTGCGGGTGAGGAGGAGGGTCTGATGTGGCCCAGGTGTAAGGCGTGTTGGATGTACTCTTTCAGAGCTGATTATTCTGATGGTGACATGGAATAGATACGGCCTTTGGGAATCGATGCTTCAGGAATCAGATCAATGGGGCAGTCGTACAGTCTATGAGGTGGCAAACCCTCAGCTGATGCTTTATTGAACACTACGTGGAAATCATGATAAACCGATGGTACACCAGACAAGGCTGCCCCCACCGTATGTGACATCTCAGATGGCCTGTCCTCCCCTATGGTTAAAGAACCCAATGCCCCAAGAGCTCTTGCAGGGTTGGTAACACCCTCTTCATCCACCAAACAATAGTGCTGACAAACTTCAGATTCAAAGGAAACCTGTCCTGTACCCCAGTTTATAAGTGGGTTATGTTTCCTCAACCATGAAATGCCCAATATTATTCCGAACTGTGGTGTTGATATAAGGTCAAAGGACAGTGTTTCCTTGTGGGTACCCTGGATGATCACTTCCATAGGAGCGGTCTGTTGTTTGATCAGACCGGAAAGGAGGGAGGAGCCGTCGACGGCCTGTACTGGTTCGGGGTGTAGTTTGGTTATCAATGGAAGATTCAATACATTGGCCATTGTGATGTCTATGAAACATCCGGTAGCCCCTGAATCTATGACGATGTGTACTGAGTGTGAGCACTCCCTGGTAGGGTGTAATAGGGCCTGGACTATGACTGGTCTAACAGGACCAAAGGTCGGGATGGTCTTGGAGGAGTTCTGTAACAAGCTCGCCTTATCCCCCGTTCTCAAGGGCGAGCTTTCTGAAAACCCGAGTTCCTGTTCTTTGGGCGACAAGGACACTTTTTTTACATAATGACCATTTCGGCCGCAATAGAAGCAGGCATTGTCTGTCCTTCTGCGTTCACGCTCAGTTTGAGTGATGGGGCTGCGTATCCCTCCTACTTGCATGGGTTCACTGGTGTTTTCTGGGGAAGAAAGGGATTGATTGACAGAAAGGCCGGCTTCTGCCCAACGCTCGGTTCTCCGGGCGTCTACCTGAAGTGCTAATTCTACCAGGTCAGAAAGAGGCCAGGAGAGATGGGACAACCGAGAGGGCATCCTTCATAGCACTACACAAACCCCGATAGAATACTACAGCTTTTTCATTCTCGGGCCAAGAAGTTTCTGCGGCTAACTAGTTAAACCGCGTGATGTATTCTATCAGGGTTTGTCAGCCCTGAGCTAGATCCAGTAATTCTAGATCCCGGGACTGAGCTTTATACTTGGTATCAAATAATTTTGCCATCTCACTCACCAGGAGGTCAAAATCGTAGAGGGCCGGGTGATCATTTTCTAGGAGGGGGTTCGCCCAGGTAGCTGCTATGCCTGTCAGATGGGAAAGCAGAAAAGCTGCTTTGGTGGTTGAGTCGTGGAAAGCCTGGGGTAGACAGAGAAAGTGGAGCTTGCACTGGTTGATAAATGTACGATACTTTCTGGGATCGCCCTGATTTCTCTCTGGCGCTACTAAAGGGAACGGGGTAGGGAGAACCACGGGAACCAGTGGTGTGGGAGGTATGGAGGGACCCGGGTTTGGGGGTGTGGGATCGCTGAACTCGGAATCTGCCGGTAGTGGGTGGCGGGCGCTTTGTAAAGAGTCCAGGCAATGGTGAATGCCAGTTGTGGCAGCAGCCATGTCCATTCTAAGGGCTGTGACGGCTTGCATTAGAGCGGCCACGGGGTCCCCGGCAGAGGGTTCCATCATCCGGACGACCAAAAAGAGGCTTCACAGTCTGTTATGACTTGATGGTCGTGTAGATGATGATACCTCCGTCCCCAAGTACCACACAAGCAAAATAGCAATATTACTGCTCGTGCATCTTTTAGGCCACAGGTGTAGAGTACCGTCAGCCTGGAACCAGGAACGCCGGAAGAACCCCCCTGACCACTTCAAGGCAAGCAACCAGGTTAGGCAATGAAAGCAATCCCAATCAGAGCAATACAATATCACTACAGAAGGCTTACCCAATGCAGGGGACAGGGTACCCAGGGTGAGGAGAATGGGCAGGGGTCTGCAGTAGTCGATGGCAGTAGGCGACAGTTGTTACACAGGATGGCACTCTAGATGGTAATAACACCTGATGCAGCAGGAAAATGTGTGCCAAAATACAAAGACAGGAGAGTCGAAATCAGTCCAGGAAACAATCCGAGGTCAGAACACCCAGAGGTAATGTCAAATGCAGAGGATAATCCAATAACAATTCCAATGGAAAGCCGAGTTCAAAAATCAGAGTAAGCCAAAAAATATTGCAAAGGTACCAAGGGAAGGCAAAGAGGAGTCCGAGGAGCAGTCCGTGGTTGAGGCAATCAAGAGAAGCAAAATCTGTGAGAACGCCAAACAATACTAATGAAAGCAGCTGTGAAGCGCTGATTGTGAGTCAGTGCATTCCTTTTGAATGCGAGGGTGATCACATGATGGAATCACGTGACAATGCTCCGTGCACCGTGGACTGTTTCATTACGTGAAGCTCCTTGACACGTGAGGCATGCTCCGCGTCTCCCCGTACCAACCAGCCCCCTTCCTGGTCACGTGGCGATTTGCGTGATGAGCCCAGTAATGCCGATAACTCGGGTGCAGTGTGGCAAGACGCCACGGCATTCGCCAATGTAGGAAAGGGGACCGCATTGGGCGTACTGGATGCAGGTTCTTCTGAGAGTGCCAAGTGCCGTCGCCCACTCACCGTCGGCAGGCCTGCATAGGTAAGTGGGACAGTGTCTGTTTGGTAACCTGAAATGTTTGTTGTTTCGCTAACGGGGACGTGACACTACCTCATCTTAAAGGGCCCTAGGTCTATGGGTTCAGTTTCTTTTCTGATAGTGTGGCAGACCTGGTTCATTATCCTACCAAGTACTGCGATTATGAAGACGACTGACAATGGTAATCTTCATTCAGGGCGGGCCCCAGACCCGCCTTCCATGGTTTCTTTCTTGGCGGCTCGAGAAGGTTACTTTGCTTCCCAGAGCTTCCCTTCTTCTCGTGTTTGGCTGGGTCAGGGTATTCTGCTACTCCCTTCTGCCCCTTCCAACCTCCCCAGTAACCCCTCTACCTTCAGGATCTCTCTCAGTAGTTTTTGTTCGGTCTTGGGGTCTTCGTGCTTCAGTTTTGGGATTCTGCAGTCTTACCCCCTTTTCTGGTGTGCTGCGGCAGCTCTTAGCATTTGGCTCAACTGGTTCCCCCAGGGAGGGTTAGGATCTCTGTCAGGCCCTTTGACAAGGGGTTCTTCTGGGCTCACCACAGTCTTCAGCACTTTGCCGGCGGACAAAAGGTCCTCCTCCTTCTGACAGAGCCTCTGGTCCACAGCTTCTCAAGGAAGAGCTTCTCTCATACTTCTTGAGTCTGTCTTCCCTCATATACTGGCTCTGGCCAATAGGACTTGGGAAGACATTAGACAGCTTAACCTGGTTACTACAAGTAATCCTTGTGCCTCCACACTTCTCCCCCGTCACAGTACAGATCTTAGGCCTTAATTTTGAGTCGCTGGGGTTCTTCCTCATCACAGTACTGGGAAAGGGATCTTCACTTAGGTAACCCCTATTCTTTCTCGTCCCAGTACTTTCTAGGGGAATGGTAGAGTGACCACAAGTTATGAACTTATTAGGGAAGTAGTTCTTAGGGTTGTAAGAAGGGTGTTGGTTCTCATTTAAAGGGGCTCGCCCTAGTGAAAAGGGGACGACTGCCATGGATTTATTACACTGCATAGGGAGACGTTCCAACTGTTGTGCTGACTGTAAATTCTCTGGGGCTCAGCGTTATTGGCATTCTAGCACTAGACGTTTTACTCTCAGATAACGGATTTCATTTTTGCATTCAATTGTAATACCAAAGAGCAGTACTGGTGTAGCTACAGAGCCATCACTAAAAACCATGGACAGGCCTGAACACCTTTTCTAGACCCTGCACTCAAGAAACTAGGGCACTGCACTAAAAGAAATCGTGTTACTGCATAAGAGTGTCTGTTTCATTTAATTGCCACTCAACATACAGTAATTGCTTTTCAGAATTACACCAGGATTGAGAGCGTCCAAGAGTGGTGGCTAATATGTAAGAAATGTAAGCAGCTGCAGGGTTCGGAAAAAGCAGCCAACGGCTTACTGTAGAAATCAAATAAGGATTCCCAGCTGTCCTGGGGAATGGGGAACAACACAAATGGATTCCAAAATCATTATCAAACTATCAGTTGGGAAGGCAAGTCACAGGCATAACAACAGAAGAAAGAAGGGTTGTCCACGGGACTGAAGAAGACCATATTCCATAGGCTTAAAGGGTGTGGGGACTTGCAAGACCCAAACTACATACAAACAAATGTTTTCTGCCAGGTCAAACCATCAGGTAACTTAGTTAGCCTGGGGTTACACGCAGCTGGTCACACCGATTAGCTGGTGGAAAACACCTTACTTTTCCAGAATGGGCTAGAATATGAAGTAGAGGAAGTAACTGGGCCAGGGGCCTGACCCTGTCAAGGGGGGCCTGATCCCCTCCCAACCTGGGGTAGACAGCCCACCAGGGCATATGCCAGAGCTGATTCTACTTCACAGGTGTGGTGGGGGAGCTGGAGGGTGGCAGTCCCTAACCCCCTTGAGAGTGCCTTGCAGGTGTGGAAACAGGTGCCATTTGGCCTCATTACGAGTTTACCGCTCCGGATATAACGGTACCAGTAAAACTGTACCAGCACCGTTTTCTGGACTGGCTAACTATGAGATCCCTGGTCGTGTGGTCTGACCTGGTGGGCATAACGCCACACGCCAAAGACGAACGTGGAAACACTGGCACCATAACAACATGGTGACGGTGTTTCCACTTCCCCATTCCAGTGGAGTCGTATGGGACTCCACGGGAATGGGGATTTACAGAATGCCGGCTCCGGAATTACCGGATCACCAGGGCTGTAATGCCCTGGTAATTCCGACAAGTCTGGAGCCGGTAAGTCTCCACGAGTCCGGCGGCAGTCTGCCGGTTTTACCGGCTTGGCTACCGCCGGGCTTGTCTTTTACACTGCACCTGCTTGCCAGGTTTCTGCCCAGTGTTCCCTTTCCTCTATTTCAGGACTACAACATCGAGCAACAAATGTGACCAGCGCTGAAGAAGCAAAATTAGTCAACAGGAATGCCACCTCTGAATACCGCTCTGTCAGCAACTGCCAGGACACCCGTAAAGGCGAGGGAGAAAGGAGGGTCAACACAGCGAGGACTGACATTGCTGAGAAAAAGCCCTGGAAAAAACGCCGCCAAATTGAAAGGGTGCGGGTACAAAGACAAACTTTCAAATATTGGCCAGGAAAGCCCAGCCTCAGGGGAAAGCACTGGGGAATACCATACCCACAGAGACAGATGATAGGAAAGACCGATGGCAATGGAGAGGAGGAGGTCACCTGCAGGGTCCGGAGTATGAGAATGCCTAACTCACACTAGATGGTGAGGGGTGTTCGGGTGAGGTCAGGTGGAGAGGTGGCATTCGAGAGACTAGAGGGCGAACAGAGCGTGGGTCGAGCAGAGTGCCGAGGAGTCTGTGGAGGCATTGGATGTGAGTGCAGCAGAGGTATTGTGTGTGAGAGAGAGAGAAAGCTTTTTTTGGTTGTAGCGCCTTCAAGACCTCCTCGCATCCGAAAATAGAAATAGAGAGTGATAAACAGTTTGAGAGTTTGTAGTGCGTGTTGTGTGTGGGCGTGTGAGTCTGAGTGTGTGTGTAAGGAGCAAAGGCATTGAGGAACTGGATAGTGTTGGAGCACAGGGGCTGGGTAGATAGCGGAAGGTGTGATTGGCACGGGCAGAGAGAGACAAGAGTGGAAGAGAGAAAGGGGGTAAGAGAAGGGTGATAGGAGGTAGAAATAAGGGGAGAGGTTGGAGGACTATAGGGAGAAAGTAGCATAAGGAAGCAAGAGAGCAAGGATGGAGTGTGAGGAATGGAGGGACAGAGTGAATGCAACAGGGACCGGAGGAAGTAGTTGGAGGAAGGGGGGGCAGTATGTATAGGTAGAGACAGAGGCAAGGGGTTAGAGATAGAGGGCGAGAAAGAGAGAGAGAGAGGGAGAGAGGAAGAGAGACAGAGAAAGACAACGTAGTAAAAGTGATGGACGTGAAGGGAGAAGTGGGCGAGAGTGTGAGAGAAGTTGGGAGGATAACCGAAGGAAGGAGAGGAAAAAGGTCATGGAGCGGCGAGAAAGTATGGGTGAGAGATAGATTGAAGGCATCATTGAAACACCCTGAGGGAATCCTGCAGAGGTGTAGGCACTTAGAAGTCCCATAGGCAGTAAGGTAGACACAGCTGCAGCTTTCATGCCATTACAAACAGACCAGGATCGAACTATACAGTAGGGGTTACCTATCTCTAATGTTCATACCTCCTGCCGGGGAGCAGGGCCACCTTCACTATAGAGGGAGCCCATGGGAAGATGAGGGCAAGACTAGGGACCCCTGTTAGTATGCCCCTCCTACAGTCGTCCATCCATCAAGCCTTTCAAGCTGTAAATAAAACACCTAAACTCCACCTACGGTTCCTCTGGCCACTGAAGCCAATTGTGACGAGGGTTTGGTCTGAGTCCCTGTTAAAGCCCAACACTACCTGCAAGAAGCTTTTATTGTTGAAAAGTTATTGACGGCACTTATAGATGTACTTACTGCTGTAAGCCAGCCCATAGTGGTAAGAAAACTAGCCGGGTCTATACAGTCCCTTCTCAGAATTCTCAGACATTATGGAAGACAGAGAAGCTGAGAAGAACTGCCCCCTGGCGGGGATGGCACTGGAATGGAAAGGAAGGTTTGCTGGGTCAAAGGCAGCGTTTTCCTATCCTGGGGAGTGAGGGCATCATAGGTATGTTATGTTATGAACATTTATAATGCGCAAGGTCGCCCAAGGGCATCATGGCGGGAGCATAGCACAGGGAGGGACTAATGAGTAACATCAGTCTAAAAGAGACGGGTTTTCAAGAAACGACGCAAATGAAGATGATTCTCAACGCGTGTGAGGGCAACAGGCAATTCATTCCATAATTTAGCCGCCGCGACAGAGAAAGCCGACCACCTATCCTGGAAAAGTGGACCTTCGGAACCGTCACCAAAAAAGCATTACTGGAGCGAAGGATGCGACCCGAGACATAGGGTAAACAATGTTCACGGAGGTAGTCAGCTCCCTGCCTATAGACTGCTCTGTGTACCAAACAGAGGGCTTTCAAATCGATCCTCTTTGTAACACGGAGCCAATGCAGAGCGTTGAGTATTGGACTAATATGGGCACGGTGAGGGGTAGATGTAGCCTAGCCGCAAGATTCTGAAGGGGCTGAAGCCTACGAACCAGGCCCATAGGTTGGGCCAAAAACAAGGCATTGTAATAGTCAATACAAGAAAGTACAGCAGAAGCTACAACCAGGTGGACAGGAAGAAAAGGTAAGGCCCCTCGAAGTACCCATTGAAGGAAATGGGCAGTTTTGCAAACAGCGCTAACTTCAGCTGACATGGACAGTGAAGCAGACAGATATAGTCCAAGATTTTTTACTGAGGACACAGGAGTAGGAACAGCACCCAAATCAGTGGGCCATAGAGAGGCTGACCAAAGAGCAGCGTCAAGAGCAGCGTCAGTCGGAGACCCACCACCAGAACCTATGTCTCGTACCCGCTGGCATCAAGTGAGACCCACCACCAGAACCTATGTCTCGTCCCCGCTGGCATCAAGTGAGACCCACCACCAGAACCTATGTCTCGTCCCCGCTGGCATCAAGTGAGACCCACCACCAGAACCTATGTCTCGTCCCCGCTGGCATCAAGTGAGACCCACCACCAGAACCTATGTCTCGTCCCCGCTGGCATCAAGTGAGACCCACCACCAGAACCTATGTCTCGTCCCCGTTGGCATCAAGTGAGACCCACCGCCAGAACCTATGTCTCGTCCACGCTGGCATCAAGTGAGACCCACCACCAGAAACTATGTCTCGTCCCCGCTGGCATCAAGTGAGACCCACCACCAGAACCTATGTCTCGTCCACGCTGGCATCAAGTTGCCTGACTTTGAAGTAGCAGTCATGGCCCTAAGGTCTGAGACTCCTGCTCATAAGTCATTCTAGAGTCAACTCCTATCACTGGAGCGTGCAGCCCTAGCGATCAGAGGGTTTGCGAGATAGGAAGGCAGTGTTACATCTTGATCCAATGCATTAAAGGTTGCCTGCCCTTTAGGCAAAGAAATAGAGAATTGCAAGAAGTTATACTGCCATGGGCAAAGTGCCAATGGCACCCCCTCTCAGAGTGGAGCCAGATGATTTGGTGCATTTAAAGGGCCAACATGGCACCACTCCATGCCCCTCCACTGGTTGTGTTTCAGCAGCTGCCGCGTGTACTCTTGTTATAGAAAGGGCCCTGGGGAGGAGCCAGAGCTGGAAGACCAGGATCACACTTCAGACCAGGAGAGTCTGATCAAACCGACAGGACTGCAGTCAGTAGGAGACCCAAAGCAAAATGGCCTCTGCAGGCCATAACATGTGGCTGGCACTTTGCAAGGTCTGAGAATACAGGCAGCAGTCAGAGAGAAGGGTGGCGACTCTGAATGTGTTAAGGTTTACTTTAAAGATGGGACCCTGTATTCCAAGGCAAAGGATGCAGAGCCTTGGGACACAATTAAGACCTCAGTGGTGCCTCAATGCCACAGACAGGTGCTATCGGTGAGGTTCCGTTCCAAGGCCACCAAGTCTCCTGATAGTTTGTGAGGCCTCAGATGGGTGTAAGAATTGAGGAATTCTGCAGATCCTGTTAACTTGCCAAGCCAGTGGGAAGTCAGGGGAACCGACCAGTGCTCAGAGAATACCTCTTGTGGTGGGTGGTGGGTGGTGGGGTCATCCTTTGCACTTTCTTAGGTGCCTGGATCTTGCATCCTAAGCAACGAACCGTTTAGCTTTGGTGGCAGTAGATCTCGCCACCAGCTACTCACAGGATTCTCTTTTCAGGAGCATCACCCACCGCCACGGCAGTGGTGAGGGTCCTGCTGGGCATTTTCACTCATGTGGGTTTTGTCAAAGAAACAGTGTCTGAGCAAGCACACATGTCATGTCCGGCTAAGTGGAGGATGCATGGGACAGGTGTGCACTGACCAGTGGTTCCATGCTGCGTTTCCCCATGTGTAGGTCCTTGTAGGACATTCCATCTGCCTCTGTGTTTGCATACTTTGCGTTATTGCTCTGCCCTCTGATAGAACCCCAGTAGGGAGCTGGACCGCATGGGACTGGCCTAGCATCCCCAGTTTCCTTTATGATGCCAATTGCCAACTCTCACAGTCAGTACAATGTGTACATAGAGGCTGATTGTATCACAGTGGGCAGCCCGAGCTCACTGGACATGGGCTTGCCTTGCAAGCCCCCACAGGGACTGGCCTGAGGTGTTAACACTGTCTGTGCTCGCGTTCTATGTGACACCCCTCCAGCCGGGCCCGAGGTGCTTCCCACCCCATGAACCCCTTCTTTTAGTTTGGGCTATTAGGTGTCTCTTGGGACACCTATAAGCTGAAACTATTGCATTGGAGTACAGATAGGAAGGAATGACATATGAGAAGGGGCACAGAGTGTGTAGGTGTTGTGTGGTTATGTGCCCACCCATTGCCTGCCCATGGCCATGCTAATACCTATGGCCATTTCCACCCATTCCTGCCTCTGCCCACCCAAAACACCTCCTAATGGGTACTCTTTGAACTTGCTTTAATCAAGCCTTTCCATCAGACTTTGCATTCTAAGTGGCTGCCAGTGTTTGTTCAAAGCAGTCTTTTGAGAGTTAATGAGTTAATTGGAGTTGTAAACACACTACTGGTGTAATAAAAGTGTCTTACCAGGTCTGCCTTGAGCCACTCGATTTATAAGCAATCTGCGTGTCCTTCACTGAAGTCCCGTTAAAAACAAGCATTGGCAAAACCACTGAAGTCCTGTTTAAAACTAGCATTGCCAAAGCTAACAATTTTGGTTTGTGCAAACGCTTTAAGCTTTTGCAAGTGCTGCTATTAGATGCCCAGGTACTTGCACCATTTTGCACCTGCTACCAACAATAGGTAATAAATACCACTATGGCTGTGCCTGGCAAGTGCCTTTCCCATGCCTACACTAAAGCCCAAACTATTGGCATTGCCAATGCCTGCTTTATTATGCATCTACTGACCACAGTTGTTTTGTCATGGTGGCAGCAATTACACTTTATGGCCCTAGAGACTAGGGGTGTCTATGGAGGTAGCAGGCCTCACTGCTTATCTCTGAGAGTGAAAGAGGTATGGCTGGGAGCTCATGAGAATTCTGTGATTGGTAGATGATGTACCAGGCATCAACTCTGACAGATGGCCAGGGTCATCTGCCTTAGTTGGAAGCTGAATGGCCTCTATGTATCCTAGGGAGTGACAGCCCCAGCAGTATCAAGGGATTCGGGTCCCCAGGTACAAAGGGAAGCACTTTTCCAACATTATTAAATGAAGGTGAGTGGGCACATCAGCAAAGGGCAAGCAAACATTTGATTATTTGATTACTGTACCTGCCGAGAGGATTTGGATATACATTAGTCGGTGTGGATTGACCCACTGATAAGACTGTGGGGCTCATTACAAGTTTGTGAGTATCCTGGCAGTAAATCCATCAGGATACCGGCAAATTGAAATACTGATCCCGACATTCCGTGCGGCGGAATGACTACTGGATTCTGAGTGCTGGTGTTGAATGTAAGTCGGAAGCACAAAAGTGATGTGTGGAAGGTTTTAAATGAATCTGAACCACTGGCATTGCTCGGGGCAACCTTCCACACCACCATTTTTTAGCACGTCTGCGCCATTGCAAAAGGGGTCCAGCCATATGCAAATCAGTCAGGTACTGCCACCAATGATAGCAGCCCAGCCGAACTGCTAGGCCAGGTCCCCTCTGCACGGAAACACAAGCAACCCCAGACATGTTTTGGCCTTGTTGGGCCTCCTCAGTGAGGTGCAGCTTGGTTCCCTATGGCGCAGCGAGCAAGGGACCCACGTTTGGGCATACCCTCTCTCACATAGTGAGACAAACAGTAAGCACAAAAGTGATGGGTGGAAGGTTTTGAATGAATCTGAACCACTGGCATTGCTCTGGGCAACCTTCCACACCACCATTTTTTAGCACGTCTGCGCCATTGCAAAAGGGGTCCAGCCATATGCAAATCAGTCAGGTACTGCCACCAATGGTAGCAGCCCAGCCCGAACTGCTAGGCCAAGTCCCCTCTGCACGGAAACACAAGCAACCCCAGACATGTTTCAGCCGTGTTGGGACTCCTCAGTGAGGTGCAGCTTGGTTCCCTATGGCGCAGCGAGCAAGGGGCCCATGTCTCGACATACCCTCTCTCACATAGTGAGACAAACAGTAAGCACAAATGTGATGGGTGGAAGATTTTGAATGAATCTGAACCACTGGCAGTCTTCTGGGCAACCTTCCACACCACCATTTTTTAGCACGCTTGCGCCATTGCAAAACGGGCCCAGCCATATGCATATCAGTCAGGTACTGCCACCAATGGTAGCAGCCCAGCACGAATTGCTATGCCAGGTCCCCTCTGCACGGACACACAAGCAACCCCAGACATGTTTTGGCCTTGTTGGGCCTCCTCAGTGAGGTGCAGCTTGGTTCCCTATGGCGCAGCGAGCAAGGGACCAACGTCTCGTCATACCCTCTCTCACATAGTGAGACAAACAGTAAGCACAAATGTGATGGGTGGAAGGTTTTGAATGAATCTGAACCACTGGCATTGCTCTCGGCAACCTTCCACACCACCATTTTTTAGCACGTCTGCGCCATTGCAAAAGGGGTCCAGCCATATGCAAATCAGTCAGGTACTGCCACCAATGGTAGCAGCCCAGCCCGAACTGCTAGGCCAGGTCCCCTCTGCACGGAAACACGAGCAACCCCAGACATGTTTCGCCCTTGTTGGGCCTCCTCAGTGAGGTGCAGCTTGGTTTCCTATGGCGCAGCGAGCAAGGGACCCACGTCTGGGCATACCCTCTCTCACATATAAGTCCCCATTCCATTGGACTCCATGGGGGATTACGCCAGTATTACCATCACTCCATGGGGGATTTTGCCAGTATTACCGTCACCGGTAACACCAGTGCTGGTAATACCGCCGATTTATGCTGCAAAGTGCCCGAATAACCTCCAGCTATTTGCTGGAGGCAATTCAGGAGCCTCACCGTTAAACTTGTAGTTGGCCGGTACAGAAACATGGCAGTATAGTTAATACCGGCACGTTTATTTCCGCACCGGCCAATTTACAATGAGGCCTATTGGCTCTTAATGTTGCAAGGGCATTGTCTTTCACTTGGAGTCTTGAGGGGGTTGCCTGTGGTTACAGGGACTCTGCAGATTGCCAGAGTGGCAAAGCACTGTTGGCTGCTTGATTGAGTCTGCTTCTGCAGGGGAGAATTGGCCCCACTGTACCCCTCATGCAATGGGATCCCAGGACTGCATGTGAACCTTCCCATTGGCTGCGGGAGCAAGGTTCCAGCTCAAGGGGAACTCAGGGCCATCCAAGGCAGTGGGACAGCTTGAAGGAATGGACTCAAACCAGTGCCTGGAAGAGATGCTGTAGGAGCTTTGAGCATTGTCCACGAACAGAGCCCCCCCAAAAAAGCAGAATTGAACCTGCAAAGGAGAACAGTGAAGGAGAGAATTGATTGGATGTTCATCGGGTTTGGGGCTGGTGTGATCTTTCCTCCTTGTGGAAGGAACTACTGATGGAAACAGCTGCAGCACTGACACCTCTCTTGAAGCCCTTGGTGAACCCCACTGCTGGACTTGCCTGTCATTTTCTGTCACATTGTGGCATTTTAGCAGTGATTAACATTACTCCCACAGAAATCCATACGAGCTGCACTTCCACTGATTTCCCTATTGGAGGAGATCTATTTTTCCCCTCTCATCTCTTTCTGGTAATTAGATTTTGAAAAATTGGCTACTCTTCTAACTAGGTTTGGACAGCAATATCTTTTGTTGTATTTTCTCTTAGCGGCCGTGAACTGCTCACACCCCTCACAATTTCTTTGAGTTAAGCCTTTCCCTTCACCCACATTACCAAAGGGTGGGTGAGGGTCTTTTGGTGGGTAGATGATGTTAATCCAGTGCGGTGGTCGCGCATTATCCAGGAAGTTGCTGGTTTTGTTTTGGACGGGAGGGCGATGAGGGAGGCTTAGTTCATCTGGTGGAAAGTATCCCACTTGTTTCAAGGTTTGGGAGAGGGAGGAGGAAGTGTGAGGGCAGATGGGGGCTTGTCCAATGTTGTGTATTTTAGAGTTGAAGTAGTCCTTGAGGGAGTTGCATACTGAGGTGGATGGGAGCGTGGGAAGGGCGGACAGGGGTTTGGAGAGTGACTTGACGAAGAGTGACTTGACGATGGTCAATAGTTTCTGTGGGTTATTGGTGGTGGATTCGTGTTCTTGGAGGCATTGCATGTGGCCATCTTGTATTTGTTGCAGCATTGTTCTTGTTGTGAAGCATGGGTTCTTTTGCCAGTTCTTTGAAGGCACCCGGGTTCCTGTTTGATGGATGGGAAAGAATTATTGAGCCATGGTTTATGGTGGTGTTTGTGAGGTTTTTGTGTTCCAAGGGGGCAATTTTGTCAAATGCCTGTGTGATAATGGTCTTGCAATTGTTGAGGAGTGTGGAGGGATGTGCGTGTGGAACAAAGGAGTGGTGTGAGTGGTGCAAAGGCTGTGTTTGCAATGCTTTAGGTTTTTACATAATGTCTTATGTTTCATATGTGTAATAAATGCAAACAGGTTTGCACCATTTGCTAACATTTTCAGAAGCATTTGTTTTAGCTGGTGCTGACATTTTCAATTCTTTTGAAGAAATATAGTTCTATTTAAATGTGTATTATTCTTACAGCAGGGTATGGCGGTGATCTCCCGTAAGATACCTGTTCTTGCTGTTATACATATAACCTTACACCTAGCAGCAACTGAAAGCGTGGGGACGGCCATTGGCAAAGTAAATGCCTGGGCGAGCTCACAGACGGTGTAAAAGTGACGATGTAAGAGCCTGCCGAGGGGACTGCTGCAGATGTGATAACATGCTGCGGACAGCAGACAGATAAACACAATTAACGCACTCTGTGTGAATGAGAGTGATCATCCATGAAGCTGAGATCAGCAGCAATTAAGCAGCACACATTCATTGCTTTACACCTGGTGGATGTCGGCCATTTTTATTCCACACCATTAGTTTTATATCAATAAATCCTGCTACAAGACACAGCATATAAAACGGTTCCATGCGTTAAAGTCGCGGCAAAAAGGACCGTTTACACAAAAAAATCACGGCAAAAAGGCAGTGGTTTTGCCGCCACAATCCATGGAATGGATGTGGGGACACCCCTGTAAACCCCCGGACCCATAAGGGGCGGGGGGACAGCCCCACAAACCCCGCTCCCCTTAAATGTGGTATAATGGGAACACCATGGCATTACCGGGTCAAACCACAGCATTTTTGCCACATACAGATGACTTTTTTGCAGCGTTTATATTGGTGCACACCGATAAAACAACATAAAGGACACACAGCTACAAAGTGTGGACAGTTTCTCGAATGTAAATGAAAGGATTAGTGGCCCCATAACTATCTTAGCTGAAGGATTTCAGAGAATAATTGATTCAGCAAACGCTTCTTAAAATGGTGTAGAGAGGGCTCCGATTTAATACAGGTTATTTTTCCATCTGATGGAAATATCAATTATCAACAACTGTGTTCTCTAATGATGTTAATCCCTTCATTGGGCGCGTACTACGGAATCAGCCCTACTTATTCCTATTGCCAAACTCCTTCAAGTTAGAACATCGATCCAATTGTCAAACTCAATGTATAAAACAAATTGTGCAATTCCTAGAAAACGGGAAAAGAGCAACGGAGCACACATGTAGATGTTTCCAGCAGAGTGTGGCAGCCAAACATAGTGGCAGGTATGAAAAATAAGCGTGTTCGCTCACATTTGGCATTGAAGAGGCTAACCCAGTCCCTATTTCATGGCATCATTACGCCAGAAACTGCGCAATAATTTCGGGTAATTAATTAATGAACCTTTTATAACACTCTCATTACAGAGAGCAGTCTCTAAGCATGGGCCGATATTCAGACCTGTGTTGCTCTGCGTTGCCTTGCTTCCAAGACAAGCGCGTTACCCCTTAGCTATCCTCGGGCCTGGGAGGATAGCTCAGGGGCAATAACCAGACCGGGTTATGCTTTAGCATTAGGTCACTGTATGTCTGCATTGAAATTACTCTTGTGAGCAAAATAGGTGTCTATCCAATCAGTGAAGTCATAAACCGTGAAACTCCACCTTTCCTACAAGGCACGTTCATGGTCGCATTTTATGCAATATTATGTTCTCCCTGTGCTTGCAGTAGTAGAAGAGCATCGGCCAGTCGTTTCTTGCCATGCTGCGACCAACCTCTGTCGGCACGCTGTTGGTTCCGAAAGCTTTTCCCATCCATCCGGACTATCGGCTTCTGCCTGGGAGAATTAGAAAATCTTGCACCCTTGTTTAAAAGTTTAATAAACTATCCCAATTAATTTTCAGTAAAAGTGTTAAAATCTTGGTTCCAGCATCTTAGGACCTTCATGAAAAGAACTTGCATTAAAGCATGATCTAAATCACACCATACAACCTTCCTAGCATGTCAGATTGTCAAGTCTTCAAATATTATACGGCTGCAAGCATCACGCATTCCTGTCCCCCCACCCGTTCCTGGTCTCTCTTCCACCGCCTCGGCCTGTGGCTCATTAGCTGGTGAGAACATTGACCACATAAGAACACGCCTTCCCTGTCATCTTCTGGATCTGGTGAGAGTGTGTATATTGCTCACCTTTATGTCTGAACTTTGCTGTAAGAAAATCACTCATAGTGCTCATCTTAGAAACTTTGCCTTTGCCACTTTTATCTGAATTGTATTAACCTTCAACCACAACATATTTGTTTACAGTGCTCAAGAAAACATAGTGCGGATGGATATCATTTCTGCCGGCTTTCAATGGTTCCAGCATTAAAACCAAATATTCCATAGCAGAGTATGATAGTGCATTTCCTGCAGGACATGTTGAGCATTTCTCCATGTAGGCCTGAGCACAAATCTGCACAATGGGCAATACACATGGCACTATCACCATAGTAAGAAAAAATATGTTTTATTTTCCTAATTTTATCATGCAGGTGGCTTTGCATCTCACCACCAATGTTCCTGCACATGGTGAACTTTGGTGACAACCAATCTTACCCACCCAGGTGGCTTGCATTTCACTCCCACCAGTGAACTTATGACGAGTGCCAGTCCCGAAGTAAGGTACTTCCCCTATCTAGGGGCTTGGAAGAACAGCTATAGTCATGCTCAAGGAAGCCAACCTCCTCAATCCCTTCCAATATGGCATCCGACCTGCCACAGAACTGAGACTGCAACACTACACGTCCTCGATGACCTCTACAGTATCAGAGCCAAAGGACACACAGCCCTCCTCGTACCCCTGGACCTCTCGGCAGCCTTCGACCCCATCGATCACACCATTCTCCTAAACATCCTGTCCCACAGGATGAAGCTCTCAGACACTGTTGTTGACAGGTTCACTTTCTTCCTTACTTGACAGGACACACTTTGGGTCAGATTCTCAAAAACATGTGCATCTCAATGAGAAGCGCAGTGGGGCAAAGATGCACCTGCACATCATTCACAAAGAAAACACCCAAAAATGCCACGCGCGCAATAGTGCCCAAAATGTGCTGCAAAGGAGGCACAAATAAGTGGGTATTTAATGGCACATCAGACAAAATGTGCATGTTTCTGGCATATCTGTCAGATGCACACTTTTTATGTGCAATTTGCGTCAAAAACATATGTAACTTATCAGATGCCCCTAAAATGAGTGCATCTAACCTAAAAACACAACCACAGTATTTCAGAAAATGTGTTTAATGTTCATTCTATTTTTGTCTTATGTGCATGTCTGAGAATAAGACAATGATGCATATATTTTACCTTCAGCTGTGTTTTGAGTCTACTTTGTAATGTGGAGCACTTCTCATTGGGGAAAGTATTTAGCATTTAAATGTATCAAGTGGTAGTTTTGCCATGTCATTCAGGAATGTCGTAGAGTGATATCTATGACTGTTTTGATGTAGAGTAGGATTATGCTTTCAATTCACATATTTTTAAAAAATGTTTAAAACAATTTATTTTATTTGGTTTAATTGAATTAATCAATTTTTGCAAAGAGAAGACCTCACATTGGGTTTAGAAATTCTTTGTGTCCATTCCATTTTGTTGGTGTGAAATCAGACATTCAAAGTTAGGGAGCCATAAAGGAATGCTGAGCAATTCTAAAAGATCGATTTTCTGGTTTCTTTTTTAATCAAAATGTTCTCCACAATGAGGGTCTTCCAGAAAGACTCTCTGTCCATGGTTCGAAAGTTTGTTGCTAAAGGTAAGAGATAATTTGTTCTTTCGGTGTTCCATTTGGGACAGGTCATCAGGAGATGTTGGATCGACTCGGTTTCTCCAGTCAGATTGCAAAATCGAAAAGGTCCTGATCTGGAGCTTCCTCGAGTGTATTCCACTTCATTTATTTTGAGTAAGTTCAGCCTCATTCGAAGGAAGGTGTCTCGAAAAGATCTATCAGGAAATTCTCTCAGGTATCCTCTACGATGGTTCAGTCTTATGTCGATTAGAGGTAGGTATTTTGCTAGGCTACTTTTGGAAGCCACTTCAGATGTGCGGATCCAGTCCAATTCTAGTAGTTTCTTCTTGACCCTCAGTGGGTTCATTACTAGTTCTTCCTCGCAACTGCAGATTTCTGTCAGAGTTGCCTTTCTATTTGTCACCCAAATGTTCAATACGTCGTTGTTGTTGTTTTGGATTTCATCGTAAATGATCTTTAAGATTGGTGCACTGAAGGGTGGAATTGTTTTGCGATAGAGGCTCAGGGTGTTCCATTCCACAGTTGAAGTGAGGGATGATGGGCCAAGGTCATTTCTGATCCGTATGGTACTTCCAGCATTTGGGAGATTTAATACTTTTCTCCAAAATGAACCTTCTAGAGTGGGCCATAGTTTGGTAGGCATGTGGATCGTGCCTTCTACACCATATGTTAATATGGGAACGACCTTGCTTCTGTAGAAGTTCACTAGGGCAACCGTAGAAAATCAGCCATACTTTTTGTCCATTAGGCGTCCTTGAGCTGCTGGGATCTTGACTTTAGATTTCAGTAAGTCTTGGGCTCGACCTTCTACTGGGCTGTTATTGAACTGGACACCCAGGCATTTGATTGAGTCGACTTCTTCTATTCTTTTCCCGTTCACAAACCAGTTTGGCCGGTTTATCTTCCTTTTTGCTCCTGTAGACAAATTATCTTAGTTTTGTCTTCATCGAGTTCCAATGCATTTTGATGCAGATAGCATTGCAAGCTATCCAGTTGCCTTTGGAGGCCTATTGGAGTCTGATCAATCATGATCAGGTCGTCGGCGTAGAGTAATCTGTTAATCTTAGAGTTTCCAATTGTTGGTGGGAATATTCGCAGTAAGGGATCGTGATCCTTGATGTCGGCAATTAAGAAGTTGTAGATGGCTGGGGCCAGGGGACAGCCCTGTTTAACCCCCCTTGAGGTAGGAATTGGGTGACTCCGTAGTCCCTCTCTGTTTTAGCACACAGTTACAGAGGTGTTGGAGTGTAGTTGAATCAGTGGATCCAGTATTCCTGCCGGACAATCTTGGTCTCTCAAGTTTTCCCATAATCGGTTTCGGTCTACTCTATCGAATGCCTGGACGAGGTTGACAAAGGCAATGTAGCTCTTCGTCCCCGACTGGTGACTTTGTGCCTTAAGAATGTTTAACATCACTATGTTTGCCAATGTACCGATGTTCTTAATGACCCCTGTTTGGAACAGATCGTACCAGCCATGTACGGTTGTCCATTTGTTGAATTTTGAGAGAAGAAAGGTTCCAAAGATTTTTCCTACGACATCTAATAATGCAATAGGGCGATGGTTTTTAGGGACATCCCTTTAACCGCATTCATACATTGGCACAATAGTTGCTATCTTTCATGATAGTGGATGTTGTTGGGCCTTGCTAATCTTGTCCAGAACTGCTTTGATGAAATGTTCCCATTCCTGGGGGTGTTCTTTTAACATCGCGTTAGTTAACCCATTGGGACCCGGGGCCCTTGAGGGATTTTGTTTTTTTATTTTAAGCTCGATGTCCTCTAGGGAATTATCTAGGTCCCACTTCTCTTAGGATGCCATCGAAGGGTTTTGCGTGACGTTATCTTGGCCGCCAAACAAAGTCATAAAATGTTGTTTCCAGGCGTCTTCCGGGACAGAATTTTGTTGCGTGTACGCTGGAGTATTCGCACTCTGTTTGATAAGTTGCCAAAAGTCTGTTGAGTTCTTGTTGGCTAGGGCCTTTAGCATCTGTTCTGTGTTGTTTTGAAGCAAAAGTCTTCTGCGACCCGCTATCCAGTTTTTGTAAGTTTGTTTGGCAGCTCTCACTTGTTCTCTCAGACGTTGGGAGTTTGATTTTAAAGCAATTCTTGTGATCTGTTGGAGAGCCTTTCTTTTCTCCACCAGAACTGCATCATAACTGTGTTGAGGTGGACTCAGTCTTATACCTGATTTTTGCGTCTTAAATTGTTCCAAGAGAGGGTGGAAATCAACTTGCAAGAGGTTTGCCGTTTCAGAATCAATTTTCGGTGCCTTGGTGTAGTCATTGAATAGAGAGTTGATTTCCTGGGGTTTTAATCTAAGTCGATTCCCTCTATTATTTGGTTCAAATTTTGATTTCATTAGTTGAGACAGACTTTCAGTTCCGTTTGCAATTGATATGATTGCTAAATTATGGTTATTGTTTTGGGTTTGAATGATTTTGTGGGTGACGATTTTTCACCCTAGGTCACTTGAGATGAAAACGTGATCTAGGTTGGCTGATTGGTCTCCCCTTTGCCAAGTTGGCATCAATGGTTTTGTTCTTGGGCAGATCAATTCTGTAGATACAATTACGAGTCCGGCGGTAACCGAGCCAGAAAAACTGGCAGGTTACCGCCGGACTCGTATTACCATTCCGCCTCCGTTATTCCCGGAATTACCAGGGCATTACGACCCCGGTGACCCGGGAATTCCAGAGGCGGAATTGTGTAAGTTCCCACTCCCATGGAGGTCCAAACGACTCCATGTTAGTGGGGAAGTGGAAACACCGGCACCATGTTGTAATGGTGCCAGTGTTTCCATGTCCGCCTACAGGCGGGTGGTGTTAAACCCGCCAGGTCAGACCTGGCAGGAATGACACCTCCCGCCTGCAGAACTCGAGATCAGCTGGTCCGGAAAGAACGGTGGTGGCGGATTTACCACCACTGTTCTTTCCGGACCGGCTGACTCATATTGAAGCCCAATGTCTCTTGCATTGCTGATAGCTATAGGTTTCCTCTTATTTCACGTCGATCTTTCTTGGACGTTGAGTTAGCGGTCAAGCGATGTGGCTCACAGATCACATTTAAATCACCACAAATAATTTATTGTGGTATATCAAATTTTACTTGAGCCGTGTCAACTTTTGAAGTCATTTTCTTGATGAAATCAGCTTTGGAGATTAAGTCAGGATTCCAGTAACAATTGATCGTTATCAGGGTACTTATTGGTACTTGGTACTTGAGTAGATGGTATAATCTGTGACCAACTTGGTAACAGAACAAGGAAAAAGAGTTCTGCGACCAACACCTTCAAGATGGAAACACCTCAGCCAGCTTTTATTGCGGTTGGACTCCCCTTATCTCCTCTAATTTGCTGGGGCCACTCTGGTATCATAACAGTCCAGTAGGTTTGTGGGTCAAAAGCGTTTCTTGTTATCACAGAATTTCGAAATGAGCTAAGCTCATGTGTTTTCATTCCTCTGTTGGTAGAATCGTACGTTTGTTCCAGGTTGATGTTATCAGGGATATCTGTAGAAAGTCGTCTAGTTGAAGCCGGACGATCGTTTGGTCGGTCACTTGGTTGGGCGATCACAGGATCTCGAGGCAGACTCATACTTTCTTCTTGTGACTCGTGCAAGTAGAGACTTTCGGGTACTTTGCTTTTCTCGTCTGTTGTCTACATTTGTCAACTCTCTTGTAACTTCTGAGCGTGGTCCAAGGAGTGTAGTTGGCCCGTGGTCAACACAGCCTGAAGCTGCCCCCCTTTGTCTACACAGAATTGGTGTGGAATTTTGCTGAGGCGTGTTTATTCTGGGTTCATTTGTTGTCCTGTGTTGGAGTGCAAAGTCAGCACCATGGGCGCTCCACTGGTCTATTATCTGCTCAATTGGGTAAAGAGTTAGAGGTGGTTGACCTTTGTTGGGGGGTCCGGTACCTTGATGTATAGGATGTGGCGCTAGGCACTCTGTTGGGTTCCAAGGGTGTTTTCGAGCATGAAGGTATGTTTGGATCCGGTTCCAGAGTAGATTTTGAGCTTGACTGAGTCGATTCGCCTAAGGCTGGCTGAAAGGATTGATGGCAGGATCCCTCCATTTCGTTTCTAGTGCTTTCGAACAGTTCAGCATCCGATATCTCATGGGCTAGTGGAGGTTCTTTTTCCAGATTGTTCACGTAGACTAGTGTTTTTTTAAGAAAAAAATGTGCCAGGTTCGTTGATAATAGGTTTTTTTTGGCACCATTTTTCTGAATGTACGTTGCTTCTCAAGCACTTTGCAAGAGTGGGATGCAGCGAGCTGCCTCTTTTTGGAGATCTCAGTAGACTCTGGAAGTATTTCAGATTTCTCTTGTTCCATGGATGATGCTGGAAATGAAGTATCCTTTGTGAGCTCATTTTGTTTCCTTTTGACTCTTTTCCTTACATTTTCTGGTATAGGATTTGGAGTCTTTATCCTTTTTGATTTGGGCTTTCACTGTTTTGTTGGCACTTGAGTCTTAGTTGTTGCTTTGTTAGTCTTTTGTTTATAGTTTCTCGGGTGCAGTACCCCTGTTTTGGCACAGGGTGCAGGCGTTGGGACTGAGACTCCGCTCTCTCCACTCATGGCCAAGGGGGAGAGTGCGCCAACTCCAGCCGGCTCCACCACGGCCACGGCCAGCTTCCGCGGCTCTGGAGCCCCAACACCTCTTCGGTCACTCAGGGTCCCGCACAGAGGCGAGACTCCCCCCAGTGGGGCAAACAAGGTCGCAGCGCCAACCAGAGACCCCGTCCCCCAGCACACACCCAACACACGGCCCTGCAGCGCCTCCTCTCCTCTCCCCCTGCAGGAGGCCCCACCTGGGTGCCCACCGGCTCCCTGTGCATCTCTGTCACGACAAGCAGAGTGGGGCCACCATCTGGAGCCCCCAGCCAGGGAGGGAGAAACCCTGTGCCCAGAGCGCCAAGCACCACAGGAGCCGCCGGCCCACAACTCGCAGGGGACAAAGACGAGGAAGACGATGAGGGCCCACAGGTAACCCCTGACTGGGTAGCTTAGGTAAGGAGGGAGGCGGCAGAGTGTTTTTTAATAGATGATAGCTGGGGGTTCTCATTCCAATCTTCTCCCGCCAATCTGACGGATGGCATGTATGCTCTGAGGAGTTCGAGATGTTCATGTTTGTACTTATTGTTCTTGAAACTTTAATGTTGGTCACTGGACTATTAATGTTCGCCGGGGTAGAAATGAACAGGCCACTTCCAACTCCTTGTTTGAAAAACACATCCGTTTGTGTAGTGTGTGTAGTATGAGGAGGAGACGTTCCACTCAATGTGAGCGCCCTGGGGCTCATCCTAGGAGGCTTACCTTCAGGCCCCCCAAGCTGGGCTTTTCCTCTTCACTTTGGGGACACAGTGAGAGACTTCCGTGGCAGGTGTCATCCTCGGGTCCCTCTGAAGCTGCTCCTCCTCACGGCGCCTCGAGCTCCTCAGCAGGCATCCTTCATCCAGAGCTGTAGAGGGTGTGGGGGCCATGGAGGAGTAAGAGCGGGCGAGTCTGCGAGTCTGCAGGACTGCAAGACTGCAACTCTCCACAACTCCTCGCCCGCTCAGCGGTTGACTGAGGTTTTTATCAGCTCCTTCCTCCAAAAGAAATAAAAGGCAGACTGAGCAAGTAGCAGGTAACAGGATTCTCTAAACGAACAGAAGGAGCTGCAAGACTGCAACTCTCCGCAACTCCACCACATAATTGTGTAAAAACTGTCAGTGTGTTTGCTAGACATATACATTGAACCGGCTCTACTTCCTAATGTCCTCTCATTGTTCTGACTTTAAATATTGCAAGATGTTGAACCCCTGAAGTCAGGCCAGGATGTGTGTTGGCATCACGTCTTAACAGAACACCTCTGAGGACACTTTCATGTTATGTACCCTCACTGGACATTGGTCTGGTCAAGTGGCGACCATCTGCCCCAAATAGTTGTGCTAGTGCATGGTACTGATAGAGGTGGCTGTCAGGTGTAGCTTCATAATAGCATTCACATTCATGATTACATTGCATGCATTACACATAATCTGCACATGCAAGGAATGCTTGTGTCTCCTGTTCCTGTATGAGTGCTCTATGGCCGCAGGGGTATAAGGGCCACATCAAACACACTGTTCCCACCTATGTCATTTACTGCCCTCACTATTCCTGCCCTGGCACATGTATAATGAGGCATGCCTATATATCCATTGACAGATGTAAAGATCAGATTGTAGACCTTGTGTAGGACCCGTGACTGTTCCTTGGAAAAGAACCTCTGGCAAAGAAATTGAAGGCCGACAACACCTTGACTATTGGTGGTAGGGCAGGGGCTTGTATTGTGCGTGAGCTAAGGGCTTACCTCCCACTGGCCCACAATCTCCAGTGTGATATGGGGTGAGAAGCAGCACCTCTGAGTGACCTCTTCAGCAGCCAGTTGAAATAAGGAAATCTTCCTCTGATAAGTCATTTCCCTCATCATTGTTGCAGCAGCTTGAAGCCTAGTGCATCAGCCATTTTGGAAATGTGTATGTGTATCACTGTGCTGGACTTTCATACTGTTGCTGTGTTATTGGTAGTGACTGCGGTGCACTGTGTACTTCTTTGGTTGGACAAATCAGTTGCACTCTTTTTGGGACCCTTGATCCACATTGTGAAAGGAGATGATGTTGAAGGGCATTTTTTGGAACAAATCAAGTAGTCGGGTTTAGCAAATCAGGATTTTGGTGTATTCTTGCTCATTTTTTGTGGTCACTCAATCTTCGCATGCTTAATTTAGCGTATATTCATGCAGTCCACCAACTTTGAACACATTTCGAGCACATTTTGGGCTCCTTTTATAAACAGGCGCATCTCTGAGATGCGCACTTCTGTGAGCGAGCCACATCTATTGCTGCTGCATTTGTGGGACATCTCAGATGTGCACACTTTCTATCCTTGAGAATCTGAACTTTTGTCTCCATGCCCCATTTTGAATCTGACCCCACCCCATTCAAGTATGGGGTTCCCCAACAATCCTACCTCTCTCCACTCCTCTTCAACCTGCATGTTGAATCCTTCGGACAAATCATTAGCAACCATAACATCCATTTCCATCAATACACAGACAACACACAGATGTACTTCAAAAAATCTCATCTCCCTCACATCTCCACACCCTCAAAAGCTGCCACTCCACCATCAACAACTGGATGGCAACCTACCTCTTCAAAACCTACCCATTCAAAGCAAAATGCCTTCTCATCTGCCCTCCCGCCCCAGGCACAAACCTGACCTGACCCCTTTGATCAAAGACCTCACTACACATCTACCTCTCCACACCTGTCAAATCCCTAGGCCTTTCTTTCACACACACCACATAGCGTCCATCACCAAAACATGCAACCTACAACTACACCACATACAAAAGTTAAGGTACATCCTTCCCCCTGAAGACTTCTGCACCGCAGTTCAAGCACCAGTTCTTTCCAAGCTGGACTAAAAAAATGCTCTCCTTGCCGGAATTTCCAACTGCACCCATGCCGTCATGCAAGACATACAGAATGCAGCAGCAAGACAGATCTTGTACCTACCCAAACACTCACACATCACGCCAGCCTTCATTGAGCTCCACTGATGCCCCATACCAAAAAGAGTAGTTTTCATGGGCCTGTGCATTATATGCAAAGCCATCCACATCAAAACACCATCATACCTTCACAACAACCTGAAACACTCCACCTGCTCAAATGGCAGGCAAGCTAGCCATAATCTCCCACACATTGCACTCTGCAAACCAACATGCACACAAAACAAGCATTCACTCAGTGGGCACCCAGAATCAGGAACAGGTTCCTACTTCACATCCGTACCATACCCTCCATCACCAATCTCCCCAAAAGCCTCAGAACTGACCCCTTTCCCAACACCTAATCCAGCCTCACTTCATCCCTGCCATAGCCTGCCTATCTCAATCCTCAGAGCTTGTCCTCAAGAATTGTATAACTTCTGTTTCACCTCCCAACTCTTAAACTTATGAACCCTGTTCGATGCTCTGAGACCCTCTGGGGAGGGCCAGCCCTGAACAAAAATTCGAACAAAATAAAATATATAAAATTTTTAAAGTGTGCAAATAAAAAAAGACGTGTTAGTAAAATGAGTGGCAGAATACGAACATATTTATTTATATTTTGTATTTAATATAGCTCAAACCTTTTATTTTAAACTCTTTTTTATTTTTATTTTCAACAAAATTAATCATCGCAGCAAATTATATGTCCTGCATGGTATCACATCAGAAAACACATAATTCCCAACTCATGATCAATTGATTATTAGGGCAGGCGAATGTCTTAGTCAATTTGAGTCCCATCCAGAGTGTCCATCTGGAGTCCGCTACCATTCCTATGAACATGCATATACATGGCAAATCCTGGTCTTACGAACCTCAACTTATAAACAACATTCAACCAAAAACAGTGCATGCGCTTGCCCTTCCCACCCTATCCCCCACTGCGCCCCCTCCCACCATTATCACCTCATCCCGCAACCCAGTCCCGTACCCTGTCTCACAAGGCAGTCATAAGGATCTCAAGGTGGCATATCATTTGAGGGGGCAAACATTGCCTGCAGTAATGAATTCCAGGCCGTAACTTTATTGCGGGCCTCCCTCTGACCCCTATATACCGTGTGGTGCCACACCACTGTTTCAGCCTCCGTCACCGGTGCCACACCACTGTTTCAGCCTCCGTCACCCCACCACACCTCTATGCTGGGGCCTCCCGTGAACCTCCACGCTATACTATCCTGTGCTTGACCATAACACATATTAGATCCTTCATTCTGGTGAGGTGAGCTTCAGCGCATCTGTGTGGGAACATTCCTAGCAAGCACGCCTCAGACAGCCAGTCGTGCATAGAAATTCTACCCTCCTCCATCCCTCCCGCAATGTCATACCAAAAAACCCTAATCTCTGGGCAGGACCAAAACATATGAAACACATCTGCCTTATTGAATGCGCATCTGGGACACTTCTGTGCTTCTGCTCCTGGGAATGCGGAAATTGCATGCAGAGTCGTATATGCCCTATGTGTGATATAAAATTGTGCCAACTTAAATCTAGACACATTTCTCTTATACGTCAGTGCGGTGGCCCAGTCCCCGTCTGTGAATGCCCTCCCAACATCAGCTTTCCATTTGGCTCGTACTCTTGAATGTTTTAAATGTGTCCAGCAGTATTTCATAAAGCCTGGAGACTGCGTGGCCCCCCTCTGATATGTCGTACAGAGTGTCCAATACCCTGTCTCCCTCCATGCCCCCCGGAATTCAGGCCATCTGGCCTTCTGTGTCCTAATCACTTGAAGATATGTGAGAAACTGGCCTCTGGGGATGTCAGACCCATCAATCAGCTCTGGGAAGCCCATCAGCCTTGCGTCATTAAACAAATCACCCAGTGTGATCATCCTGCTAGATTCCCAAATCAAGTCTTGAACTGGGGTGGCTCCCCAGCTCTTTAAGGCGAGTAGCATCATACATCAATAATCAAAACGACTCAATGATCCACCTTTAATAAGGCTACAGGCATCACTGGTTTATCAGTGCTGTTTTGTTGCCACAATTCTTCAGAGGGGTTTAAAGAACACCCTCTTTGTGTCCACAAATTCTTTTCCTCTTGAAGTGCTTCCCACTGGACCTCTACTAGCTGCGTTTTTTGACAAGCTATGATAGCTCTCAAATACAGTCATCATGATAACCATTATTTCATACACATTAGGCATCTCCACAATCATCATTTCCTTTATTGTCATTGCTACACGCTTGGCCTCAGCGTCAGCTACTTGATTTCCACGTGAGATCAAATTTGCTCCATTAGTGTGAGCTGCAAATTTAAAGACTGCTATGCACACTGTGAGTTGCCGTGCTTTAATGAGCTTGTCCAATAAGGCTGCGTGCTGCACTGGGGTTCCGTCCGCTTGGAGGTAACTCCTCCTTCTTCAATGTGCTAACCATGCGTGCACCGTCGATGTCACATAGGCGGAGTTGCTGTACACTGTTACATCCTGGTCTGCGTGATTCTCGAGCGCGAGTATCAACGCCAATAATTCTGGAGCCTGTGCTGAATAATGAGATCGTAATCATGTATTTATAAGCACCCGAAATTCCCCATCAGCTGTGTGCTTTACCACAGCTGCACCTCCATATCTCTGCCTGTTATTTTGATCGATCCTCGAAGAACCATCAATAAAAACAGTCTCTCCCCCTGTGAAAGTGTTTTCTTTTATCCTAGGGATTTCATCAGAGAACTTTTCATCATTTGCGCAATCGCGTACAGGCTCTCCTTCCATCACTATTTTGCATTGAGCTATTTCACTCAATGGATTCGATATAACTACCTCATAGGCAGAAGCACTTTGGTTTCTAAAAATAGCAAATAATGCATGGTCACCAAATAACGCCATGGAACATCCCATCACTATGCTTGGAGCCTTCCCTATGGCGAACGCGGCGGCAGCTAAAGATTGCTCACGGGAAAAATAACCTCTCATTACGGGGTCTAAATTTCCACTGTATTATGCAAGGGGCTTTGCACCCCAGTGTAGTCCTTTGCGTAAGTACTACTGTCATAACAGTGCCATCTGTATGCGAGAACAAAAAGAATTCCTCAGCATAATTAGGAATCCCTAAAATTAAAGCTATGCAATTTGCTTTTTTTCACTTAATCAAATCCTTCTTCTATTTCCTGAATTCACACGATTATTCTCTGCGTTACCTGTGCTCTCTTTAAAGCCTGTAATAAAGGCCTTATATATGAGCTGTAGTCAACAACCCATGATCTGACGTAATTACATAATCCCAAAAAAATCTCTGAATATGCTTTATTATCTGTGGCGTGGATGTTTTCAAAATGGCCTCAGCTTTTTAAGAGACCTTTTTACCTTCATGTGAAATCAATTGGCCTATATACACCACTTCTTGTTTGTCATGGAATACTGTCATGCTCAAGGTAAAAATTACTCCTGTGTTCAATTTAACCTTTACTTCTCTAACCCGCTTCAGCAAGCCTACGTCATAGGGACTTATGGTCCACAAGGAAACTGGCACTTTTGCCATATATTCATCAAAATACTCAGGACGCTTTTATACTATCATCATCTTCCGAGGAAGTTCTCATTTAATTGCTCTCACCCAATAAATAATGCTCATTTAAAAAAGTACATCGTCCTTAGATGAATGATCTCCAAGCAGATTGTCATCAGTGACATCAATCAATCCATAACCTTCGCCTATGGTGATTACTACACACCATTGTCTGCTTTCATCATCATTTCTGTCAAGCAAAACCATTTCTTCTCGCACTATGGCTGCGTGTAGCTCCAAGGGAAAAACGTGTCCCTTCTCTTCAACCATGGGTATTTTTGATCGGAATAAAAATTCATCATGTATTCTCATCGTTCTGCCTACTAGGCCTGGCAGCCATGTCAACAGAATGCACACTTGATAATAAAAAACTCCAGCTCTACAGGCATTGCTCTCATGGCCACTTGTCCTGCAGATGCCATAATAAACTCACTCATGTTTAAAGAATGCATTCCTTGTATTGTACACACTATGCCTTTACCGACAAACAAAATTGTCATATTCAATTTTGTCATTAAACCTCGACCCAATATATTAAAAAGTATTTGCCTTGAATATAGCAATGGCACCGATATGTCACACTCTCTTATAAAAACTGGTAATTCTTCAGACAAAGGAACTCTTTTTGTAACTTTTGTAAAACCTCGAGAGTATTCATAGCTTCCGCCAGACATTGAAACCTTCCCTCTCGTATACAACAGCGCGTTGCACCCGATTCTACTAAAAATGAAAAGGCCCTTTTGCCTCTTATACTAACGTTCACTCTCGGTTCCTCATGAGGATTCAGCGTCACGGATAGTATCGAACACATCAAGTCTCCTTGTGAGCTGTCCTATTGCGGGTACAGCCTCATCCCATTACCCCTAGAAGGTTTCCCTCCATCGAAAGTGGCACCCCCTGTCCTAGGAGTCATTGACTGTCCTGTATTCATGTCCTGCTGAAGCTGCATAGGTAACTACTGCGGCTGCCATTATGGCGGATTAACTGCTGCTTGCTGTAGTTGCAAGTCTTGCTGCACTCTTGACACTTACGTCTGCTGCATCGTTTAATTCTGAGCAAATCCATCTCCATTTTGCTCTTCAGGTTGGCCTGACTGTGTCAATGATTCTAACGCTCTAAATGCAGGTGCGTTAAAATCTGACCATCTTACTTCCTTATCCATAGGAAGCATCCCTCATGATCACATGCGTCTCCTCTTTCTTCTGCTTGCTCCCTTTCTATCTTTTCTTTTCACCCCTTCGTCCTTCAATCGTTCCTCCCTTTCTTTATCCTTTTTGTCTTACTCATCTCGATCTTCTCTTTGCCTTACATTCTCAATACCTTTACCACCAAGTTTAAACAAAATCTGACCGCCCATCCATTCGTTCTATATAAGTGCTAAATCATCAGTTTTATCTCTTTCTTCCTTCCATCTTTTTATTTTTCTTCCTAGGTCTAGAGATGTATTTGCTTGATCACTTCTTACCTTCTCACGTCTCTCCTTGTCCTTCGGGACCTTAGAGATTACATCTTTCTCATTATTTTTCTCTGGGCCCTCGTCACTGCTTTGCGCAGGTGACTCCTACGTCGGGTTACTATAGCCTGTCGTTGCTTTAATCTCCCTCAATTGGTAAAACCCATCGTCTTTCTTATTCTCGCCGTCTAGTTCAGGCGGGGCTAACCCATTCTGCACTGTACTGTTTAAGCTTGGGTGCATGTTTGAACTGCTGTTTTACAGAGATGCACAAGTGGAGTAATCTCCATTCTTAACCTTGTCACTCTTTAACTCTTAACTTTTATCCCAGGTTTAAAACTATGCTTCAATACTTAACACAAAATGAGCGTGCACCAATCATCGCAGCTCCAATCCTCTTCGATCACAATTTGTTACTTTAATCTTGCTAAAAAAAACATCAAGCTTAATAAAAAAAACAATCAGTTTCTTTTTCCACTTTCGCGCTTCTCTTTTATCACCAATAATTTACTTATGACGTCATCACAAATACATAAATACATGAAACGAACAGACGAACAAACACACTTGACCGTCATATGTTCTTCTTTACAGCCCTTCTCCGGGGTCTGTCTTAGCCTCTCTAAAAATTGCTCCTGACGGAACTTAAATCAATCTCTTTAAGTATACCTTTAATCAGACCCGTTTTCTATATGTTCCGCTATGGGATTGTAGATTAAGATTTCTTCTAACATTCTTTAAAACGTAGGTATAGGGCGTATCCTCTTTATCGTGACCTCTCTCACAACGTCTCTTTACTTATTCGGAAACACTCGAGTCGTCAATATCTATTCAATATCTCTAATACTTTTATTCTTACGTCACGTTCATCACGCTTCCCTCCGTTACTCTTCTTTTCCCTTAAGACTTCCTTTCATTCATTGCGCATGCATGAATTTGCCATACTCCTTAGTCTTTACTCACCATTCGCATTTTTTCTTCTTCCAATTCTCGGTATCGTACGCCTCTATTACCACTTCTTCAAAAAGTCGTCCGATTAGCTGCTTGTAGACGTGGGAGGGGATTTTGGTTGAAATCAGGGGACCCGTCACACCCTCCCTGCAGGGTTTTGGTAGTTACACTAACTACTATCTACAGGGAGCTTCACGTCCTGTCAGCCGAATGGCAAAGGTTGTGCAATATTTCCGGGACTCCAAAGATTACTTATGGCGATGGATCTTTTACAAAACCATCCTCTCCGCTACCACAAGAACTGGGATGGATCCCCAGCTCTTTAAGGTGAGTAGCAATACCCTGGAGATGGATGGGGGTGCAGATTTTATTCTTACATCAATAATCGAAATGACTTGGGTAATTTGGCAAAAGGAAGGCTGTTTTATTTTCAATGATCTAAAACAGGGAGTACAATGAACATCAGCGCAATCGCTCTATCCTCTTACTCAATGCAGCTTAAAAAAAACTGGGTTCTTATACCCAAAACTCGTCATTGATGATGTTAACCTGTGTGCTACCAACGTCATCCTACGTGGTAAACTACAAAAACCTATGCGCAGAAATGATATGCTCCCAGTGAGTATCTAAGTATATTTTCTATACTAGCATGAGTCAGTGAATGAAAGTGATAGGGTATGTAAAATCAGGTGGGGCAACTAAGCCCTCCCCTCAAAATGGCCCTATGAACGTCACTAAATATACGATGTCCTATTGGCTACAAAAATATAGGACCCTTAATTACGCGGTCCTCTATAATTGGTTAACTTCTAACCTCCATCAGTACTTTTCCACCTAAGTCTAGTGGATTTAGCAGCAGCCTGAACATCCAGGTGCTGGTGAGCTCGCCTTAACACCAGCTTCCCACCAATTAGCATACTAATCCATCATCACCTCAATGGTCTAGTGTCAATAAAGCTTTGAAATTCATCCTTGAGCGTATTCTTAGCTCTGAGAAATTCAGGGTGTGAAGGCACGGGCTGCCCTCGTGCGTAGGCGTGACCACCTCGTTCGTCCAACTTTATCCTTCCACATGACTAGAGACCATGAAATTGATCTTCTGGTGCATTTAAAATACTAATTCTTAATAGACCTCCGACGTCTTTTGTTTTTGTCCATGTCTTCAGAACAGGATTTCTGTTCTTTCACACGATTTGTATTCAATGTCAGTCTGCTCCGGTTTGATAAGACCTTCACATTTTGGCTCATCCAACTCTGCCTTCTGAGATTCATTTTGTTAATTCAACTGCTTTTTAACTGTGACATACTAAAATGAGGCCTTCTTGTTACTGTTCAGCACTGCTATAATGCATAGTGGAAACATTCATCCTTTACTAGTTCATCTGCATATATGTATATAATGGCACTTGCCGCAATCTATTAACTATATAGCATAAGGCTAGCTTCATGATTACTTTGCTGCTTGCGTTTCTTGCGTCTGTACATGTGTAAACTAACTTGATACCTTCATCAGTTCTATGGCATAAGCTTCTTCACCTTGATCCCAATATGACATTTATCCTCAGTACTTTCTTGATGCCTTATCGAACATCTGCATTCTCTGATCTCTGCATCTCTTCCATACACGTCAGCTTCTACTCTGTGTGACATCACCATTCATCTCTGTCGTCTATCTGTTCTGCTTCTTCAAGGATTTCATTTAAACAACTGTCATATTTCTTCGTGTGCAGGTATGGCTTTCTCAACGGGAATTTTGCTTCTAAAATTCTCTTAGGTATTGGTAGTCTTACTGGTACTGCACAGAGTCCATACTCTGCCCTTTGTCGATTCAACTGCTCTGTGTATGTCTCGTATTTCGGTAAAAAGTCTATAGGTAACATAGGCGATATAGGTGAAGTGGTTGATGTGGGGGTACTTGTCTTCTCCTCTACAGTCTAAAGCTACGGACCGCACTGTTGTTCCTTCCGTATACTGTTGCCAGGGGTATGTTGGTAGAGTACGGGTCTTGAACACCCAAAGACTGCAAGAATCTATGCCAGATCTTCTGATATAACTCTAATAGCCTGGACGTACCGTGCAAGCTGGTGTCCCTTACCCAGAATACCTCTCGCAAATAATAGGGCCTGACCTGGTGCTGCATTAGGCCGGTGTCAAGCGAGGCCTCATCTGCCAGCCAAGTAATAACGAACTGCAACTGCCCCGCAAGGTAGTAGGATTCAAAATGTGGTAGCTTGATCCCCCCTCTTTGTAGTCCCTGCTTAATGTGCACAGCAACATTCTGCACCTCCTCTCTCCCTAAATGACCACCCTAATCTTAGAATCAAATTCATGAAGAAAAACTTTGGGATGTAGTAGGGTATATTCGCAAAGTGGTAGAATAGGCGTGGCAGTACCACCATCGTAAGAAGTGCAACTCTGCCCATCATTGACAGGGGTAGCCTCTGCCAGAACTCCATATATTTCTTAATCCCCCGGCATGCTCTAACAATGTTCATTTCGTGCTCCTTCCTTGGGCCATGGTATTCATTTACTCCCAAGTAACGGAAAGTATCCACAGCCCAATGCAGTTCCAGGTCCGGCAGGCTCCTCCGCTCTAGCCCAGCTAGTCCCGCTAGAGGGAACAATCGCGATTTATCTTTGCTTATAGTTAGGCCAGAAAGCTTAGCAAAGCTGTACAGAACCTCACTAACGTGCGGCAACTTGGCCTCCGGGTTGTGCACATGAAGCAAAATGCATCTGCATACAGCGAAACTACATGTGTGATAGCCCCTAAGTGTATACCTGCATCAGCTAATTAAACCCAGAGGAAACTCGCAAGGTGCTCCAGAGCCATGATCAGCTGCATGGGGAAGAGTGTTCACCCCTGCTTGGTTTCAAGAGATATGTTTAACAGTTCTAACTCGGGCCTTTGGCATCGAATATATCAGTTTGATCCATTGTAAGAATCTCTGACCAACCCCAAAATGTTGCAAGGGGGCGTATAGCCAGTCCCATCGCACTGAGTCGAACACCTTGATTGCGTCGAGCTAGGCCACAGCACAGTCGGATTCAGCACCACTGGACTTATCTATCATGTGGTGCAATCTGCGCAGACTCCAGGATGTGTTTCTGCCCAGGACACACCATGTTTGGTCAGGGTGTATGAGGTCACCTATCAGATTCCTCAATCTATTTGCCAGGAGCGTGGTAAGAATCTTGCAGTCTTGATTAATCATCGAAAGTGGTCTATATGAACCACACTCTAACAGGGGTTTGTTGGCCTTGAGTATTGGCAATATGATGGACTCCCTCAGGCTGGCAGGCAGCCAACCTCGCTAGAATGCCTCCTCCAGCATCAGCAGGAGTTTGGGCGTGAGCTCATTGGCGTATTCCTTGTAAAATTCCACAGGAAGGCTGTCTGCCCCCAGCGTTTTACCTGAGATTAGTGAAAGTATGACCGCCTTCAATTTGTACTTGTTGAGCGGGGCGTCAAGCATCTGAACCTGCTCTGACTTCAGTCAGGACATTGCTATCTGAGATAGGGCATCCACTAAATCCCTAGCGTAGCTCTCTGTGTCAGTGCCGTAAGGCTGCTGATAAAACCTGCTGAAGACTACGTTTATCTGACTTTGGGCCCACCATTCCACCCCACAGCTATCTTTAATATGATATGATATGATAAGTCATGTATAACCTGCCTGTACACAAATGTTTCTAGGCGTGACAAGACAAGGAAGGGGAAGACAAAGGGGAACAAAACAAATGCTCTTACTAGGCCTTGTGTCATTCAGATTTTGCAAGTGCAAGGGAGAGGAGAAGTGCCAGGGGGAGGGAAATGGAGAGTGCAATAAGCAAAGCTCAAGTAAGTGCCGCCGTGATGGCCGGTTCTAAGTAAGTGCAAGAGAGCAGGGGACTTTAGGGTTGCAGATACACTCCCTAGTGCATGGTAGGCCATGAGGCAGTGCATGGGGCTACTGGTTATGAATGAGCCTGGTCCCCATAAGGTTCAGAGGAAGCCCAGGTAACCAGTGAGTGTAGCAGACAGGAACATCAGCAGGGTGGAGAGAGAGAGAAAGCAGAAGCGAAAAGGATGGTCTTGAGTTGCTTCCAGAACCTGAAGCGGTCCTGCTCAAGTTTGAGAGAGGCAGGGAGGCTGCTCCAGAGGGAGGCACCAGTCAAGAAGAGAGCCAGGAAGGCCGTCTGCCCCTGGCGTTTTACCTGAGAGCAGCGAAAGTATGACCGCCTTCAATTTGTACTCGTTGAGCTGAGCGTCAAGCATCTCAACCTGCTCTGACTTCAGACGGGACGGTGTTATCTGAGATAGGGCATCCTCTAAATCCCTAGCGCAGCTCTCTTTGTCAGTGCCGTAAAGCTGCTGATAAAACCTGCTGAAGACTACGTTTATCTCACTTTGGGCCCACCATTCCACCCCACAGCTATCTTTAATATGATATGATATGATAGGTCATTTAAAACCTGCCTGTACACAAGTGTTTCTAGGCGTGACAAGACAAGGAAGGGGAACATCGCAGGGTGGAGAGAGAGAGAACATTTCAAAGAAGGTAGCAGGCGATCCTCTCCAGAAAGAACATGGCATGATAACCTGTTCTGAGATGAGAGTTTGCAGCACACGCTTTTTGCTCACTGTACCTTTCACAGATGGGAAATATCCATTTGCATATCAGTCTTTGTCCCGCCCACATGGGCAGTCCCGCAACGAAATGCTATGGCAATTCCTCTCTGAACAAGAGTACCAAAAGCAACCCCATACACGTGTTTCAGCCTTGTTGGGCCTCATCAGTGAGGTGAAGCTTTGTCTCTCTCTGAGCACAGTGAGCAGGGAGTCCATGTCTGGTTGCCCCCCAGGTAACTCAGGGTGACCAACCCCAAGTTCCTTTCAAACATTTCAAAGAAGGTAGCAGGCGCTCCTCTCCAGAAAGAACATAGCATGATAACCTGTTCTGAGATGAGAGTTTGCAGCACACGCTTTTTGCTCACTGTACCTTTCACAGATGGGAAATATCCATTTGCATATCAGTCTTTGTCCCGCCCACATGGGCAGTCCAGCACCGAAATGCTATGGAAATTCCTCTCTGAACAAGAGTACCAAAAGCAACCCCATACACGTGTTTCAGCCTTGTTGGGCCTCATCAGTGAGGTGAAGCTTTGTCTCTCTGAGCACAGTGAGCAGGGAGTCCACGTCTGGTTGCCCCGAGATAACTCAGGGTGACCAACCCCAAGTTCCTTTCAAACATTTCAAAGAAGGTAGCAGGCGCTCCTCTCCAGAAAGAACATGGCATGATAACCTGTTCTGAGATGAGAGTTTGCAGCACACGCTTTTTGCTCACTGTACCTTTCACAGATGGGAAATATCCATTTGCAGATCAGTCTTTGTCCCGCCCACATGGGCAGTCCAGCACCGAAATGCTATGGAAATTCCTCTCTGAACAAGAGTACCAAAAGCAACCCCATACACGTGTTTCAGCCTTGTTGGGCCTCATCAGTGAGGTGAAGCTTTGTCTCTCTGAGCACAGTGAGCAGGGAGTCCACGTCTGGTTGCCCCGAGATAACTCAGGGTGACCAACCCCAAGTTCCTTTCAAACATTTCAAAGAAGGTAGCAGGCGCTCCTCTCCAGAAAGAACATGGCATGATAACCTGTTCTGAGATGAGAGTTTGCAGCACACGCTTTTTGCTCACTGTACCTTTCACAGATGGGAAATATCCATTTGCAGATCAGTCTTTGTCCCGCCCACATGGGCAGTCCAGCACCTAAATGCTATGGCAATTCCTCTCTTAACAAGAGTACCAAAAGCAACCCCATACACGTGTTTCAGCCTTGTTGGGCCTCATCAGTGAGGTGAAGCTTTGTCTCTCTGAGCACAGTGAGCAGGGAGTCCACGTCTGGTTGCCCCCAGGTAACTCAGGGTGACCAACCCCAAGTTCCTTTCAAACATTTCAAAGAATGTAGCAGGCGCTCCTCTCCAGAAAGAACATGGCATGATAACCTGTTCTGACATAAGAGTTTGCAGCACACGCTTTTGGAGAGAGAGAGAAAGCAGAAGCGAAAAGGATGGTCTGAGTTGCTTCCGGAACCTCAGGTGGTCCTGCTCAAGTTTGAGAGAGGCAGGGAGGCTGTTCCAGAAGGAGGCACCAGTCAAGAAGAGAGATTTACCATACACTCACTGCCTAGAGAAGTGTCTGACCCTCAGAGAGGTGGAGGTGAAGGAGCAGAGGGCTCAAGAAGGAAAGTTCTTAGTAAGATAGAGTTGGATGCAGTGTGGTCCCTAGCACCAGAAAGCCTTGTGGACAATGCAGAGGGTCTTGAACTTGATCCTTGCAGCCACCGGTAGCCAACTGAGGGATTTCAGGGCTAGAGAGATACAATCCTTGGGCTTGAGGCCAAGGTCAAGTCTTGCAGTCCTGTTCTGGATTAGTTGAAGAGGGCGAAGAGTAGAGGCAAGCAGATTTAGAAAGAGGCTGTGGTAGTAGTCAAGCCTGGAGAGAACCAGGGCTCTGGAGACAGTGAGCATTTGGGGGAAAGTGAGAAAAGGAAGAATGCCTCCGAGGAAGTGCAGTTGGTAGTGAGACTTCTTAGAGACGTCCGTGATGTGAGGAGAGAAGGAGAGGGTGGAGACGAAGATGACACTAAGATTTTTTGCCTCACAGGAAGGCACAGGTAGAGGGCCCAAGGAGGGCGTCCAGAGGGAAAGAGGGAAAGCGGGTGCAGGGGTCTGTGAAATATCTGAGGGTATCTCACCTAGCAAACCTCAAGAGTCCCTTATTCAGGTGGCCAAGAAAGGGAGGACCTTCTCTTATCCTGACCCAAAAGGCAGACAAGCGGGAAAAGATCACCTGGGTAGGGGAGCCCGGGGTTATGCTCAGGAGAATGCCCAAATGGAGACACAGTATATTGCCAGAGAAGGAGGGGAGGGTGAGATATATGAGGCTTTCATGGGCTGTATTGCATCTGACTCCCTTCCTCCCGTTAGAACTCTCCTGCCCCAATCCAACATCCCCTCAATACGTAATCAATCCTCTATGGTCATAAACCTGGTTACACACAAAAAGCATACCGCCCAGAATCATTGTTTCACCAGTCTCCATTCGAATACTCCCCATCCTTCTTCTTCCCGTCCTTCTGATTATCATTTTCCGCATTCCCAACCTGATCGGACAAAACACTACGATTCCCACAATTCCCTTTGTTCATGTCACAAACCCCGCTATTTCCGCTTAGCCAGCAAACCCTGCCAATCTGTCCCTCTGATTGTCATCCTTTGAAACCCCAATCTCCTATGACAGAAAACTACCGGTCCCACGATTCCCTATGTTCTGTTCTGCATTCTGGTCATTCTAGTACATTTCACAAACCTTCCCCATCCTGCCGCGTAGGACACTCAAAACCTCTAACACCCTCTTTTTCCTATACAAATACCTTTTTTTACTGTGATAGAAAACGGACTAATTATGAAACTATTTACCTGACATGTCCCAACCCAAAGGTCATGCAGAGTCTGGTGATTACTGGTCATAACCACACACACCTGACAGCCCCTTCCTTTCCCCACAGGGATAAAAGGTGGAGCAAGAAAGCACACTATGAGCACGGCAGACAGCATAATGAGTTGGCTAAACAGGCGTGGCAGTTCAAGAGAAGCAGAAAGGCAGCGGGAAGCGAGAGAGTGGCGAGGAGAGAAGTGACCTTGCCCTTTTCTTCCCAGACCCGCAGAACCTTCGTGGAGGAGAGCATAAGACCTCGGACAATAGCACACGTGTCTTGCAACAGATGTCAATGGTGCACGGAGCGTGTCGACGCTGATAAGGGGAAGCAAGGGAAACTCCTGCTACTGTGGTATCGGCCTTGACTCCAGTAAAGCAGAAAGCCAAGCGGTTCATCACAGCGGGTGAATCGAGGCGAGAACCGATAAGAGTCGGGCTGTGTTGAATGAGGAACGCAAAGGGGCAAGTTTAAACCTAACTTCAATGAACTGTGAAAGAACTGTAAAAGTATTGAGTGGAGACCAGCTACAGAGGGAACCGGCACCACAAGGGTGTTGCTCCGAGAGACTCTGATCGATCCCTGTCTGAGAAAAACTACAGAAACCAGAAGGCCGTAGGAGAGCCGCCAGAACAGGTCAAATTGGTTATACTGGAGGTCTAGTAAAATCTTCGTACAATCGAAAGGCTTTGATCTACAAGCATGGTGAATGTAAAAGGGAAGTGAATCCCGCATGGTGAAAGTAAAAAGGGGAAAGTGAATCCTGTGAACATTAAAAGTGAAATTGAATGTGAAGTTGGCGAGAGTGAACCCAGAAGAGGGGCTTTAAGGGGGAGGGACAAAGTCTAAAGTCCTGAGATAAGTGTGCTGACAAAGGCAAGAAATGTCCACTATGAACTGTTTGAAAAGACATTGAGACGATGAGGAGGGTACAAGAGAAGTACACTGTCCGCTGGTTGTTTGGAATCCAAGCCCGAGGGAGAAACCAAGAGGCACCGTAGGTGCATTGTCCCTCTTGTCATAGAGGGTCCGAGCCCGGCAGAGGGAGATCCAGGGGTGGAAGGCTAACTCCCTGAAAATAAGTAAAGCAATCACATGAACCTGAGCAAGGGAGGTTCACAGCGAACTGTTGAACAGACTTGAACAATAGCAGGAAGACTTGTTGAGAGCCATAAGGATCCCGGCAGAGGGAGGCCAACTGTCGAGATGGGCATGAGCCCGAACGAGGGAGATCCAAGGGTGATGTCATCACCCAAAATCCATTAAGAAGAGGAACAGTTGTGAGGGGGTCAGCCCCAGAAGAGGGGGACCCGAGGGGGAAATCATCATCTGACATGAACTGCAAAGAGAACTTTGTGTTTGTTTGTTTTGTGAATGCCTCAGGCCCTCAAAGACAAGAGACTTTCAAGAAGAAACGAGACTTGGCCATCGACGATGTTGATTGCTGCCATGGAGCTGTTAACTCATGTTGGAAAAGCTTGAGTTTGTGCTGTGCTCTAAGCTCTCATCTTACCCGTGCTTCAGACATGGGGAAGGGAGTTTGAAGCTACTGCATCCTGAAATATTATTTCTGAACACTTCTTTCTTAAAAAACAATCCCACAACCTTTTGTATTAGTTGTGAGGTTTGGCAATAGGTTTCTTACTATAGGCTTTTATTATTTGACACAACGCCACAAGGACTGCCTTATTTTTCATTTGATGGTCGACGCTTGTTCGCATCTTAGATTTAGGTTTAGATTAGTCATATGTCCACACTGCATACAGTGAAACAAACACCATTGAACTGGGATCACTTGTGTCTGTTTTACTGTTGTCACCATGAATTCCTCAGGATTTCAGTCTTACTGGCATTCAGGCAGAGATCATTAGAGGCGCACCATTCCTGAATCGTGGATAGACAATCACGAATGAGCAAGAGAGAGTCCTGTTCAGGAGTGTGGCTAGCAGCGAGGAGATGAGGATGTGAATCCCCTCGGCTCCCGTGGCCACTGCATACATCCTGTACTTTCAGCCTGATAATTGACTCCTGCTGTTTCCCAAAGAATGGTGCTGACATTATGAAACCCTGCTGATTCGTCGTGTGAAAGTTGGCAGTGAATCAAGCCTGTGGAGCAACAATAGAAGCCGCCGAAATCCGACGCACTCTCAGGAAGAGAAATCAAAACGGCCACGGACGGCGTCCGTTGACTGCGACTTCAGGTTCGGAAGAACTGCACAGTGAACATCGGTGACTCAACGACCGAATGCCAAAGGTGTTGATATGTGGTCATGAACACCTAGGACCTCGGAGCGCCCCCAATTGGGTGAAACCGTGGGCTGCGCTCTCCCGCCTGGAGTTTGTTAAAAAAACGGCTGGAACTCTAGTACATAGGGCTCACAGTGCAGCGAGGGATAGCCACAGCGGCGGAGTGCGTTTAGAAGCCAGAGTGGTCACTGAAGGACCACTGAACAAGAGCGGGCTCTACTGTTGGCGCCACGATGGGCAGCCACCGAACAGTGCGACATCCCCCCGGCATCATTGCAGCACATACCTGATACGACACGCTGCTGACAGCTGCCCAGACGGAGTAAGTGGCGCAGCTGAGTTTCCTGGACTGGCTGCAAAATCACGAAAACTGGGATTTGCATTCTTGGCACCCAAAGGACGAAGAGAAATGAGGAGCTGTGCTCCACCTGTCATGCTACACACAAAGGAGATCTCGTGTCGGCCAACCCCTGGTGCAGGGCCTCGGCGAGCAGGAAGCAGGAAGAGCGCAAGCTAGCGCACAAATCACTGAAAAAGGGTTGTCGAGGAGGCACATCACCGGCGGTGAGCTGCAGATCACAGGCTTGCTACCGGGAAGATATCGGGAGACACATAACACCGGAGAACATCCGCCTGACCCGCAGTGAGTAGCTGAACCTCACAATCCTTTCTTTAGACTTGGCGCGAGGAAGAGGGAGTGCGGGAAGACAATACCTAAACACCTGCCAGCTAGAACGTGTACTAAGCAAATTTGCCTCTAGAAGCATAGAAGCCCTCAGATTAATGAGGTATCAGGCAGTTGTCTTTTCAAACACAACGGGGAAAGCCTGTGAAAAACTACAGCAGATAATAGTCTGTGCTGCCTGTGCTTACCAGAGAGCTGTGTCCCCTGGCTCACTTCAAGTAGTGGCCCAGAATTAGGCTCTGATCCCTGCTGCGAGGGAAGCGCTGTCTCCCATCCGGGCAGAACACAATAACAGCACCCGATCACGAAAAACGGATGAACTGTCACACCCAGGCACAATCAGATGCTCCTCAGAACGTGCGAAACAGGGATTCTCATAGGAGTCAGCATAGACTTATAGTCACTGAAGAGAATTTAAGCATTATACACATATACCCAGAGACTCAATGGGTGCTCGGAAGCAATAAGAGGATTGGGAGCCCCAACATATAGAGGAGGAAGCTATACAGCACCTAGCTTACACGAATGAGAGCATCTGAGAGTATTTGAGAAAGAGTGGACCCAGGGTGTCTGCATAAATCAGTTACGCCTACCAGCATAAAAGGGCGGACAATTAGTCGTCCCACCAAACCCTGACAACTCTGTGTACTCGCGGATTTCCTTGTGTAGAGGAGGTCCCAGACATGGCCTGCACCCCTTCCTCTCATTTCGAGGTACCAGGAGCGTACTCGCCAAGGTATGTGACGTATGAAGAGCAAATAAACCTACAAAGAGCTGCACTGGGACTCTGCCCAGTATACATCAGAAGATCCATACCGGTTGAAGCACCCATAACCAGACAACCCTGGGCAGCACGGTACCCTATAAAACAGCCATACCAGCCGCTGATACGAAATCAGGAGTACCTACACAAGGTCCAAGAAGAGACCCCAAAAGCCTTAATGGAGGGCCAGTGGAAATGACACAAGGGCCTGAACAGACTCATGAATGAACAAAAGCGGCTATCAAAGCAACGCCAGTGCGAGTAACTACGAAATAAATGTAATGGACACAGAGAAGAGACAATGGTAAAACGTGAGGAAACGGTGCTACGAGACAAGATGGAAGCAACCGACCTGTAAAACGTGTGTAAATAGGCTTGGAACACAAGATGCTAAGAAATCGATACTGCTTGCAATGCTTAGTAGAAGAGAGTGCGGCAAGCGCCAACCATATATCTACCCCAATAAGGCAGATTATACACGGACAAGTTTTGTAACCCAGCCAAAGGCAAGAGAAGGAGCGGAATCGAAACTCAACAAAGAGCGGCTCATGCCTAGGAAATCGAGGTCAACCAAAGAAGGGGAGGAGAGCGTCAGCTAACAAGACTCAAACTTCAGAGCATACCAGCCTGCCTCATGAAGGTCAAGATAAGGGGGGGCCCATGCAGGTGGTGAGGCGCTACCACAGAATTAAATGCACTAAAAGCTGGAAACTGAAGCAGATTCATGGTGAACTAACACGTGACCAGCCAGGTGCGAAGTACCATCACCTGATGTCATCCAGGACCCGATGATGCCATAACTTTTCCCGATAAGAGACTACAGTTTCGAGACCATCCTTAGCCAACTAATTGAAACATCGCCCTAAAGCACTGATTGATGGAAGGGAGGCAGGGTGAAACTTGGGACACCAGGCACAGGGGTGTCCATTCTGCATGCTGCTAATTAAAAGTGGAAATGTATGTCTAGGGATGTAACCTGCCCAATCACAATGGACCAAGTTATCTGGAGTCCTATAAATACTGTAACCAATAGGACGTCGTAGTTGTAGTGACGTCTATCACGCGTGATGTAGAGGGATGGGCGTAGACACCCACCCTATAAGAGGTATCCAATCCACATGCCCTATTATCATATACAGATATAACACCTATACTTAAGTTACCTTTCCTAGCCAATTATATTGCATGATGATTTTTTATAAAATTAGACGTCAGTGATGACGAGCTTAGCCTATAACAATGACTGTTCGACTGAAGTTCGAGGAAGTCGGAGCGAGACAGGTGATTGCAATGCTGCTGATTTCCATTTGTTTCTCTGTTTGATGTACTTGTCATTAAACTGACTTCCCTTTGCCAACTTACTGAGTCCTCATTATTGAGTCGTGTTGGAGTAAATGAATCCTGCACCCCCTGTCCTCACATGGTGCAGCTAACTTGTCTTACAAGTTCTAGAGGGTGAGCGCTGACCTATGGGCCCGTCAGCGATTTCCTCTCCCCCAGAACACTTGGACCTGGCAACCTCCCGCAATTAACGCAACAGATCTCCAACACCATTGCTGAGGGTGAGAACCATTCCGGAACAGCGCTTACTACTGCTTCTATTGATCTAGCTGGCATAGATCTGAGAACACTGGAGACAGGTATGGGCAAGGACAAAGTTAAGAAAGAGTCCACACAGAACAAAATTAATCAATACACTACGGCAATATCGCACACCCACGACGGCCACAGCCTGTCAGAGGAAATGGCGGTGGCTGAGAACACGTTATCTCTGAAAGACGTTATGGCTGCCATTGCACAAACACACGCCTCCATGGAACAAAAAATGGGCGGCATAAGCATGGACATATTCCTCATCCGTCATGATCTACAAAAACTAACCTCACGTACCGGGGAGGCAGTGCAGCACATCTCCGGGGCAGAAGATGGGATACGTGAGATGCAACAGCAATAGAGTAGCGTTAAGATTAACTGAAGACAATGGAGGAGAGGGCAGTTGACAGCGAGGGGAGATCGAGCAGGAACAACGTCCGGATACTCGGACTGCCAGAAAAAGTGGAAGGTCACAGTACGGAACTTTTTCTGGAACAATGGTTGATGGATATGTTCGAACCAGACTCCTTTTCCAAGTTTTTTTCAATAGAAAGGGTGCACCGCATGCCTACAGCCAGACCAGTGCCTGGTGCTCCTCCACACACTGTAATAGCCAAACTTCTAAACTACACAGAAAGCCAGACAATCATTCGATCAACTTAAGAAACAACTGCAAACACTGAACGTCAAATGCGGGCTCCTCTTTCCGGCACAACTCAAGATTTATCATAAAGGCACGACAGTCCACTTCAGCGATCCTAAAGAGGCATGGAGATGAGCCGAGCAACATATAGAAGGAGATTGGTCTGCAAACCGCAGTGACAGGAACAGGAACCCACAAGCACATCTGGATCAAAGACTGCCAGCACCGTAGTCACCGGCACAAGAGCACCAAGCAGAGGGAGGAGAGTGAAAACCTGAGTAAATTGCTATGCCTTTAAGGTACCTCCACCGGTGTAGGGGGGAAACTGCAGGTTGATGGAAGTTAGACCTTCACGCAGAAAACTAGGTACACTTGGGAGTCCTTACTACCGAGCGGCACAGAAGAGGAACCCCCCTCCAATTAAGTAAGATACCTCTTGGACCACCTGGTCTAGGACATACTGTGAGACTGGAATAAGTGGTTTTAGTTAGAAAGGTTTTGTTCTATGACAGCTGTCCCTTTTTATTGTCAACTGTATTTTGTTGTTCGGGTGACAGATGCTTCAGGTTGGGTGGAGTATAGGGAGGGAGCGATGGGGGTTTATTGTTTTGGTTCATAATGGGTCTAACAATAATGAGATGCTTGCTTTCCTGACATTGGGATACACACCCGCATCTCGAAATCTGAATCTTCCCACGACATACATCCTGATTGAACATAACACACTTACCCATTGGGCGGTACAGCACCTTGTAACGCCCCGATATTACTATTCGTACACGCTAGGAACTCTGTCACACCTCACTTTGACCCCCGCTTACAATGACCACACATAAAGGCAAGCCCAGAACCCTCCGGTTTATGACGTGGAATGGCAATGGGATCAAAAGGCGCTTAGTTATGCAGCTTTTGAATCGCCACTCACCGGAAGTGGTCTTCCTGACTGAAACTCACCTGTCAGGCACAAATTGTAATCTGTTCAAGCGCACCAACTACCGGGTGGCGATCCATGCTGGTTTCACCATGGGCTCACGAGGGGTGCTTGTGTTAATTCATAAACGGCTTCCCCTCATTCTTTCCAAAGTCACCCAAGATACAGGAGGCAGATTTATATACATATCAGGAACATTATGGAATCACACTGTTGCATTGCTTGCAATTTATGCACCACCAACTTTATTGTCTAACCTGATAAGCAATATCACGCCCATAATCACTAAAGACGCCTCGGATGTCATAGTATGGGAGGTGACTTCAATGAGGTTATGAACGTAGAATGAGACATAACACATTTACATGGCAGAAACCCTAATACCCTCACCAAACTAGCTACCTTTGCGGATGCGCTGGGCTATCGGATGTGTGGCAGGACCTCCATCCTAATACAAGGGTATATTCGTATCACTCTGGAGCACATGCCTCACTATCACGACTGGACTACTTCTTTCTCCCATCAGTCGATATACATAAAGCATGCGAGGCGTGCCTTCTTCTCAGGGGCATATCAGATCACTCCCCCTTGCTGATGGACCTAAGAACGGACAGACAGTTGCCCCCTCCCTTGTGGTGGCTGAATAATTATTATCTTGGGTTCCCAGACCTAAAAGAACAGATTCAAAGTGCTACTAAAGCATATTTTGAACTGAATACGGAGTCCGTTGATAACCCAGAGGTATTATGGGAAGCATGCAAGACAGTGCTCAGAGGTGACATGATATCTTAGACCACAGCTCATAAAAAGAGGCATCATAACGCACTTAGAGAAGCCGAAAAGCAGGTGGAAAGGGTGGAAGAAGACCACCTTGCTACTGACCAACACAAAACAAACCGAGCACTACTAGTGGCACAGAAACATTTACAAAACATGGCTTTGGATAATGCCAGGCAGGCACACAGAGAAATACGTGCTGGATTATATGAAACTGGAGATAAGGCTGGCAAAATGCTGGCATGGCTGGAACGCAGAGACGAGGCCACAGTCAGGTCAGAATGATCAGATCCGAAAATAATGTCCCGATCCTAGCAGACCAAGACATAGCGGAAGGCTTCACCTCACATTACGCTGAGCTGTATAAAAAACCACTTTCCTGACGGAGATCTCCCTCCCCACCCTGGACGATGTCCAGCGTAATTTTCTAGAAAAAGACTTCACAGAAGAGGAGTTGACAACCACCATGTCGGAACTCCAATCAGGGAAAACCCCGGGACCAAATGGTTTCCCGGTAGAAGTATGGAGGCAAATAGGTGCAAATGATATTGTCCCGCTTTTGTATAACTCCCCGCAAGCGGTGACGAGAGCCAATGGGTGGCCATCACATCCCTTTGTATTAGGGAAAGGAACGAGGCAAGGTTTCCCCTGTCCGCAATGATCTTTGCACTGGCGATCGAACACCTCGCCATATGCTTAAGAACATTGGAGACGTGGCACGGCTTTCAGTGGTCAAGCGGCTGGGAAGACAAGATCTCCTTGTATGCAGATGACCTGCTGGTATACTTAAAAGACCCAATTAACTCCTGCACTATTGTAACACACCTGCTAGAGAGCTATAGTGCTTTTAGTGGCTTATGGGTAAACTGGGCCAAATCCATACTATATCTGATAGGAGGACACAATACCAGCTGATTGCCCTTATCGCATAGAGACAAGGCAATTTAGATACCTGGGTATACAGATTACTAGAGATCTCAACAAATATGTACACAAAAACCTGCACCCGGTGATGGAGCATTTCTCAGAGGATGCCCGCCACTCGACTGCCTGCCACTGACCCTGCTAGGGAGAGCAGCATTCTACAAAATGATGGCCCTTCCGCGCTTCCTATATGTATTGCAGAACGTCCCACTACATATACCGCAGAGCGAATTTCACAAAATAGATTGCATTCTTAGGAAACTACTCTTCAGAGATCCATATGAGAGTGTGGTATCGGACTGCCCCACTTGCAAACATACTATTGGGCCAGAAAGATGGTGGTTATAAATGACATGCTACACGGAGATACTTCACTACCACATATAAGGCGGGTAAATACGAACCTGCCTGGGAAACACCCTGTAGAATATATCTACCGAGAGATTAGCCACAAAACCCAACCATCCATGCTAACACACATTGCAAAGATATGGGTTGAATCACACAAATACATGGGATGGGACATGAAACTAACCCCCATACAGCCATTGTGGGATAATAGGAATCTCCCGGAGGTGAGCATACTCCCTAGATGGCCCATCTGGTTGAGACAAGGGGTTTTGAAAATTGGTGATATGGTGCAACAGGATAGAATAGTACCATTTGAAACCTTAACAACCCACTTCTGCCTCCCGCCCTCTGAACAGTATCATTACACACAATTGAAACATGCATTGCAGACACATCTCTCAGCACTGACCGACATGCCTGAGTCTACCCCAATAGAACGTAACATTGTCACGGAACAGATAACACAAAAGATAACGTCAGTCATGTACAATGCTATAACCTCTTTTGCCACAATTGAGCTGTTGAGCTTGAAATCAAAATGGGAGAGGGATGTTGGCATTATCCAGGCAGAAGACTGGGTCACAGCCCTGATGTTCACCCGGGAGATAGCTTTCTCGTATAGGCTTAGGCTTATCCAATTGAAGATACTGCACCGGATATATTACCCAAGAGTGTCACTCTACCGATGGGGGAAAATATCGGATCCCCACTGCCTGCGCTGTAAAAGCGAGGAGGGCACTTTTTTCCACATTTTATGGGGGTGTGCTCGCATCCGGGAATACTGGCAGGCTTGCTGTAAGGAACTATCATGAGTCATGGGCAGAACGATCCCTAGAGAACTGAAACTGTTGCTATTGGGTGTGGAAGAGGATGGTGAACTCTCACGATATGAGAAACTATTTCTGTCCACCACAATGGTGCTGATGAAAAGAAATATTGCGCAACTTTGGGGATCTGATGTCACACCAAGGTTTGAACAATGGTCCACAGATGTGGACATTTGCATAGCAATGGAGCATAGAGTATACACCGCTAAAGGCTGCCCGGGGAAAGCACGAAAAATCTGGCAGAGGTGGGAGGATGCCCAGTAACCTGTTAACTAGTCCGGCGGTGACACTCGATGTCCGGAACAATGCTAAAATTGTGTGTTACACGATGTAAGAATGCTCATTAACAATGTTTGTATCTGTGATCCTTATTATTATTTGATTTAAATGTTGGCTTCGGTGGTCTCCACTCAGAGGCTCTGGGTTGCTGTATTGTTAGTTGTTCAAAAAACAATAAAATGTTTTATGAAAAGAATGAGCGAGAAAGGAGGCTGAGGGGAGCCTGAAGGAGAGCTGAGTGTCATTCGCATAACACTCAAAGTTAGGAGAGAAGGTAGAGATGAGATGGGCCAGAGATGTCAAGTTAAGGTTGAAGAGCCAGGGGAGAGGTTAGAGCCCTGGGGAACACCACATATGGAGAGAGAGGTGGTGCAGAGAAAGAACCCCAGTTGGACCTCAGAGAGTCGATCGGAGAGGAAGGAGGTCAATCAGGCTAGTGCCTGGTCCGTGATGCCCAAGTTGTCACGGAGACGGTTGATCAGGATGGCATCATACCCAGGCCAGCACTCTCCGAGGCTTGTCTCTGCTCTCATGTAATTTCTCAACGTATTTAACATAGTCATTCTTGCCCAATCTATCCCAATTAGCGAAGCAGGCCTGCCGAAGCGCAATGAGGTTCCCCTCATGTCCCTCAGTCTGTGCCACCCATTTTCCATCTCCTCAATCTCTGAATCCTTTCGATTGCCTCTCCTCTCCTCATGACCTTGAAGGATTCCCACAGAGTCCCAGCACTGTCTATGATACCTAAGGTGAAGGAAAAGTACTCCTCAGTCTTATCACCAATATGGTATATGAGGGGTTCGTTGAGCACCGCCTCAGCTCGCATTCTCCACATGGGGACTGAGGATCTGCTCGTAGTTCTCTGCCACGTCACCACCAGTGGTGCATGATCTGAGCATTTTATTCCGCTGTGACAAATTTACCCAGGGATTCAACGCCTGTGAACATGTAGTCAATTCACGTATGCACCCTGTGTGGGCTAGAGTAGTAAGAGTATCCCCTTCTGCCCACGTATAGCTGCCTCCAAATATCTGCCAGGCCCAGTTCCTGCAGTAGGGTACCTAGTATCTTTGCCGGGGGTGCCGGTCTATGCCGTTTGGAGTCCGAACTATCATGCCCAGGGTCTAAGGTGCAATTGAAATCACCACCCCATATCCACAAAGCCCCCCTGTATGGTGCCAATCTAGGGTACAGTGACTTGAAGAAGGAGGAGGCATCGTGATTGGGAGCATATGTGTTGATAATGCAAACCTCCCTTTGTTCCAAAAACCATTTACAAGAACCATACGTCCCTCGTTTTAAGTACCTTGAAGTGAACCGATGGGGCCACCCAGATAAGGATACCTCTGGCATATGCTGAGTAGGCCGATCCATATCTGTGCCCCCCCCCTCACATCCCAAGAATCGTGGCCTGTCTGGTGGCAGTGAGATGTGTCTCCTGCAGGAGGGCAATGTGAGCCCACTGCTGTCACAAATATGAGTAAACCCTGTTACGCTCAAGGAAGCTGTTCAATTCTTGACGTTCCAGGAGGTGATCTTAAGGTGACTCATCCCTGCAGTCTGGTCTCTCCCCCCGCAGGTGTCCCACTCGCCGCCCCCCATTGCCATCGACACTGCAGCAGGTGCCTATGTGCCAATCTCGCCATGGGCAACTCTCACAAGTGGAGGCACACTCATCATTTCCACACACTTTTACGCCCCTCAAGCACCCTGCATGTACCTCAGAGACCTGAACGCAATGCAACAGCCAGGCAGGCAGTCTAGAGGGAAATGCAGCATGTAACTGGGTCTAACATAAAACATAACCCAAACCCATAACTTCAACAAATGCCCAACAGCTAACAGCATGATCAGGCGCAGCCTCATTTCACACTCACCCAGATCCCTGTCTACCAGTATGCCGGTTCCGCATGCAGCAGCTTGGTATTTTTAACTGGCACCTAAAAAAGAAGAAGAGTAATAGGGGATGCCGTGTCAGCAGCAGGCACCACCAGCACCTCAATAGGCAGAACTGTTACCCACAGTCGTGGCCTTCCTGTGGGTCTGCTCCCCCGCTAAAACAAGAGATTTGTCGATGCCCTACATCGTACAGCATGACGTCCTCAAGGAAGTTCCTCCGTAGTGTCTGCTGCCAGTCAGATTGCTGTGTTGTGTTTCCCATAGAGCAGGCCACCTTCATCATGTCTACTCAAGCGTGAGGGCCTTCTGTACTGTCAACGAAATATGAGGTGCCATTGGGGAGGATTTTGGTTCTGGCCGGGTAAATCAACATGTACTTTAGGCCCGCTTGCCGAAGTCGCTCCTTGGTTGGGCCTAATGATGCATCCTGTTTCTACACCTGTAACGTGTAGTCCGAGAACACAGCTAATTTAGCAGACCCCCTTTTGATTACCTCACCTTGTCTGGAAAACACGAGGATTCTCTCCTGGTTCTATCAGCGGCCTCTGGTTGCTCCAGGTGGGGTTTTTCTGGTTAAGGACCGATGCGCCCACTCCACCTTGAAGCACTGCTTTGTGAAGTTCTAGCGTCCTGTAGCAGCATGTTCTCAATGTACATTGTGGGGTCACTGCCATCTGCTCCCTCAGGCAGGCCCAAGTTTCTAATGTTGGTCTATTGGGCTCTACCTTCAGTGTTCTCGGCCCGATGTTCCAGCGTCTTCACCCTAAATTTCAATTCCTGCACCTAGGACAGGGTTCTAGCAATCTGTTGCTTGTTCTTGTCCACTTGCGTTTCCACTATTTTCATTCTGTCAGCAAGCCCCCAGACGTCCTGCCTGAGGAGGCCCACATCAACAATCACCTTGTCTATCTTCCTCTCCAGTGTCATCTGCAGCACTGCGATAGCTTTTAGTATTTGGTTCTCTTCTTCCTTGTAGTCTGTGATGGAGGCCATTTCTTTGGTGCAGCCCTCCTCTCGGACCACGCTGTCACCCTCTCTTTTACGTGTGAAGGCCTCCATTTTGTTTTTCCTGACTTTCCCTTTATGCTGTTGGTTGGCGATGTGCTCCAGGGGAATTCCTGCAATGGTGTCTTCATAAGTGCCTACTGCACACGTAGTTCTGCATCTGTACCGGATCCCAGATAGTTTCCCTGCACATGGCTAGCCAATGATGTTCGTGACAAGGAGAGCAACAAAGCTGAGGTATTACCTGGTGGGGAACCGCAGAGTTTAAGTGTTCCCACCTCTACTGGTGCTGTCAGAGCTGTCAGTGTCTCCTCTGCAGGTGCGTGCTCTGGAGCCAAGTAACCCGGCTTAGTTTCTCAGCCCACGCCGGAGGGCCTCACTGCGCTGAACCATTAGCATTGATTCCCCTCAGGGCAATGGGACACAGCTCTCCCCAGCCCTTGTATGCCGCGTGGGATGTCACAATATTAATCAGGGACAAGGTCACAGGTGAGCACACAATGGTGCTTCTGATGTAAGTCAGTTCATGCCGTGCAGTGCAACGTGCCTGCTGCCCATGCTTACCAATGGGCTTACCCAGCAGTTTGCCACACATCAGCTGCCGGAGGCTGCCAGGGAGACTCCTCAGCCCCAGTGCTTCGGTCCTGCAAAACCTGGCTCACTTCAAGGCCGCCTCCTCAGCTCTCACCCGAGAGGAAGGTCACATGTGGGGCCCTCCACCTCCTACGCACCTGGAGGCTTGGGTGCAGCACTGGTCACAGTGCAGGCGGCTGCTGTGTCAGTGAGCGGCAGGTGCCATTTTGCCCTCAATGCCCTCCAGCGGGAGGCCGCTCTTCCCCGGCGATCAGGCCCCGCAGCTGCAGATGCCACTCTATAATTCATCCCCGCTCTCCAGATTGATTGATTGGTTATTTATTATGCACCAATACATATTGTTTCAAGGCGCAACAAGGCAAGGGAGGGGTTACAAAGGGAGAAAAAGACAATGATCTTACGAGGCCTTGTGTCATTGAGATTGTGCAAGTGTGCAAACATGAAGTGCAGGGGAGATGGTACAGGGAGAAGTGCACCCAGAGCAGCAGAGCCTGACTTAAGTGCTGGGAGGCTGGGACTACAAGGAACAATCCCAGCCCGGTAGTGCAAGGTTCGCCAGGAGGCAGTGCAAGTAGGGCCAGGCAGCAAGTGCAGGGGTACTGGTCAGGGGGTCCTGGTGTCCTGTAAAGCTCGGAGGACAACCAGGCAGCCATTCAGCAGATGGAACATGAGCAAAGGAATGTTTTACAGGGTAGAGGGAGAGAAAGAAGAGGAGAAAAGGTAGGTCTTGAGGAGTTTCCGAAACTTAAGGAGGCCAGGCTCAAGGTGGAGAGAGGCGGGGAGGCCATTTCAGAGGGAGGCACTTGCAGAGGAGAGAGTTCTTCTACCCCATCTCTGCTTGGAGAAGCGACTCACCCGCAGAGAGAGGTATATGAGCGAAGGGCTCTAGGAGGGAGGTACTTAGGAAGAGAATGTTGAAAGTAGTACGGGCCAGTGCCCCTAAAAGCCTTTTGGACGATGGAGAGGGTCTTAAATTTGATCCTTGCAGCCACCGGGAGCCAGTGGAGGGATTTCAGGGCCGAAGAGATGCGTTTCCTGGGCTTCAGGCCAAGGATAAGTCTTGCGGTCCTGTTCTGAATGAGTTGAAGAGGGCGAAGAGTAGAGGTAGGCAGATTGAGAAAGAGGCTGTTGCAGTAGTCCAGCCTTGAGAGGACCAGAGCTCTAGAGACAATGAGCTTCTGGGCGAAAGTGAGGAAGGGAAGAATACCTCTGAGGAGGTGATATGATATTTATATTCCACCGAAACACTAGAGTTTCAGTGTGCGTGCAGCTGATAGTTTGACTTGTAAGAGACAGCAGAAATGTGAAGAGAGAAGAAGAGGGTGGGGTCGAAGATGACCCCAAGGTTGTTAGCCTCACAGGTAGAAGAAGGAGGAGGACCCAGAGAGGACGGCCAGAGAGAGAGAGGAAAGGAGGGATTTGTTGTTGAGATGAGATCACTGTCTCACTGGCATTAAGGCAGAGATTATTAGCGGCACACCACCCCTGAATTGCAGACAGACAGTCAAGAATGAGAGAGGGATCAGAGACGGCCAAGGGGAGCCTGAAAGAGAGCTGGGTGTCATCTGCATAACACTGACAGTAGGAGCAGAGAGCAGCGATGCAGTGGGAGAGAGGAGACACTTATTGGTTGAACAGCTAGGGAGGGAGGTTAGACCCATGGGGAACACCACGGGTAGAGAGAGAGATAGAAGAGAGGAAGGACCCCAGTTGGACCTGAGATGATCGGGCAGTGAGAAAGGAGGTCAGCCAGGCCAGGGCTTGATCAGTGATACCAAGGTTATCAGAGAGGCGCTTGAACAGGATGGCATGGTTGACCATGTCGGAAGCAGAAGAAAGATAAAGGAGAATGAGGACCGAAGGAAGGTTAGAGTCAAGGTTGGAGAGCAGGTCTTCACAGATGTTCAGGAGAGCGGTTTCCATGCTTCTGGCCACTCTCAAGCTAGACTGATGGTCATGGAGACAACCAACAGATTCAGTGTGAATGTTAAGCTGGGAGATGGCCAGCTTTTCCAAGAGTTTGGCCAGGAAAGGAGTGATAGAGATCGGGTGACAGTTACCCGGAGAGGAAAGATCGGCAGAGGGCTTCTTAAGTAGTGGGTGCACAAGGGAGTGCTTAAGGAGAGGGGAAGTTCCAGTGGTAAAAGAGTTATTGCAGAAATCAGCCAGGGCTGGAGCAAAAGTGTCGATGTGGTTCTTGATGGTTTTGGAAGAACAGGGAAGAACCTGCTTTGAGAAGACTTTGATAGATCGAACTTGTCTAGAAACATTGTCTGTTGTAAACAAGGGAAAGGAAGAGAAGGCAGGAGGAGAGGAGGCCACAGGCAGGCCAGGCATTGAGGAGGAGGATGAGGAGGAGGAGGAGGAAGAGAGAGTGGACAGTTGTCCTGAATTTTAGTGAAGAAATGAGAGGCCAAGTCCGTGAAGAAGGCCTGAGAAGGAACAGGAGAGGTAGAGACTACAGCAGGATTGGCCAGCTCCTTGTAGATTTTGAAGAGTTCGGCCGAGTTGTTAGATGCCGCAGAGACACGGGCTTGGATGTGTACTCTCTTCTTGGTGAGGACAGAGAGTGTGCACTGCCTTTGGAGCAGTCGGAAGGCCAGTTTGTCAGAGGGTGCACCTGTAGCCTTCCACTTCCTCTCAACAACCCTGCACTTGCGTTTCAGGGTGACAAGTTCTGAGTCATACAAAGAGTTGCACTTGGATTTTGGCTTCAAGCGGATTCTCATGACACGGGCAAGTGCATCAGAGTGTCCGAGATTGAAATATGGAGGTTAGAGAGGGCTGTGTCAGGATGTGAGTGAGTCAAAGGTGCAGAAGGAGGAGAGAAAGTAGCAGGGAAAGCCTCAAATGACCGAGAAGGTAGGTGGCAGTGCTGGGTCGGCTTGGCCTGGGGGGAAGAGAGAGATGGGAGGAATGGAGAAAGTGGTCACTCCAGGAGAGAGGAGTGGTGAGAATGTTGGAGAGGAGGAGGTCTGAGGAGATCAGATCAACCAGGGTGTGCCCTGCAGAGTCGGTCAGGCCAGAGGGAAGAATAGAGAGACCGAGGGAGTTGCAGAGGTTGCTAGAGTCCTGCAGAAGGACAAGAAGCATCCAGGTGGATGTTAAGGTCTCTCAGAAGGAGAAGTTGAGAGGTAGAGGTGAGGAGAAAGGAGGAGAGATCTGCCCACTCAGAGAAGAGAAAAGGTGGCTACCTGGCCGGGCAGCCAGTAGATAGTGGCCACAGTGAGAGAAAGGCCAGGAGAGAGAGAGAGCCTGCAGACCAGGCATTCAAAGGAGGAGTACTCTTGCACAGGAATGAAAGAAGCAGGGATCCACTCCGGGAAGATCAAGGCTACACCCCCAACAGGACGGTTGGTTCTGGGCATGGAGAGGATCTAGTAGCTATCAGGAAGGAGAGTGTCAAAGCTTGTGACCGAGCTAACAATGAACCACGTCTCGGTCAGAATGAGGACATCCAGATTGAGTTCTTATAGGAGATGGCAGATGTCAGAGGAGTGTTTGACAGCTGAGCGAGAGTTGAGAGTGGCAATATGGAGCAGGTTGCCACCTTCCGTGGAGTGGTACAGGTCAGAGGTACGCCCCGAGGAAGTGTTGGAGGCTCCCAAGGATGGACAGAGACGGAAGGAAGAGAGGGCAAGGTAGCCAAGGAAGAGGATGTGGGTGCCAAAGGGGTGGCACATAAGAGGCAGCAGGGTGGCCAGAAAAGCAGCAGAGGCAGCTGTAGAGGTGGCAGAGGAAGAGGGAAGAAGAGGAACCAAAGAGGGGAGAGAAGGGACAGCAGAAGTTGATATGGTGCGGTAAGCATATATCAAAATGGAGGAGGTTGGCATAAGGGCCTAGGACCAAGACGGTGCCATTTAGGTAAACGTTAATGATGGTCTTGGAGAAGTGGAAGGGGGAAATGAGGGCCTCCCATCGAGTGGCACCATTAATGGGTGAAGAGGAAAAAGGAGAAAGAACAGAGACCATATGGAGGGTCCATAGGCGAGGAGAGGGAAAGACAAAGAGGATGTCGGTATGGGTCTGTCTGGAGGAAGCACTGGTGTAGGTATCAGTGATGCGGAGGCCTGGGTTGGAGACCAGGATATCCTTCTTGAACTTCTTCCTGCCGAACTTAGTGAGAAGGATAGGATAGTTGATAGAAATACAGATAGTGAAGATAGGAGAGACTGAGAGCACCATGGAGGGCCCGGAGGGCTGAGTGAGGGGAAAGGGAGAGTTGAGAGATGAGGGGGGAGTTAGGGGACATGCAAGGGGGGAAACACTAATATGAGGGGAGGACACAGAAGGGGGAGGGCACACAGTAGAAAGAACAATTACCAAAATCAGATACAAAATACAGACAAGCAAACTGGAGCAAAAACACAGCTAGAAAACAGAACAATCAAACAGGGAACCTGAAAGAAGGAATGAACAGCAGGGGTGTAGGCAATAAAATGACATAAACAACCAGGAGAAACAAAATTGCCAAGACAGAGCAATCAACCAGGGAACCTAGAAAGAGAATTAACAACAGGGATACAATGACACAAGCAACAAAGCGTCAAGACAAAGCAATCAACCAGGGAACCTAGAAAAAGAATGAACAGCAGATATACAATGACACAAAACAACCAGGAGATACAAAAACGCCAAAAACAGAGCAATCAACCATGGAACCTGGAAATGAATGAACAGCAAGGATGCAGGCAGTACGATGTAAGCATGCAACCATGGATAGCAAACAACCCAAGGCCGGACATCTACCAAGAGGACCTAGAGGGGAAGAAAACAGAAAACCATTGAGAACAAAATGACAGAGTACACAGTAGGTCAGGTAAAGATGGTTAGGATGGGGACGCCGAGAGTGCACAGCAGGTGGAGAAAAAGGTCTAGATTTGAGAGGGAGTGCACGCAATCAGGGAATGCGCTTGAACACACATGTCCAAGGACACAATGAGCACACGTGATCAAGGAATGAGCAGGAACGAACGCAGCCTAGAAAGCGAGGAGTGCACACGATCAAGGAAAGTGAGGGGACGCATGCGGCCTAGGAAGTGAGGAGCGCATACAATCAAGGGAATGCACAGGAATGCACGCGGCCAAAGACGTGAGGAGCGTACGCGATCAAGGAATGCACGGGAAAGAATGCGGTGTAGGAAGCGAGGAGCGCACGTGATCAAGGAAAGCGAGGGGACACACGCAGTCTAGGAAGCAATGGAGTGCATGCAATCTAGGGTTGTGAGGGAACGTACGCGGCCATGGTTGCGAGAGAGCGGACGACGTCCTAGAAGGCAAGGGAGCGCATGCAGCCCCTGTTGAAAGGGCATAAAATGAGACGGAGCAAGCGCAGCCTAGGGTGCGAGTGACCGCACGCAATCAGGGATTGCGAGGGTATGAAATGATATGTCATTTATAACGCGCCTATACACAAGTGTTTTGAGACGCATGTGCAAAGTGATTGGGAGCCAGGAATGAAGCCAAGGGCAGGTCACAGAGGCAAGTGCAAGGGTGAGAAGAGGCACCAGGTCAGGGGTTACGTGGAGTAAAGCAAGCTGAACTCTCCCCGCAACTTCTTACCTGGCAGCCGCAGACAGAAGGGTGAATCATCCGCACTCACTGTCTACGCCGCATCCAGTTTGCAGCCAAACACCAGAGTCGCTGAAGACCGCAGCCTTGTTCTTCGAGAGCTTTGCCTCAGAGGGTCCATGCCTCGGTTCTTATAGGCGCAGATGTATGGACCTAGCAAGCGTGCTACATTTCGTCGGGCAGTGTCTCCTGCGCACCTGCATCGCTGAACACTGCAGACTTGTCCTGCCAGGGCTTTGACACAGTAGGTATGTGCCTTGGTTCTTATAGGCACGGATGCGTGGACGTAGCAAGCGTGCTACGCTTTGCCAGGCAGTAACTCCGGCGCACCTGTGTCGCTCAACACTGCAGCCTTGTCCTGCGAGGGCTTTGTCGCAGAGGGTCTGTGCCCTGGGTTCTTATAGGCGCGAACGGGTGGATGTAGCAAGCGTGCTGTTCACAGTTGTGTTATCTTGGGCAAATATATTTCACACTCAGATTTGATTTTCTTATCCGATAAATGTGGAAATGGTTAGAAATTATGTAATGCGATATTAAGTCAAAAGATTGACAAGGAGAGGGCAGAGAGGGGATTTGGTGAAGTGACAAATTTGTAACTGTGGTGGGTCGGAAGGAGTCAGACACGTCGAGGACATTCAGCACTCTCTTCAATAAAAAATTCAAAGAATAATACCTATCTCTTCCTATTGCTAAAGTGAATACCCAACCTATCTAAGGGAACTCAAGGTGCTTGTCAGATGTCAGCAAGTCTGAAGTAAATGTGCCCTACATCCAAACTAACTCTAACTAACTCTATCTCACACTACTCACCCTACCACTAAATGCAACTACAGTAAATGGGCCAAGAAAATGTCTCTTCTTCACCTGGTCTTCTCTTCTTCTTGAATAGTCTTTTGGTATACAGGTTTCTTTTTGACTCATATAATTCTTAGCATAATCTCCTTTAATAGTCTCTCTTCTCAACTCTTGTAGTTCTTCAAATGGCTCTTGGGTCTCTGTGGCCCTATCATTGGAGTACTTTTCCTTCAAGTAGGTCTTCACACTCGTCATCACATAAATGTTCTCCCAAATCTGTTTGCTCAGGCTTGCCTAAATTATGTTTGCCTTTATTCCCTTTTAGGTTTTCTTTGCCAATGATTCTTTCTTTGAGGCGCTCTTTTATCTTGTTAATTGGCGAGCTGCATCTTGCTTTTCTCGTTATGTGGTTCTGGGTTGTACTTTCTCTAGCCTTCAACTCTGCAGATATAGGGTGGTTGCCCTTCCTGCCAGGGTTTTAATTTCCTGTCTCTGTTGGCTTCACACTTGGATTGGTAAAATCTCCCTTTAATATATTGCTCGCCTTGCTTGAAAACAGCTTTCTTCAATGCTGTCTGGTCCTCAGTACTGGGACGAGTTTCTTTCTTCGTGACACTGTTTTTCCACAACCGGGTGGTTTGCTATTTGCTTCCTCAGGTTTTTACAGTTCCAATCATTCCATTTTATATTTTTGTTCTCGTCCTTAAGACTGCATTGAATTTCTTCAAGCATATAATGATTCCCCTGCGGCTTCCCACTATTCCTGATTCCCCTGGTACCTCTTGTCATGTGGGGGAAGGATGCCGGGCTTAGCTCTCGCTCGGGTACTGCTTCTTGCTCTTGTTGTTGTTCGGATTCCCGCTCTCGGTTCCTCTGCCAGGTGCCTGCTTTCTCCAGACGCTGGCGATCGGAAGTCGTTCAGGCTTCCCATCTCGGTCGTCTCGCCATTGCGATGAATCAACTTCCAGGGGACCAGTGGTCCAGGGATGAATGTTGGTTTTACTCAACCATCAATCAGCCCCACACCTCTAGTACACCAGAAGGGATCTGAACAGATTGGAAACACTAGTAAATTATAAACCTTCTTGTCCAATTTTGGTAACATGGATGCACGGCAGGCTTATCTCCGCAAGTTCGTGGATCGTTGGTTAGTTGCAACACAGCGAAAACACAATTATTACCCAATGATGAAAAGGGACTGTCCAATCAAGATTGTATAAAAATATCTACTTTATTATTATAACAACAGTTCTAGCACACTACAAAATACAACCCACCCTGTAAAGGAACACAGAGGACAGGCAATTTCACGAAGGAAAAGGGTGCACTCTGGATACTGACAGGAGGGTTGTCGGTAAAGCAATCAGTCTTAACTCTTACAGATTATTTGGTTTCAGCACCATGGGAGCAAGGGGTCGTAACTGTCACTAGGTCCTTCGAAGAAGGACTAGGGGGACAGAATCACAATGTACCTGGTGCTTGAGATGTTCTTGATGCTCGACAGCATAGAGGTGGTTCCATGATTCTTTGCAACTCCTGCGACAGAGTTCAAGACAGAAGACAGCTGCAGGTATCAGGCAGCAGGCAGTTCGGCAAGCGAGGCTAGATGGACGGCTGTAGGCTGGCCTACACAGTGGCTCAGGGTCAAGAATCTGTGTCTCTGTGCTGGTTGGCAGACCCTGAACGCTGGTCGAGGCGTCTGTGATGGCTTTAGTGACTGCAGCGGGACAACAGTCAGTGGTGCAGCTTATCGCTGTTCGAGGACTCCACTGCCTCAAAAATGTCCTTAAAAGATGGATGCTGGTTGATGCTTGTGTGGCACTCCTCCTAGCTTCTTCACAGTGCTCGTGGCATCCTTTCAAGATGGACAGCCCAAAGCAAGCTCAGGAGAGTGTTCGCAGGCAACGGCCTCGTCCTTGGTTCAGAGACTCTCTTGCACTTCCCACCTAGGAAGCCTGCTGGCAGAACCTAGCAGGGTACGCTGTGTGCTGGCTGGATATCGGTTCTAGAGCTGCTGGACGGGTCCACTGAGTCCAGTATCTCTCTTTGTTCCCTGGGGGATGTTGAGGCGATAGATCTTGCTTCCCTCTTGGAAACCAAGGCCTTCCTTCTCTGGCAGACGCTGTACAGTAGACTGTACCTTCAGCCAGGGCCCAATGCTGAGTTCTTCTTTCCTGCTTCCTGAAGCCTTCAGATGAGCTGCTAAGTGAGGGGTTCAGCCCTATTTTAAAGCCAAATGGGCCCCAGTGATTGGTGCAGGCTAAGCCTACCTTAAGGAACCAATCTGGGGTCCCCACCAACAATCTTCTGTTATGCGTGAGGTCATGACCAGAGTGCTTTGCAACAGGAAAGGTAAGGGATGACACCATGTACTCCTAAATCCCACCCATCTTCCTGTCTGTTGTAGATCAAAGTGTCTCTCTGGTTAACTGAGCCCTCTGTGACTCTAGATCAAAGCGCAGGTCTCCCTTGACGTTTGTGACTAGAGCTGACTTTCTGTGTGCCTTAAGACACATACTCCTCCCCCTGCAAGGGGTCTAATCTGTGGGGGTTGCCTAGGGTAAACAGTGAACCCAGACCCAGGATCAAAGAGGTGTTTGTTTTCCTGGCCATTGTTAAGTTCTGTGACCAGGCGTATTTGCAGGCCTGCTTCAATTAACTCTCATCAGTATGCGCCGCCACCAAACAGAACTTAAACACTAGAATAGGGCGGATCCATGGAGCCTTTGATATTTAATTAGGCTGGGCATGGGAGGAGGAAGGTGTTGCCCTTCTCCTCTGGATGTTTTTGTGCACCCCTCGCTGTGAACTGTCAAATAAATGTGTCAGGGAGGACTGCGCCTGTGGGCTGTGTCCCCCAGAGTACACTGGACTATGTGTTTGTTGTGTGGCGAGCACTAGAAAATGTGTGCGGATTAGCCCCACACATTTTCGGAGGCTGATCTCCTCTCATTGCACCTCCTCAGAGGTACTCTGCCTTTCCTCTCCTTCCCCCAGAAGCTCATGGTATCACAAGCTCTGGTTCTCTCTAGCTTGGACTATTGTAACAGCCTCTTTCTAAATCTACCTGCCTCTACTCTCCGCCCTCTGCAACTAATCCAGAACAGGACTGCGAGACTTGTCCTTGGCCTCAAGCCCTGGGATCGTATCTCTCCAGCTCTGAAATCTCTCCACTGGCTCCCAGTGGATGCAAGGATTAAATTCAAAACCCTCTGCATTGTCCACAAGGCTTTCTGGGACCTGGGTCCAAAATACCTTCAGCTATCCCTCTGCAAATACCTCCCCTCTCGAGCTCTTCGCTCCTCTACCTCCAACTCCCTCAGGGTCAGTCGTTTTTCAAAGAAACGAGCTGGGGGTAGATCTCTGTCTTCGGCTGGGGCCTCCCTCTGGAACAGCCTCCCTGCCACTCTAAAACTTGAGGAGAACCATCTCTGGTTCCGGAAGCACCTCAAGACCTTCCTCTTTTCTTCTGCCTTCGCTCTCCCTCTCCCCTGCTGATCTGTTCTCTCTTGGCACCGTGCACCTGGCCACCCCCTGTACTTCGGGCCCAGGTACCTTCTCACCCTGCCACCCTCCCGCACTGCCTCCCGGCCACCCCCTGCACTGAGGTCTGTATCTGTACCCATACAGCCCCCCCCTTTTTCTTCCTGCACTTATCAGACCTACCCTGTCTGCTGCCTTAAACCTAGCACTTGCAAATTGCTGGCTGCATTACCACTGTTTGTTGCCTTTATTATGTATTTATTGTTATTTATCTGTTTCTCCTCTGCTTCTCACTTTCCACTTCTCCCCCCTTCCATGCACTTTTCCCCTCCCCCCTCTCCCATGCACTTGCGCATTCTCAATGTCACTGGGCCTAGTAAGATCGATGTTTTGTTCTCCCCTGTTCCCCTCCCTTGCCTTGTCGCGCTCTGAAACACTTGTGTACGAGCGTGATAGAAATAAAATATCAATCATTCAAAAACTCATTCCATTTCCTAAAAATCATCCAAAAAAGGCCTAGACGAGCACACACTCCCTGTGCGGATGGGGGAATTTCTCACAGGGGGGTAGGCAGGAAGTGGGCGGTGGTGGTGTTTTCTGAGGTGGGCAGGGTTTGGTGGTGTGGAGTGTTTTTTGGTGACAGTTTTTTCTCTCAGTTTGCATATTCTGTCTTTGAGGGCCACTTGAATGGCAGTACACCAGACTTTATCTTTGGGGAATTGGTATGTGAGTTGGACAGGGTTCTCTAGCTTTCTGAGAATATTGAATAACTCTTTGGAATTGGAGTTGGCCTCAGTGATTCTGGTGTTGCAGATGTTAAATTTAGTGAGTATGAGAGATGATTTGTATGTTTTGGCGACAGTGTAGAAGCCTGCTTTGTTGGCTGGGGTCCGGTGCCTTCTCCAGTGATGTTCCAGAGCAAAGGGATTGGAGTCCTTCAGAAAAACAGCTGTTATTGTGCCGTGTTTGTTTTAAGTGCCATAGTGTTAAGGGGTGCGTTTGAGTCCAGCACTTTTAAGAGTGTGGTGTTTTAGTGGGTGGCGATTGCCTGTGGGTCATGGTGGCTAATGTGGGTTGAAGGTTATTGGGACAAGGTGGGTATCAGTGATTGTTTGGAGAGACTGCAGGTATTATGGGCAAGAATAGGGGAGAGGTTGGTAACTTGATTAGTGTGAGTGTGTGTTTGCGAAATGCAGACTTCTGTCAGGGAGTGGTCGGTCCCGGAGAGCGGGAGGTTGACGGTGATGGAAAGATTAGTGTTATGGTTGATGATCCAATTGAGAATTTGCCCTTTGTTGTGGTAGGTGTACAGACCATTTGGGTGAGGAGCATCTTAGTGAGGGTAGTGGATAGGGTAGTCGTTTTGTTGTCTAGGGGGTCATTTAACCCCAGATTAAAGTCTATAAGCAAAATGAGCTTTGTGTTGGGTTTGATGATAGGTGTCAGGAGAAGGGGTATGTCGGATTCAAGGGTGCTTAGGTTGTTGGGATGTCGCTAGAGGAGAAGGATGTTAAGTGTGGTTTGTGGATTGAGTGGGAGTTTGGTGAATAAAAGCTCGAAGCCTGGCCTAGATTATGTTAAACCACCCCAATGGCACATAGTCTTTATTTTAAGTTCAGAAGTGTCAGTCTTTCACTTGCTGCATGCCACACACATGTGGCATGTATACTTCAGATAGTTTCCCACATTGTTTGAATGTGAGGGGGACTGAGATTCATTTCTTATTGAGCTGTCCTAGGTATGAAACCTTGAGAAGACTGCTGCTAATGCCGAGATTTATTGAAGCTGGGACTTGCAATACATTAGTTGCTATTGCGGCTTGTAAAAGAACTGAACATGTTTCTCTTGTCTCTGCTGTTTCATCCATTCAAATATTGCCCTTTTGTCATAGGGATTTTTTTGGGGGCTGGGCGGTGGATAGTGATATTTAATATCTTGTAAGGTATTCAAGCCTGTAAAATTACACTACGATCTATTAAACAAGACTTCCAGGTGGTGGTGATAAATGTTTATTGGAAGCCCACCTGGATCAATCTTCAGGCCTTTCTCAGCATTTTGTCAACTTTACTGGAAAAAATAAAACTTAATTATGGGAGTGCGTACATAATTTTGGCAGGGGATCTGAACACACAATGCGTACAGACTCCAAAGCAAAAGGAGGCTCTGAGATACGCTGGAATCTCGAAGAAAGGGAAACACTGGGCGGAGTTCATGGACTCATGGCGGCTGAAAATGCTAAATGTGGCAGTGCCGGCTGATATACCGCTGGCATCGACCTGGAAGCAATGAAGGTCTTCCTCCACACTAGACTATGTTTTCGTGTCAGAAAGTCTACTGTCACACAGTATCTCCTTGAAGATCAATCCTATGGGAGAGAGTGACCACGCATGGCTAAAGTTATCAGTCTCAGACATTAGTATTGTCTGGGCAGATAAACAATTGCAGGACTTGATATTAAGAAAGGGAAATACAGCCGAGAAGGGTGAACCTTGAATAATTGCTTGTTGGCTGTTCCTGTAATCGAACAGCAGGAAAATTGCCAGCATGAATGTTTTGTAAAGTTTATTTGGTGCATTAGCCCGCCAGGTTTAGGGAGTTCAGGGAGACTGCCATACTTTCGACGAGGAAACATGGTTATAAAAAAAGCACTCCGGCAGAAATTGAGAAAACTAAGAAAATCAAATCTTAGTCAAACAGTACTAAAAGTAGAGGTAAAAAAATGAACCTCTGTTTATAAGCACTGGTCCCTAGGCAGAAGGATACTGCATCTCCAAAAAGATGGAGAAGTGATGCTAATGGCACTGTGTAAAGATAACACCAGAAATGTTTGGTCAATCCTTAACCAACTAGAGTAAAACACTAATAATGCTCAGTGTAACCTGGTTACTAAGGCTAAGTGGACAAAATATCTCACCTAACAAAAAATAAGTCGGCTCCGATAATGGGGTCAATTGGCATCTGTCTTTCGATGTAGTCGATATTGAGGAACTAATTATTAATTCCTCCTCGTCCAAAGCAGCAGGCCCAAATAGGCTGACTTATCAGGTCTTAAAACATAGTACAGTGGTTTAGTTAAGATTGTTATGCTGGCTTTTTAAGGAGATCTTAGCAAGGCAAATTTTTCCACCCTCCTGGAAAACAGCAACAATCATTCCATTCTATAAGGGGGGCGACTGTTCACATCTGGAAAATTATCGTCCAATCACCCTCCTAGACATAGAGAGTAAACTGTTTATGAAAATGTTGTTGAGAGACCTGAATAAATGGGCTGTGGATGCGAAAATCCTGTCGAAATTTCAAACAGGGTTTAGGAGTGGTCTATCCACAGGTCTTAATGGGCTGGCCCTTAATCTGACCAGTGAGTTTACCAGGGTTGGGGGAGAATGTCAACTTTATGGGGCATGGGTGAATTTCTCAAGGGCGTTCAACAAGGTCATAAGGGAATGCTTATGGACCAAACTGAGGAATTGGGGGGGCTCCAAAAGGTTTGGTATCTATGCTAGTGGAGTTGCATAGAGACACCACTTTGAGAGTCTGCCTGGATGAGGACGGACACTTGTCGGAAAAGGGAGTCAGACAGGGGTGTCTAGGAGCACCATTCATTTGAAACTTGTATCTAGCAGACATGGGTCCATATCTGCAGTCATCAGCATTGGCCAGCCCTAAGATAAATGTGACGAAGGTTCACTGGCTGGCCTATGCCGATGACATAGTACTGGTAGACAATACAGCTGTGCGACTACATTGCCTTCTGAATAACTAAGTGAGTATGCTAAGGAGAACAGTCTCACCATAAATCCAAAGAAATCTAAGGTGGTAGCATTCAGACACACCCGCAAACAGGTAAAGCTTTCAAAGTGGGACCTGGATAACCAAGTAATCCCGAGAGTTGAGGAAGTGGTGTATCTGGGGAATATAATTTATGCTTCCCCATCGATCAATAAGGTGGAACAGGATGTGCAGAGTAAAATAGATCAGTTGATCCCACAGATGAACAAGATTCTCTTTAAACTCTGCAAATTCTCAATCCTACCTTTAACAACATTTTATACAGCGAAAGTCGTTCCAGTAATTTTGTATGGCTTGAAAACAAAGCCCCAATTGTGAGACACCAATTGGCAAAAACTGGAGGGCTCATTGTGTAAGAGATGTCTTGGACTCCCAATGAGCCTTTCAATGTCCAGCCTCAGGTTTGAATTGGGCCTGAAATTGTTAACAACTTTGGCAGAATGGAGAGTGCTCTCCCTTTATAGACTCATTATTATGGCTCAGAAAGACACGCTATATGAGGATATTAAGTCCCACCTGGAAAACCGTAAATCCAATATACTGTCCCACTTAGAACAAAAGACAAGGGTGATCCTTGAAAAAGCTGATGCTACCGTCGAAACGTTAATCTTCAATCTACTCAAAGTGAAAAAAGCCATTGGAACAATGGACTGGATAGTCGCAGTTGAGAAAATGCAGTCTGTAACCCCCTTGAATAGTTTTGTGGTGGGCGACAAACAACTGGGGACCTTGCCAAGATTTTTGGTGAAGTTCCCAGATTGGAAAATTAGAAATAACTTTTTGAGAATTCACCTCAATCTTGTCCACAATGGAGAAATTCTTGACAAAAGGGGGCTGGGGATGCAGCAATTAAACTATGCAGAATTTGCACCACCCCGGGTGAACAGAGCCTGAAACAACTTTTGTTGGAGTGTGAGGGCACCTGGCAAATGAGATTGCTTCTCTTTACTAGATTTGTGGAGAGAGAGGAGGGTATAGTCTTAGAAATGTTTTCAGATAGAATGATTTTGGGCTATAACACAGCACTAACAATAGCAGTGGTTCAGGTTTTGGAAAGAAGTGAATTCATGAGCTCTCAGAATGTACAGCCTATATTGTTTGGCTTATTGAGATGGGTGTACCATCTTTATTGTTTGTTTTTTTCTTTTCTTTCTTTTGTTTAATTGTCTTTTCTTTTTTTCTTCTTTTTTTCCTCCCTTTCTTTTTTTTACATTCTTATTTTTTTTTTCTTATTTTGTTCTCTTTTTTGGCTAAGTTTTGAGAAGGAATTTGAAATACCTGCTGTTCTTCATTCGTTTTTATTGTTGTCAGGGAAGGCACTATACATCACTCTTTTATCTCTTTTATTTTGTGGTTATGCCAACGCTGATGTTACACTATGAATGAACGAAAGAAAGAAATGTTTTTTATAATCTGGAACAGTATTGTGCTAACTACTTTTATAATGAAAAGTTATTTTTTAGTAATGTGATCTCATTTTTAGTTTGATTTGAATAGCAAGATGATTACTAAATAGTTGTATTTGTAAAGGTTTTGTATAACCAAATACAAATAATAATAAAAAAAAATATTGTGTTTCTGATTAAAGCAATGTAACAGCATTCTGTTGCATATGTTTTAAAATGTTTGTGCTTTCAGAAAATAATTTACTTGAGCTTTGCCGATGTATGATGATTACAAACACATGGCTTGAATAAAATACATAGAATACTTAGAATTGTGTTTTAGTGACACTTTATAGTGTTGTTATAGTATATTTATATGGCCTATAGTTTGTTTCCTATACATGTACAATTGATTTGCAATTGATTGGTTCCTCCAGCTTTGGTGATAGTGATGACCATCATTTCTAATGCATGAAGTTGTATATTATGTGCACATAATTATTGTTTCATAGTAATTTCAATGTTAACTATTGGTGCTTGACAATTGTTCTTAAAAAGTTGATTTTATTGTGGTGTTTGTAACTTTTGTGGAATACACCGAAATAAAGTATCAATGATGGCTAAAGGCTTCTTCCAACAAATACACATAAACAATCTCATCAAACAGCTGTCAAGGGTGTCCTAGTCAACTCCAAACTGGGCCATTTCGCTATACCCAGGTCTCCTGGAAAACCAACTGTCCTTGGTATTAAGTCCAAAATGCCACAGCCATGCTCGCAGATGGACTACTAAAGGGAAGTTAAGTGACACAGAGCCCTGAGAAACTAAACTGACTCTCAGGCAGGGCAGAATATAATTCATGATCATAACGTGTGATGAAGGATCGGCAGAAACACAGTCGTTAGTGGAGTTATTCAGTATAACAGGATTGGTGAAGTTAATTCTTACAAGGCATTGGTGAATTCAATCTAGAAGCAAAAAAGGATATAGATATTAAAGGTGTTGGGATGAGTGAATTCAAGTTAGTTCATAATCCTATCCATGGCAATGCTGTTCTTCTGAACAGTTCCCTACATAACAAATAGTCCTAAGTATTTTGCGCCACGGTACACTTCTTAACGCTCATTTATCATCTATGTGGTATAAAGCTATGTCATCGCCTGGCTTCACAGTATCAGGTGTTTAGCATTCAGATCATGTCTGGGCTTCGCCTACCAGTAAGTACTTCTCCCGCTTTCTTCTGGGTGCAATTCTTGCTCAGATATCGTGGGTTGCCCTCATGAGCTAATGATGATTGCACGCGTCTAGCTCACTTCCTGCCTTCATGGTATTTGGTGCACAGCTTTCAGCTCTTATTTGGGCTTTGTCTACCAGCAAGTATTCCTCCCTCTTCTGTCATGAACTGTTGGATGCGTCCCTTTTGGATCTCCTGGTCCCTGACACATTGAGGCCTGTACTCAGCAGTACAGACACGGAACGTTGTTTACCAGCTTCCGCGTCGGATGTAGCACACTCTATAAAGAAGCCACGCCCCTGCGGGCCCGCGCGTCTCAATGCTACCGCTTGCAGTGGCTAGACGTGCTTTGCCATAGTTCGCTCTCGCTGACTACCTGTTCCCGGTTCGTGGGCCCTTTGTTCTTCATCCTTCAGTCCCTTCCTTTCCTTACCTCCTGTATCCTGGACCCCCGTGTACCCGTCTCGAGTACACATCATCATTTTCTGGATTTCCCGGACATACTGAACGTTCCAGGAGTCGAAGCGCCGATCACACTCTGGAACCCGAAGAAGCCCACACGGGGCTGTACAAGACCCAGACTGTACGAAAGAAAACTCCTTCAAGGAGCTCCAGTAAACAACAGCAACAGGTGAGAAGGGGGGAAACCTGTGACAGATTGAGATGCCAACGAACCAAAATAGACACAGACATGGAGGCGGCTCTTCAAGATCTTATGCGCGGCATGCAGGAGTTAACAACGGAAGTGCAGAATCTTAAGGCTGAGAACGTCGCGCTAAAACAATTAGTCTTGTCCCGGGATTCCACGACCAAGGAAAGTGTATTGTTGGGCGGAGTAGCTGATAAATACGACGGTTCTTCAAAAACCCTTCGTGGATTCCTTGACTCGTGTTTAGTCCATTTCACCTTCAAGCCCTACTACTTCTCCACTCCCAGGGCAAAGGTGGGCTTCATGATTTTGCATCTCTCTGGGAATGCTTTGACTTGGGCCACACCCTTAGTTAATTCTGGGGATGCCCTCCTGGATGACTAGGACGGATTTGTACAGGCTCTAAAGACCATGTTTGACCACCCAGAACAGGTCTATAGTGCCCAGGAACGCCTACTAGATTTCCAACAAGGTTCCCAAGACATGCTGACATATGTGACACGCTTTAAGCAATTGGCCAAAGAAGCAGATTGGTCCTCACAAGCCTGCTTTACCCTTTTTTTCAAAGAGGACTAAATGAAGAGATAAAAGATGAGCTAGCCAGAGCGGCTCGTCCAGGCACATTCCAGGCTCTCATGCATCTCTCTCTACAGATAGACTTCCATATCCAGGAACGGAAGGCAGAGAAGAAGAAGACCAGAACGTCCTTCCAAAAGACCTCCATGGAAACTTCCTCGAAGGCTGAACACGCTCCTACCCCTGCTACTGAACCTGAACCCATGCATCTCGGGGCATTTCGCGGACCCATATCCCCGCAAGAAAGAATGCGACAGATTCATACCGGGCTTTGTATGTATTGTGCCTCAGATAAACACCTAGTGAGAGAGTGTCCATTAGCCCCTCCACAGCGTTCGGGAAACGCCAGCTCCCGATCCTAGATGGAGCGCAGCTTCGGGAGAGAGATGTTTGCTCCACGTCTATTCCATCCTTGAACTCTCCTGGACAAAATAATCTTGTGGTTTTACAGGCCTTTCTATCGCCATCCAAGAACGAAACCTACCCCATTTTGGCATTGGTTGATTGTGGAGCCATGGGGATATTTATAGATCAAGATTGGGTCACTGCCCACCACATTCCTTATGAAACTCGAGGCATAACGCAACCTGTAGAGGCAATTGACGGAAGACTCCTTTCTTCTGGACCTATAACTCTACAAACCCAGGAGTTGCAACTCTCGATAAATCACCATCAAGAGTATATCAAGTTTGACATCATTAAGTCTGCTCACTACTCAATGGTGCTGGGTATGCCCTGGTTACAAAAGCACAACCCATACATCAACTGGGCAGGAGGTTCCTTGTACCTGGGTTCAGAGCATTGTATGTCTTATTGTCTATCCCTAGATTCCTCGCCGACATCTTCTGGAGGTACACCGTCAGACCAGCAAGGGCCATTCACGGTCTCAAATATTATCCAGGTTCCTAGGGCCTATAAGGACTACACCGATGTGTTTTCAACTACTATAGTTCAGGCCCTACCACGTCACAGACCTGAAGATTGTGCTATTGACACAGAACCCTCCGCCGTGATTCCTTTTGGAAGAATGTTAATTTTATCCGAACCGGAAAAAGACTTCATGGACTCCCCTCCAAGATTATTTCAGACAGAGGGCCCCAATACATTTCTCAGTTTTGGAAACACTTATGCCGAATACTAGGGATCCAACTTGCCCTCTCGTTTGGTTATCATCCACAGACCAACTGAGCTACGGAATGGGTGAACCAAACTCTAGAACAGTATCTCTGTTGCTTCACTACTAAAGTACAGGACGATTGGTCACTCCTAATACCCTTGGCTGAATTTGCCTACAACAATTCGGACCACACAGCTGTCAAGACCAGCCCTTTTTTCTGCAGCCAAGGAATCCATCCTTCAGTCCTGCCTTCCGTTCTTCCACATCCTACACCAGTACCCACACTCGACACCTGGATCGAAACTCTCATCAATATACACAAGGAGGCCAAGGAACACCTAGAAAAGGCCCGAAATCACACCAAGCAGTATGCGGATTCCAAAAGAAGACCAGGACCATCCTACACAGTGGGTGATAAAGTTTGGCTATCCTCAAAACTACTGCCTCTCCATCTACGATCTAATAAGCTGGCTCCCTGGTACTATGGCCCTTTTTTCATAAAGGAAATCATTAATCCAGTGGCCTTCCGGCTCAAACTACCAGACTCTTGGAAGAAGATCCACCCAGTGTTCCATACGTCTTTAATGAAGCCATACATCCAATCCTCCCGGACTGCCCCCAGGCCTAATCCTGTAATCATCAATGACCAGCTGGAATACGAAGTGTCCAGGATATGTGACTCCAGGTACAAACGTGGTCAGCTGCAATACCTGGTTGAATGGAAAGGGTACCCTCCTAGTGAACGCACCTGGGAACCAATCTCAAATTTAAATGCTCCCAGATTACTCAGAAGGAATCATCTCATACACCCGGGCAAGCCCGGAGGGACGGGTCTTCGGAGGAGGCATGCTGTCATGAACCGTTGGATGCGTCCCTTTTGGACTTCCTGGTCCCTGACACATCGAGGCCTGCACTCAGCAGTACTACCATCATGGCCGACGGACACGGAACGTTCTTTACCAGCTTCCGCGTCGGATGTAGCACACTCTATAAAGAGGCCACGCCCCCGCAGGCCCGTGCGTCTCAACGCTACCGCTTGCAGTGGCTAGACGTGCGTTGCCATAGTGCACTCTCGCTGACTACCTGTTCCCGGTTCATGGACCCTTTGTTCTTCCTCCTTCAGTCCCTACCTTTCCTTACCTCCTGTATCCTGGACTCCCATGTACCCGTCTCAAGTGCACATCATCATTTCCTGGATTTCCCGGACATACTGAACGTTCCAGGAGTCCAAGCGCCGATCACACGCTGGAACCCGAAGAAGCCCACACGGGGCTGTACAAGACCCGGACTGTACGCAAGAAAACTCCTTCAAGGAGCTCCAGTAAACAACAGCAACAGGTGAGAAGGGGGGAAACCTGTGACATCTTCCTCTAGATTGTAATTTGTTCCTACTTGCTTAGCATTTAGTCAGGATGTGTTAATATTACTCTTTAGCCATGGGTCGTCCTCTAGGTCTCTTCAGTTCTCCCTCAATGCTTGTTCTATTCCCAGGGTCATCTATCCTTCTTGCTTCTGGTCTCCACCAGTGTCTGAGCATAGCCCTCAGCATGCCCCTGACTACTCTTACAAGTTTGGTCTCTGCCCGTTTAAGAGGTAGCCACAGGCCTTTGACTCGCCTTCTCCTGGTCTAGACTCAGCCAGTGCCTGAGGTTTAGCCCTCAGCACTCCCTCAAACTTTTCTCTCAAGTTTCTTTGTCTGGTCACCCTCAGGGCCTCATCTCCCACTGGCACTCTTTCCTGCATTTTGAATGGTGGTTCCATCCGTGATACTCCTGTAAGGTTATGGTACCCTTTTATCAAGTGACTGAGTCATCAGCCAGCAGCGGGACAAAAGGAAATGGGTTTAGAATAAGGTGGGAATGGAAGGATAAAAAAACACACAAACAATGGTAATCTTGGAACATGGTAATAAATAACAAAATTGCTAACAAGATGCAGTGTTAGGTGGTCAGGTTTGTAGTGTGTCATACAAGTGGACTTTAAAATTGAATAATTCCATGTGTTATAGTTGAAAATAGTTCATTCAGCCTGCATTGGTGTTAGAAAGAAAGGTCCCCTGCCTCCATTGGTCTCAGCGAGAAAGGTCCCATTGCCCCCATTGGTGCCAAGGAGAAAGCTCCCCCTTCCCGCATTAGTGTCAGTAAGATGTGGGGTGCGTTTAAAGACCACAAACAGAAGCCCATTTCACCTGAATATCAGCATTTAAACACTGCCACCAAAAACAACCTTGTTTTGCTCTTATTTCACATGAGTGGCAAGAATTTCTACACTGCAACCAAAAACACCCCAGCTTTACTTTTATTTCACAAGAGGGGCAAGAATTTAAACACTACAGCCAAAATTGGCTTTTGCTTTCCCTTTATCATGAACAGCAGCCCTTTAAACACTGCAAACGAAAAACGGCTTGGCTTTTTCTCTGTGTTCATGTCAAATTAAATAACCATGTGAAAGGGGGCCACCCATCATTGTCAATGGACCAACAGCAAATGTAAATTCACCCAAGAAGGAGAAATCAAAGAATCCTGTGACCTGCAAGACAGGATTTTAAATATTCAAAGCAAAAATGGCCTGCACACGTGTGAAAAGAAAAACGGCTTTAAAAAGCCACAGTGGAAAAAGATCACACAGAGAAATGTCAAGGAAATATGATGTGAGGGGTTGACCAAAGCAAATGCATATTATATTCCAATCCACAAAACTCCAGTCACCTTTTAAAAGACCCTTACTATAGAAAAAAACAGTTTGGGCTGAGGCAGGAAATTTCACAATTAACAGCCCCGCTTCCAGGTGGAAGTCACACCTACCAGCGAACAACCATGCAATAAAATGTGATGCTGCTGAGGGCGTCATAATTCCCTGCTCTGCAGTCATGGAGGCGGGAGCCTAGAGATTTCAAGAAGGCAAAGTGTGGCTAAGGCATGACCAGAAGGTGTGAGTCCTTTCTGCACCCACTTCAAAGAGCAAACTGCCAATTTCAAAAGGAGTCATAAAAATCTCTGGTCACCAGTTGAGCCAAGAGGAAGACAGATGGCTTTGGGGGATGAAGCAGCCCTCCCACAGGTGGAACAAGACACTCACAAGTGAAATTAAAAGACTGATGTCATTTTAGGAATTTTTCGCAGCAATCAGAATGAGGATTAATTTCATTTTATGCAATTTTTTCATGTAATTTCCAGGCAGTTTTAAAAATATAAATTGCATTTCTCCAGGACTATGGGGACTGAAATGGCCAGTTAAGACTAGTTTCTGGCTGATCTGAACAGGTGACAAATATGACAGTTGGTGAAAAGATGGAAAATGAAATTAGGAACATCCTTAATCATTTGTAGATTCATAACTGTTACACATTTTATGAATAGGACAAAAATTTGCCAAATGGCCATGCTACATCGTACAGAGTTTGCGATCGGCTTACATAATTCCCCATGACCAGCTAAAACCGCATATCTGTTTCATATGGCGGTGGCTACTATAAGTATGAAGATATGATACATAACTAGTTTTTGCCAAAAAGTTGAGCTGAGAACAAAGCAAGGTAATAAAGGGGAAAGACAGATGGTGCTCCAAAATCTCTGATCCAATCATGACTGGTGGCGGAGAGACAGAGAGAAACTGTCCAATCCTGGCGGCAGGGATAATTACAGGGTACTGCCCTAGATAGTAAAATTAGTGACATCATTTCTGCTATATAAGGGGGGCTGTACTAGGACTCAGACACACACAAAAAATGGGAGACAGGGAAGGAGAATTGAGAGAAGGCTGCTGAACCTTGCCATCTTTGAGAGTGCAGTGACCACACCCCTTGCCCTAGCTGTGCAGAGTGTCCTAAGATCCATCTGGCTTCCCTGAATCATAAACCAAGACTTGCTTTGTAAGTAGCATATAACCCGACCCCTAAATTGCATAAACCCGTCATTTTAGTAGTAGTATATTTAATCCAATATCCCATTGACTCCCTTGCTCCAATGCAGGTGTTGCGCAGCATAAACTCCTGCTATTAAGTGCCAGGACATCCTGAGATTTATAGAGGGGCACAGGGGTAACCCTCATACACCTCCTCTAGGCAGCATTGCATTGCACCTTGTGTGTACTGACTGACTTAAATGCAGAGTATGAAAAATTGATGGGACAAATGAGGCAAATAGAATTTGATCTAGAGCAGGCAACACAGACCAAAACTGCACAGAGTGAGGAGATTAATCTCCTGCAACAGAATGGTCTGAATATTCCCAGACAATATAAGAAGCACAGAAGGAAAATGAGGCCTTCTGTGATGAGAACAGGGGACTCCATGACCAAGTAGTAGCACAAGGTAAGGTCATGGAAGCCAGTCAAGCCCTGATAGCAAAGACAAAGCTCAGGCCTTTGCATATTATCAGGAAATAGAGGCTGAGAAAGAGAAATCAGAGAGATTAGAGAAGGAGTGTGCTAGGTTGAATAAGGCATTGGGGAACCCCGAACTGGTAGGGAATGGGAGGGCAACCCTTGACCTTGGTGTGATGTTCTCTGTACCTGGGGCCTCAAGCCAATTTACCACCCTATATGTGCAAGGCGCTGCTAAACACAAGAACCGGGAATCATGAGGCAGCCGGACTCAATTAGGCCCACCATGATTGAGCCGACAGGCCAGCGTCCATCAGAGATTAATGGACGTGCATCACTGCTTAGGTTCAAAAATAGTTTGGCAAATGTGTCTGACCAGGGGGATTACTATGAAGACAAAATCAGGGAGTCAGAGTGGCAGAAGCATCAGCTAGAAAGGGACCACCTGGTCCACTTTGCAGATAAAAAGGAGTCTGAGTTTAGGCCCCTAAAAGCATCCTGAAAACCTCCATCCAATCAGGTAGGTGGGGGGAGTTCTCCACCAACCCCGGAAGAAGTGAGTAGTCAGATGAGTACTCCCCTGTGCGAAAGAGGGAGTCCAAGGGAAGTGACCCAGAGAGCCCACAATACAACAGGGGATATGAAACTACACCCCGTCATTCTGGAAGAGACTCCCAATCTCCAAGAATCAGGGAGAACCGAGAGTATAGGGACAGGACCTCAAATTGCAGCAGCTCTGAGTGTGAGGGCGAAAGGACTCAGGTGCAGCAGAAAAATAAGGCTGCCAAACAAAAGAGAACTTTAGTAAAATACCCCATTAGACAAATTAAAGCCATGAGAAACGTCATGACCCTTTACCATAAAAATGCCACATACTCAGTCTGGGAGCATATGGAGCTGTTTGACCAGATGATGATGCCATTTGGCATAAACATTTATCAGAATTCTATGGAGTTTGCCAAATGGACATTCTCCCCAGAATACGCCAGCTTCTTTGCTGGGATGGAGGATCAGACCCATTCAAGGTGGTCTACCTACAAGGCGGCCATCTTGAGGCACTTCTCCATGCAACAGAACCCCCAGGAGGCTCGCAAGGTGGCCTACAACCTGCAGTGCAGAGAGAGTCCATTTTGGACCTAGAAATGGGGGGGAGGCCCAAAAATACACCTCCCGCTAACCTACCAAACCAGAGGCAGAGAAGACCCTCTGACCAGTCCCAAGCAGGTAGCAGCCAGGCAGGGTACCCCACAAATGTGTCACCAGACTCTGCCACCTACATAAGCCCGAGGTACAAGGGGAGCATACCCATCTTGGGGTACCTGAGCCGGGGGGGCGGTCCAATCAGGTAAGTACGACCCGAGGAAACTTTCCTCCAAACTTCCCTCCAAATATCCCACAGGACTTCCCTTAGGAAGGCAGTAATCTTCCACCCTCTAGTTGAAGTTTATTCCACAAGTACCCCCAAAACTCCAACATTCAGAACAACCCTCCTTACTCTCCCCGCTTTCAGGAGTCTAGACCACCAAATCTGGGAGAAGGGAGACCAAGGATGGAGGTCCACCCGGGAAACCCTCAATACCCAAGCTACTCTGGGAGAATGGACAGTTACCCTTCCCGAGAGCAGCAAAGAGTTTACCCAAGACCCCAGTATCAGCCCAAGAGGGTGTCACAACTGGATACCCAGGTCCAAATCTTGACCCAAGACCTGAGTTGCATGTTGAGGGCACAGCAGGGCCCTGAAATGAACATTGCTGCCCAGAACAGCTCCAACCCAGGGTCTGGCAACCCAGAACAATTCCAGGGAGAAACCCCAGATAACCAACAGTTTCCAGAGGAGGAGGCTTGGGAGGAAGGGTGATGCCAAGCCCAAGAGGAAGCTTCCTTCCTCACCTGTGAAAAGCCCCTAGAAACCTCTGAACCTGAACCCAAATCTCCTACCCTCAAAACACTGCAACCTAGGGAACAGAGGGTAAGTAGGAGAAACCAAGGGACAAAGAAGACCCATTTTGTGGAGGAAGTCTGCGTCCTCCAGTTCGAAGGGAAAGAATCCCCAGGAGATTCTGGGAAGAAACTCTTCTCTTTCAAGGATGGGGGGATTCCTCCCAAACAAATATGGGTCCCAAAAGACCATAAATCAGACTGGGTAGGTATGGGGACTGACCTAGAACTGCCTATCCCTGAACCCCAGAAACGTCATCCGGAGAACTTCAAAATAAATGAGTCATCCTCCTCCCAAACCGGTTCAGGTGACTGTCCTCAGGGAAAGGGGGACAGCACAGAATCAAGGGAAAAATGGGATTACAAAATCCCCCAAAACTCTGGATGCAACATTTTCTTCACAGATTCCCGAACTCTGACACAGAAAATGTCCCAAAATCACACTGTGTCGGAGTTCCCAATAAAGAAGTTAACCGACCAGCTGGCCCAAAATACCCATTTCCTTTGCCCCCTGGAGGAGAAGGAAGGTAGATTTTATGGCCCCGTCCGGGTGCAACGACAGTGTGTAAATTCAGTTCTGGTGGGTTCAGGATCCCAAGCCACCCTCCTGTCCAAAAAGGCATTTGAGCAACTTAATTCAGGAAGGGGAAGAGTCACCAAATTCTCCTCACACCTCTTTCTGGACAACTCCAGAACTTTGACGGGCATGACATTCCCATTGAGGGGACTGCGGATCTGGAGATCAAAATTGGGCGACACAAGGTGAAAAACCCGATTATAGTCGCCACTCCAGAGGGAACTCCCTGTCTCCCAGGGAATGACCTCCTTTGGATGTTGTCACCCCTAATAGACTGTGTGAACAAGGTCCTCTGAACACAGACTAACCGGCCAATAAAATTAAAACAGAGCATCAACTATGTAAGTCTAAACAGCACATGCCACATAGTTGAGCAGCGGTCTGACACAATTGAGTTCCATTTTAGGAACAATCAAGTTCCCGACATAACTGTAATTGCTGTAGTAGAACAAACTGGTGATGGGAACCGTTCTCCATTCTTGAAAATCAACCCTCCTCCCAGTTTTAAGTGGCATTCCACACTGGAAGGAAATGCCCTGAAATGTTATACTGATCCACAATTTGAAAACCCAAACCCCATGATAAAAGGTGATGAAAAGCCGGCTCAAAGCTTGGCTGATATTCAGAAAAATGGTGAACAAATGTTTCTCTCCATTCAGGTAAATGAGGGGGGGGCCTGTTCTTTCCAGCGTATTCCTTATTAATGGGAAAAGCTTAATCAGGGAAGCGTTAATCAGGAAACTCCCAAAAGATCAGACCATTCCCACATTTAAATTGATTGATAAATGGAAAATGGGCCTGGAAAATCCCAATTCCAAACATCTCCTGCCTAGCAGGTGCATGCTAAAAATCATCATTGCTGCTAAAAGCATAGAGCATAATTGTTGGGTCGTGCGAGAAGTTCCCTCTGCCTTCTAATTAGGCAGCGACATTCTCAAATCGATTCACATTAATTTGGACCTCATTAATTATAAATTCTGGTCCCGTCGGGGGGGGGGACCCCATGGGCTTTGACAATCGTGAAAAGGCATTTCGGTCAGCTCAATTGCTACCGTATGCAGTTGATATTCCAAATGGAGAAGAAGTCACCATCCTAGGACTGACCTGACAATTCATAATCCCCCTAAAGATTAAGAGAGGACAGAAACTCCAAAACCTGGACGCTTATAAACATTTAAATCATCATCTCCAACAACAGGGGTTGTATTTGAACCCGACACCATTAATTGGCTTGAAGCACAACACCATTCCAATATTGGTGGATAACAGCAACCCTAGGAGTATCACTATAGGCGCAGACACCTTTATTGGAATGGCGGTTGATGCCCAACATTTCTCCATTGACTTAGGGAATTAAATCATGGGACAGATCCCCAATGACTGCTACGACTTGGAAAATGACTTACCACCAGAAAAGATTTTCACCTGGCAAGGGGAGAATTTCTTGGTGTACTCTTCCTGCTCTTACAGGAGGGGGGGCAGGTGACCTGTGTCATCAGGAAGGATGAGGTAGTATTCCAGGTCCACAGTGACTGCCTCTCCTACCTGAAACCTCCTGTCTAGGTCAACACCATAACCAGAGATCTCTACACGCAGCTGGAAGATACTGCGGAGATTGCAAAACCCAAGGTCTTTCCAGGCTTCAGGCAGATGGGTGAGGAACGGGTCAACCTCAACGATGCCTCTGAGAGCGAGGAGCAAAAGAAAAAGCTGAAGCAGGTGTTTTTAGATTTTCAAGAAATCTTTGCTGTGGACTCCTATGACTGTGGTCGCACCGAGATACATTCTACATCCACACCCATGGACCCTGGGATGATTCCCATAGTCGTGAAGCAATATCGGTTGCCTCTCGCGTCTATGGAGTCACTCACGGAAATCTAGGGTCCCGTGGGTAATTCGTCCAGTCCACAGTACCTTTAACAATATGGTACTGGGGATACTAAAACCTAATTGCCAATGGAGACTATGCGCAGACCCTAAGGAGTTGAACAAACAGGTCCACATGTCCCGATGGCCTCTTTCCTACATCAACCAGGGACTGGCCCAGATTCAAGGCTCAAAGGTGTATACCGCCATTGAGCTGACCAATGGATACTGGACAGTGCCTGTGATTAGGGAAGACCAGTACAAGCTGGCCTTTACCTTTGGGGGGGGCAGCAGCACACGTGGACCCAAACTCCCTTTAGATACATAAACTCTGGGAATTGATTAATCATCTTTCTGCACAAGCCCATGCCCGACTTGGGTGAAAGGGGAAACCTGGCCTATGTGTATGATGTCCTAATTAAAAGTTTAACTGTGGAGGAACATATAGCGGAAATCCACTATGTTCTGACCCAGTTGAAGAAAGCCGGAGTGAAACTGCCCTTCCAGAGGCGCACGGGTGTAGGTCCCGTGTGAACTTCTTAGGGCATGAAATCACCCCTGAAGGTCTCTGTCCCCAGGCAAAAAAGGTGGAAGCATTACTAAAATTGAAAAACCCTACAACTCTGCGTGAACTAAGGAGCCTTCTTGGACTGACTAATTACAGTATAAAGTTCATAGAGGACTACGCAGAGGTCACGAGACCCCTGGTCCATTTATTAAAGGCCGGGGTCAAGTGGGAGTGGGGTCCAGAGCAAGCCGAGGCAGTGAAACAGCTGAAGAGAAGCCGCTCACAAGCGTATTGTCTAGCTTACCCCATCAAAAACAAGGAGTTCTTCTTGAAGACAGGGATCTCAAATACGTGCTTAACAGCAGTATTATACTAGAAACATGAAATAAATAAAGTAATCTCCTATGCTAGTAAGACTTTATCCTCTGTGGAGGAAAAATTCAACAATTGTGAGAAGGCACTTCTGGCAATGGTGTGGGCATTAAACAATGACTGCCTGTTCATCCAGGGGGAGCACATCATCGTCAAGACTCCTCACCAGCCTTCACAATTCCTCTAAAGTGACAGAATCCAGCCAGGGAATGTGAGCAATTCCAGAATTACTTCCTGGATTCTGTCCATGCAGGGCTTTCTGTGGAGGTCAGATATGGTCAAAACAAGAAGAGTCCCCTTGCGCAAGGTTTGGCTGACTTGCATGATTGTGCTTGAGAAAACTGTCTCGAGGATGAAGGTCTCAAAACACAAGACAACATGGAGACGTACCTGAATTTTCCGCACAAAGTCTATGAAGAAGAAACATGCCAGGAGATGCCCAACGTTTATGTGGACGGGTGCTCCTACCATGTTGATAACAATGGGGAAAAGGAACTGGTTGCCAGCATTGGGAATGCCTGGGTGAATGATGCCCGGAGCCTTCCTCTGGGTACAAGATCGGTCACCGAAGTAGTCAGGTGGCAGAGTTGATGGTGGTTCATCATGTCATCCTCACCACCGTGCAACACTGACTCCACAAACTGGTTATAATCACTTATTCAGATTATGTCCGGAACAGGTCAGTGGAGCACCTGATAAATTGGAAAACCAGAGGCATGCTGTGTGCAAACAATAAACCACTCAAGCATGGCAAACTAATACAATCCATTGATGATCTGGTCACCTCTAATGGGATGATCATCCACTGGAAGAAGATCAAGGGTAATTCCAGAATGGAGGGACCAGACAAAACTGGAAACTACCTGGCTGACCAGTTGGCCAAAACCCAAGCCATCCATGGAGATCTCCTTGAAATCAAGTCCCTGTTGAGGGAAATCCAGGTCGCTGCTGTCACCAGGTCCCAAACACTTGCCCAAAATAAACTTTCAATTGCCCAGTGGAGTAAGGAGACCCCTGATGCTGATCTGATTACAGCACAAATAGGGGATCTGATTATTGGGAAATGTTATCAACACATTGAAAACCAGGGGAATTTTCCTCTTCCCGAAACTGATTACATCAGGAAAGAGGATCTCCGGGTGTTGATGAAGATTCCCAAATCACAAACAGTCTGTTGTTACGGAGATCAATCTGTGGATATGACCAGTGAGTGCTACCTACCTCATTCCGAAACCTGATGATAAGTCATACCCATGACGCGGCCACAGCCGGTCATCAGAGGTTTCATACTACTTTGGAAATCTTGTGAGAGGTTGCATAATGGCCACACATGGGTCAGGACCTCAACAAATATTTGAAGGGGTGTCTTGTGTTTGTGCAATTTCAGCCACGTTCACTCACACGCCGATCTTCTCTCCAGAAAAGGGGGGTGACACTGCCTTTGTCAGATTTACAAGTAGATTTCATCGGGCCTGTGATTCGCTCCTCTAGAGGAAACAAGTACATGTTAACAGTAACATGCTTGTTTACCAAATGGGTGGAATGTCTCCCGGCCCCAAACTACAAGACAGAAACAGCAGCTGCCCTAATGATCAACCACATCTTCTCACGTTTCGGCCTTCCCCAAAGGATTGAGTCAGACCGAGGAAGTCACTGCACCAGCGAGGTGATGACAAAGATGTGGGAGATACTTGGGGTAAAGAGAAAACTCAATATTGCCTACCACCTAGCCTCTAGTGGGGGAGTTGAGAGGTACAATAAAATGATTCTGAGCATTCTTAAGAAGTTTATGGCAGACTCTGGGCCTAGTTGGGACATCCGACTACCGCTTGTCCTGATGGCCATTAGGTCTACATCATTTTCTGTAACCAAAATGTCTCCCTTCGAGCTAATGACTGGACATAAAATGGTGTTAGCCCAGCATCTGCTCTACAGAACACAAGAGCAGACACGAATTAATATGTCCATGACACATGAATATATTGAGCATCTGAGAAAACACCTTCAACATGCATGTAGGTACGCTCAGCGGAATCTGGAAAAATCGGCAGAGGGGATGAAAACCCACTATGATTTAAAGACCACTAAAAAAGAATATCAAGGTGGAGACAGGGTCTACTTGTACAATTTTCAAAGGAACCAGATCAAGGGGCAGAAATTCCTTCTCTCCTGGCAGGGCCCCTTTGAAATTGTAGACAAACTCTCACATGTCGCCTATAAGATCTGCATCCCCAAAGGAGAACTGACAGAAGAAAAATTGGTCCACATCAATCAGTTGAAAAGCTGTTATCCCAAACATGCTTTGCGACTGATTGATGAGCCAAATGAAAGTCGAGCAGAGGAACTAGCTGAAGAATGAAACGAAAGGGGGAAAAAATCAGACGATAATATTGTCACGGCTCGCTCCCTTCGCTATCGTTCCCGCCACTTGGGGGCATAGTTTGGGGTTTATTCCCTACTGGACATTTCCTCCGAACCTTATGCTACAGTGTCCTGATGAATTGGGAGCGCTAAAACCTTATTTCCCAAATTACTTCCCTTCCGGATCCATTCCAGGTTTTTGGCAGCCAGCATGCTACTGCTACTTTAATCAAATGACTATGCTTCCCAGAATGCCTGGCTCACTGCTTCACCTCCTCCCTTGCAGGACAAGGCTGGGTGGAGGATAGGCAACACCTGTGGCTGCAGGTGCAGCAGGCGGCACGCCTGAGGGGTGTGCTCGTTAAGCAGCTTTAAAAGCCTCAGTTTGCTTCAGTCCAGCGCTGGTCATTGTTGCAGCGTTCCTGTCGTGACTGGTCCCTTGTTCCTGGTTCCTAGTTTTTGTGCCCAGTTTCTAGTTAGTGTTTCTTGTTCCTTGTCCTGGAATTCGTATTTGTATGCCTAATTGATTTCTGCCTTCTGGAAATCCCTTTCTCCCTTTCTCTGTCTGCAGGCAGCCTTTCCCTGAGCTTTCCTTTTGCTGCAGCCCAATTGCCTGTGTTCACTGTTTCCTAGAAATTGTCCTTTGCTACTGAAAGACTTGTTGCATTAATCTTTCCTTTACAGGTTTTGTTTCCTGCCTTTTCACCTTGGATGGGTGGGAAGGTTTCCCTTTTGATATCGTTTTCACTGCTCCTGATCCTTACCTTCTATTGGGATCCATGCCATGTTTTCCTTTACACTTTTGCATTTATTTCCTATTTTATTATTAGGTGTGGGAAGCTGTTGTAACTAGCTCCTGTGCGATTATCTTTTGTTTTCCACACTGTACTATTCCTTCTTGCCTCTTGACTTGGGTTTAGGTATTTAGTTATCCTCACTCTTTGCCTTTACTGCCTTCTGGGTTCTTGTTTGATTTACAGGGTTGTGGGTTAGTACTGACTTTTGAGTGGTCTTTCCGGTCCTCGTGAATACGGACATCCAAGTGGTCTTTCCGGTCTTCGTGAGTACTGGCATTCATGTGGTCATTCCGGTCCTTGTGAGTACTGTTTCCAAATTCTTTATTCAGTACCGTCTAGAGTGTCAGCTCACAGATTCTGTCCCTGCTTGCCCTCTACGTGGCCTTAGCGCTGTCAGTATCTGTAATAGCATAGTGGGTAAGGAGTTTGCCGACTTTCCTTTCAGTCATAAGGAGGTTCTAAGTGCTTACCCTACATTCCTTTTCATATAGTGGTATACACGAGTCTTGGGTATTGAATGCACGTTGTTAGATTCAAGGTTGTTTACTGTGTATTTTGTGCACATTTCCCCTGCCATATCCATCGCCTTCTTCCTTTCCTGACAGAATGACCAGCCGTTGTACCCGTTTGAACATGGCCAGATTACGAAGGAAAGGTAGCAAGGCCTCTAACAAGTTTATACAGAAAGCTTCCCTTACAATTACCCGTGAAAATCGAATCTCTGCTCCTGACTTAAATGAACTCCTTGACACGAATGGGTATTTATGTGCAAATTATTTTTCCCACTGGGTGGCCCATCCTACATTGCCTGATCCTAGCTCTGTCTTTAATTCTGATCCAGAGTCTATGTCCGCACAAGCCTTAGCAGTGGAAAACAACACACTGCTAGAATTTATACACACAAGTACCACTGTTATTGAACCCCATGACTCCGGTTGTGCTTTACCTCAGATTGAACAGTTTCATGATTCAAGCATGAAGAATGGAGGGGTTCCTTGCATATCTTCTGTTTTCTGCCCTCAGTCTACAGCTTACTCCTCTGCACAGGTTCTTACTGTGGTCTCTAATGCCAAGGGGTCTGATGCCAATAGTCTGCTTAAAAGAAACACAGACCACGTCGGTAAGAGAGAGTATAGATCACAAGACCTGCAAGCAGTATATGACAATATACAATCAGTGCACTTCCAGATGGCTAGGGCAGGATCCAGCCCTGATGCCACCATGCCTTCCCCTGTGCCTACTGATAGGGATGTACAGTTAAGGCGGGACATGCTAAAAGCAGAATTTGAGGAGTTAAAACAAGAATACATTTCCTTAAAAGAGGAGAATAAGATGTTACAGTCTTTTCTGAATACACCTCCAACTTTATCCGTTGATGAAGTGAATACTGTTCAGTCCCTGGGTGCGGAGACTTTTGTAAATCATGATACTTGTCAATATGTAAGATCTATTGGGAGTGAAAGTCTTTTTTCAAGCACAGCGCTTATTCAGGGCACATGTTCTGACAACTGTCCTACCGTTTGTCAGGAATTGCTGTTAGCTGAAGATTCACAAGCCACTCCTTTACCTGAGGCTTCCTGTGTAGCAGTTTGTCATAACTCTTAGCTTGAACACATACATGCTTCTGATTTCCAAACACAATCCACAATGGTGGCATACACAGAATCAGTCACAACTGTAGGCTTAGGTTCTGCCCTTGATCTAGCTGCTGAGACTGAAGTAGACATTCAGGCTGATGTGGAAAACGATGCTACCTCTGTGTTCGCTCTTCCTTCTGCCAATTTCGGTCACTACGAGCAGTCAAAGACAGTGCAGAATTCATGTTTTGATGGACTCATTCCACAGATTACTGAACCAAAAACCCGGCAGGCGATCCCTGAACTGTTGATTGTTAATCAGCCACTTTCAGAAGCTAAGACAGAGGAATGGTCAATTGACGAAATCCTGATTAACAGAGACTTTACTATGGTGATTCCTCTGGTTGAGTTTGACTTCTACAAAGGAAGAGACTCTGTGTCATCCACTAAGGAGAGGGACGGCAGGGGTACAGCTCAGACTTTGGTTACTGGTGCCAAGGGGTCAACTGCCTTAAAGGGGCTTTCCATTCCTGAACCACAAGTGTGTCTGTCGACTTCTGGGACTTCAGACTGTCCTCCTACTACCATTGACTCTTCAATAATCCTGTCCACAGCTCTGCAGTCATCGTTGGCACACGCATCTTCGATCAATAAAAAATTGCTATGTCTGCCAGTCATCCAAGAGCCTTCACCATGTACGCAGTCAGAGCCAAAGACCTTGACAAGTTTGTCTTCAGCTAACAAGATGGCTCCAGTTTGCATGCCCTCAGCCTCAGAATTTCCTCTGGCATGTCTGTCTTCAGCTACAGTGACTCATCCAGCAGATTATCCTTCAGCCATGGAGCCTCCGGTAGTACATTCTAAGTGCATGCCTTCGGTCCCAGAGCCTACTGCTAGTTTGGCTTCAGTTCATGAGAGACCTGTATCCTGCTCAGCCTCGCTGCCAATATCGGAGGTGTACCTGTCTACACTGTCAGATCCTGCTGCATATTCTTCTGCTCCAGAGATCCCTCCTGAATCCCAACCATTTACTGATGAACGTCCATCTTGCCCTTCTTATGCTTCAGGGGGATCACCAGAATGTCTGCCTTGTACACAAACCAATTCTCCCAACTACTTGACTGTAGCATCAGCGCCTCCCGAATATGCAACATCTGAGCCTGAGACTTCTGCCAGCTCTCTCTTCAGAAACATCAAGCCGGATCACGACTCGGGAGGGCCTTACATGCGAGGCCGCTGGACTTGCCTGGAGTATTACGAGAGAGAAACGGATGCCATCCGCCACGGCGCAGTCACCGAACGAGTAGCCGACCAGGATAGCGGGCTGGACGGTCCGCGTTTGGAGTCCGGTTTGGATCAACCGCTTGACAACCCTTTTGTTGCCGGATCCCACATGAGCCTGAGGGAAGGGACGGGCACGGCCCTCCAGCTGCAGCGCCAGTTGGGTGCTAGTAGCCAAAGGAGGGGAATGTCTGCTGCAGTTCAAGATGTGCCTGTTTTTGCTCCCGCTGCTAGTATGCCTGATGTTCCGAGTACTGCGTCTAACACTCCTATCAGTATGCCAAACGTTCCTGCAGTTGTATCCCACGTGCAACAAGGTGGCTACATGACTGTCAACGGGAGTGCCAGCCTCGTGCAACCCATTGGATCTCCAGACCTCCAAGGCATGGAACATATGCAGGCGAATCTTTGTCACTTTCAACCACAAACCTTTACCCAGATGGATGACAGAGTATCTGAACCTCTACCTCAGCCGCCACCTTCCTCTTCCGAACATAAACATTTCCTGAAACCTGCTGTTTCCTCACCTCCTGTGTGTCCACTCTCGGCAATGAGGCTAACAGAACTTCTACCGTTGTCTAAGGCATGTTGCACCAGCCTGCCTCTCTCCTCAAAGATGTATGCATATCCTCTTCCAGTGACTAAGCTTCCTGGACCTTCCAACTCTGCTTCGGGTCCTGCAAGTCCTTCATGCCTTTCTTCGACCCATGAGTCTCTTCCTCACCGAATTCCTGCCTATGACTCTTATAGACTGCGGCCTGATTCTATGCATTCCAGTCCTTCTACTTTTGCCCGCGGGTCATCGTTTCCATCAGTGCTACCTCCAAAGACAAAGCGCTCCTGTCGTGGAAGGAAGATGTTTTGTGCGGGTGACGGTCACCTGGAGTCGGCCGTGGGAGGGGGTATACTGTCACGGCTCGCTCCCTTCGCTCCCGTTCCCGCCACTTGGGGGGATAGTTTGGGGTTTATTCCCTACTGGACATTTCCTCCGAACCTTATGCTACAGTGTCCTGATGAATTGGGAGCGCTAAAACCTTATTTCCCAAATTACTTCCCTTCCGGATCCATTCCAGGTTTTTGGCAGCCAGCATGCTACTGCTACTTTAATCAAATGACTATGCTTCCCAGAATGCCCGGCTCACTGCTTCACCTCCTCCCTTGCAGGACAAGGCTAGGTGGAGGATAGGCAACACCTGTGGCTGCAGGTGCAGCAGGCGGCACGCCTGAGGGGTGTGCTCGTTAAGCAGCTTTAAAAGCCTCAGTTTGCTTCAGTCCAGCACTGGTCATTGTTGCAGCGTTCCTGTCGTGACTGGTCCCTTGTTCCTGGTTCCTAGTTTTTGTGCCCAGTTTCTAGTTAGTGTTTCTTGTTCCTTGTCCTGGAATTCGTATTTGTATGCCTAATTGATTAATGCCTTCTGGAAATCCCTTTCTCCCTTTCTCTGTCTGCAGGCAGCCTTTCCCTGAGCTTTCCTTTTGCTGCAGCCCAATTGCCTGTGTTCACTGTTTCCTAGAAATTGTCCTTTGCTACTGAAAGACTTGTTGCATTAATCTTTCCTTTACAGGTTTTGTTTCCTGCCTTTTCACCTTGGATGGGTGGGAAGGTTTCCCTTTTGATATCGTTTTCACTGCTCCTGATCCTTACCTTCTATTGGGATCCATGCCATGTTTTCCTTTACACTTTTGCATTTATTTCCTATTTTATTATTAGGTGTGGGAAGCTGTTGTAACTAGCTCCTGTGCGATTATCTTTTGTTTTCCACACTGTACTATTCCTTCTTGCCTCTTGACTTGGGTTTAGGTATTTAGTTATCCTCACTCTTTGCCTTTACTGCCTTCTGGGTTCTTGTTTGATTTACAGGGTTGTGGGTTAGTACTGACTTTTGAGTGGTCTTTCCGGTCCTCGTGAATACGGACATCCAAGTGGTCTTTCCGGTCTTCGTGAGTACTGGCATTCATGTGGTCATTCCGGTCCTTGTGAGTACTGTTTCCAAATTCTTTATTCAGTACCGTCTAGAGTGTCAGCTCACAGATTCTGTCCCTGCTTTCCCTCTACGTGGCCTTAGCGCTGTCAGTATCTCTAATAGCATAGTGGGTAAGGAGTTTGCCGACTTTCCTTTCAGTCATAAGGAGGTTCTAAGTGCTTACCCTTCATTCCTTTTCATATAGTGGTATACACGAGTCTTGGGTATTGAATGCACGTTGTTAGATTCAAGGTTGTTTACTGTGTATTTTGTGCACATTTCCCCTGCCATATCCATCGCCTTCTTCCTTTCCTGACAAATATTTAGATACATGTGTATGTATATATAACAGGGAATAATTTACAAATGAAGAAAAATAATAATAATGTAAAAATTGTGCACGAAGCTGGATGGTATTGTAACTGTAGGTTATTGTTGTGTGAATTCTTTGTAAATCTTCTGGGAAAAATGTTTCTAAAAAGTACTGAAACTTGTTTTTTTATCTCCTATTAGAGAACTAACATCCTTAAATTCCAGCCTGGAGAGGAGAACCCCGGGGCCCTGGAAGGGAAGCAAGAAAGAGGGTGTTGTGCCACACTCTCCAACCCAAAGATGGAAGGGGATTCTGGAGTGCCCACTCCCAAAAGAAGGAAGAAAATGGGGTGCCATGCCATACCCCCAACCCAGAGATGGAAGGCGATACTGCAGTGTCCACTCCCTGAGGAAGGAGAATTACGCCGAAGGAAACCCCACACTGGCCTACTCTTCCCCAACAATGAGTCATGGAAGAGCAGGGGGAATTTGTGGGGTGCATTTAAAGGCCCTAAACACAAGCCCCTTTCACCTGAACAGCAGCATTTAAACACTGTAACCAAAAGGCAAAAACGGTCTTGTTTTGCTCTTATTTCACATAAGTGGCAAGAATTTCTACACTGCAACCAAAAACAGCCTTGCTTTACTTTCATTTCACCTGAATGACAAGAAGTTATACACTGCAACCAAAAACGGCCTTGCTTTACTTTTATTTCACATGAGGGGCAAGAATTCCAACACTACAACCAAAAATGGCTTTTGTATTCCCTTTCACAGGAACAGCAGCCCTTTAAACACTGCAAACGAAAAACGGCTTGGATTTTTCTCTTTGTTCATGTTAAATTAAAGAACCATGTGGAAGGGGGCCCACCCATCATTGTCAATGGACCAGCAGCAAATGTAAATTCACCCAAGAACGAGAAATCAAAGACTACTGTGCCCTGCAAGACAGGATATTAAACATTAAAAGCAAAAATGCCCTGCACACATGTGAAAAGAAAAATAGCTTTAAAAATCCACAGTGGAAAAAGATAGCACTGCTCACACAGAGAAATGTCAAGGAAATATGATGTGGGGGTTGACCAAAGAGAATGCATATTATGTTCCAATCCACAAAAATCCAGTTAGCTTTGAATAGATCCTTACTGCAGGAAAAAGGAATTAAAAGCCCCGCTTCCAGCTGGAAGTCGCACCTACCAGTGAACAACCCTGCAATAAAATGTGATGCTGCTGAGGGTGTCATAATTCCCTGCTCTGCAGATCAGAAGGCAGGAGCCCAGAGATTTCAAAGAAGGCAAAGTGGTGCTAAAGCATGACCAGGAGGTGTGAGTCCTTCCTGCACCCACTTCAAAGAGCAAACTGCCAATTTCAAAGGGAGTCATAAAAATCTCTGGCCGGCTGAGCCCAGAGGAAAACAGATGGCCTTAGGGGATAAAGCCCACAGGTGGAAAAAGACACTCACAAGTGACTTTAAAATACTGATTTCATTTTAGGCATTTTTCGCAGCAATCAGAATGAGGATTAATTTCGTTTTATGACATTTTTAATGTAATTTCCATGCGGTTTAAAAAATATAAATTTCATTTCCCCAGGACTTTGGGGACTGAAATGGCCAGTTAAGACTGGTTTCTGACTGATCTGAACAGGTGACAAATATGACAGTTGGTAATAAGATGGAAAATGAAATTAGGAACATGCTTGATCATTTGTAGATTCATAACTGTTATACATTTTATAAAAAGGAAAACAAATTGCCAAATGGCCATGCTACATCGTACGAGGTTGTCGATCGTCTTATATAATTCCGCATGACCAGCTAAAACCGCACATCTGTTTCATATGGCGGTGGCTAGTATAAGTATGAAGTCATGATACATAACTAGTTTTTGCCAAAAAGTTGAGCTGAGTTCAAAGCAGGGAAATAAAGGGGAAAGACAGATAGTGCTCCAAAATCTCTAATCCAATCATGATTGGGGGCAGAGAGACAGAGAGAAACTGTCCAATACCTGGCAGCAGGGATAATTACAGGGTACTCACCCCAGATTGTAAAAATTAGTGATGTCATTTCTGCTATATAAGGGGACTGTACTGGGACTCAGACACACATAGAAATCGGAAGACAGGAGAAGAAGGATGGAGAGAAGGCTGCTGAACCTTACCATCTTTGAGAGTGCAGTGACCAGACCCCTTGCCCTAGCTGCCCAGAGTTTCCTGAGATCCAGCTGGCTTCCCTGAATCCTAAATCAAGGCCTGCTTTGTAACTAGCATATAACCCCACCCCTAAATTGCATAAACCCGTCATTTTGGTAGTAGTACATTTAATCCAATATCCCATTGAAAAATCCCAAATTGCCAGTGTAATCCAGCCATCTCCCCCTAAAAGAATCTCTTGTTTGTTTGTGTATGATAGCATATCTCCTTTGAAAAACCTCTCAGTTTTCTGTGTAAATCCTTAGTATTTTTCTTAAGTAAATCAATGAATTCCCCCATTGCAATTCACAGTTCAGGATTGTTGAAATTCGAAATCAATCATCTTGATCACAGAACAGGTTATAATGCCATGTTCTTTCTGGAGAGGTGCACCTGCTACCTTTTGTGAACAATTTTTGCAAGGAACTCAGGGTTGGCCACCCTGAGCTACCTGGGCGAACCCAGACATGGACTCCCTGCTCACTGTGCTCAGAGAGGCACAGCTCCACCTCACTGATGAGGCCCAACAAGGATGAAACACGTGTATGGGGTTGCTGTTGATACTCTTGTTCAGAAGGGAATTTCCATAGCATTTCGGTGCTGGACTGCCCATGTGGGTGGGACAAACACTGATATGCAAATGGATATTTCCCATTTGTGAAAGGTACAGTGAGCAAAACGCAATGGCTGCGAACTCTCAAATTGGGAAAACAAACACGGAACAGGTTATACTACCATGTTTTTTCTGGTGATGGGTGTGTGCTACCTTTTTTGAACAATTTTTGCAAGGAACTTGGGGTTGGTCACCCTGAGTTACCTGGGGAAACCAGACGTGGATTCCCTGCTCACTGTGCTCAGAGAGGCACAGGCCCACCTCACTGATGAGGCCCAACAAGGATGAAACACCTGTATGGAGTTGCTGTTGATACTCTTGTTCAGAACGGAATTGTCATAGAATTTCGGTGCTGCACTGCCCATGTGGGCGGGACAAATACTGATATGCAAATGGCTATTTCCCATCTACGAAAGGTACATTGAGCAAAAAGGGATGGCTGCGAACTCTCAAAGTGGGAAAAACACAGAGCAGGTTATTATGCCATGTTCTTTCTGGAGAGGGGTGCCTGCTACCTTTTTTAACATCTTGTTCCTGGTGTTTGTATTTAATTGTTATAGTCATTAAAGTATTGCCTCAAAAGAATTAGTCTCCTTGTAACTAAAAACCGAATTTGTCCGTGTATTGTGTGCATTACCAAACTAATTCCTATTTGCATCTGTCCTATTAAACCCAAACCGTGGTTCCCGTTGTGAGCAATTTCTTTACCTGTTATGTGCCTCTGTACTTGTCATTGAAAACCGATTTTCCTATTGCAAGCTAAACCCCTTCGCTGAGCTGCCTGTCGTTGTAAGCCCCAGTATAAACGAATTTCCATTTGCCAGCGTATTTATACTTTGCATTTGCTTTTTCTCAAAACCGATTTTCCCACCTCATTTCTGTTTTTGCCCTGGTGTGCTGATCAGTATTCTCTAAACTTTCCCTATTTGCCGAAGTGTAAGCAATAGAAATGTCCTTTCATTCTGTCCCCTAGCAGTTGTGAGTAAGAATCAAAATCCCATTCTGCATTTTGCTCCAAAAACAGGTTTTCACTTTCTTTGCTGACTTCCCACCTTGGGGTGGTGGCCTTTACCACAAATCCAATTTTTTCTCTCTATTCCTACTCCTTGCCACTGCCTTCATTCAAAGGAATGAGGTTTAATTGATGTTTGGGGGTGAGTATTGCAGGGGGAGTGCTAAACCGTTGGTGCTATTACTTGGTAGAAAATTGTTCTTTTCCTATTTTGCCATTAAAGACCTGTGTGAACTGTAATAGGATATCTTAACCTAATTGTTCTGTGGGGATCATTGCATTTGTGTTGCCACAACATTGGTGGCTCTTGTGAAATTGTTTGATTTTCCTTTTTCATTAAATAATAAATTAATAAATATCTTATTGATACACACCGGCCTGGTTCCTAGTCTATTGTGACTGTGACATGGGGTGTTTGTGGAGGTTGGATGCCAGCCGGGTTGGAGGCCTACTCAAAAAGAATCCGTAGTATATTAAAACTAAAAAGCGCTTTATTGTACACCACATTCATTGCCGGGGAAGGAGTCTCTGGCTGGAGTGTGCCGTGTAATAAAACCGTGACAGAGAAAGTTCCCCCGCCTGTATTGGTGTTATTGAGATAAGCTCCCTTGGCTTGCATTAGTGTCAGTCAGAATAAGTCCCTCAGCATAAGTTAGTGTCAGTGAAAGCGAGTTTGTATTGGTGTCAGTGAGAAAGGTCCCCCTGCCTCCATTGGTCTCAGTGAGAAAGGTTCCCCTTCCTGCATTGGTGTCAGTGAGAAAGGTCCCCCTGCCTCCATTGGTCTCAGTGGGAAACGTCTCCCTGCCCCCATTGGTGCCAGTGAGACAGGTCTCCCTTCCTGCATTAGTGTCAGTGAGAAAGGTCCCCCTGCCTCCATTGGTCTCAGTGGGAAACGTCTCCCTGCCCCCATTGGTGCCAGTGAGACAGGTCCCCCTTCCTGCATTAGTGTCAGTGAGAAAGGTCCCCCTGCCTGTATTGGTGCTAGTGAGAAAGGTCCCCCTTCCTGCATTGGTGCCAGTGAGAAAGGTCCCCCTGCCTGCATTAGTGTCAGTGAGATAGGTCCCTCAGCATAAGTTAGTGTCAGTGAAAGGGAGTTGGTATTGGTGTCAGTGAGGAAGGTCCCCCTGCCTCCATTGGTGTCAGTGAGAAAGGTCCCCCTTTCTGCATTGGTGCCAGTCAGAAATGTCCCCCTGCCTGCATTAGTGTCAATTAGAAAGGTCTCCCTGTATCCATTGATGTCAGTGAGAAAGGTCCCCCTTCCCGCATTGGTGCCAGTGAGAAAGGTTCCCCTGCCCGCATTGGTATTAGTGAGATAAGCTCCCTCTGCCTGCATTAGTGTCAGTCAGAATAGGTGCCTCAGCATAAATTAGTGCCAGTGAAAGGCACTCCAAAGGGTCTACATCGTTTTCAAAGAGAGGGCCTACACCTGTCTGCACTGAAGTTAGTGAGAGGAGCTCCCTAATTCTTTACCCTCGTGAATGAAAGTGGCCTCCTCTGGTCTGTGCGGCTGATGACAATGAGAGTCGGCCCTGTCTGTGCCCATGTCACTGAGAGCCACCCTAGCACTGTGTCCAAGTGTAAGGTATAGACGCTCCATCACACTGCTTTGATGCCACTGAGAGTAGCTCCTCAACTCTGGACTTTCATCAATGACAGGCACCACATTGGTATTTCATAGAGGCAGTGAGCAGGGTTGTCTCAGTCTGTGCTGGTGTCGGCAAGATGAACCATCTCAGTCTGTGCTAGTGTCAGTACAGAGACTCCATTGGTTTCTGTCAATTTCTGATGGTGTTGGTGTCAGTGAAAGATGCTCCCTCCTTCTGCGCTGGTGTCAGAATGAGTGCTACTCACCTGGTCTGTACTCACGTAAGTGAATGGTTCCCGCCTCTCTGTGCTGATGGCAGTCGAGGGATCTCTCCACTCTACATTAGGTTAATGGAGAGGCGCGTAGTGTGACAAAGGGATATTGATAAGAGAAGCGCATAGTTACTTTGGCCCTCATTACAACACCGGCGCTAAACCATGGCGCTATTAGCACCATGGTTGGTGCCGGTGTTGTAACGAGTCCGCCCTGGGGAAATGGGGAAATACCGCCCCATTCCAAGGTATTTCCCCATTTCCCCATTCCCATTTTCGCTCCCAGCCCAATGCTACCATGCACTTTCTAAATTTTCTAGCCCCCCACCTCTCAGGTTTTAGGCATCTTTCACACTTTTCAATATTAGTCTCAGGTTTCAGGTGCTTTCTAAAACATCTCAATGCCTCTCTGAGGTTCTAGGTATCTATAATACTTCCGAGCACCTTCTCAAGCTTTAGGTGCTTCTGTGCTTTCCAAAACTTCTCAATGCCCCTCTTCAGTTCTAAACATATTCCAGAGTCTCAGGCTCTAGGCACTTAAAAGAAGGCAGAGATCTCAGGAGCTTCTTCGGCCATCAGCATCCCTGCATGGCCACCAGGGATTGGGAGTCAAAAGCTGCCTCTATCAGCTGCTTCGTGTAACGGCTCGTTCCTCCAGCTTCAGATAAGGCATTTGTGCATTATAAAAGTCTTCCGCTTCAGTCCTTCTTTTTATGGATTCTGCATCCAGCTTCTTTCAAATTCCTTTTGAGCTCTGTCTCTTTTCCCATCATGCTCTGCTTTGTGGCCCTTGTCACATGACAAGGCAAGATCAGGTGACATAACCCAGGTCAAGCACCTTGTATCTTGACAGTTACCCTTTGTTTGCGGAAGCGATCATGTCTTTGAAAAAACAGTTTCTAGGTAACTCGCTGTGTTATTTTCTGAAGCAATGGGTGGGTTGTTGCAGTAGCATTGATGGGAGCTCTCTTATCCTGTGCTAGTGTCAGGGAGAGTAGCTCCGTAAGCTTGCACTTGTGTCATTGAGAGGCTCTCCTGTGATGGTGTCAATGGGAGAAGCTCTTCCAATCTGCCCTGATGTCAGCCTGAGTCAGAGCACTCTCTGCCAGGTGTCACTGATTTCACGGTATCCATTCTCAGCTTCTGAAGCTTTAGGTTTCTGGTTGGCAGCGGTGAACAAAGTGCATCTCTTTGTTTCAGGAATTCATCACCATCTGTCCAGTAAATTCGCAGTTCTTTGTTGGTGTCCAGTGTAATTATAACACATGTAACATGTTAAAGCAATGGTTTACATGACCCTATCAACACCTTACACGCTAGTTAAATCTAGCGGGAATTTGCACCTTTCATTTTCCTATTGTATCCCTATTCATAGAAATCAGGTCTGTAAAAAGTCCATCTGTGCCTTCATGGGTGCCAGCTTCACGACGCTGAACTTAGGGAGTACTGTTGCTTGACACCCCCCACTCCCTGATTCCGGATTCCCACCTTCAGATGTCTTGCGCTGGATGGTGGTGCATGGGTGCACTGCACCTTGGAGGAGTCATTTCAGGCCAGTGGAGCATGATATGATATGACATGATAAGTCATTTATTGCGCGCATGTACACAAGTGTTTCTGGGCGTGGCAAGGGAGGGAGGACAAAACGATTTTACTAGGCCTTGTGTGATTCAGATCGTGCAAGTGTGACTATGCTGAGTGTAGGGAGTGTGAGAAGGGGGAAAGGGGAAGTGCAATCAGGGCAGCATTGCTCTGAGTAAGTGCAGCCAGCCCAGCGCCGCTCTAGCTAAGTGCAAGGAGGCGGGGGACTGCATGGTTAGAGTTACAGCCCTTAAGTGCATGGTAAGCCCAGTGGCAGTGCAGGGGCGACTGGTCATGGAGGGGCCTGGTACCCAGTGAGGCTCTGAGGGTAGCCAGGCCACCAGTTGGCGCAGCAGACAGGTAGGTCAGCAAAGGAGAGAGAGAGAAAAAGCAGAAGTGAAAAGGAAGGTCTTGAGCTGCTCCCGGTACTTCAGGTGGTCCAGCTCAACTTTGAGAGGGACAGGGAGGCTGTTCCAGAGAGAGGCACCTGCAGAGGAGAGAGATCAACCCCCCACTCTCTGCCTGGAGAAACGTCTGGCCCTCAGAGAGTTACAGGTGGCTGAGCGAAGAGCTCGGGAATGAAGGTGTTTTGGAAGAGAGAGTTGGATGTAGTTTTAGTCATAGATCAGATACAACAAAATGGTGTTTGTGGCACATGTTTATGGTATGGTAATTGGTTGCATATAGCACACATTTACCTTAACAGGGTTTCTTAGCACTGCAATGAAGCCAGGTGATGACCCGACCTACCTTTCACACCTTATGTCTCAGTGCGGAAATAGGAGTCTCTTTACTTTACCATGAAACTCCATATGATTCTTAATAAAAATTGATTTTTGGGAGTAGAGAAGGCCACAATTTTGGAGCCTGGGCCGAAAGAAGTATAGACTGCGACATCTGAAAAATCTAGCTTTTGGAACAATGAGCAAACTGGAAGCGACTGGTCATAATGAGCTTGTTGGCATATACTTCTCAAAACGTTCCTGAAGACAAAGTGGCAGCTGATTGAAAAATACATTTTGCGCTGAACAAAGTGTGTGTGTGTGTTTGTTTGTAGACATGCATAGGTGTGTGTGCCTGAATGTGAGCGCTTGTCTCTGTGCATGTCTGTATGTACATGTGAATGTGTGCAGTGCAAGGATAGGCGTGGTTTGTGCAATGTGGTGATAGGGCAGGAGGGCCTTTGGTTGGTGGGTGGGTACAAAAGGTGCTGGCAAGCTGGGGAGGGACTTTGGTAGCCATGCTACAGGAAAATAAAGAATTGTTTGGCACTGCAACATGAGAATGTACTTACAGTGGCAGTACTGGAATGAATAAATTCTGGCCTTATTGAGCATAGCCAATGTCTGAGTTTCTGAAGTTGCAGTATTGGGCTTGCTGAGCAAAGCCAATGTGAGTGTGTTTTTAAAGTGGCAATACCAGCCTTACTCTGCATAGCTAACTTGTATGTGTTCTTACAATGGCAGTACTCGAGTGTGCTTTTAACGTAGCAATATTGCTATAGAGTGCCACACACCAGCATGAAAACCGTCTTTTTAGTGTCAATATTGACATTACTGGGAAGAGCCAACACACAAGTGTGTTCTTACAGTGGCAATACTGATTTGTGTACGATATTGAAACAAACAGCGTGAAAGCATGGCGGTCCGGGAACTACAGTGCCGGTACCTTAGTTCCCAGACCACCATACTACAAGCTGTGCTCGCGGGCACCTGTCGGCCTGCCAGGTCTGGCCTGGCAGGCAGAGCGGCACCCGCGAGTGCATCATGTCGGATCCGATCCGAGCCTTATGGGCTCAAATGGGAATGGGGACTAACGGGCACCGGCACCCGGCAACGCAGGAATTACCAGGTCCGGCAATGTTGGAATTACCCGGTAATTCCTCTTTGACGGGTGCCGGAAAAAATGCAACTCCGGCAGCAGCCATGCCTGTTTTACAGGCACGGCTACCGCCAGGGTTATAATAAGGCCCACTGTCTTCTTGCAGTTGCATACTGGCATAATTGACCACAGCCAATGTGAATGTATTCTTACAGTGGCAAAACTGGCATTTATTGTGGGAACAAGCATCATGAACATGCTTGTGGCAATGCGGCCATATATTGCGGACACATGCATCAAGAAGCGTAATTTATAGTGGCAATACTAGGATGTATATTGTGGTAAGAGGTATCATTAAAATGCCTTAAAAAAATTAGTGGCCTCGCATCTGCTGGATGTTTTCATATTTTACACTCAGAGATAGAAGTACAATATAAATCATTGGTACGCTGTACCACTAGTTTGGTTGCTTTTTACAGAGCGTACCTTTAGGTCAAAGGCTCAAGAAAAGCATCCTGGACACTTTTTATTTCTCCAGAGCCAAATATAGAATCAGCTGGGACTGGACATCATGCACTGCCTATTTCCCCAAGTCACAGACAGGGATTGACATACACACACAGTGGGCCTAATTACAAGTTTGCCGGTCCGGGAACTATGGTACCGGTAAGCTTGACGGTACTGTAGTTCCCGGACCGGCAAACTACGAGTTGGGCTCGCGGATGCCTTTCTGCCCGCCAGGTCGGACCTGGTGAGCAGAGCGTCACCCGCGAGCGCAGCATGCCGCATGTACCATGGTCACGAATGGTGCCGGTGCATGCGCTTCCCCATTCTCATTGAGCCCTATGGGGCTCAAATGGGAATCAGGAAGAATTTTTTCCGGCGCCCTGCAATGGGCAATAACCAGGTCCGCCGGGGTTGTAATACCCCGGTAAATGCCCATTCTTGGGCACCAGAAAAGAAAATTACTGCGGGCACAGCCCAGTGTCCGTCTATGGCTCTGCAGCCTGAGCACCTGAACGACCTGCAAACACATTTCTTTTATCAGTGGCAGAGCCTTTCATATGCAAGATGGCACATTTCCAACGGAAAGACCTTGAGTTGCCTTGCTAATCTATAATAGTTAAAGTGAGCAACACAAAGGACCCTTGTTTATTTATATCCATGATGTCTGCTAGCTTGACGTGCACAAGAATAAAGCTGCTTTGTGTCACTAATCAAATGTTCTCAACATTATGAATAACAATGAGCTGGAGGTTTGTAACAAAGAATCTCCACAGTTAACTGAGTTTATTAAACAATTTCTTTAGTTGTGCTATGATATGGCATTTATAACGCGCCTGTGCACAAGTGTTTCCAGGCGCGACAAGACAAGGAGGGGAAAACAGAGGGAGGACAACACAACGATCTTACTAGGCCTCGTGTCATTCAGATCGCGCAAGTGCAGGGAAGAGGAAGGGGAGAGGTACCGAGGGGGTGGGGGAGAACTGCTGGTAACTCCATAAGTGCAGCCAGCAGGTGGCTCATAAGTGCAGAGAGAAGGGACTGTAGGGTTGCAGATACAGACCGTAAGTGCTGGGGGAGACCAGAGGCAGTGCAATGGCAATTGGACATGCAGGAACCTGGCCCTGAGTTCAGAGTGTAGTCTGGTGACCAGTGCGTGGAGAAGTTGGGACATCAGCAGGGGAGAGGGAGAGAGAAAGCAGAAGTGAAAAGGAAGTTCTTGAGTTGCTTCTGGAACAGGAGGTGGTTCTGCTCAAGTTTGAGAGAGGCAGGTAGGCTGTTCCAGAGGGATGCCCCTGCTGAAGAGAGAGATCTGCCCCCAACTCTCTGCTTGGAAAAACGTCAGACCCTCAGAGACGTGGAAGTGGATGAGAAGAGAGTCCCAGAATGGAGATGTTTAGGAAGAGAGAGTTGGAGGTAGTGTGGTCCCAGGCCCCAGAAAGCTTGTGGAAAATGCAAACGGTCTTGAACTTAATACTTGCCACCACAGGGAGCCAGTCAAGAGATATCAGAGCTAGAGAGATACGATCCCTGGGCTTGAGGCCAAGGACAAATCTCACAGTCCTGTTCTGGATAAGTTGTAAAGGTCGGAGAGTAGAGGCAGGCAGATTTAGGAATAGGCTGTTGTAGTTGTCTAGCCTAGAGAGGACCAGAGCTCTGGAGACAGTGAGCTTCTGGGGGAAAGTGAGGAAATGAAGAATACCTCTGAGGAGGTGCAGCTGATAGTTTGACTTCTATGAGACGTCAGAGATGTGAGGAGGGAAGGAGACGGTTGAGTTGAAGATGACACCAAGGTTCTTAGCCTCAGAGGTAGGAGCATGAAGAGGGCCCACAGTGGGTGGCCATAGAGAGAGAGAGGAAAGGAGGGAGCTGATGTTCCGATGAGGAGGATCTCAGTCCTACTGGCATTTAGGCAGAGATCATTAGCGACACACCATTCCTTAATTGCGGCCAGGCAGCCTGTTATGAGAGAAAGGGAAGAGGTGGCTGTCACGACTCCTGCCCTTGGACTGGGGTGTCAGACCATGTGGGCTGCACCCAGTACCTCCATCAGGGTCTCAAGGGCCTTGACATTTGCCCCCAGACTCACTTGGAGTCAGTCCTGGTGCATTTGGCGCCAGGCTCATGTGAAAAGCCAATAATCTGGGCCCATAAGGGCATTTTTTTAACAACATAGATTCTCCCACAGGGCTCAGTTCCATGACTGAGTCATGTGGTCTAGCATTTTGGGTGTCGCAGGCCCAGGGACACCTGCAGGCTATATAAGCCACGCCCGGATTGCAGAACACGCTTCGCGTTGCTCTGCTTGCTGCAGTGTGACGTTCACCGCGGTCAGCTGGTATCTTCATCCGCACGCCGGACCTGATCTCCTGCAAGAAACAAAGATAATACACCATTAGTATTCGCTTACCTTTTGGAATCAGCTCTCGTACTGCGCTCCAGGATCCCGAACAGTCAACATCTCGGCAGATCTCGCTCTATCAAGAAAACCGCTACCTGGGAAAAGAAACAGAGAAAACAACCTTAGTAAGCATTTATTCTTCACATTCAATAAACACTCGCTTACCTGCATAGAACGGCCTCCAACACCTGCAGAAGAACGGAAGGGCTGGTTCCAACTCAGAGTGCCAGTAAGCGGTTCGCTCACCACTATTCACCGCTCTCCATCTTCTCGGCACGCGTATTCCGGATGAGCACCGCAGCCTGCAAGAAAGACAAAATAAACAGGTTAGCACAAGAAAAGCATATAGCGCCGCGCTCCGCGCTTTCTTACCCTCTCGTGCACAAACTGAGTGACATCACGAGGACAGCAGCCACACCTATAAACAAAGGAAAGAGTTAAATAGAGACAATTAAAAAACAAAGAACACACCATCAGGACAGACTTACCTGAAGAACGGAGTCACAGCAGGTCTGAACTCTGTAAAGTCGCTGCAGTGAAGTAACTAGGCAGCGATGAGCCCAACCCCAACGCACCCCTGCACCGAGTGGCAGGACGGAGAGCGCACCTTATCAAGAAGCAAGGTGATAAGTGCGCCGGGGGTCCTTGTGTCCATATGGGAGGTGGGCCCCGGGTCAGAGAAGAATACCAAGGTAAAATCTAACTACTGTGTTTCAGACCAGGTCTTCAGCCACATGAGGGTCCAAAGGAAGAGGTCCAAGGGTGAAACAGTTCGGACTGGGTGGCGCCCCCATGGATACCAGGTGAGCGTTAAAGAACGCAAAGCCTCATAATATAAAATCCACCTGGGCGTCATTGAAACCTCTGAGCCCGACCAGCTAGCACAGCTGTTGGGGCAGTTACGTGCGGAAGTGCATACAGCCAGACAGGAGACCAATGCATTGCGGAGGGAGTTGATAGTGTCAAAGGAACGGACTGATGAGCTGAGTAGACAGCTTCTCCAATCACAGGCTGGACAAGCTCCTTTGCCTGGGAACGTTTCATCAATGCCTACACCACCGACCAATCCGGTACAAATCACTCTCCCAGGAGCAGTTCCATTAGCCCCACCGGAACATTTTACTGGGGACCCTAGAAAATACGCCACCTTCATGAACCAGTGTCGACTCCATTTTCTTTGCAGACCTGGAGCCTTCCCTAATGATCAGTCGCGAGTTGCCTTCGTGCTGTCTTATTTTAGTGGCAGTGCTGCAGACTGGTCAGTACCTTTTGTCAGTCAGGATGATCCTCTGTTACGAGATTGTGGGGGTTTCCAGCATGAGAGGGACAAGCTCTTCGCCCGTCGTACTCATGGACAGGCAGTAGATAATGAACTCTTGTCTCTTCGTCAAGGAAACCAGGACGTACTAACCTATATAACAACCTTCAACAGGCTCGTGGTTGAAGCAGGGTGGCTGGAGGAGAAAAGGACCACGTTATTTCATCAGGGTCTACGGGGAGAGTTAAAGGACGTACCTGCCCAAGTGGTGGATCCGCCGAAAGACTGCGGAGAGTTCATCAACCTTGTGGTTCAACTTGATCACAGGTTGCAAGACCGAAGGGCAGATCGGAACAGACCTGATGTTCGCCCACTGTTTGTGCGGCCCAAAGACCAGATTCCACGAGCAACAGGCGATTCGGTGGAACCAATGCAACTGGGAGGGGTGAGACCGACTTTAACTAAGGCTGAAAGAGATAATAGAAGTGAACTGCAGTTATGTTTATACTGCAGAAAAGCAGGTCATTTTCTCAAAGAGTGTCCAGTAAAACCTCCAAGGAGAACTGTGAGTGCCACGGATAAGGAGACCACGAGTGAAGAGGCGGAAAACTACCAAGCCCGGCAAATGTAGGGGTCCATTTGTCGAGCGAAGAAAGTCAACTACAGACCTCCCATTTTGCTTTGCCCGCGATTCTAATCAACCACCAACAACCATCTAAGATGCATTCCGCGGAGGCTTACATCGACAGCGGAGCAGTTGGGAATTATATGGACCAGGATCTTGCAGCAGAGATGGTGCTCTCCCTATGTCCTAAATCGACCACTGAAACAGTAACCACAGTAGATGGTACAGAAATCGCTTCCGGACCAGTATCCCAGTGCACGACAGTCCTAATCCTTCTGTGTCAAGATGGCCACTGGGAATTGATTACCTTCAACCTCATCAAGGCGCCTCAGTTCCGGTTGATCCTCGGGATGCATTGGTTGGTTGCACAAAATCTGCTTATAGATTGGTGTACTCAAGATATGGTGTTCTCGAAAGACTGCCTCTGCTCATGCTATCCCAAGGAAAGTAAGGCAACGACTATCAGTCCCTCAGTCCATGGAACCGCAGCAATGACCCTGGGGGTGGTTGGTACTCTACCAAGTGAATATCAGGACTTTCCAGATGTGTTTCAAAAAGAACAAGCTAACACTCTACCGCCACACAGGCCTTATGATTGCCAAATCGATCTGGTACCAGGAGCTCAAATCCCTGGTAGCCGAATTTATGCACTCACGGAACCTGAAAACCAACATTTGAAAACCTACCTTGATCGATACCTGGCTAATGGTTTTATTTACCCCTCAAAGTCACCAGCAGCATCCCCCTTATTCTTCGTACCGAAGAAGGAAGGAGATTTGAGGACTTGCATTGACTTTCGTGCACTGAACCAAATCACCATAAAGAATCGTTACCCCCTGCCACTTATTCCAGAATTGCTGGACCAAGTCAAAGAGGCCCAAATCTATACAGAATTAGATCTTAGAGGAGCATACTATCTCGTCCGAGTTAAAAAAGGAGACGAATGGAAGACCGTGTTTCGCACCAAATATGGCCTGTACGAGTACCAGGTAATGCCATTTGGCCTTTGTAATGCCCCCGCTGCATTCCAGTATTTCATGAACGATGTCCTGAGAGAGCTGATTGACGTCTGTACCCTGGTCTATATAGACGATATTCTGGTATACTCGGCCTTGAAACAAGACCACGTGAAGCATGTCAGCTCCATCCTTGCGAAACTCCGCCAGCATCATCTCTATGCCAAACTCAAGAAATGTTCGTTTCATGTCACCGAGGTGGAGTTCCTCGGCTTTATTCTCACTCCAAAAGGAATCCGAATGGATGCACATAAGGTCGATGCCATCCTAAACTGGCCAGCTCCAAACTCGTTCAAAGGATTCCAGAGCATGTTGGGCTTTGCAAATTTTTACTGCCGATTCATTCCAGGATTTTCTCAAATAGTGCATCGAATCACATCTTTATTGAGAAAGTGCAAGAAGTTCCAGTGGACGGAAGAGGCAGAAAAGGCCTGCCAGGAACTCAAGGTGAGATTTACCTCTGCCCCGATTTTACGACACCCCTGATCGGATCTACCATATGTGGTGGAAACAGGTGCCTCCAGTATGGCAATGGGCACAGTTCTTTCGCAAAGGGACCCACAAACGGGCCAACTGCACCCGGTAGGCTTCTGGGCCCGTAAGTTCTCACCACCAGAACTCAATTACGCTATCATGGATAAGGAGCTTCTAGCTATCAAATCAGCCTTTAAGGCCTGGCGGCACTATCTTCTCAGTGCCAGGCACACTATCACTGTGATAACAGACCACCGGAATCTGCAATACCTAAAAACTGCCAGGGCCCAATCTTCACGACAGTTACGCTGGGCCCTTTTCTTCACAGAATATGATTATGTAATCACTTTTTGACCAGGAGTAAAGAATGGAAAAGATGACGCCCTTTCCCGCATGGGTATGGATGAACTGATATATACGACCCCCGATCCCGTGGCTATCATTCTGAGTGACAAGGTCCTAGGCATTACAACCACGATGACTCAGGATGAATTGCGGCTTGAGATCCAACGCGAGATGACTCCCGAGTTGTTACAGGAATGGAATTCGCGAGGAGAACCCTACACAATCAAGGACCAACTACCATACTTTGGAAGCCGTTTCTTTGTTGCCACAAAAGAGCTTCAGGTCCAAGTAATCTCAGGGTATCATGACTCTTTACTGGAGGGCCACCCTGAAATTGCGAAAACTTTAGCCAAAGTAAAGCGAAGTTACTGGTGGCCCACGTGGCGTAAGTATGTTATTCAATTCATCTCTTCGTGTGGGGTCAGTGCACAAAACAAATCATGTAAGCAGAAACCAGCTTGGCTCCTCAAACCGTTAGAAATTCCACCTGCACCCTGGCATACTTTGTCTCTTGATTTTATCACCGATTTACCACCCAGTCAGGGATACAATACCATTCTCGTGGTAGTAGACTTATTTTCAAAGATGGATCACTTTCTGCCATTTAAAGGTCCCCCAAACGCATCCAGCCTGGGGAAGGTTTGCCTTGAACACATCATACGCCTTCACGGGTTTCCGTCTGTGCTGATCTCAGACCGAGCTACCCAATTTGTGTCCAACTTCTGGAAAAAATGCTGCTCAATGGCTCAAATAGACATCAGACTATCCACTAGCTATCACCCCCAAACAGATGGTCAAACAGAGAGAATGAACCAAACGCTCAAACAGTACCTATGCTGCATGTTACACCAAGTTGAAGGAAACTGGAAAGACTTGTTATGGGTAGCTGAGTATAGATATAACAATTTCCTGCACAGCAGTACGGGACAGACCACATTTTTCACAATCTATGGCAGACACCCTCGCACTTCCAAAATGGACATTCCAACGACACTGGAGATGCCGGCCATTGAAACCTTGCACACCATCATTTCTCAGGCCTTCACAAGTGCCGTCAAACACCTACATCAAGCCAAGGATCGCCAGAAGAAATACGCAGATCAACATCGTGAGAAAGCCCCAAACTACCAGGTGGGGGATGAAGTTTGGCCTATTAAGGGGACTCAGACTTTTTGCCCTTGGTATTTGGGACCTTTCATCATCAAGGCTATCATAAATCCAGCTGCAGTGAAACTGGCCTTGCTGGCTGACATGCATATTCATCCGGTGTTTCATGTGTCCCTCTTAAAACCAGTCCAACCAGGGACACGAATAACCATTCCACCTGAACCAGTAATGGTAAATGAGAAACCAGAGTTTGAAGTCAAAAACATCCTGGACTCAAAGTATGTCATAAGGAAACTATACTATTTAGTGGATTGGAAGGGGTATGGCCCACAGGACAGGACCTGGGAGCCTTATGATTATATCCACACGCCACGCCTGATTCGACGCTTTCATCGGGATTACCCTACCAAGCCCGGACCAGAGGCAAGGACTACATTGAGAGGAGCCCTGGGGGGGAGTGCTGTCACGACTCCTGCCCTTGGGCTGGGGTGTCAGACCATGTGGGCTGACCCAGTACCTCCATCAGGGCCTCAAGGGCCTTGACATTTGCCCCCAGACTCACTTGGCGTCAGTCCTGGTGCCTTTGGCGCCAGGCTCATGTGAAAAGCCAATAATCTGGGCCCATAAGGGCATTTTTTCAACAACATGGATGCTCCCACATGGCTCAGTTTCATAACAGTCATGCACTCTAGCATTTTGGGTGTGGCAGGCCTAGGGACACCTGGGATACATGCAGGCTATATAAGCCACACCGGGATTGCAGAACACGCTTCACGTTGCTCTGCTTGCTGCAGCGTGACGTTCACCGCGGTCAGCTGGAATCTTCATCCTCACGCCGGACCCGATCTCCTGCAAGAAACAAAGATAAGACACCATTAGTATTCACTTACCTTTTGGAATCAGCTCTCGTACTCCGCTCCAGGATCCCGAACAGTCAACATCTCGGCGGATCTCGCCCCATCAAGAAAACCGCTACCTGGGAAAAGAAACAGAGAAAACAACATTAGCATGTGTTTATTCTTCACATTCAATAAACACTCGCTTACCTACATAGAACGGCCTCCAACACCTGCAGAAGAACGGAAGGGCTGGTTCCAACTCAGAGTGCCAGTAAGCGGTTCGCTCACCACTATTCACTGCACTCCATCTTCTCGGCACGCTTATTCCGGATCATCACCGCAGCCTGCAAGAAAGACAATATAAACAGGTTAGCATAAGAAAAGCATATAGTGCCACGCTCTGCGCTTTCTTACCATCTCGTGCACAAACTGTGCGACATCACGAGGACATCATCCACACCTATAAACAAAGGAAAGAGTTAAATAGAGACAATTACAAAACAAAGAACACACCATCAAGACAGACTTACCTGAAGAACGGAGTCACAGCAGGTCTGAACTCTGTAAAGTCGCTGCAGTGAAGTAACTAGGCAGCGATGAGCCCAACCCCAACGCACCCCTGCACCGAGTGGCAGGACGGAGAGCGCACCTTATCAAGAAGCAAGGTGATAAGTGCGCCGGGGGTCCTTGTGTCCATATGGGAGGTGGGCCCCGGGTCAGAGAAGAATACCAAGGTAAAATCTAACTACTGTGTTTCAGACCAGGTCTTCAGCCACATGAGGGTCCAAAGGAAGAGGTCCAAGGGTGAAACAGTTTGGACTGGGTGGCGCCCCCATGGATACCAGGTGAGCGTTACAGCGGCTGAGGGGAGCCTGAAAGAGAGCTGGGTGTCAACTGCATAACACTGAAAGTTGGAGCAGAAAGTAGCGATGCAGTGGGCAAGAGGTGCCAGTTAGTGGTTGAAAAGCCAGGGAGATAGGTTAGACCCCTGGGGAACACCACAAGAAGAGAGAGAGTTAGAAGAGAGGAAAGACCTCAGTTGGACTTGAGATGATCGGTCGGTGAGAAAGGAGGTCAGCTAGGCCAGGGCCTGATCAGTGATACCATGGTTATCACAGAGGTGATTGAGCAGGATTGCATGATTGACCGAATGAAAATTAGAAGAAAGATCAAGGAGAATGAGGACAGAAGGAAGGTTAGAGTCAAGGTTAAAGAGCAGGTCTACACGGGTGTTCAGGAGAACAGTTTCCTTGCTTCTGGCTGCTCTGAAGCCAGACTGGTTGTTGTGAAGACAACCAACAGATTCAGTGTGCAAATTAAGCTGGGAGATGGCCAGCTTTTCCAAGAGTTTGCACAGGAAAGGAGTGATGGAGATTGGGCGATAGTTCGCCGGAGAGGAAGGCTCGGCAGAGGGCTTCTTTAGAAAGGGGTGCACAAGGGAGTGCTTAAGGGGGAGGGGAAGGTTCCAGTGACAAAGGGGTCATTGCAGAAATCGGCCAAGGCTGGAGCAAAGGTGTCAATGTGGTCCTTGATGGTTCTGGATGAGCAGGGGAGAACCTGCTTTGATGAGACTTTCATAGATTGGACTTGTCTAGAAACATCGTCTGGGGTGAACAAGGGAAAGGAGGAGAAAGAAGGAGGAGAGATAGCCGCAGGTGGGTCAGAAGTGGAGGAGGAGGAGGAGACAGAGGAAGAGAAGGTGTCCTGAGTGTTAGTGATGAAATGAGAAGCTAAGGCCATGCAGATGGCCTGGGAGGGAACAGGAGAGATAGAGACTGCAGCAGGATTGGCCAGCTCCTTGCAGATTTTGAAGAGTTCGGCTGAGTTGTTGGATGCCGCAAAGATGCAGAGTTGGATGTGGGCTCTCTTCTTAGCGTGAACAGAGAGTCTGTATTGCTTTTGGGGCAGGCGGCAGGCCAGTTTGTCAGGGGGTGCACCTGATGCCCTCCACTTCCTCACAACCACCCTACACTTGTATTTAAGGGTGATGAGGTCAGATCCGTACCAAGAGTTGCACTTGGATTTGGGCTTCAAATGGATCATCATGACAGGGGCAAGTACATCAAGAGAGTTAAAGATAGAGAGGTGAAGGTTAGATAGGGCTATGTCAGGGTGTGAGTCAGCCAAAGGTGCAGAAGGAGGAGTGAAGGTAGCAGCGAAAGCCTCAACTGACACATGCTTCATGGGTCAGATGACCGAGAAGGTAGGTTGATGTGCTGGAGTCAGCTTGGCCTTAGGGGTAGAGAGACAGAGGTGGGATCAAAGGAGAAAGCGATCACTCCAGGAGATAGGACTGTTGAGAGGGTTAGAGAAGGGGAGGTTTAAGGGGATCAGAACATCCAGGGTGTGCCAGAGGGAAGAACAGAGAGAGAGAGAGAGAGTCACAGAGGTTATGAAAGAGTCCTGAAGAAGGGCAAATAGCATCCAGGCGGATGTTAAGGTCTACAAGGAGGAGAAGTTGAGAGGTAGAGGCGAGGAAGGAGGAGGAGAGGTCAGCCCACTCAGAGAGGAAGAGGGCGTCCTGGCCAGGCGGCCTGTAGATAGTGGCCTCAGTAAGAGAGAGGCCAGTAGGGATAGAGAGCTTGCAGACCAGGCATTCAAAGGAGGAGTAGTTCTGCATAGAAATGATAGAAGCAGAGATCCACTCCAAGAAGATCAAGGCTACACTCCCTCCAGGGCAGTTGTTTCTGAGTTTGGAGAGGATCTTGTAGCGATCAGGAAGGAGAGTGTCAAAGCTTGTGGCAGAGCTGGCTGTGAACCAAGTCTCAGTGAGACCGAGTACCTCCTAATCAAGTTCTTGCAGAGGAGTGTTTGACAGCAGAGCGAGAGTTGAGAGTAGCCATGTGGAGCAGGTTGCCCCCTTTCAAGGACTTCCGTGAAGGGGTACAGGTGAGAGGTGCGCCCTGCGGAAGTGTTGGAGGTGCCCAAGGATGGGAAGAGGAGGAAGGAGGAGAAGGCAAGAGGAAGGGACCAACAGGATGGCCAGAGAAGCAGCAGACTGTGCCATAGAGGTGGCAGAGAATGGAGGCAGCAGAGGACCCAGATAAGGGAACAAAGGGATAGAAGGAGAGGAAAGGAAGTTGATAAGGCACGGAAAGCGTCTATCAAAAAAGGAGGAGGTTTGCCTGAGGGTCCTGGACCAAAACTGTGCCATTTGAGTAGATATTAATGATGGTCTTGGATGAGTGGAAGGGGGCCAGGAGGGCCTCCCACTGGGTGCCACTATTAATGGGAGAAGAGGAAAAGGGAGAGAGAACAGAGACCATAGGGGAGGTCCATAGGCCTGGAGAGGGAGCGACAAAGAAGATGTCAGTAAAGGTCTGTCTAGAGGAAGCACTTGTGTTGGTATCAAAGATAGGGAGGTCTAGGTTGGAGACCAGGATGCCCTTTTGGGCTTCTTCCTGCCAGAATCAGTGAGAGGGACAGGATAGTCATCAGAAAATCAGTTAGAGAAGATAGGTGAGACAGAGAGGGCGGGTAGCGCTGGGTAGCAGGTAGGTGGGGGGGACACCAGGGGAAACACAAAAGGAGGGGGGCAAACAATGGACAGAAGCAACGGACCAGAGAATCAGATGCAATACATAGTCAACAGCAAATTGGCACAATAGGGAACCTAGAAGATAAAGGATGCCAATGCAAAGAACCAACAACAAAGCACAGAGTACAGTAGGGGGCCTAGAAGGGAAGAAAGAATAACGACCAACAACAAAGCACAGAGCACAGCAGAGAACCTAGAAGGGAAGAAGAAGGCAGTGTAGTGTGATGCCAAGAACCATGGTGAACAGCACAATGTCAAAGCAAAGGAAAACAGCACAAAATCAGAGAAAAGAAGGATGCACAAGGTCAATCACAAAAGGAGCCTAGAAGTAAAGAATGTACACAACAGGAATGCAGGCAATGACAATCTAAGTCAACAAGCGTGGAGCTATAAAAATGTGAAGAACAGTACACAATAGATCAGGGAAGGGAGGGTGCTACGGTGAGAGGGGATTGAAGGGACTGCAGGGAATGCGGGGACCTAGGATGCGAGGGAATGTAGTGACTTAGAGAAGATGGGGTACACGTAATCAAACAGAGAGGGAACGAACACGGCCTAAGTTGCGGGGGAGCGCAAGTGGCCGAAAATGCGAGAGAGTATACGTGTCCAGAAAATGTGAGGGGATGCACATAGCCTATGTTGTGAGTGGCACCCGCGGCCAAAATTGCAGATTGGCACACGCAGCCTAGAGTTGTGATGGAGCGCATGCGCCCTAAGATGAGAAGGAGCTCACGCGACCTAGGGTGCGAGGGAGCACAAGTAAGTAGGGGGCTTGCGAGGACTGGTCGCGGGGTACACACAAGTGCAAGAGTGAGAAGGAGCGCCAGGTCAGGGGGGGTACGTGGAGTGTAGCAAGCTAACTCTCCCCGCACCTTCTTACCTTGCGGCCACAGACAGGAGGGTGAGGTCGTCCGCACTCACTGTCTATGCTGCTACCCCATCGCCGCCAAACACCTGTGTCGCTCAACATCGTTCGCTTGACCTGCAAGGGCTTTACCGCAGAGGGTCCGTACCTCACTGAGGCACGGCAGTGGGGACGTAGTGAAGCGTTCTACATATAATTGGGCAGCGTCTCCTGCGCACCTGCGTCGCTCCACACTGCAGCCTTATCCTGTGAGGGCTTTGCTGCAGAGAGTCTGTACCTCCGTTTTTATACGCAAGGAAGCGTGGATGTAGCAAAGCGTGCTACGTTTAATCGTGCAGCGTTTTATGTGCACCTGCGTCACTCAAAACCGCAGCCTGGTCCTGCGAGGGCTTTGTCGCAGTCTATTATGCGGTCACACTCAATTTAGGGAGTTCCTTTCCCCGCAAACAAGGTGGCACACAATAAAGCACTTTTATTTCAGATTCAATTTGGTGAGGCCTCCAACCCATCCCACAACCAACTTCAACAAATATCCTGTGTCACCAAGGGACTAGGAACCATGCCGGTATATATTAAGAATATTTACTTATTTATTCATTTATTTAATTAAGGTTTGAAAAACGGGCTAACATCAGTCACCAATGTTGTGGCAACACCCAATATCTCAACAATAATCCTATTCTTCAAACAACACAGATGAAATTGTGACACCTGTAATAACTGCTTACAACAGATTTGGTTTCACTTTAACCAATAAAAACATTTGCAATACAATACAAAATCCACAGGAATTACTTAATTTGAAACAATACTATTCTCCCAGCAACCCCCACCCTCCATGTTTCAAATTAATATGACCCCTTTGATTGAAAGGCAAGGTGCAGGGAGAGAGGACACAATCAACAATGGAAAAATCTGTTTGCAGCTGATTTTTTAAAAAGCGCTGTTCGGCAGCGGAATTCAATGTGTAAAATCGTTTTGGGCTTGTTACTAGAAATGAAATATTAGGGAAAGGGATAAAATGGGAAACATTGTTTTGCTACTTTGATCTAAAAAGCAAGGTTGGGAAAATGGAGCACACATTAAACTAAAAGGCAGAACTTGATAGTTTGAGGTCAGAGAAAAGGAAAACGAAAGAAAAATGTTGTTCTGTGACAAACATGTAGATGATATACAATACTTTGTAAATTCTGGTTCAAAATGAATGAGAAGTCTCGTTTTATACCCTCCGCACTGACTTGAAAGGTGATGTTTTATGGATTACCTCTTTTTGGGATTATGGACCCGCCGCTCCCTTTCTATGTGGAAGTCAAGGGTTTCAGAAACAGTCAACCAAGTCTTTATGGGCTATACTGGCTCTAACACACTGGACATGAGCATTTGTTAGCTTTGAATTCTAACAACACGCATCCTGTGATTTTCTATATGGGAATGTATTCATTTACTTTAATCAAATGTGCTAAGGATCTACACAGCTGCCCCCCTCCTCACACTTTAATGGAAAGGATTACGGCTGGCTGCTCCCAACACAATGCAATTTCAAAAGAGGGGCGGTTTTCTATGGGGATATAAGTTTGAGTGAGATTTAATTAATTGGGCGAAGGGCCTATCCAGCTTCACCCACTGCCCCATTGATCCACTAATGTAAAGGGATAAAGGCAGGTTGTTCCCCACACAATTGATGGCTTTGGGATATCTACTTACATGGGAGGCTTTGGTCACGGAAAATTTCAGGGCTCCTCTGAGGACAGCACAGATCTGGTCCAGAGCTTTAAGTCAAGGATTTTCTCCTGCGCCCAGACTCCTTCTGCTCCTCTGGTTTGGGTCCCAGCTAGCTTCTCTATTTCCCAGTCACTGTCTCCAATGCAAGGATTGAGGCCTCTCTGTTAGTTGTTCCTCACATGTGGACAGCAGTAGCCCTTCCAGGAATAATTCGCAAAATGCCCATTTCTGATGCACACCTGTCCTTTTATAGCATGGATGATATTGCAATATTGTCACAATTCCTGCGGTCAGGATTGGCTAGTTTGCTCCATTCACCTCCCCCCATCACACCCCCGCCTGCTGATATGACCAGGAGTTGAGAGATATGTATGATGTAGGCTGAGAGAGGAGAATAGATACATCATTTCAAATTAACAAAGATTTGTGTATCTTGTGTTCTGTAAATCTCATACTGTAATAACTCCCTAGGTCTTTCAAATTACCCCTGATGATAAATATTTTTGAGTTTCTATATTTTATGGCAAGTCGGGCCATACTAATTCCCTTTCGGCACGCCCTTCCTGAGCGGAGCTACTGCTTTTTGCGGTTTTCTACTGCACCAAAATAGCTAAAATTGGGACAGTTCACCATTTAAACCCGACTTTCATGATTTACCCGTGTGCCAACTCTCCCATTGCTCAGGTGTATGTAAATGGCAAAAATCATACTTTTGCACATAACTTAAATTATGTACATCACAAAAATGTTGTTTTTACAAGGTCCTAATGGGCTTCTCTCCTATTTAATTTTAATCCGGGGTGGGCATTCTAGGACACGCACTGGTACTTTTATTAAGGAAAAACCGTATTCAATGTTGAATCATTAGAGGGCATAACATGGCCTTAGTAAGTTTAATTTCTCTCAAGACATTTGACCAGCCATATGGTTTGTCTGTGTTTATTTTACCATGTCCTTCTGCTGGGCTTCAAAGCCTTGCTCAGTGCTTAATGTACAGTTTTAAAGGAAGCTTGACCTCAAGGTTAGTTCTGCAGGACATGTTATCACCACCTAATTGACAACCAGACATTCTTCTTGGTAGGCCCAGCTCCAAAAAGCTCAGATTTCAAAGGGTCTTTGTCCAGAGTTAAATGCCTTTTTATGGGGAACCTGACCTTAAAGACTGTGTCTGGTGGCTGTGTTATCAACAATTCAACACAAATTCGATATCTAGCTTTGTATTTCTTTCTATTTTACTGAAATTACAAGCCGGTGGCCTTGGCTGACCCAGTCCCCAAAGTTCAGGGTCACAATTACAGATACCCAGCAGCTCAGCGGAGAAAAACAAAGCAGCCAGTTACCTGAATGGCCACTGTATTGAATTTGCCTGCCACTGTATTGAATTTGCCTGCCACTGTATTGAATTTGCCTGCCGCGCCTGCTGCCCCCACTGTATTGAACCTGCTTGCTGGGTCTGCCGCTCCCACTGTATTGAATTTGCCTGCCACTGTATTGAATTTGCCTGCCACTGTATTGAATTTGCCTGCCACTGTATTGAATTTGCCTGCCGCGCCTGCTGCCCCCACTGTATTGAACCTGCCTGCTGGGTCTGCCGCTCCCACTGTATTGAATTTGCCTGCCACTGTATTGAATTTGCCTGCCACTGTATTGAATTTGCCTGCTGCGCCTGCTGCCCCCACTGTATTGAACCTGCCTGCTGGGTCTGCTGCTCCCACTATATTGAACACACCTGTGCCTGATGCCCTTGACACAACGATCCTGCCTACGCATGACCCCATGGCCATCTCAGCCACGGCCCTTCCTACCTCCACCCTTAAGTGTGCCCTAATTAATGCCCGCTCTGTTCCTGCACATGCTCTAGACATTCATGACCTAATTCTCAAAAACAACACTGACCTCCTTATTATCACCGAAACCTGGTTGAATGACTCATCAGGGCCTGCCCTCTCCCTGGCCATCCCAGACGGATACACCATTTACAGGCAAGACCGACACCTTCTCAGAGGCGGGGGAGTAGCCCTCATCGCCAAAGACAACCTCACCATTAGGAGGATCGAAGGGGAACTTGGCAGCTGTGACTACCTTCCCCTTAGAATCTATCTTTCCCCTAACCTCACCCTGACCCTTCACATTGTTTATCGACCTCCAGGTCCCATTGCCGAATTCCAGGAATCCCTCATCCAAGCACTCTCAGCGAACCTAAAGAAAAATTCCAAAGTCCTTCTCACAGGTGACCTTAACCTAGGCCTCAACGACCCTAATGACGCCCACGCGGCCGCCCTAAATAAAGCCCTTGCCACTCTCGGATTCTCACAAACGATCTCGAATCCTACCCACCTCAAAGGGCGCGCTCTGGATTGGGTTGGCCACCACAACTGCCCAGTGCTAATCACTGGTAACTCTCCTGTCCCGTGGACAGACCACCATCACATCCAATTTGACCTGGACACTTCTAAAGGGCCCCCCAAACCCACCATCCCACTTCCTGCAGCTCTCGCAAGAAGCTCCCGCTTACTAACTGTAGAAAGGATCACGCCCTTCCTTGAGGTACCGGCTCTCCAAGCCCCCTTTTCAACTGACCCTGACACCCTTGCCAACGCCTTCAAACTGACAATCACCAATGCGGTTGACGCCGTTGCCCCTCTCACTCTCAGAAAATCTAAGAAAGCCAAGCATACCAACGCATGGTTCTCCCAAGAGCTTCTTCAGCTTCGCTCCAAGAAACGAGCTGCCCTCTCAGCCTGGAGAAATAAACCAAACGACGCTACCAAATCCTCCTTTAAGACTATCTCTAAGGACTACAAAACAGCTATTATCTTCGCTAAAGCTAACTCCTTCAACAATAGGATTGCCAACGCCAAATCTACTACCAAAGAAATCTTCACCATCTTCAGGGAACTTGAAACTCCGTCCACCCCACCATCCACCATCCAGAAAGATGAAAAATGGTGTAATGACATCCAAACCGCAATTCTTAATAAACTAAATACCCTGCAAACAAAAATCCAGGCACACCAAAAAGCTATGACCCTCCTAATCGCCAACCAGAATACTAACACCAACAAGGAGACCAAAGCCCACTCCTGCCCGCCTTTCGACTTCAAAGACATCACTGAATCTGAGGTCATCACGCTCTTAAAAACCATCAAACCATCTAACTGTAAAGGCGATGTATGCCCTGCACAGCTAGTCAAAGACTGCGGTCCTACCCTGGCCCCCTTCCTCACAGCCTTCATAAATGAATCCTTTCAGTCTGGCCATGTTCCAACTGACCTTAAGGAAGCCTGGGTCCGTCCGCTCCTCAAAAAGCCCTCACTTGACCCATCAGTACCAGGGAACTACAGACCCATCACTACTGTCCCCTTTCTATTGAAAATTTTGGACAAAGCGGCCTACCATCAAGTCCAAAAATTCCTCGAAGAGCACCGCCTTCTCGGCCTTCGGCAGTCTGGTTTCAGACCTCGTCATGGGACGGAAACAGCCCTACTTGACCTAAAAAATCAAATGGATGACATTCGTGACGCAGGCAAACCAGCGCTCCTGCTCCTCCTTGATCTATCAGCAGCATTCGACCTCGTTGATCACAACACACTCTGCCACCATCTCTCTATAGCAGCCAACTTCTCCCCAAAAGCATGCGCATGGATCACCTCATTCCTACAGGAAAGGGCCATGAAAGTCTTCTCGGACTCAGCATGTGCATCTCCTAGTCACATCAAATGTGGGGTGCCCCAGGGTTCCTGCATAGCACCCACCCTCTACAACCTGTTCACACGTCCTCTCTTCAATCTCCTTGATTCTATGGGCATCTCATACACGAATTATGCGGATGACACCCAAGTACTCATCCCGCTTACAGGTGACTATGAGCTGGACAAGAACACCCTCAACTCCATCTACGCCACCATCCAAGCCTGGATGGCTGACAATTGGCTTTGTCTCAATAGCGAGAAGACCGAGCTTTTACTTATTGGGTCACCAACCATTCTAGGCAACCTTGACAAACAATACACCTCTTTTACCATCGACAACATACCGATTGCGGTATCCCAATCAGTCAAGACTCTAGGAGTCTACCTCGACTCTAATCTCACCATGGACAAGCATGTTAATGCCATAGCCTCCTCATCAGCATACTACTCCAAGCTCATCTACGCAGCAAGACCCTTCCTATCCTCACAAAATGGCCTCACTATTGCTAGGGCCATCATAGGATCTAGGTTGGACTACTGCAACGCACTCCTTGGTGGGACCTCCGGAAAAAACATCGCTAAACTCCAGGTTGCCCAGAACAACGCCCTCAGGGCCGCTACAGGTTTTTCCAGGAAAGACCACATTTCTGACCTTAGGAGGCAGGTCCACTGGCTGCCCATTAGGCAGAGGATCATCTTTAAAATCCTCTCCCTCACCCATAAATGCCTCCATGACCTTGCTCCCCCCTACCTTGCCCAGAGAATTGCACGACCCACCTCGGCCAGGCCCACCAGATCTGTTTACACCAACCTGATTTCTACTCCCAAGACTTGTAGAGTACGTGCGGGCGGCTCGAGCTTCTCAGCCCTAGCAGCCTCACATTGGAACGCCCTACCTTTGCTCCTCAGGGGGATTGACTCTCACCTAGCCTTCCGCAAAGCCTTAAAAACCAGGCTGTTTGTCTAAACCTTCCTGCCTTTATATTTACAGGCTTACGAACGTCATTTGTAACTATGCTCCACTCTTCTCTCTGTAACTAAGTACCTTATGTTTCCTATGTTTACACAATCTTGATGCCTACGCCTTCATGTAATAGCGCCTCGATGTCTATGGGCTGCAGTGCGCTCTATAAATGTAAAAAATAAAATAAATAAAATAAAATAAAAATAAAGGAATAACATTTTCCATTGGCACTGTATGTTTCAAATGTTGCATTTCAGATTACATTTAGGCCTGAAGTTTATACATCCAGTCTTTTCTTTATACAATATTAATAGAAATGAGTTCACTCTATCCTCACAGACAGGCCATAGTTACATCAGGGATCAGTATTCAAATCTACACCATATGAAAAAGGCCTTTCTTTGTCCATGCTGTCATTTTATGTGATGAAAGCAGGTCTCTTCCCTGCTGATGAATGTAATCGTCCTTCCCTTTATTTCTGGATTGCAAATGTATTGTTTCTCCTTTTTAGCTTCCACTTTCACCATATTTATTTTCCTTCCATGTCTTCTGCTGCAGTTTTTAATCTGTCCATGTGTAATGTCTTTCTTTAATATAACAGTTGAAATAACATGAGTATCGCAATGATCCAAGTAGGCCTTTCTCCACTTGCGCACTTGTCCATTTTAATAGATTATAACTAGGCCCATTTCTTTCCATTTCATTTGGCCAGATGTCAGAAACAGAGTGTTTAGATACTGGCCTGCATTTTCCAATGGGTAGCACCAGTCAGCTTCAATCTTAAATACTGGCCTGGCCTGGTCTTTTTATTTCTGCCATTCAGTGGCTATATTTTACCCCACATCTTTGCCGCAGAGGGTCCGTACCACAGTTCTTATAGGCACAGAAGTGTGGATGTAGCAAAACGTACAACATATAATCGGGCAGCGTCTCCTGTGCACCTGTGTTGCTCAACACCATGGCCTTGTCCTGCGAGGGCTTTTGAATTGTGTGATTTAAATCACTGAAAGTACAGTGAGGTTAAATTGATTTTTCAGTTTTACATTATCTTGCATTCTGGGACTTATAGTTTACTATTCAGGATTTCAAAAATAAAGCCACAATGATATTATTTTGGCTTAACATGTTGCAATAAGGATTTACATGTTGTCATGTGGCTTTACTATGCAGTTTGTGTATTTTGTAAGTAAACTCTATAAGACAGTATTGTGTTAGGCCTTGAAATCCAAAACTTAAATATTTGCACCAAGTAAAGCTTGTAAAATATGTGGTCGAATTTGCATGTTTTGCAGAGTGCGTTAAAATCCCTGCTTCACTGTTTTGCCAAAATGCGAGATCCTGGTCAATTATTTAACCACATTCTGACATAACTGCAAAAATTGGAGTCCTTATTTCAAATAATCACACTATTTGGAAAGATGATACCCTTGCAATGGGACAGATTTCATGAGTAGGAAGACAATAGTGTACACTCGTGCTTCTCTGTCAGTGGATCCCAAAGCCGTCACCCAGAATTTCACTATTGGTGCACTGGCCCTCCCACAGTCCTATATCACTTGAATTGACAGGCAAATATATATTCTATGCAGCCAGTCAGTGGTACACTAACTGTGGCAGAGTCAGCATTAACTTTCTCTCCTATTGTTGCCACTTACAGAAGTTGCTTGGACATGCAGAGTACTACCCCACAGGAGAATGAGTTAAATTCTTTGCTATGTCCAATTATGCTATTTTATTGCATCAGGTATAGCATACCTGCTGCCATTTTCTCACTGTCTAAGAGCTTCAGGATCTACAAGCAGTGGGGTTGGAGACCGATGCAGTAGCGGGGCACCAGAACAACATTGCATTGTTACAATGTTGATGTGTTCAGGTCTGAGGAAGCAGTGCATGTTTTAGATATGTTGTGAGCTGTCTGGAGCAATAGTTAATGCGAACTCCAGGTTACTAAAGTACTTCTTTGTGTGGTTGTCTGTGGGTCTGCCAGAGTGTTGCTTAAGGAGTGTGGGGAGCTGTGTTGGTAGATCTGCGGTGGGTTAGTTGTGTGCTTAGGGAAATTTAGTGCATATAGGTGCATCCAGATGGTGTATGTTGCATTTTGTAAGCAGCGTTTTTTTGGTGCACAAGCTGTGTGCTGCAACATATTTTCAGTTCAGGTGGAAGGTAGATTGATTTTGAAACAGCTGTTGTTACCATATCTTGCATTGACACACCATGCAAGAGTGGGAATGTGAGGCTTTCAAGGTGCACTTTAAACAGAAACAGCAAACAGAAAATGGAAGCCTTTTCTTCAGTTTGTTTTTGGCAGCGACTCACCAGGATCTCTTGGACCAATCAAGGGGCAGACTAGAGGAGCAGCTCCCTATGGAGCCAATGACCAGAGGAGAGTGACTCGCCAGAACAGGCAAGGAACAGAGGTGCGACAACCAGTGGGACACCTAACCACAGAGCTTTGCATTAACTGTAGTTTTACTTCAGTCCATTTTTAGCTTTGGCTGTTAGGTGGTACTTATAAGCCGGAAGTATTGCATTTAAATAAAGCTAGGAAGGAGAGGGCATATTTTGAGCGACAAAGAATTAGCGGGTGGGGTTTAGTTATTTACAACCCATTGACTGCCCAAGGCCATTTTGGTCCCCAGGGCCATTCCCACCCACTTCCGGCTTGTCCTCCCCCACCCAAATCACATCCTCCTGGGATGTCTTTGAGCTAGCTCTATCAAGCAGTAACATCATACTGTGGCCTGTCAGTGTTATTTCTAATTAGTACCCGGCACGCGCTGCGCACTGGGAATACAACGTGTGGATTGGCTCTTTTGCGAGCCATACCACACGGTATTCCTTTGTACGCCTGTGTGTCCTGTGCGTGCCGGGTACTCTTTCCTGGCGAGCGGCGTGGCAGCCCCTTAGCCAATGAAGAGGCTCAAAATGGGGCAATCCCCGCTCCGAGCCTCCCCATGGCTGGAGGCTGCCTCCATCCCCCGGCGGGGACTCAGGTAAGGCTTTTGCTTTTTTCCCCCTTTCCTCCCTCCTTCCATCTCCCTGCCCATCCCACCCCACTTACCGTCTATCCCTTGGTCTCCAGCGTGGGGCGATGGAAGCCTCCAGCCGTGTGGAGACTTGGAGCGGCTGGAGGCTTCCATCGTCCCCCGCCGGAGACCGTGGTACGTTTTTTTTTTTTCCCCTTTGCCCTCCCTTCCGCCTTCCCAACCCCACTTGCCTTCTTTTTTCTTCTTGTCTTGGGAGCAAACGCGCTGGAAACACTTCTGTTCCCAGCGCGCCCGCTCCCGATGGCCGCCATGGAAAGGGAAATCGGACTACGTTTTCCCTTTCCCGGTGGCCATTTTGTTCACTTTTTTTTTTTCTGTTTCGTAACGCGGCACCGTTTCGAAACAGAAAAAAATGCCATTAGCACCCCGGTCTAACGGGCTGGGGTACTAATGGCTATAAGACCCTCGGCGGCAGGCCAATACCGCCCACGGTAATGCCCCCGGGGCTTCGTTAAGGTCCTCGCTACGCTCGGGCCTGTAACTACAGCCCCAGGGGCATTACCTGAGGCAGTATTGGCCCGTCGCCGCGGGTCTTATTGCCACAGTAGTTTGCTTGGAGGTATGAGTTAATGGCTTAATTGTAGTTACAGGTTTTATAAAAATGTCTTAAACAAGTTTGAGTACAACCACTTGATTTATATATGTTCCTTGCACGGAGGTCCTGTCTCATCAACAGTTTCGGCTTCTCTACAAGTATTAGAGAGGCACATGCTAGACACTCATGTGCCTAGATAATCACACCATGTTCCTTCCAGCTGTTGTATTCTATGGCCAGGTAGTCCCATTATGACAGTGCCTGACAAATGCCTATCCCATGCCTGCACAAAAGCCATATTTGCCAATGTTTGGATTCAGTTGAAGTGACTGCAGCCGATGATTACTGGCAAGTACTAAGTGTATTGAGTTTAAGGTACAGGTGTGGGCTTGCTTGTTTGCTTGTTTGCTCAATGACTGTTACTTTAGCATATAAGTATTCATTATGAGAAGAGATACAGCAATTCAAACTGAACATTAAACGGTTGACTGCCATATATGGATTCACTTCCTGTACTATTCATGTAGGAAAATTACATGGTTACCTACTGACAATGTATCAGGCCATATGCAGTTCACATTTTATTTCCAATCAAAATATGTTTAAACTATATATATAATTGTGTGTTCCGGTGTAAATGATGAGTCACAGATAACACTATTAAACATGTTCTAAGAAGAAGTATCTTGTTTAATTTGCAGGCACAGCTCTATCAAACGCCGGACCCGATCTCCTGCAAGAAACAAAGATAAGACACCATTAGTATTCACTTACCTTTTGGAATCAGCTCTCGTACTCCGCTCCAGGATCCCGAACAGTCAACATCTCGGCGGATCTCGCCCCATCAAGAAAACCGCTACCTGGGAAAAGAAACAGAGAAAACAACATTAGCATGTGTTTATTCTTCACATTCAATAAACACTTGCTTACCTACATAGAACGGCCTCCAACACCTGCAGAAGAACGGAAGGGCTGGTTTCAACTCAGAGTGCCAGTAAGCGGTTCGCTCACCACTATTCACTGCACTCCATCTTCTCGGCACGCTTATTCCGGATCAGCACCGCAGCCTGCAAGAAAGACAATATAAACAGGTTAGCACAAGAAAAGCATATAGTGCCACGCTCTGCGCTTTCTTACCATCTCGTGCACAAACTGTGCGACATCACGAGGACAGCATCCACACCTATAAACAAAGGAAAGAGTTAAATAGAGACAATTACAAAACAAAGAACACACCATCAAGAGAGACTTACCTGAAGAACGGAGTCACAGCAGGTCTGATCTCTGTAAAGTCGCTGCAGTGAAGTAACTAGGCAGCGATGAGCCCAACCCCAACGCACCCCTGCACCGAGTGGCAGGACGGAGAGCGCACCTTATCAAGAAGCAAGGTGATAAGTGCGCCGGGGGTCCTTGTGTCCATATGGGAGGTGGGCCCCGGGTCAGAGAAGAATACCAAGGTAAAATCTAACTACTGTGTTTCAGACCAGGTCTTCAGCCACATGAGGGTCCAAAGGAAGAGGTCCAAGGGTGAAACAGTTTGGACTGGGTGGCGCCCCCATGGATACCAGGTGAGCGTTACAGCGGCTGAGGGGAGCCTGAAAGAGAGCTGGGTGTCAACTGCATAACACTGAAAGTTGGAGCAGAAAGTAGCGATGCAGTGGGCAAGAGGTGCCAGTTAGTGGTTGAAAAGCCAGGGAGATAGGTTAGACCCCTGGGGAACACCACAAGTAGAGAGAGAGTTAGAAGAGAAGAAAGACCTCAGTTGGACTTGAGATGATCGGTCGGTGAGAAAGGAGGTCAGCTAGGCCAGGGCCTGATCAGTGATACCATGGTTATCACAGAGGTGATTGAGCAGGATTGCATGATTGACCGAATGAAAATTAGAAGAAAGATCAAGGAGAATGAGGACAGAAGGAAGGTTAGAGTCAAGGCTAAAGAGCAGGTCTACATGGGTGTTCAGGAGAACAGTTTCCTTGCTTCTGGCTGCTCTGAAGCCAGACTGGTTGTTGTGAAGACAACCAACAGATTCAGTGTGCAAATTAAGCTGGGAGATGGCCAGCTTTTCCAAGAGTTTGCACAGGAAAGGAGTGATGGAGATTGGGCGATAGTTCGCCGGAGAGGAAGGCTCGGCAGAGGGCTTCTTTAGAAAGGGGTGCACAAGGGAGTGCTTAAGGGGGAGGGGAAGGTTCCAGTGACAAAGGGGTTATTGCAGAAATCGGCCAAGGCTGGAGCAAAGGTGTCAATGTGGTCCTTGATGGTTCTGGATGAGCAGGGGAGAACCTGCTTTGATGAGACTTTCATAGATTGGACTTGTCTAGAAACATCGTCTGGGGTGAACAAGGGAAAGGAGGAGAAAGAAGGAGGAGAGATAGCCGCAGGTGGGTCAGGAGTGGAGGAGGAGGAGGAGACAGAGGAAGAGAAGGTGTCCTGAGTGTTAGTGATGAAATGAGAAGCTAAGGCCATGCAGATGGCCTGGGAGGGAACAGGAGAGATAGAGACTGCAGCAGGATTGGCCAGCTCCGTGCAGATTTTGAAGAGTTCGGCTGAGTTGTTGGATGCCGCAAAGATGCGGGGTTGGATGTGGGCTCTCTTCTTAGCGTGAACAGAGAGTCTGTATTGCTTTTGGGGCAGGCGGCAGGCCAGTTTGTCAGGGGGTGCACCTGATGCCCTCCACTTCCTCACAACCACCCTACACTTGTGTTTAAGGGTGATGAGGTCAGATCTGTACCAAGAGTTGCACTTGGATTTGGGCTTCAAATGGATCATCATGACAGGGGCAAGTACATCAAGAGAGTTAGAGATAGAGAGGTGAAGGTTAGATAGGGCTATGTCAGGGTGTGAGTCAGCCAAAGGTGCAGAAGGAGGAGTGAAGGTAGCAGCGAAAGCCTCAACTGACACATGCTTCATGGGTCAGATGACCGAGAAGGTAGGTTGATGTGCTGGAGTCAGCTTGGCCTTAGGGGTAGAGAGACAGAGGTGGGATCAAAGGAGAAAGCGATCACTCCAGGAGATAGGACTGTTGAGAGGGTTAGAGAAGGGGAGGTTTGAAGGGATCAGAACATCCAGGGTGTGCCAGAGGGAAGAACAGAGAGAGAGAGAGAGAGTCACAGAGGTTATGAAAGAGTCCTGAAGAAGGGCAAATAGCATCCAGGCGGATGTTAAGGTCTACAAGGAGGAGAAGTTGAGAGGTAGAGGCGAGGAAGGAGGAGGAGAGGTCAGCCCACTCAGAGAGGAAGAGGGCGTCCTGGCCAGGCGGCCTGTAGATAGTGGCCTCAGTAAGAGAGAGGCCAGTAGGGATAGAGAGCTTGCAGACCAGGCATTCAAAGGAGGAGTAGTTCTGCATAGAAATGATAGAAGCAGAGATCCACTCCAAGAAGATCAAGGCTACACCCCCTCCAGGGCAGTTGTTTCTGAGTTTGGAGAGGATCTTGTAGCGATCAGGAAGGAGAGTGTCAAAGCTTGTGGCAGAGCTGGCTGTGAACCAAGTCTCAGTGAGACCGAGTACCTCCTAATCAAGTTCTTGCAGAGGAGTGTTTGACAGCAGAGCGAGAGTTGAGAGTAGCCATGTGGAGCAGGTTGCCCCCTTTCAAGGACTTCCGTGAAGGGGTACAGGTGAGAGGTGCGCCCTGCGGAAGTGTTGGAGGTGCCCAAGGATGGGAAGAGGAGGAAGGAGGAGAAGGCAAGAGGAAGGGACCAACAGGATGGCCAGAGAAGCAGCAGACTGTGCCAAAGAGGTGGCAGAGAATGGAGGCAGCAGAGGAGCCAGATAAGGGAACAAAGGGATAGCAGGAGAGGAAAGGAAGTTGATAAGGCACGGAAAGCGTCTATCAAAAAAGGAGGAGGTTTGCCTGAGGGTCCTGGACCAAAACTGTGCCATTTGAGTAGATTTTAATGATGGTCTTGGATGAGTGGAAGGGGGCCAGGAGGGCCTCCCACTGGGTGCCACTATTAATGGGAGAAGAGGAAAAAGGAGAGAGAACAGAGACCATAGGGGAGGTCCATAGGCCTGGAGAGGGAGCGACAAAGAAGATGTCAGTAAAGGTCTGTCTAGAGGAAGCACTTGTGTTGGTATCAAAGATAGAGAGGTCTAGGTTGGAGACCAGGATGCCCTTTTGGGCTTCTTCCTGCCAGAATCAGTGAGAGGGACAGGATAGTCATCAGAAAATCAGTTAGAGAAGATAGGTGAGACAGAGAGGGCGGGTAGCGCTGGGTAGCAGGTAGGTGGGGGGGACACCAGGGGGAACACAAAAGGAGGGGGGCAAACAATGGACAGAAGCAACGGACCAGAGAATCAGATGCAATACATAGTCAACAGCAAATTGGCACAATAGGGAACCTAGAAGATAAAGGATGCAAATGCAAAGAACCAACAACAAAGCACAGAGCACAGTAGGGGGCCTAGAAGGGAAGAAAGAATAACGATCAACAACAAAGCACAGAGCACAGCAGAGAACCTAGAAGGGAAGAAGAAGGCAGTGTAGTGTGATGCCAAGAACCATGGTGAACAGCACAATGTCAAAGCAAAGGAAAACAGCACAAAATCAGAGAAAATAAGGATGCACAAGGTCAATCACAAAAGGAGCCTAGAAGTAAAGAATGTACACAACAGGAATGCAGGCAATGACAATCTAAGTCAACAAGCGTGGAGCTATAAAAATGTGAAGAACGGTACACAATAGATCAGGGAAGGGAGGGTGCTACGGTGAGAGAGGATTGAAGGGACTGCAGGGAATGCGGGGACCTAGGATGCGAGGGAATGTAGTGACTTAGAGAAGGTGGGGTACACGTAATCAAACAGAGAGGGAACGAACACGGCCTAAGTTGCGGGGGAGCGCAAGTGGCCGAAAATGCGAGAGAGTATACGTGTCCAGAAAATGTGAGGGGATGCACATAGCCTATGTTGTGAGTGGCACCCACGGCCTAAATTGCAGATTGGCACACGCAGCCTAGAGTTGTGATGGAGCGCATGCGCCCTAAGATGAGAAGGAGCTCACGCGACCTAGGGTGCGAGGGAGCACAAGTAAGTAGGGGGCTTGCGAGGACTGGTTGCGGGGTACACACAAGTGCAAGAGTGAGAAGGAGCGCCAGGTCAGGGGGGGTACGTGGAGTGTAGCAAGCTAACTCTCCCCGCACCTTCTTACCTTGCGGCCGCAGACAGGAGGGTGAGGTCGTCCGCACTCACTGTCTATGCTGCTACCCCATCGCCGCCAAACACCTGTGTCGCTCAACATCGTTCGCTTGTCCTGCAAGGGCTTTACCGCAGAGGGTCCGTACCTCACTGAGGCACGGCAGTGGGGACGTAGTGAAGCGTTCTACATATAATTGGGCAGCGTCTCCTGCGCACCTGCGTCGCTCCACACTGCAGCCTTATCCTGTGAGGGCTTTGCTGCAGAGAGTCTGTACCTCCGTTTTTATACGCAAGGAAGCGTGGATGTAGCAAAGCGTGCTACGTTTAATCGTGCAGCGTCTTATGTGCACCTGCGTCACTCAAAACCGCAGCCTTGTCCTGCGAGGGCTTTGTCGCGGTCTATTATGCGGTCACACTCAATTTAGGGAGTTCCTTTCCCCGCAAACAAGGTGGCACACAATAAAGCACTTTTATTTCAGATTCAATTTGGTGAGGCCTCCAACCCATCCCACAACCAACTTCAACAAATATCCTGTGTCACCAAGGGACTAGGAACCATGCCGGTATATATTAAGAATATTTACTTATTTATTCATTTATTTAATTAAGGTTTGAAAAACGGGCTAACATCAGTCACCAATGTTGTGGCAACACCCAATATCTCAACAATAATCCTATTCTTCAAACAACACAGATGAAATTGTGACACCTGTAATAACTGCTTACAACAGATTTGGTTTCACTTTAACCAATAAAAACATTTGCAATACAATACAAAATCCACAGGAATTACTTAATTTGAAACAATACTATTCTCCCAGCAACCCCCACCCTCCATGTTTCAAATTAATATGACCCCTTTGATTGAAAGGCAAGGTGCAGGGAGAGAGGACACAATCAACAATGGAAAAATCTGTTTGCAGCTGATTTTTTAAAAAGCGCTGTTCGGCAGCGGAATTCAATGGGTAAAATCGTTTTGGGCTTGTTACTAGAAATGAAATATTAGGGAAAGGGATAAAATGGGAAACATTGTTTTGCTACTTTGATCTAAAAAGCAAGGTTGGGAAAATGGAGCACACATTAAACTAAAAGGCAGAACTTGATAGTTTGAGGTCAGAGAAAAGGAAAACGAAAGAAAAATGTTGTTCTGTGACACACATGTAGATGATATACAATACTTTGTAAATTCTGGTTCAAAATGAATGAGAAGTCTCGTTTTATACCCTCCGCACTGACTTGAAAGGTGATGTTTTATGGATTACCTCTTTTTGGGATTATGGACCCGCCGCTCCCTTTCTATGTGGAAGTCAAGGGTTTCGGAAACAGTCAACCAAGTCTTTATGGGCTATACTGGCTCTAACACACTGGACATGAGCATTTGTTAGCTTTGAATTCTAACAACACTCATCCTGTGATTTTCTATATGGGAATGTATTGATTTACTTTAATCAAATGCGCTAAGGATTTTCACAGCTGCCCCCCTCCTCACACTTTAATGGAAAGGATTACGGCTGGCTGCTCCCAACACAATGCAATTTCAAAAGAGGGGCGGTTTTCTATGGGGATATAAGTTTGAGTGAGATTTAATTAATTGGGCGAAGGGCCTATCCAGCTTCACCCCCTGCCCCATTGATCCACTAATGTAAAGGGATAAAGGCAGGTTGTTCCCCACACAATTGATGGCTTTGGGATATCTACTTACACGGGAGGCTTTGGTCACGGAAAATTTCAGGGCTCCTCTGAGGACAGTCACTGTCTCCAATGCAAGGATTGAGGCCTCTCTGTTAGTTGTTCCTCACATGAGGACAGCAGCAGCCCTTCCAGGAATAATTCGCAAAATGCCCAGTTCTGATGCACACCTGTCCTTTTATAGCATGGATGATATTGCAATATTGTCACAATTCCTGCGGTCAGGATTGGCTAGTTTGCTCCATTCACCTCCCCCCATCACACCCCCGCCTGCTGATATGACCAGGAGTTGAGAGATATGTATGATGTAGGCTGAGAGAGGAGAATAGATACATCATTTCAAATTGACAAAGATTTGTGTATCTTGTGTTCTATAAATCTCATACTGTAATAACTCCCTAGGTCTTTCAAATTACCCCTGATGATAAATATTTTTGAGTTTCTATATTTTATGGCAAGTCGGGCCATACTAATTCCCTTTCGGCACGCCCTTCCTGAGCGCAGCTACTGCTTTTTGCGGTTTTCTACTGCACCAAAATAGCTAAAATTGGGACAGTTCACCATTTAAACCTGACTTTCATGATTTACCCGTGTGCCAACTCTCCCATTGCTCAGGTGTATGTAAATGGCAAAAATCATACTTTTGCACATAACTCAAATTATGTACATCACAAAAATGTTGTTTTTACAAGGTCCTAATGGGCTTCTCTCCTATTTAATTTTAATCCGGGGTGGGCATTCTAGGACACGCACTGGTACTTTTATTAAGGAAAAACCGTATTCAATGTTGAATCATTAGAGGGCATAACATGGCCTTAGTAAGTTTAATTTCTCTCAAGACATTTGACCAGCCATATGGTTTGTCTGTGTTTATTTTACCATGTCCTTCTGCTGGGCTTCAAAGCCTTGCTCAGTGCTTAATGTACAGTTTTAAAGGAAGCTTGACCTCAAGGTTAGTTCTGCAGGACATGTTATCACCACCTAATTGACAACCAGACATTCTTCTTGGTAGGCCCAGCTCCAAAAAGCTCAGATTTCAAAGGGTCTTTGTTCAGAGTTAAATGCCTTTTTATGGGGAACCTAACCTTAAAGACTGTGTCTGGTGGCTGTGTTATCAACAATTCAACACAAATTCGATATCTAGCTTTGTATTTCTTTGTATTTTACTGAAATTACAAGCCGGTGGCCTTGGCTGACCCAGTCCCCAAAGTTCAGGGTCACAATTACAGATACCCAGCAGCTCAGCGGAGAAAAACAAAGCAGCCAGTTACCTGAATGGTCCTAAAGGAATAACATTTTCCATTGGCACTGTATGTTTCAAATGTTGCATTTCAGATTACATTTAGGCCTGAGTTTTATACATCTAGTCTTTTCTTTATACAATATTAATAGAAATGAGTTCACTCTATCCTCACAGACAGGCCATAGTTACATCAGGGATCAGTATTCAAATCTACACCATATGAAAAAGGCCTTTCTTTGTCCATGCTGTCATTTTATATGATGAAAGCAGGTCTCTTCCCTGCTGATGAATGTAATCGTCCTTCACTTTATTTCTGGATTGCAAATGTATTGTTTCTCCTTTTTAGCTTCCAATTTCACCAATATTTATTTTCCTTCCATGTCTTCTGCTGCAGTTTTTAATCTATCCATGTGTAATGTCTTTCTTTAATATAACAGTTGAAATAACATGAGTATCGCAATGATCCAAGTAGGCCTTTCTCCACTTGCGCACTTGTCCATTTTAATAGATTATAACTAGGCCCATTTCTTTCCATTTCATTTGGCCAGATGTCAGAAACAGAGTGTTTAGATACTGGCCTGCATTTTCCAATGGGTAGCACCAGTCAGCTTCAATCTTAAATACTGGCCTGGCCTGGTCTTTTTATTTCTGCCATTCAGTGGCTATATTTTACCCCACATCTTTGCCGCAGAGGGTCCGTACCACGGTTCTTATAGGCACAGAAGTGTGGATGTAGCAAAACGTACAACATATAATCGGGCAGCGTCTCCTGTGCACCTGTGTTGCTCAACACCATGGCCTTGTCCTGCGAGGGCTTTTGAATTGTGTGATTTAAATCACTGAAAGTACAGTGAGGTTAAATTGATTTTTCAGTTTTACATTATCTTGCATTCTGGGACTTATAGTTTACTATTCAGGATTTCAAAAATAAAGCCACAATGATATTATTTTGGCTTAACATGTTGCGATAAGGATTTACATGTTGTCATGTGGCTTTACTATGCAGTTTGTGTATTTTGTAAGTAAACTCTATAAGACAGTATTGTGTTAGGCCTTGAAATCCAAAACTTAAATATTTGCACCAAGTAAAGTTTGTAAAATATGTGGTCGAATTTGCATGTTTTGCAGAGTGCGTTAAAATCCCTGCTTCACTGTTTTGCCAAAATGTGAGATCCTGGTCAATTATTTAACCACACATCAGGGGGCGTGGCCAGCAGGCGTAGGATGCAGACGTGATCCCTCGCTGCTCCCGGCCGCCAGCCCAATCCTACAGTCATCCTGTCGCTAAAACTAGAAATTAAAAGCATTGAAACTTGATTCCGACGTCGGAACTACTGCCGCTTCGAGTCGGAGCATCGCGGACCCGAATCGGAGCGGGCTTCATGAGATACAGCCCCCGGCACACACTCAGCCGTGTGACTGCGACCAGCAATCCAAGATGGCCGCCTGAGGACAAGGGAGACACAGGCTGTGAATCCCTGTAACTGCAGCCGTCTCGAGGAAACCGCGAAGTGCGCGCGGCTGCCCACCCGCTGGCTGCGAGGAACGAAGCGTCCGCCCGGGACTACCGACTGCAGGGCCTCACCGACTGAAAGACGCGGCGACCGGTGCTCCCGCGCGCGCACTCTGCGGGGGGACCCGGCTGCCGCGCTCGGGATCCGGACGGCTGTCGGCGTGATACGCTGCCCAGAGCGCAGGAGGGAGCCTGTGGAGAACCACGCCGCCACCTCACTTGAAGAGGACTCACCCTGCCCCCCCCCCCCCCGCCGGCGACCCCCACTACACGAAGGTGCTCCCCCCATCTGCAACACCGGGAGAGGAAGAAGGGAGGTGAACGACGATCCTCACCACCCGGCCCGAAACACACGCGCGGCCCTACCAATCCACGAAGAAGACCGCCCGCACCACGAGTGGAACATAATACGGACACGTCGCCGCGAGTGCTCCGACAGCGGCTCCAGATCGTCTCCCCGGTCGCTCGCTGGCGGCCCGGGACAGCGGTAAGGAGAGGGGGAGACAGGGGTTTGGACCCTGACATCCTGTGGGACACTCCCTGGCCATATATGTATACCACGCTGGGTGACATAGGTGCCTAAGCGAAGTTCCCAACCCCGGTGGATCGACACAATACGGAGAGGGACCTTAAGCCCCCCCCTGGCTATACACATAAAAAGACGCTGAACGGACCACGCTACGCCTGCCGGGCTACGTACGCCCACTATCCTTGTGCCCCTGGGCTTGACCAGAACCGCTCTCATCCGCCCGCCAAGCTCACCCTGGAACCAGCCGGCACCACCCTCCCTCTGCGCATCAGAAGCGCGCCCATACACCATCACGAGCGTTACTCTGCGAGACACTCACACGGCCGCGGTGCATAGAACTTCAGTCCCACAGCTGGACCACCTGTGGAGCCTCCTCCAACACGCACTCAGATACAAACTGCAGATACTCCTCCTCCCAAGTGTTATAAGGAGCGGCCATACTCGAATCTCTCTTTCCCCCAATAATAACACTCGCCTCCCTGTCCTCCAAAGGGCCCCTTCTCCCAGACGAACCCCTACCGCCACCTCACCAACATCCCTGCGATGGGGAAAGATAAGCCCAGGAAGACCTCTACACAAAGTAGGATTGAGCAATATGCAACCACGCCGCTCTCTCGCTCGCCGGAAAGGCCAACACAACAAGATCCGGACTGCATGGAAGATAATATCTCCCTCAGAGACATCATGGGTGCTATTGCCAGTTCTAGAACTTCCATGGAGAAAAAGATGGACAGCATAGGTGCGGACGTATCCTTGTTGAGACATGATCTCCAGAAGCTGACCTCACGTACCGGGGAAGCGGAGATGCGGATCTCCGAAACTGAGGACAACCTTCGCGGTGTAAACCAACGGATGTCCGGCATGGCGGCACGCATAAAGCTCCTGGAAGCAAGAGCAGATGAAAGTGAGGGCAGATCAAGACGGAATAACGTCCGCATACTGGGCCTTCCAGAAAAAGCTGAAGGAGATTGCATGGAACTATTCCTTGAGGGGTGGCTCGCGGATATATATGACGTACAGTCCTTCTCCAAATTCTTCTCTATTGAGCGAGCCCACCGTGTTCCCTCCGGCAAGATCGTGCCAGGGGCACCTCCACGTACAGTCATTGCAAGGTTCCTAAACTATAGAGATAGAGACACAGTTCTGCAACTGGCGAGATCTAAAGGAACCATTACGTACAATGGGTCAAGAATTGCGTTTTTCCCTGACTTCACCAGAGAAGTACAGAAAGCGCGCCAATCATTTGATCCCCTTAAAAAACGCCTGCAATCAATGGGAGTTAAATATGGGCTAATATTCCCCGCCCAGCTTAAAATATTTTACAAGAACACAACAGTCCACTTCACAGATCCTGAGGAGGCGTGGAGCTGGGCTGAAAGGCACATAGAGGGCGACTGGAGCGCTGACGGAAGGCGAAGAGGAGAACGGAATAGACCTCGCCCTGACCGACCACCTGAGCAGGAACCGCAGCAACAACAACAAAACGCAATCCTACAACATGCGGAAGACTAGCAGGCATTTCCAATATCTCGGATATCCAGACCACTACAAACACACTGCAATGGTGCTGTACTGCACACCGCAAACGCGACGTTGACGGCAATTCCGGCTGGCGGCCGCCCAAACAGCGCCCCCCCGCTCCGCCCCCGGACACTAAGTGAAATCGGAACACCGTATAGCGGAGTTCCACCACCCCGCCTTGTGTTTCCCCCTGAGACGCAACATCTAGCACAGCCGCACTCCGAAAACGGATTGTCTCGGGGGCAGGCGGATGTAGATAACAGTTAAATCGTTCAGAAGTTAACACTGGGTCGACAGATGCTTCAGTTGTGGGTGGAGTATAGGGAGGGGGGAGTTGGGGGTGTTACATTTATTCAATGTTCATCATACAGAGGCATGACGAGTACGATATACGGACCAGATATCCTAGTATTGCTATATGTGCATCCAAGAAAATACAATTGTGTAAGCAGATCCAGCACTGACAATGGCAGCTGAGTATACTTCGACCCAAAGCAAGCTTAAACTCCTGGCATGGAATGTGAACGGACTGGGTGCCAGCATTAAAAGGCGGCTAGTCCTGCAACATCTAAATAGACATTCCCCGGATATAGTCATGCTGACCGAAACACATCTAGCCGGAAACATATGCAAATTCTTCCAAAGATCAAACTACCGCACTGCGGTACACGCAGGCTTCTCTATGGGAGCGAGAGGAGTCCTCATACTAATCCACAAGAGACTTCCGCTGGTGATCACGAACGTTCTTCAGGACAGAGGAGGCCGATATGCATACATTCAAGCAACACTATGGAACCAAACACTGGCACTCATGGCAGTGTACTCCCCACCAGCCCTCCTCAACGATCTGCTAAATGAAATTACCCCCATACTAGCAACGAGGAATGTAGACACAATGGTGATAGGAGGCGACTTTAATGAGGTCATGGACTATACGCTTGATCGCACGCACCTGAGAGCCAGAAACCCCGCCACTACGACTAAACTGGCCTCCTTTGTGTCGGCAATGGGCCTCTGCGACGCGTGGAGAGTTCTTCATGCTCAGACTCGACAATACTCCTTCCACTCGGGGGCCCACGCCTCGATGTCTAGGATAGATTATTTCTTCCTCCCACACCAAAGTAGTCACCAAATAAGCAATGCATCCTTCCTTCCCCGAGGAATCTCTGACCATTCTCCACTGCTACTAGAACTGGAAACAGCTAGACCACGACCGCCCCCCTTATGGCGTTTTAATTCCTACTACTTAGGATTCCCTGAATTTCAGGAGATGATAGAGACCGCTACCTCCGATTATTTTGACCTTAATACAAATTCGACTGATAACCCCAATACACTGTGGGAGGCGTACAAGCCAGTTCTGCGCGGAGTAATCATATCATGGACGTCCCATAAGAAGAGAATGCATCGCGAAAAAATCATGGAAGCTGAAACTGAAGTCATGTCCAAGGAACTGGAACACATTGCCAGTGACACCCCGGAGTCGAATAGAGCCTTACTAATAGCACAGAAGAAGCTGCATAACCTATCCTTAGACTGTGCCAAGAAAGCACACGCTGCAATGAAGGCACGTGTATATGAAACGGGAGACAAAGCAGGTAAACTGCTTGCGTGGCTGGAAAAACGAGACGAGGGACAATTGAAGGTGAAATGCATCAGAACCCTAAACGCAAACCTAGCCCACGTCGATGCAGACATCGCTGACCGCTTTGCTGAGTTCTATGAGAACCTCTACAAACCCCCCACCAATACTATAGACAGTACCATACTAACAGATATTGTCCTCCCAACACTCACCACAGACCAGATCACCGCTCTAGACAGCAAAATTACTACCACTGAGATATCAACTGCCATTGGGCAACTCCAGGCCGGTAAAACCCCAGGCCCGAACGGGTTCCCAATAGACTTCTGGAAAAAACTACACCACCTGGACATACCCGTACACTTGCTCAACGTGTTTGAGCACTCCCTAAATCAAGGGGAGCTCCCACCTGATCTCCGCAAAGCCACCATTATAGTAATTCCCAAAAAAGGTAAACCCCCTGAAGAATGCACATCCTATCGACCTATATCCCTCATTAACAGCGAAGCCAAGATACTGGCCAAGGTTCTTGCTAATAGACTACAACTAGTCATCACGTCCCTGATCCACCCGGACCAATGTGGCTTTATGCCCCAGAGGTCGACCAGAATGAATATTCGCAGACTGCATCTGGCACTAGAGAGAGCCCCGGCCCTGCAGCAATCACTGGCTCTGTTGGCCATAGACTTCGAGAAAGCATTTGACTCTGTTCACTGGGAGGCGCTATGGGCCATAATGCGCAGGATGCACTTCGGAGAACCGTTCATAAAATGGGTACAACTACTATACAATAACCCGGTAGCCGAGGTTAAAGTAAATGGGTGGCCGTCACGTACCATCCGATTAGGGAAGGGAACCCGGCAAGGTTGCCCACTCTCGGCAATGGTGTTTGCGCTGGTAATAGAGCCACTGGCAGTCCTCCTGAGGGATACTACCACATGGACTGGCTTTAGATGGGGCCCGAACTGCGAAGATAGAGTATCCCTCTATGCGGACGATCTCCTAGTGTACCTGGGTGACCCAGCATCTTCATGCCCTGTGGTCACGCAAATCCTAATTGAGTATGGATCCTTTAGCGGACTCAAAGTAAACTGGCCCAAATCCGTGCTGTTCCCAGTTAAAGGGATAGACTGCATCCCAACGTCGGGTTCCCCATACAGAGTTGAAACCAATCAGTTCCGATACCTAGGTATCCAAATTACCAACGAGCTTAATAGCTACGTAAAACAAAATCTATACCCACTTATCAAAAGATATGAGCAGGACGTAGCCCACTGGCAAGTACTGCCACTGACACTGTTAGGCAGAGCAGCACTCTTTAAGATGCTGACCTTGCCCCGTTTTCTATACATTCTCCAGAATGCCCCCCTCCATATCCCAGCTGTGGAATTCCACAGTATAAATAGCACAACACGTACACTCCTATGGGGTGGGAAACGCCCGAGAATTGCCCTCCAAACTCTCCAACGCTCAGTCTGGGAGGGGGGAATAGGACTCCCGAACATCCAGATCTATTATTGGGCAGCTCAGATGGCAACAGTCAATGATATCCTACATGGAGACCCGACCATCCCACACATAAGAGCCGAACTAGCGGCAAGACACGGTATGTCCCCACTTGAAAGCCTCTACTGTAAACAGACCCGCCCATCTGAACGCACGATAGCAGCACACACCGCCTTGGTGTGGAAAGAAATACATAAACACTTAGGTTGGGATAACAAAATCACCCCAGTCCAACCCATATGGTACAATGCTCACCTCCCGAATCTTGCCAACCTCCCGAAATGGCCAACCTGGGCTGCAGCTAACATACAGACGATTCAGCAGATAGTAGTGAACGACCAGCTGATACAGTTCCCTGAGCTCGTTGCAACACATGGCTTGTCGGAGACTGAACAGTACCACCACGGACAGCTACAGCATGCACTTAGCGTACACAGAGCCCAACTCGTGGACATGCCAGAATGCTCACCTATAGAAAGGAACATAGTAATCGATAAGGTAAACAACAAGGTCACATCTACCATGTACAATGCCATCTCCTCATTTGGCACGAAAGAGCTGCTGACCCTGAAGACGAAATGGGAGAATGATATTGGCCCCATATTACCCGAAGACTGGATTGAAATCCTGATGTATCCTAGAGAATGTGCAATCTCGGCACGAATCCGGCTGGTGCAATTTAAGATACTACATAGGATATACTATCCCCGAATAACCCTGTACAATTGGGGCAAATCGACCGACCCCAAATGCCTACGCTGCAAACAAGAAGAAGGATCCTTCTACCACATCCTTTGGCAGTGTTCACGCATACAACGCTTTTGGCATAAATGTAGCGCGAGGCTTTCTAGGGTCATTAGCCGACCAGTTCCGACGGATCCCAAACTCCTGCTCCTGGGCATTGCAGACACTCTTGAACTGTCACGATTCGAGAAGCTACTTGTTTCAACCTCCTCGGGAATTGCGAAAAGGAACATTGCACAACTGTGGGGTTCAGAAAACACCCCGAAATACGATCAGTGGACATCGGATGTGGATGCAGTCATCTTAATGGAACGCCGAGTCTACCAAGCTAGAGGCTGCCCGGGCAAAGCAGATAAGATTTGGGGAAGATGGGAACAGACATTATAAATTTGTTGCAATATTGGCAGAATGTATTGGCACACAGTCCTACAGAGACTATATCTGCTAACATCATTCTTTGGGATGCTCGTACATCATAATCATCCATAAACTGCCTGCTGCCTTAACTACTCATATACTTCACATCACGTGTTTCGTTGCGATTGCATATATTATAAGTACACCCATCCGTCCTGCTCTGCCAACTGTATGTAAAGACTTATGGTTTTGTTTGTAATTTGTTGTTTATTGCACAAAAAGTAATAAAAATTTGTAATTAAAAAAAAAAAATTATTTAACCACATTCTGACATAACTGCAAAAATTGGAGTCCTTATTTCAAATAATCACACTATTTGGAAAGATGATACCCTTGCAATGGGACAGATTTCATGAGTAGGAAGACAATAGTGTACACTCGTGCTTCTCTGTCAGTGGACCCCAAAGCCGTCACCCAGAATTTCACTATTGGTGCACTGGCCCTCCCACAGTCCTATATCACTTGAATTGACAGGCAAATATATATTCTATGCAGCCAGTCAGTGGTACACTAACTGTGGCAGAGTCAGCATTAACTTTCTCCCCTATTGTTGCCACTTACAGAAGTTGCTTGGACATGCAGAGTACTACCCCACAGGAGAATGAGTTAAATTCTTTGCTATGTCCAATTATGCTATTTTATTGCATCAGGTATAGCATACCTGCTGCCATTTTCTCACTGTCTAAGAGCTTCAGGATCTACAAGCAGTGGGGTTGGAGACCGATGCAGTAGCGGGGCACCAGAACAACATTGCATTGTTACAATGTTGATGTGTTCAGGTCTGAGGATGCAGTGCATGTTTTAGATATGTTGTGAGCTGTCTGGAGCAATAGTTAATGTGAACTCCAGGTTACTAAAGTACTTGTTTGTGTGGTTGTCTGTGGGTCTGCCAGAGTGTTGCTTAAGGAGTGTGGGGAGCTGTGTTGGTAGATCTGCGGTGGGTTAGTTGTGTGCTTAGGGAAATTTAGTGCATATAGGTGCATCCAGATGGTGTATGTTGCATTTTGTAAGCAGCGTTTTTTTGGTGCACAAGCTGTGTGCTGCAACATATTTTCAGTTCAGGTGGAAGGTAGATTGATTTTGAAACAGCTGTTGTTACCATATCTTTGTCAAATCAATGGCAAACCTGATTGCATTGACACACCATGCAAGAGTGGGAATGTGAGGCTTTCAAGGTGCACTTTAAACAGAAACAGCAAACAGAAAATGGAAGCCTTTTGCTTCAGTTTGTTTTTGGCAGCGACTCACCAGGATCTCTTGGACCAATCAAGGGGCAGACTAGAGGAGCAGCTCCCTATGGAGCCAATGACCAGAGGAGAGTGACTCGCCAGAACAGGCAAGGAACAGAGGTGCGACAACCAGTGGGACACCTAACCACAGAGCTTTGCATTAACTGTAGTTTTACTTCAGTCCATTTTTAGCTTTGGCTGTTAGGTGGTACTTATAAGCCGGAAGTATTGCATTTAAATAAAGCTAGGAAGGAGAGGGCATATTTTGAGCGACACAGAATTAGCGGGTGGGGTTTAGTTATATACAACCCATTGACTGCCCAAGGCCATTTTGGTCCCCAGGGCCATTCCCACCCACTTCCGGCTTGTCCTCCCCCACCCAAATCACATCCTCCTGGGATGTCTTTGAGCTAGCTCTATCAAGCAGTAACATCATACTGTGGCCTGTCAGTGTTATTTCTAATTAGTACCCGGCACGTGCTGCGCACTGGGAATACAACGTGTGGATTGGCTCTTTTGCGAGCCATACCACACGGTATTCCTTTGTACGCCTGTGTGTCCTGTGCGTGCCGGGTACTCTTTCCTGGCGAGCGGCGTGGCAGCCCCTTAGCCAATGAAGAGGCTCAAAATGGGGCAATCCCCGCTCCGAGCCTCCCCATGGCTGGAGGCTGCCTCCATCCCCCGCCGGGGACTCAGGTAAGGCTTTTGCTTTTTTCCCCCTTTCCTCCCTCCTTTCATCTCCCTGCCCTCCCCACCCCACTTACCTTCTATCCCTTGGTCTCCAGCGTGGGGCGATGGAAGCCTCCAGCCGTGTGGAGACTTGGAGCGGCTGGAGGCTTCCATCGTCCCCCGCCGGAGACCGTGGTACGTTTTTTTTTTTTCCCCTTTGCCCTCCCTTCCGCCTTCCCAACCCCACTTGCCTTCTTTTTTCTTCTTGTCTTGGGAGCAAACGCGCTGGAAACACTTCTGTTCCCAGCGCGCCCGCTCCCGATGGCCGCCATGGAAAGGGAAATCGGACTACGTTTTCCCTTTCCCGGTGGCCATTTTGTTCACTTTTTTTCTTTCTGTTTCGTAACGCGGCACCGTTTCGAAACAGAAAAAAATGCCATTAGCACCCCGGTCTAACGGGCTGGGGTACTAATGGCTATAAGACCCTCGGCGGCAGGCCAATACCGCCCACGGTAATGCCCCCGGGGCTTCGTTAAGGTCCTCGCTACGCTCGAGCCTGTAACTACAGCCCCAGGGGCATTACCTGAGGCAGTATTGGCCCGTCGCCGCGGGTCTTATTGCCACAGTAGTTTGCTTGGAGGTATGAGTTAATGGCTTAATTGTAGTTACAGGTTTTATAAAAATGTCTTAAACAAGTTTGAGTACAACCACTTGATTTATATATGTTCCTTGCACGGAGGTCCTGTCTCATCAACAGTTTCGGCTTCTCTACAAGTATTAGAGAGGCACATGCTAGACACTCATGTGCCTAGATAATCACACCATGTTCCTTCCAGCTGTTGTATTCTATGGCCAGGTAGTCCCATTATGACAGTGCCTGACAAATGCCTATCCCATGCCTGCACAAAAGCCATATTTGCCAATGTTTGGATTCAGTTGAAGTGACTGCAGCCGATGATTACTGGCAAGTACTAAGTGTATTGAGTTTAAGGTACAGGTGTGGGCTTGCTTGTTTGCTTGTTTGCTCAATGACTGTTACTTTAGCATATAAGTATTCATTATGAGAAGAGATACAGCAATTCAAACTGAACATTAAATGGTTGACTGCCATATATGGATTCACTTCCTGTACTATTCATGTAGGAAAATTACAAGGTTACCTACTGACAATGTATCAGGCCATATGCAGTTCACATTTTATTTCCAATCAAAATATGTTTAAACTATATTTGTAATTGTGTGTTCCGGTGTAAATGATGAGTCACAGATAACACTATTAAACATGTTCTATGAAGATGAGTATCTTGTTTAATTTGCAGGCACAGCTCTATCAAAGACCTCCATTTATGAGTATGCTGTTTTTACATTTTTGTCAGGGACAAATATAGTGCCATTAGTGTATTATTCCAGCCAATGTGTAGTGTGGCAACAATGGAAAAAGAGACATTGAAAATTGCAAACTAAAGGTCAAGCTCCAAACTGTCTGGCCCTGTCCCTCCCCCAAAGATCCACCATCCCGGCGCACCTCACCACCCCACTCCCTCCTTTTTGGATGTAGCCAGAGTACCACTAGTTCCTTTTTCCACTTCCACCACTGGTTACACTACAGAACTAATTGTAAATGGTATGCGTTTTATCCAATTTTTAATAGTGTGCTGCAAAAGGCACCATTTAAACCCATTATCTAAAAACAAGTGTTGGGGGGGGGGGCGAATCCTCCATTCCCCTTCCCGCCTCCCCATCCAAGCGTCCCTTGCTGAGGTTCCCTTGTTATGCTCAGTTCTTATTTTTAAAAATTGACATGAAGTGTCCAGATATATTTTTAGTTTGGGCTATTAGGTGGCGCTTGACCCACCTACAAGCTGAAACTACTGCATTAGAGTGTAGATAGGGAGAAATGGCATATGAGGAGAGACACAGAGTTTGTAGGTGTTGTTTGGTTATTTACCCACCCATTGACTGCCCATAGCCATGCTAATCCTTGTGGCCATTCAGACCCAGTTCCTGCCCCTGCCAGCCAAAACAACTCCTCATGGGAACTCTATGACCTCACTTTAATCAAGCCTTACTATCAAACTTTGCATTCGAAGTGCCTGCCAGGGGTTTTTCAAAGCAGTCTTCTGACAGTTAATGTCTTAATTGGAGTTATAAACCTGCTACTGGTGTTATAAACATTTCTTAATCAGGGCTCCCTTCAGCCATTCGATTTAAAAGCACTATGCGTGTCCTTCACTGAAGTCTGATCTTTTCCTTGATTCAACTCTGGATGACGAATACTTTTTTAGCACTAAACGACAGTAATACTGAGTTGTTAATTGTGGGACCAGGGCCTAGATTGTGGAAACTGGATTCACAGTATTCACAGTTTATTATAGCTGATTGCCCAATTGTTGTTTCACCCCCAATTGTTGTTTCACCTCATGTAGAAGCTCTTGGTGTTTACTTTGATTCACAGTGTAGTAATGCAAGGAGGCTCATTGGGGTTTGGAACAGGTTTATTCACAGCAGAAACCCCGGACACAGCAGGCAGCTCCACCGGCCACTATCAACTGCCCCACAAAGAACTTGGAACTCTGGACGCACGTAAACAGCAGCACACTACGTCTACAGTTCCAGAACAACATTACAACACTTCTCCCCTTCTAGAAATTGCAACAAAGAATAGAAACCCAACAGAACACAAGAATGGATAATCTGCACACAAACACACCAGATACATACCCTACGCCCCCCCACGCATACACAACACACACACACTCACACCCACAGGACCAGGAGGAAGTTCAAATCACAGCACCATTGAACTTGGCAGGCATCCTCCTACTACGCACAGGATAGCTTTTACCACCAACAGCCCCTTCTTCGCCGCACATGGGAAACGGCTCATCCACAACCCCGTCATCACCCCTCACCGACCCAGTTTGCCTCTCACTGTCCACCACCAAGTCATCACCCCTCCCCGACCCAGTTCGCCTCTCGCTGACACCATCATCATGCCTCTCGCCCCCACACACAAACATGTCAGGGATATTTTCCTTGCCAGCCATGCTACACGGGCTCTCCACTCTCCCCTTCTCTACCAAAATGACTCGCCTCTTGCTCCACCTGGACCCGTCATCCAACTTCACATATCCCTGGCCCACCTTAATGACCAGACGAGGATCCATATATACACTGGCCCCCTTGGGCACATGTCAGGGATTCTTGATCTGCACATGGTCACCCACCGTCACAGACAAAGGTTTCCTACCTGCAAAAACCTGCCTGACCTTCTCCTGCCTCTGGCGGACCCATTCCAGCACCTCCTGCATATCCACACCAGAATGCACGCCACCACCCAAAGCAGGCACCCTCAATTTAGTACCGAGCTTCCTGCCCCGCATCAACTCAAACGGCGAACATCCTGTAACCAAGGAAGGCGTGCACCTATAAGCCTTGAGAGCCCCTGACAAAACACCTCTCCAACACAGATCATTCGCCACAGCTAATTGAACAGCACCCTTGACAAACCTATTCATCCTTTCTACCAATCCGTTTGCCGCAGGGTTGTACAATGCAGTCCTATAGTGGCGTATCCCCATATTCCTCATGAATTCTTGCATATGAGCAGATACAAACTGTATGTCGTTGTCTGTAACAATCCCTGCAGGCACGCCCTCTCTATCAAACACCTTGCTGAGAAATGCCACCACCTTCTCTGCCTTCACACTCTCTAAAGCAGATGCCTCCACCCATCCACAAGAACTACTATAAACCTAAGATCACCACCCAGAATGTGCATGGGCTCCATAATGTCAACCGCCACCTTTGACCACACCTCTCCAGGTACCTCAACCAGACTTACTGGCTGCGCCCTGGACGCCTTGCTCTTGTCGCTGATCGCACACGCGACACACTCCTTTACCACCACTTCCACATCACTGTCCATTCCGGGCCACCAGCACGACTCCCTCAACCTCCTTTTTGTTAGGGATCTACCCAAGTGCCCTTCATGGGAGAAATTCACAAGTCTGCACCTTAAAGACACTGGAGACACCAACCTCTGACCCCTGGTAACGCCCCACGGGCCCTCTGACAACTTATCCCACACATGACCATAACCACTGTCCAAGTCCTTATCTCTGCCACCGTCCTTCAGTGCATCTCTAATTTTCATCCAGAGGGGAGTGCAGTCAGCCGTCCGCGTAGCTGGGCTATCCTTGTTCGCCCCCGCCCGGCACACAAGGTGGGTCACTGGCCACTGCAACACCTCCACCGCCGTAGCCCTTCTGAGTCAATTAGATCCTTTCAACGCCGTCCTCACGGCCCCGCACGCATGGGTACATGCAAGGTCTGCTGTTTGAAGTCCTCATCGCCACTCTAGTAATGCAAGGAGGCTCCTTGGGGTTTGGAACAGGTTTATTCACAGCAGAAACCCCGGACCCAGCAGGCAGCTCCACCGGCCACTATCAACTGCCACACAAAGAACTTGGAACTCCGGACGCAAGTAAAGAGCACCACACTACGTCCAGAGTTACAGAACAACATTACAACACACAGCTATCATTTAACAAACATGTCCATCAGCTCTGCTCGTCTTCTGCCTATATCTCCTGTCTAGTGAGACAAATTCGCCCATCCCTGTCTAAGGATAATAAAGCACATTTGGCCCCTGTGCTTATTAACTCTAGGCTAGGTTATTGTAATAGCCTACTGGCCGGCTCTGCTAAATCCAATCTGAATACATTACAAATAGCTCAGAATGGGGCAGTCGGGGCTGTGTGTTGTCTTGCCTGACGGTGGCCAGATGGTCCTTACACTGGCTACCAGTAAAACACAGGATCTCACATAACGTGCTCACGCTGGCCCGGCAAGCTCTGTCCGGTGGCCATGCAATAGAACCTTGGGATCAGATGAAGGCAAGCTGCCCTTTCAGCCTTGCTTCAAACTGGTGAAGTTTGGTGGTCTCGGCTTTGATGTTTTGCTCACCAAGTGCATGGAGCGATCTCCCACCAACCTTCCGGGATGTTGCTTGCCCCACTACTTTAAAAAAGCCATTAACACGGTTTTCTTTAATGAGGCTCCCTTTTTAGATTTGCCAGTTTAGTATTTGTGTCTCTGTATCTGTTTATTTCTGTCTTTGTTTGTGTCCTGAGGACTGTGGCGCTATATGAGAAACAAAACAAAACTAAACTAAACTAAAGCAAGCATTGGCAAAGCCAACAGGTTTGGCATGTGTATACGTATTACACATATGCCAGACACTGCTATTAGATGCCCAGGGACTCGCACCATTTTGCACCTACTGCCATCAATGGCCAGAACCATGACGGCAAAGCCTCGCACGTGGTTTTCCCATGCCTGCGCAAAAGCCCAAACTGTTGCATACATGCCAACCCTTCCGATTTAGGCGGTAGACTCCCGATTTTTCAGGGAAAAATACTGCTATTTTGCACGTTCTCCCACCTGAAATTGTACTTTTCCCAATGCATCCTATGGGGAAATTGTTCTCTCCCGGTTTCTCTGAAGAAATCTCCCTCCCAGGTGCCTTGGAATGTTGGCGCGATGTATGCTGTTGGCATTGCCAATGCTTGTTTCTGAAAGGTGTGAAGACTAGCGAGACTAACCCCTTCACTCCCCCGCTGCTTTCGTTTCTAGGAGCGCTAAAGGACTGCACGTGTGTCAGGTGCAGTAGTCATGGATCTTGCGTGTGTCACTAAGGTTGCCTTTTAACGGGGCATCGGATGTGTTCACGGAAATGCCCTCCGCTGTCGCGCGAAGCGAGAATGTCCTCCCTCAGCACTTGGCAGTGCCGCCATTTCTTGCCTTCCCCTGCCCCCTTGGCTCACGCTTTCCGTTCCGCAGCTCTGCGGTATGACAGATGTTTGATTTGCAGGCAGGCCTCAGAAACCCCGACTCTAGGCTTTTCATCACTGCTGAGACATCACAAAAGGGGGAGCCGCGTGGTCCCGTGGGATCCCATCCCTCACCCCCGTGATGAAGGAATAAATTCGCGCAGGCGACGGAAATGTCTCATTATTTCACAGAACAGATGAATTCCTTTTAAACCCAACTTGGCACCGGCTCGCCTCTCTTTCTGACAGAGCTGCCTGACACCGGCTGAACAAAGCGGGAATACATGGAGATAAATGCGCAAACACTGTGAGAGATGCGGCTCCCTGGCACAGCAAATCGAGAATCGCCCGCCGACGCTGCAGCCGGGAATGCCAGGTACGTAACTGTCCCCCCATCACAAGCCACAATTCAAGGGTGCCTTGCACCTCAGGCGCGTCCTCTCAGCCCCGTCCCCTCACGCGTTAACACCCTCCACTAAGAGGCTCTAAATCCGCCCCAATATTGATCCCCTTGGACTTGTCCCAGTTAAATGAATCATACAGGCTAACTGCAGGCCCAGCAACACAAAATACATGCAGCTTAGATTTGGGGGAGACAGAAAATTGTGGAGTCGAGTCAGGGAGTCTGGTTTGGCTTCAAGCGACCATGTATGATCCAAACTGGCAAAGACCCATGCATGGTGTCATGTCTCTCCACCCTTACAACACATACCACACACCTACCATTCCAATGTTGGCAGGTACTGCACAGTGATTTAAAATGGTTTGCCCAGGATCACACTTAAGAGGTGAAATCAGGATTGTATTTCTCACTTCATACAATTAACCATTTTCGTTCTCAGCAGTAGTTGGTGCAAATGTGTGTTACTGTTTGGGTCAAAGAGCTAAAATAGTGCTCGGTTTTACAAACATAACCTGAAACGTAAACAAATCACGTTTTTATGATAGTAGCCCTGATTTCCTCACCCTGAACGAAAACATAAGTGCCAGCAGAGGGGTAGCCAGGATTGTCTAACAGGGGGTGCCTGAAGCTAAGGTAGTTGGGCCCACGGCAGTGACGTTAACATCTGTAAATGCCCACAGAGCGCTGCATTTACAGATTTTGGCTGGGTATTGTCCGCTCAGGCTCTACCCTGTCTACGCCTCTGAGCACCAGAACCGTATATCAAATAATGTTATTCTAAAAAATATCCTCTGGTTTTCTTTAGTACTGATTTGCTACTTTACTCATAAGACTTAAAGGTGCACAACACTGCAAAAGAAAAGTGTGACTAGTCCACCTGCCTGTAATCATTGTTTGACACAGACAAGGAGCTTGCTATTATTCATGATTTGGAGAAAAAGGGAAGTTTCATAAACAAGCTAACATTTTAACACATGTAATGTAATGTCAAGTGGTCTTGCATAGTGCACCTCTGTCAAGCATGGCAAAACACTAGTTTGAAAAGGGTGGGGGTTTATTTTGTGAGGGTTTGCCTTGGTAAAAGGTGCAGCTTGGCTACTTAAATGGCTTTCTGGTACACATGTGGCCATAGAGTTGTCACGTAGAATAATCCATTGCCCACTCATCTCTGTGTGTCTGCTGCTGGGAGCTGAACAGTTTCCATTTAAATGTTCGGCTGCATAGAGAGAAATGCGCCCCGAAGGATGTGCAAGGCTCTAGTAGTGGTGCCTGCTCACGGGGCTGGGCATATCCTCGGCATCCTTGTGCCAGGTCTGGGCATCTAATGGCGATGGATTGCGGGCACCAAAGAGCAAGGCCTTGGTGCTGCCACTTGGGCTGATTATTTTCTGGTGTGAAGAGGAGGGAGCCCCTGTTTTAATCTTCAGTTGTTCATATATAATACGTGGTGTAGCAATAAGGCGTGTATTTATTTCATATATATAAATGTGATGTGAAATCAAAAAAGTTACTTATATTAAAGTCACCTACATACATTCGTACACAGGGGCTAAAGCAGTTGGTGAATTACTTACACCGGTGGTAGTTATTCGGCCCCGTTTCCTTGCAGGGTCACAAACATGGTCTTGCGAGGGTTTTTAAGCATCCAACCAACAGTCAACCATCCACACTTACATTTATAGACATAAACTAAACATGAAAAACAGTTGCACTTGGTGTGAACAACACAATATCTACAAGAGTTCATTCCATTTCTAGGAGACTGGATGAATCAAGTCAGCTCCTGTTCATCTAGGTTACCGTCTCAGCAAGCGCTAATGCTCAGGTACATTCTGCGCTATTACTCTGTAGCACGCGGCTTGAGAATGACTACAAAGCCTACGTCTCCAGAAAGTTCAAACAATGCTCGTACACTCAAAGAACCCCTAACCATGTGATAACAAGACTAGCTGACAGTTGCCCCGAGCCAGCCTGAGTCCTCCCGGCTCTCCCAACTCTAACTTATCTCCCCTACAGACATACATGTGGGCACATGCCTGCCATTTCCAAATCAGTCAGTATTAAGCATGCATTTTTATACACAAAGCAGAAGCGGCAACTCGTTTTTTTTTACACACACCTGAGAATGTATATAGCTCGATTGCAATACACCCTCATTGAGTGCAATGACGGCATTGAGAAACCTACATGTGGCAAGTGGCGGTGTCCTCTCTCTCCTACTCTCCCCTTCCTCCCTCTCCTCCCTGCTCTTCCTCTGGCCCTTCTTCAGCCACCGCTCCTCCCTCCTTCTCTGCCTTTCCCCTGCTCTCCCCAGACAAAGTTTCTAGACTAGTCCGATCTATGAAAGTCTCGTCAAAACAGGTTCATCCTTGTTCCTCCAAAACCATCAAGGACCACATTGACTCCATGGCTCCTGCTCTGGCTGACTTCTGCAACCACTCCATCACCACTGGAGTCTTCCCGTCCCCCCTGAAGCACTCCCTTGTGCACTCTTTTCTTAAGAAACCCTCTGCCGACACGTCCTGCCCAGCTAACTATCACCCAATCTTCATCACTCCTTTCCTGGACAAACTCCTGGAAAAGCTGGCCATCTCCCAGCCCAATCTTCACACAGATTCAGTTGGTTGTGTCCATGATCATCAGTCCGGCTTCAGAGCTGCCAGAAGCACGGAAACTGCTCTCCTGAACATCCTTGAAGACCTGCTGTCCAACCTTGATTCCAACACCCCCTGTGTCCTCACCTTACTTGATCTCTCTTCTGGGTTTGACACGGTTAACCATGCCATCCTGCTCAACCGTCTCCGTGATAACCTGTGTATCAGTGTATCACCGGTCAGGCCCTGGCGTGGCTGACCTCTTTCCTCTCTGATTGACCCTCCCAGGTTCAACTTGGGTCCTTCCTCTCCTCTATCTCTATCTCTACCTGTGGTGTCCCCCAGGGGTCTAACCTCTCTCCCTGCTTGGTCAACCAATACCTGGCACTTCTTGCCCACCGCATTGCCGCGCTCTGCCCCAACTTCCAGTGCTATGCGGATGACAATCAGCTCATTTTCAGGTTTCCTTCAGCCACCTCTTCTTCCTCTCTCATCTCTGACTGTCTGTCCGCCATCCAGGAGTGGTGTGCCGCCAATGATCTCTGTCTTAATGCCAGTAACACTGAGATTCTCCTCATCGGCACACCTGCTCCCTCCCTTCCTGTCACTCTCTGGCCGGTTTCTCTTGGCTCTCTTCATGCTCCCACCTGTGAGGCTAAAAACCTCGAGGTCATCTTCGACTCCACACTCTCCTTCTCTCCTCACATTCCTGAAGTCTCTAAGAAATCACACTACCAGCTGCACCTCCTCAGAGGTATTCTTCCTTTCCTCTCCTTCCCCCAGAAGATCACTGTCTCCGGTGCTCTGGTTCGCGCTAGGGTGGAGTATTGCAACAGCCTCTTTCTAAATCTGCCTGCTTCTACTCTCCGGCTTCTGCAACTCATCCAGAACAGGACTACAAGACTTGTCCTTTGCCTCAAGCCCAGGGATCGTATCTCTCCAGGACTGAAATCTCCGCACTGGCTCTCAGTGGCTGCAAGGATTAAGTTCAAAACCCTCTGCCTTGTTCACAAGCCCTTTAACTCTCTCGTCCTAAATATCTTACTTCTCGAGCTCTTCGCTCCTCTGCCTCCAACTACCTCAGGGTCAGTTGCTTCTCCAAGCAACGAGTTGGTGGTAGATCTCTTTCTTCGGCTGGGGCCTCCCTCTGGAACAGCCTTCCTGTCTCCCTGAAACTTGAGGAGAATCATCTCTGGTTCCGGAAGCACCTCAAAACCTTTCTCTTTGTTTCTGCTTTTTCTCCTCCTCTCCCCTGCTGACATCCTGGCTGAAACTAAAACTGCACTGGTTACCTGGCCACCCTCTGATCTCGGGCCCAGGTCCCCTCCCCCTCCAGTGGCACACCTGCACTGCCTTCCTGGCAACCCCCACACTTGGGGACTGTTTTCTGTATCCCTACAGCCCCACTACCAGCACTTGACACCTGATGTCTGCACTTACCCTTGCACTTGCCACCAGCTGGCCCTACTATTACTATTGTTTATTTATTCTATGATCCCATGTACTGCACTGTCCCCTCCTCTTCCCCCTCACACTTTCCCCTTCCCCTTCCCATGCACTTGCGCCATCTGAATGTCACCTGGCCTAGTAGGATCGTTGTGTGTCCTCCCTCTGTCCCCCCTCCCTTGCCTCGTTGCGCCTTGAAACACTTGTGTATAGGCACGTTATAAATGCCATATCATATCATACATGACTCATGTAACAGACCCTGTCTTGCATGAAAAGAGTCAAAGCTCCTAGACCCATTCCCTGATAATCGGCGACACTTTGTCTGGTGCAGGTATATGCGTCCTGCTGTGCCTCAGATGCCAGAAACCATGTTCCAAAAGAGACACACATCACGTCGCCCCCTCAGAGCGTATGTCCCTCTTCTAAAAGCCTCTGCGTCACATTTCCCGTTTCTGTCTTACACGCCTCACCCTCATCGGAGAAGGTCTGTTATTGCCCTCGGGGACTCTCCTAACCCCAGCCTGAAGCGTAGCCGAGGCCCCGTCCTTCCATGGGCGATGCCCCAGTGCGTGTCTGAGACACTTCCCCTGCCCGAGGGTCCTCTCTCCTATGAAGCCATCATGGGGCGCCATCTATCAGCCCGCAGCGGCCGCTCGGCTTCCTGCTGCAAGCCGATACATGCCTTTAATCTGCACAGGACCATCTACGCCCCCTGGAAAGAGCTCAGCCGCAGAGGGCAGCCCATTTCACTGCCAGCAGCATGGCGCTACAGCGGGACGCACACTGGCACAGCGACATGGGGCCGAGACCGGCAACAGGCACAAGGGCACAGACTATCAGTTGGACACGCAGGCCTATAGGCACGCTGCTGCAGTGCCTTGTTTGAATGTCTTTCTTATCCGCTGGCCACCCGTGCATGCAGCGGGATTGTTGTGCCTGCGGGTGAATGGCAGCTCGGGGGAAGGTTGGTTTATGCTTGGTGCGAATGTGCCGAGTGTCAGGCTGGCGAACACGAGGGTGACCGGAGGGTGGTCTCTCGTGTACTTCTCTGAAAAGTAGCCGTAACTGTACACAACGTTTCATGAACGTTTACAATGAGGCGGCTCACACAGCTGGTCTGTAACAAAGTACCAGCACGGTTCTTTGAGATCACACTCATCAATCAGCGATTGCTGATACAACGCGCGATGGCACGGACTGGCACACACGAAGGTGGCCTTCATAAACGTGTGCGTGTGCACACACGCAGGCACACGCTAACACTGACACCGGCAGACCGTCTCTATCGCCTGTCGGGAGGTGAGACCTCATTTAAGCGAGCAAATAAGCGCGCGGCGGCGAGATGGATGGGTTTTCTGCTCCTGCCGATTGCTTCATGTCCCCAGAGAACACAGCAGCTTGACCCGCAGTCTGTCTTCTGCAATTACAAGAACCGAGCACGCAAGGCACGCAAGGCACGCAATTCCATGGGCCGGAGGCGGCACACTGGCATGCAGTGGCACCATCGGGGCATGATCTGCATCATTTCAGGGGCTAGCCCTTTGGAGGTTCATTCGAAACCCCCAAATGCGTGAAGACTGAACACGTTTTATTCGATTGCTTATAGATATGCCCAAAAGAGGGGCTCAGCCCTCTTTTAAAGCCAAATGGACCACATGGATTGGTATAGACTAGGCCTACCTTAATGAAACAATCCTGGGTCCCCACCAACAATCTCCTGTATGGGTGCGGTCATAACCAGATTGTTTTGCAACAGAAAAGGTAAAGGGGTGAAAACATGTCTACTAAGTCCCACCCATCGTCCTGTCTGTTGTAGATCAAAGGGTCTTTCTGGTTAATTGGGCTCTCTGTGGCTCCTGATTAAAGCAGCAGGTCTCCCTTGAAGCTGCGGTAAGACCAGACTTTCTGACTCTGTCAATTCACATACTTGTATCTTCTGAAAGGGGTCTATCTGCGGGATGACTTTTGTAGACACGCAGTCCCAGACATAACATTTCACTGTCAATTGATACTGAGGGCGGGAGCTGGTATCAAGTTGACACAGTGCATATGAAAGGGTTTTGGGGTTTCCTGTCTCCTTTGGTAGCCTCGGCATGCAGGCCCCATGATCAGAATGTGAATGCTGCTACCAGCTACATGGCTCAAGAAAGGACAGGGCAGGTCCATGGATCCCTTGTTAGTTAATTAGGCTCGCTATGACAGGGAGGAGGTTTGGGCCTCCCCCTTCTGTGATTACATGGTGTATTCCCGGCTTTCATATCACAACGAAATATGAAAGGGGGGACTGCGCCTGTAGGCTCTGTCCACCCAGAGTACATGGGTCTATGCATAGCTTGGAGTGAGCATAGAAGAATGTGTGCAGTGTAGCCCCTCACATTTTTCGGAAGTTGATCTACCATCATTCAATTTCATTTAAAAGTTCAAAAAAGCTTAGGCGAGCACACCCCCACTGTGTGGATGGTCAAAGTTCTCATACCCCTTCACTATGGGGAGGATCTTTTTGCCATGCGTTGGGAGCATTCCCATCTGGCAAGGCTAGGAGCGTGAGCCCGGTAGGAACGAATGTTTGGCCGCCATGGCATAAAAAGAGCACAAATCCCCAGCTAATTTTCCCCAGGTGGATTTTCGGTGGCAGAAGGGTGAAAAAAAGGGGCATGATCAGCATTCCCACCCTCTAAGAGGCAGTCAAGGGCACCAGGCTGACAACCATGCGTCCTAGAAGAGCCGTTTAGGAGGGGCTGAAGTGTTGTGTGGTAGGATAGGGTACAAAGGTACTCCTCTTGGTATAGGTGCGTCGGGGTATTTGGCATTGCTGTGGCAATACCAGATGGGCCCCTTGGTTACACATACATGTCCAGCCCCAGTGTGGACTCTACTCATCACATGGAAGAGTCAGGCAGGACATTGACGCACATGTTTTGATCGCACGGGGGCTGACAGACAGTTCTTGTCAGCTCACATTTGTAAGGCAGCTCTTGTCAGATGGCATCCGAGAGGGCTCAAGGCTGGGTCAGCCAGGGCGTAAGTGGGGCGGCAGCTCCCACCCCCCTGGACGCAGCCTCCTGGCCGTTCCTGAAAGTGGTCACCACTTTAGTGATGTGGGCAAACAGGTGAGCAATGAAAGTGACTTTTGCGCAGTTGGCCCTCTCTTTCCAATAAATATGGTTGCGGCCTTATTTAACCCAACAGTGTGGCGTCTTTATTGCCTCGGAGTACATTTCCTTGTGTCCATTTTCTGAGTGTGCATTTTGTATTGTGTGTGTGTGTGCGTAAGTCTAAGAGGACGGGGGTGGCTGACCATGACGAGGTTGCCTTCCCTTCCTAATTAGTGCAACAGCTGCCAAGTGCCCCCTCGGCTTAAGCCGTCTCACAATGCTCTTCTGAGGGGATCACTTCGCTGCCACAACCTGGTGTGGACAAAAAAATAGAAGTCACCATAGCCCACGGCCGGACCCCTGCGGCCTTCTTGCAACAGCACTCTGGTCTCTGCTGGGTGTTGAACTCCTGCCACCGCCAGAGGGAGCCATAGACCCTCCATTCAGTTCACCACCCACCAGACACCAAGAAAAGAGGCAAGAGATCACTGCAAATGTGACACTAAGCCTTTTTGTCCTATGAGGGCTTTACAAACAACAAACCTTAGCAGCAGCATTTACAGAGCCAGAACGGTTGCAGAACGTGTGTTTCTAGGGGATTCGTTTTGAGGGTCTCCAAAAGACAGCCTGTATGGCCTAGGGCGAGGGTGGGTGGGCTACGACTGCAGACGTGTATGGGCTTGTGCGGCCCATTTCAAAATGGTTTTTGAAGGCCACCTGGTCATTAGCTGGATACATTATAGTGTAGAGGTTTCTTAATGCAAATTGCAATGGCCGAGTTCCCTGGTTTTATCATCGAGGTTGCATACCATGAGCCCCGTGTTGAACTTCAATAACCTCCAAGCAAATTCACTACTGTACACCAAAGAAATGATAGCCCCATCAACCCCCCAAACTCCCACTTTGTGGCTGCTTGTTTCAATTGATGCTCGGCCTGGCTGTTACTATGCTACACAAGTTGGTGGCCGAGATATTGAGGTGTAGGGTTCTGATTGTTTTAGTGTGTGTTGGGCAGGGCCTCAATGGCCATGTAACACTGAGATATTTGGAGGCCAGAAACAAAAACAAATATTGACAAAGCCCACCGTTTTGGCTTTTATGTAGACGGGAGAGGCGTTTGCCAGGCGCTGCCATGATGCTACTGCTTGGCAGTGAGAAGGCAGCAGCTGGCACGTTGTGTGAGTACCTGAGCACTTGATGGCAGTACCTGGCAAATGTTTATTTGATATCTATGAAAGAAACAAAGCCCTTGGCTTTGCCAATGCAAGAAATAGATGCTAAACACACATATTGCTTAAAAATCAAGTGGCCGAGTTTTCAAATGGATTTTTAGCATCAGCCCCGGGGTTGGAGTCTGAGAGGACGACCTATTATGGGGATCAATAAAGACAATGATGTCTAGCCAAACCCAGTCAAGGTAGAGTAGCGGATCAGTAAGGCTTGGACTTAGGAGGGTGTCAGAGTGGCATCAGGATACAATAACACACCCACACGCAGAACTCCAATAATTCCAGATAGACAGAAGATGTACACAGACATACAATCGTTTTTTAGGCCTTTAGAATACACACAAAGTAAATAACTGTTCAGTTAAGTATAAACACACAACTACTACCATATACATATATGCGTTCACTACAAGAGGTTAGGCTAACAGAACATCAACACATCACCGTTAGACACGGTTATGCAATAGTGAGCCAAGTGAAGAGCAGCACAGTAATTGAATGAACGGTGTGTGGTAAAGTAAGAAAATAGAGCAAACAGTAGCTTAGAACAGTAAAGACAGGTATGTAAATTAGGTACACCACCCACAGATAAACCTAAGAAAAGGTCCCCAGTTCTTAATACGCCCAATCCTGCTAAGAATTGGGGTCTAGATTCCAAAATCACAAGTTTCACAATATGTACTTTGCAAGAGGGTTTCCTATGTGTTATGCAAACAGGAGTTGACAAAGCCAACGTTTGTGAGTAAATGTTCCAAAAGATGCGTAAAAAGGTTAGCAATGTTTTTACAAGTTTCTCTCCAAATCCCACCACTTTATAAAAACTCAGGGGAAGATGCTTGACCAGACCACCGCCGATCTTGGTCAGGCATGGAAGAGTTAGCGTTAGGAATGTTTGGCCACAAAACCCTATGACGGGAAGGGAGGTAGAAATTGCTATAGAAACTCACCCACCTTACTCTGATTTCTTCAGCAACCACATTAGGGGTTCCTGAATCCACGGGGACCACTTTACCTCTGTGTTGTGTCTAGTCAAGGGAGGTCCAGGAGCTGTGGGTGCAGAGGTCACTCTCAGCTTTGGGATTGGGTCTGGCCAGCCTGCGGTTCTGGGCAAATGGGCCCCTTTGACACAACAGAAGAAAGACCTCCACTGAACAGGCAACCACAGGATACCTCCAGGACATGATGCAGATGGTTTGCAGGTGAAGTCACCATGGTCAGGTGGCGACAGCTGATTCTCATTGTGCAACCGATGGAGCAGACCCTACACAGCTTCTCTATGGTCAGGAAGCCTGAAACTGCAGAAGCAGGTGTCTTGTTGCACAAGTTGAAGATCCACAAAGTTCCAAGGATGCTCTCGGAAGAGCAATGGCTGCAGCAACGTATCCCCTGAGAGAGCAGGTCAGGCCACTGAAGGGTGCAGATACACTTCTGAAGGCTCAGCAGACATAGGTCTTCTATCATAGATTGGGACAGGTTGTTCCCACCAATCCAAGGGTCAAAGCAACAACGAGGGCCTTCTAGAGATCAGAAGAGAGGAGCAGGGCTTCACTGGGACTTGGCTGGAGGCAATGCTGGTCTGATGCAACGGTCGTCATAGGGTCTTCAGTGGGCTGCACTTCTTTGTTGGGGTATTGGCCCCAATGATGATCTCTCTATTGGCTGCAGGAGTTCTCCTCTTAAAGGATTTTGGACTGGAATTGCCTCTGGGGGCACTAAAGGGCAGGATCCGCACCATTCAAACTGGCAGGGGCTGTCCAATCACGGACAGCCTCTGGCCAACACATCTGCCTAGCAACAGACACACTCTGGCTCACAGGTGAACTTAGTCCAGACAGACCTAGCTCCCACATCCGGCCACAAACACTGACCACCACTTTGCCTGGGAAAGCTGGAACTTTGCCAGGGAACAGGCTTTCCATGTATGGCAATTTCAGACCTAAGAGGGCAGGAAGAAGGCCACGGCACAAAATGGCCAAAGGACAGGCACAAATCTTGTTGCACGCCCATTTTAGAGTATATCATACTCTAAATGGCATTATGCAGTAAAATGCAAAACTGCATGAGTAAAATGTCAAAAAACGCAGAATAAAAATATCTGCTGCCACCAGTTCAACCTGGGCCCATTGTGATTGTAACCACAAAGTTACAAAAGAAACAGATATAAAGATACACAATATCCTAAGCTCACTTCACTGTAAGGTGATGCGTGCCGCTTTAAAATAAAAGAATTCCACTAAGAGAGGCGGGGTCTCCTCGTGCTGATAGTCTAATGGACGGATTGGTTTCCCCATGAAAGTGAGCAAAACACAAGAGGAGTGAAGCCTTCAGCTTACCTCCAAAATGTCAGGTCCTGAAGCAGCCAATAGCAAAGAGATAGGGTGCCGTAGAAGTCTATGGGAGGGAAGCAGCAAACGGAGCATCTTTCCTAACACCGTGGCACACCTAGGTGAGGCATTTCTATCACTGTAGGAGCTGACTTCCAACTGCAATTAGGCCATTGCCTTTCAGGAGACTGCTTATAGATAACAATAACAGACCCAGAAATGCCCAGAGTGTGACACAGACATCCCACGAGGGTGTGTTTTGGGCAAGGGGTCGAGGGGAGGGGGACGAAATGGGTGGGAAAGGGCATAGGGATTAGCACGTTCATGTGTAGTGAATGGGTGGGTAAAAGGCTGCACAACACCCCCAGTCTGCATGCCCCTCCTCACATCCTAGTGCCCTTCTAGCTGTACTCCAATGCCAAAGATGTTGGCTCTGCAGGTGGTGCTGCAGATCGCCCCAAGCCCCCCAGTAGAGGCACAGCTGCAGAGATGGAAATCCCCTTAAAGACGTCCCTTTTCCCATAAGGATGGTCTCAGAGTTTGATTAGGGTTTGAAGTGTAACATAACTGATCTTGCAATACCAATACAAGATTTCCACGAGTAGTAAAATGCCCTGTATTCTCATTTCATACAAATATAGCCATTGGATAGATTTCATTGCATTTGTACTAAGGCTGTGGTGGTTTGCAGTGTGATAAATTACAAACAACACACATGGTTGCACACCAACAGCAACGATTATTCGCCCCAAACACTTCTTTCATTCAGGTGTTTGAGACAACGCTCCATGCATTGGTGCAAGGTGACCCACACGCGCGCCTGATTGCTGGGCTGCTTCGCCCCCATTTCTGGCATCCATTGCACTCCTTTTCTACAGTGCAGTCACTTCCCAGTCATTCAGTGCCATATACAACACGCCCCCCCTCACCCCCTCCCTCACACCGGAAGACACTCGCAAACATGAGTGCATGTTTCTCCATTTCTGAAATGGGTACTTGTCCTGGCAGTTCAGGAATTTTATGGGCCTAGAAAAGTGACATCCAGTAAACCCAGCTATTCCCTTATAATTTGGGAAACACTCTGTTGTCGGAGGGCAGCAAGTTGAAAAGGAGTAGTCTATACAAGCAATCTCCTCCAGGGGAGTTTAGAAGCAGCTTAAGAGTGGCCCAGCACTCGCCAGCAAGCCACCACGGGCACCCGCAGGCTGCTGGCAGGGCCCAACTGCTGCTGGGGCAGTACACTCAGGGAGCCCTACACCCTGAAGACCACTCTGATATAAAAGTGTTTCTGGGTCGCCCAGTTAACCCATTACCGAACTGGCATTCATGGCCCACACCTTTTGGCACAGAGACGTTTACTATAGTGGGGTACATTGTCCTAAACCTCTCCTCTCCTCTCCACCCTCTGCAGAAGGCCTTTCGTTATGCACTACTTTATTTTACTGACTTACTCCTCCTTGCCTCCTCCTCTTCCTCCATGACAAACGTGTCCTTAAAGGGCACGTACAAAACAGGGTTTCACTCACAACACCCCCACCACACATATCTCCTTACACCCATCTCACATCTCTTCAACATGTTTGCTGGGTCTCTTGTTGCTCCGTCTCGGACAGTCTTCCCACTTGCCCTTGGTCTCTGGGGGCCCTATCCCTTCCTGCTGTGCAGCTCCTTCTTCGCCGCCAGTCATCACTTGGGTGTCTTGCACCCCTGCCTGGTCCTGGTTTGATGCTTTTTCTAGTCCTGGTTTGATGCTTTTTCTATGAGGTGCCTGAAGAACGACACATTCCTGGTCACTTCCTTCTTCCCATTGGAGGAAGTGAGCATTGTCCCTTTCACCTCTGTCACCCGCAAGGGTGTGTTCTCATATCTGGTATCCATCTTTCTTTGTATCCTCTGTTTCACCAGGACATCATCTCTTTCTCCAAAGACCTTCATCTTCGCCGTTATCTTCCAGTCGGTCTGCTCCTTTGCTAATTCCTTCTCCCTGGCAACTCTCTCGTAGCTTGGCTTCCATCACTTCCATCTCTCCTTCATCTCTTTCACTTTGTTCAGACTGGGGTAGTCTCGTCTTTGCGGTGTAAGCTCTTATCAGGTCACCGGGTGGCACGCCTGTCACTGTGTGGGGAGTGTTTCTGTAGTGGCGTAGCATTCAGGACAGGGCATCCCCTCAATTGTAGTCTTCTGTATTGTCCCTTTTATGGATGACATAAATCATTCTGCCATCCCATTGGCCTACGGACACAACAGGCGTATCTTCTGGTGTATGAAGCCTAGGTGTTTCGCGAACTTGTGAAATTCGTGGCCATTGAACGGCGGCCCATTGTCCGTTTTCACAGTGTGGGGATGCCCCATTCACTGAAGACCCCATCGATTACGCCAACCACCTGGGTGAATGCCGTGGAAAGGACCTTCTTTACAAATAGAAATGTAGAGAACTCATCCATAATCACTAGCAGGTAGTCTCCTGTCTCTAACTATCTGTAAAAGTCCATTGTGACTTTGTACGACCCCCTTTCAGGAATCTCCGTCTCTTGTAGCGGGAGTGGCAGATCACTTCTGGCTCTGCACTGGCACAGAAAAAACATCCGGACTGCCTCTTCCACCATGGTGTCCATGAATAGGAACCCTAACGTCTGCCTGAGCATCTTCTTGGTCGCCTCTAACCCCCGGTGTCCTTCATGCGCCAGCAACACCAGGCCCCTTCAAATGGAAGATGTATGACGAGAAGACATCCTCGCAGTAGTATCCCCTGTTCAGATGTGGCCAGCTCCGTGCACACCTTTGACATTCGTTCCATCTCCTGCTTGTTGGCGTCCCTATGCTGTGATAACTGCTGCTTTTATATAGTCCTTCCACTTGTTGGTGCTTGTCAGTTCTTGGGCCATCATAATGGACAGGTCTTCCTGTGATGCCTGTACCAGTTCTTCCATCATTAATGCCAGCGGCATGGCTTGTTCAGTGACGTAGTAGAGATACTCTGCATCTCCTTCTCTTGGTGGTTGTTGCTTCAAACTCAGGTGCCGCAAGATGTTGTCAGCTGGGTTATCATCGCCCCTGGTTGGTGGATGATATGAAAATCGTATTCTTGGAGGCGGATGCCCCACCTCTCTATCCTGGGCCGCATCTTCGTCCTCAGGTTCCCAAACAGTGACAGTAGGGCTTGGTGGTCGGTTACATGTGTGAAACTCTTCCCTATCACGAAGTGGTGAAAGTACTCACATTCCCAGACTATTCCAAGCTTTCTTTGTCCACCTGTGAGTATGCAATCTCTGTCTGGAACGCATAGGCCACCACAAAGCTTGCTGGTGCCTCGGGCTGAACACGCTGGGCAAGAATGGCCCCAACCCTATGGGGCTGGCATTGACCACAATCTCTGTGTGCCAGGGTTGAAGTAAGCCAGATGGGTTGCACTTGCCAGCTCCCTCTTCATGGTGTTAAATGATTCTTGGTATGCCTGTGACCAGTAAAACGGCTCCTCCTTCCGCAGGAGTCTCTGCAGTGGCTCCGTAGTGATGGCATATCTCGGGAGGTACCTGGCACAGTACAAACACTTCAGCATCCATCAGGGGCAGATGCTGGTATCCCTGTGGCATTGTCGGCCACCACTCTGCAACAGCGTGGAACAAGCCCCACCCCCCTTGGATCATGCAATTCCAAGACATGCCACATGCCCAGCTGCAACTCCATGGGGGGTGCAGCGACATTGTTGCACCAGCGTCTGCTTTCAACTACTTGAAGGATGAAGCGTCCATATAAAAACGCTCAACAGAGGAGGGTCATGTAGTCTAATAAAAGACACGCTTCAGAGAAGCACAGCAAAGTGCACTAAGTCAGGGCTTGGTCAAGTGAGATATGTCAAAGAGCAGCAAGTCTTGCATTGAGAGCAGGTACTTCTTACCAAACTGAAAGGTGACAAGTGACGCATCCCTTCAGACAGTGCCCACTGGGGAATGATTTTTCTTGCCAGCACTAATCAAGCACACATTCCATAAAAGCACTCCTGTGAGACTAAAAAGCGGCGGGAGAACCGAGCCGAGAGAACTAACTGGCTGCCCAGGCAGCTTAACCAAAGTCTCCTTCTGCGAGAAACGCCGCGGCCCTACCCACCCTCTTATTTTTAGGTAGGGTGGGGCCCTTTTCCTTCTTACAGGCTGTTTATTGAGTTCAATCCGATGTGGGCTGTAGAGTGCGGTAGAGGAAGAGCATGTGCACCCCAAAGGACGACGTGGAGAAAGCGGAAGACAACCAACCGCAGTGGCCACTCGCACTCAACCACTCGCCTACAATGTCTATATCTGAAATCAGGGCTGGGCGGGCCTATAGGCCTCTGCACCCTGTGCAGGGCTGGGCGGGCCTGTAGGGAACTCTGGAGATTTCCTGTAGGGAACTCTGGAGATTTCCCTGTAGGCCTCTGCACCCTGTGCAGGGCTGGGCGGGCCTGTAGGGAACTCTGGAGATTTCCCTGAAGGCCTCTGCACCCTGTGCAGGGCTGGGCTGGCCTATAGGGAACTCTGGAGATTTCCCTGTAGGCCTCTGCACCCTGTGCAGGGCTGGGCGGGCCTATAGGGAACTCTGGAGATTTCCCTGTATGCCTCTGCACCCTGGGCCTCTTTTGTGGGGGTATTCCCACATTTTTACAAAGGAAAAGTGTGGGGCTTGCTAAAAATGTGTAATATGGGGGAGCTTAGAAAATTATTTCCAGGGCCTCTTTTGGTTCCCAGTCCACCCCTGATTGAAATCAGTAAAACGCACGGACACTTCAGATAAGGCGACCCAGCAAAGTGTGCCTATGCTGAGCCTGGCACAAGGGAACCCACCCCTGCACTGGCAAAGTGTTTCCTGCCAATGCTCGAATAAAACATGGGTAAAAGATGGAGCAGTGCCACACAAAGACCCTGAGGCGTGTACTCGAGACAGCCTGGTAGTGATTGAAGACACTAACCCCCTAAAGCGGATGGTGCATGCTGTCAAGAGCTTGTTTTCTGTCAAAGACTGTGTGCAGTGCCTTGGTTAAATTCTGCTGCCAACAAACAAACCTTGAGATATTTCGGGGCTAGAAACGTACAGCAATGCAAATTTAAATTAACAGATCAATGTACCAAGCAGCAGGGAAACAAAATATTATTTTAAACACAGCATTCACAAATATCTCCCAAATAAAGAAGCCATCACTATACTATGAACTTGCACAAGGGAGTAGTTGACCAGGGCCCACCTCTAATAGGAATCGTCAAAAACTCTGGAAGAGTGCTAACGCTTACTCTCCCCCAGGGACGTCACTTAGGGGTTGCTAGAGGGCACAACTGCGACCTCTGAGGTCTCCCTTGCTACCCCTGTGGTCTCCCTTGCTACCCATAAAAAAATAAAAAGAACATTTTTTGTAATGCAAGCTCCTGGGCTCTGGCCAGCACCATGTAGCTCTTTACTTCTGGAGTGGCTGGCGTCTTGTTCAGGCCTCTTTAAAAAAAGTTAAAAAAAAAGAACAGGGGTGCCACAAGTCTAACACTTTCAGCACTGACCCTAAATAAGAAAGAATAGGGATACCAAATAATGTGTCTTTCTGGAATTCTATACAATAATTGCTGGACTCATTAAAGGTTTATTTCAGGCACACTTCAGGGGGTGAGTCACTGATTTAGTCTGTTCTTAAACACCTCAACTCAGCCTTTCATCCTTTGACGTCGATTAAAGAGTACCAACACAGGTTGGGTGATATTGGGTGCATACTTTTTCTATATAAAGCGATTAAGCGTAATCATTTGGCCATGGACGTCTGCTTGCATTCACAGTAATTTGGTAATATGGGTCTATACACACTGATTCTAACGATACATATGGCGATCCATTCTTGTATGAAATGTACATCACATTATAGTGATATGGCAACCATATTCTGTCATGGCTCGTTGGTGCCGCCGCTCTCTGTGGCAACGCTGGAGGTTGCGAGCATTATCTATTTTTCCTTTTTCCAACATGGCTCCTCTTACTCGGGGTAGCAGTGCAGCGTTTCCGCGTTTGGAAGTCAGACGTCCTCTGACGTCATCACGTTGTTCCGGGGATTCCGGATATGGCCCAGTGGATCCAAAGCTCAGCGCGTTGCTTCTCTCCCCAGACGCTACGTGAGTTCGCAGCTAGGGTGCATGTTACCTACATCCTTGCTTCTATTAACGATTTCCTTCTATTCCTTCCCTCAGCCTTGTGCCTTTATCCTGCCATTTACGCCCGTCATCCAAGACTCTCCAAGAACCTTTGTTAGGCTTTTCCTTCCGACTCACAGGGTACTTCTCCACCTCTTGTTTTCTTCAGATCTACCTACTTGTCTGTCCCTTGGCTCATATCCTGTTTGTTTATTTAGAGTCCAGACATTTTCGGGATCCCGCGACTAGAACCTGGGAGTTCCTTCCCGTATTGACGAATGGCATACAAGGGAAGAGTTGATCCATCCTGCTACACATCCGTTCCTGCAGGGTTCTATTCCCCAGGAGGGTTTCCCTGGGATCCCTCGCACCACCCCTTCTTTCCTTTTTAAGGGGAGGGGAGGTGTCAAAGTCCTCAGGGGACACCCCAAGTGCCTCGTTGATTGCTGCACAAAACAGGTTAGTCTTGAACTTATTACAGCAAGTGACACCCATACGTATATTTCAATATGACAACGATGCAAGCAGCGTTAGATCAGGTGCAGCAATTAATGACAGCAGTGCAAGGATTGTCCCATGAAGTACAAGCCTTGAAGCATGAAAATGCATATCTAAAACAGCAGATGTTGATTAAGCCCCCAACAAGCTCTGAGATTCCTCCAGGACCGTTACCAGGTGGGAAATACGATGGAAAACCTCAATCTCTAAGGGAGTTCCTGGATGCATGTACCGTGCAATTTGCATTTAAAACGTCCTTTTTTCCATCAGATAGGGACAGAGTGGGTTACATGATTACCCATCTAACAGGACCTGCTCTTGCTTGGGCTACGCCTTTAGTCACTTCTAATAATGCCGTACTCGATTCTGTGCCTGCTTTTACAGCAAGCCTAAAAGCAATGTTTTCAAGAAAGCAGTACAATGTTTCCACTCAAGAGAAACTCTTAGATTTCAAGCAAGGGTCTCTAGGTATTTTAGCGTTTATCACTCGATTCAAACAAATGGCTTTAGGTACGTCATGGGGCGATGATGCTCTTATAGCTTTATTTAAAAGAGGGCTACATGACAATTTGAAAGATGAACTTGCACGGGTTCCTAGGCCCACCACGCTTGCAGATTTAATCTCCCTAACCATGCAACTGGACTATCGGCTACAAGAGAGACAAGCTGAAAGGAAAAAAGGGAGGAGTCATCGCTCTGGGCCTGAATTTATATCTTCTCCCAAAACCTCTACTGCAGATGAATCCATGCAGGTGGGAATCACTCGAGGTCCTCTCACTCCCGAGGAACGAGCCCGCAGGAAGAATCAGGGGCTATGCATGTATTGCGGTTCTTCCGCCCATAAGGCTCACGAATGCCCGATAGCTCCTCTCAGAAGACCGTTTCGTTCGGGAAATGCCAGACCTCAGCCGTAAATCGAACTACGGTCGGGGTAACAGGTACTGGTTCCCGCTCTCCTACATTATTACCTCCATCACTGGACATGGTAGTCCTGCGGGTTACTCTTTCTCTGCCAGACAAGACTATTGTAACAGTACCCGCATTGGTCGACTGTGGGACAGCAGGCCTGTTCATAGACGATCTATGGGCGAAATCTCAGAATTTACCTCGATCTTCCAAAGCAATAGCGATACCTGTAGAAGGTGTGGATGGAACGCCTCTAGTTTCGGGACCCATTCGAGAACAGACGTTCGCCTTGAAAATGTCAATCGGTTCTCACAGGGAAGAAATTGTATTCGATATAAAAGCCGCTCACTATCCCGTAATCTTAGGCCTGCCATGGTTAAGGCAACATAACCCTTTCATAAACTGGGCAGCCGGTTCAATCTTTTTAGGATCGGAGCATTGTGTCCAACACTGTCTTGCTGACAGTTCAGTAGGGTTCTGTACTCCTCCTTTGAATCCTGATAACTCCCAAAAGATAGTGGACCAAATCAGCCTTCTGCCTCCAGAGTATGAAGAATTCCAGGACATTTTCTCCTCTTCTCAGTTCTGTGAGCTGCCGCCTCATCGAAGAGACGATTGTTCCATTCGTCTCGAGTCTTCTCAGCCAAATCCCATTGGGAAGATGTACATCCTTTCAGAGAAAGAAAAGATAGCCTTATGACAGTATCTGGATACCAATCTAAAAAACGGGCTGATAACTGAATCAACCTCTCCCGCAGGAGCCTCGTTATTCTTCATAGCTAAAAAGGACTCAGATGAATTAAGACCCTGCATCGATTATCAGGGTCTTAATAAAATCACCATTCCCGATCGTTACCCGATGCCACTAATCCCGATATCCTGGAGGCAGTTAAGGGGGCAACAATCTACACGAAACTGGATCTCAGAGGAGCCTATCACCTCACCAGATTAAGGAGGGGGATGAGTGGAAAACTGCATTTCGTACCCCCTTTGGGCATTTTGAATATCGGGTGATGCCCTTCGGCCTCTCGAATGCCCCTGCAGTTTTTCAGAGATTTATTGACCATATCTTTTCAGATCTCCCTCTCCATACAATAGTGGTATACCTTGATGATATCCTAGTGTATTCTAAAAATCCTGAAGAACATCACCAACATGTATGCCAGGTATTACACCGATTACGGAGCAACCACCTGTACTGTAAACCAGAGAAATGCAAATTCCATCAGACTACTGTTACTTACTTGGGGTTCGTCCTGTCCCCTACCGGAATTACCATGGATCCACGCAAAGTCACTGCGATTCTAGAGTGGTCTCCTCCTCGTACCATCAAAGAACTCCAAAGCTTTCTAGGGTTTTCGAACTTTTACAGGAAGTTTATAGCAGGGTTTTTCTCCATTGTCCTGCCATTAACAAGATTACTAAAGAAGGGAAAGACCTTTGAATGGACAGTAGAAGCCCAATCAGCCGTTGAAACTTTGAAAGCCCTTTTTACTTCGGCTCCACTTTTGCGGTCTCCAGACCAGAGTCTACCCTTTATAGTAGAGACGGATGCCTCTCACTTTGCTTTGGGAGCTGTGCTGAAACAAGCTCTTTCACAGGGACCAGAGCACCCGGTGGCTTATCTTTCTAAGACCTTTTCTCACTCCGAAATCAAATACACGGTCCTAGAAAAAGAACTATTGGCAATAAAACGAGCGTTTCAAGAGTGGAGACATCTTCTTTTGAGTTCCCAACACCCCATCGAGGCCCGCACAGATCATCAAAACCTCAAGAGTCTGCAATACGCCGAAACACGCAACAGCCGGCAAGCTAGATGGGCACATTTTTTCTCTCCCTACAACATCACTTTCACCATTATTCCAGGTAAAACTAATCTACAAGCTGACGCTTTATCACAAAGAGATCCGACTTTCAAGCCTGGTTTTCAGACCGAAAGACTATTTCCTCATGCTACTTTTATAGCAGTGGTTCAGGACTTCCTTCACTCAATTGCAGCCCAAACTAGTGTTTTAAAGGACTCTATCAGACTTCAAGCGGATAAATGGGGTCTATCTTTCGAAGATGGATGCTTTTACCAAGATCACCGAGTATACACCCCTACTCTCCGGCTCCGCACAGAAGTTATGCATATGTGTCATGATTCCATCACGGCCGGACATCGCGGGATAGCTAACACTCAGGAGCTCATATTGAGACACTTCTGGTGGGAAACCCTAAGGAAGGACATGACTGAATACGTTTCATCATGCGTGGTATGCCTCCAAACCAAGACTCCTCACAGCAAACCATTAGGGAAGTTGGCTCTAGTCCAAATACCTACCCGTCCTTGGCAACTGATTTCCACAGATTTCATTGACGACTTACCAGTATCTAAAAAACACACCACCATCATGGTAGCCGTCGATTATTTCACCAAATTGGCCAATTTCCTGGCACTGCCCTCGATACCGACAGCTCCACAGATGGCAAGACATCTTATAAATTCCATTTTCTTCCAGCACGGCCTTCCGGACAGCATAGTGTCAGATCGAGGTTCTCAATACATCTCCCGATATTGGAAGCAGGCCTGCTCCGCTTTAGGCATTAAAAGGGCCTTAAGTTCAGGATATCATCCTCAGACGAACGGGCAGACCGAATGCTTGAATCAAACTTTGGAAACATATCTGCGTTGCTTTGTGTGTGCTGCACAGGATAAAAGGAAGGAGCTGTTACCCTTGGCAGAGTTTGCCTACAACAATGCTCCCCATGCATCTATCAAGACTAGTCCATTTCATTGTACTTATGGGTATGATCCCTCCTGTTGTCCTTCTTCACTTCTCAAGCCTTCAGCATTTCCAGATGCCGACACTCTTATGGGCAACATTCAACAGGGACATCTTTTGGCCAGGACTGCATTACTGGAAGCTCAAGAACGTTCTAAATGCTTTGCAGATCAGCATCGCTCACCTACTCCCGAGATTGCTCCGGGGGATTTGGTCTGGCTCTCTGCAAAATTTCTTCCCAGACACTTGGTTCCATCTAAACTGTCTCCAAAGTTTTTTGGGCCTTTCAAGGTATTGGGAACGAAGGGTCCTTTGGCCTTTGAATTACAGCTTCCACCGTCATAGTCCAGAATCCACCCAGTATTTCATGTATCCCAACTCAAACTGCATGTACCAGATCGGTTTGGTCGTTCTAAAGCCTGCCCTCCGCCAGTGTCTACGAATGATGGTCCCGAATTCGAAGTCTCTGGTATTTGTGATTCTCGATTTCATCACGGTCGGCTTCAATACTTGATCCATAGGAAGGGATACATGGTGGCCGACCGTTCGTGGGAACCGGCCTCCGCCGTCCACACACCCTTGCTTGTTCGCCGGTTTCACAGGTGTCACCCGACCAAGCCGGGTGGTGTTACCCTCAGGGGGGGGGGCATACTGTCATGGCTCGTTGGTGCCGCCGCTCTCTGTGGCAACGCTGGAGGTTGCGAGCATTATCTATTTTTCCTTCTTCCAACATGGCTCCTCTTACTCGGGGTAGCAGTGCAGCGTTTCTGCGTTTGGAAGTCAGACATCCTCTGACGTCATCACGTTGTTCCGGGGATTCCGGATATGGCCCAGCGGATCCAAAGCTCAGCACGTCACTTCTCTCCCCAGACGCTACGTGAGTTTGCAGCTAGGGTGCATGTTACCTACATCCGTGCGTCTACTAACCATTTCCTTCTATTCCTTCCCTCAGCCTTGTGCCTTTATCCTGCCATTTACGCCCGTCATCCAAGACTCTTCAAGAACCTTTGTTAGGCTCTTCCTTCCGACTCACAGGGTACTTCTCCACCTCTTGTTTTCTTCAGATCTACCTACTTGTCTGTCCCTCGGCTCATATCCTGTTTGTTTATTTAGAGTCCAGACGTTTTCGGGATCCCGCGACTAGAACCTGGGAGTTCCTTCCCGTATTGACGAACGGCATACAAGGGAAGAGTTGATCCATCCTGCTACCCATCCGTTCCTGCAGGGTTTTATTCCCCAGGAGGGTTTCCCTGGGACCCCTCGCACCATCCCTTCTTTCCTTTTTAAGGGGAGGGGAGGTGTCAGGGTCCTCAGGGGACACCCCAAGTGCCTCGTTGATTGCTGCACAAAACAGGTTAGTCTTGAACTTATTACATATTTTTCGTAGTGTACTTAGGTACAATGCTATGTGATGCCACTTCCTGTTTTGTCAAGGGGTGAAAGGTCGAGTTCTATCACTTCCCGCAATATCACGTCGGGTTGGGGTCAAATGACATCACTTCCTGCGATGTTATCAGAGGTCAAGGGTCGTGTGATGTCACTTCCACTACCCCTGGCATTTCGGTGAAATGACGTCTCGCCAGACTTAAAAAGGGAGTTGCCTTTGTGTACTGCTGCGCTCCTGGTGAGGATCTGTGTGCCTGATCCCTGCACACCGTGGTGAAAAAACACAGAAGATCCACAATGGGGCCTTCTTTCCCAAGTGCTCAGAGTGGGCCCCATTCTTGAGAAGCTGTCTGCTCCAGGGTGGGAATAAATGAGAAAGGAGACAGTCTCCCAGAGTCTCTCTATCCAGGTAAACCAGCACACAGTTGCAGTTTTGGGATCCATTAGAACATTGTGGTCTTAAATGCAGTAGACTGCAGATGCATGTGTGTTCTTTAGTGACTATGGGGGACTTGCCGACCTGTGAATAACACACGGGCCGGTGCCCTTCTATAGGAATTCGAGGCTTTCCCCATAGAGCACTGCAGTGAAAGAGACAAAGACTGCTGTACGGAACCATTTTTGATGTGAGACCCGTGACATATAGGATATCCATTGTAAAATGTGGGGCTGCTAATTTGCATTATTTATGCCAGACTCCTCTACCGTGCATTGTATTTGTATGGTTGATCGGTTGATAGTAGACCCCTCTCGGAGGGACGCTCCGGTGCTCTATGTGGTGCTTATAGACTTTAGTTCGGCCTTCGACTTAATAGAGATAGACTCTGGAACAAGTTGAAGTTGTTGGACTGTCCGGGTTGGCTTCTGACCCTGTTGAGGAAGTTGCACGAGGAAACGAGTGCTAGAGTACGTCTTGACAATGCGGGAGGAGTGACTGTACTGGTGGCACTCAGCAGGGTAGTCAGGCAAGGATGTGTTCTGGCTCCTCTGCTGTTTAACCTCTACTTTGCAGATCTGCTGAAGAGAATGTTGGAATGCTCTAATTGTCCAACAGCAATAGGAGGGACTAGGATCGCCGGAATGTTATATGCCGATGATCTAGTAATCTTTGATCACACCCTACATGGGTGAAGAGCCATGTTGGAGGAACTGGCAGAGTATTCCAGGGCGAATGATCTTGTGGTGAACATTTCCAAAACTAAAATATTGTTGGTGGCAGGAAGGAAAATTAACAGGGTGATAGTTGTTACCAGCCTGGGGGACATTGAGTATGTTGAGCACTATCCTTATATCGGGTTGGAGATGAGTGCCGGTAGCAGCTACCCTCACATGGTCTCTATTAAAAAGAGGAAGGCGTGTTGTTGACACACTTGTTCAGCCGTTTTGTACATCAAATGGCAGGTTATACCGTAGAAGGGGTATTGATACTTTATAGACAGTGTTTCTGCCCAGCAATTTTATATGGCCTCGAGGTACTGACCATGAAAGATCTAAGATGGTTGAACCACACAGAGGGTGTGCGTTTTTTTTGGAGGAAGTTTTTGAAACTTAGACCTTCAGTCCCCATGGAAACTGCACCTGAAGCTCGGTCTAATATCATTGACTTCCCAGGTTGAAAGGAAAAGGCTTGAGTTACATTTTAAGGCGAAGATGTTGCATCTTTGCCCGATCCTGCACATTTTGGATGCTAATTGTGGACGAAGAAAGCAGGCTAAAAATAACTCATACGAAGATTTGGTAATGAACACCTTTTTAATTACCAACTGGTATCCAAACTGGGAAAATAAAATGGGGGTACTGGACTTTGAAATCTTCCTTTAAAATCAAATCTGAGCTTGTTGACTGGAACAGAAATTACGAGCATATCTCTACACTAAAAGGTCTAAAATGCATACCTTGGGTTTCTCATACATATATGAAACCTCAGCGGTATGTTACACTGAGTCCTAGATCAGAAGTGCGTAGAATGATGTTATGTTTACGTATTCACTAGTTGCCCATATTATCCGTTCCGGGTGCTGAGATTAATCTAGAAGTGTATCAGCGAGTGCGTCGCATATGCAGGTGTAATGGCATGCTGGAAACATCTAAACATCTATTTACTGAGTGTTCCAGGTTGAGCACTGTGTATGTGTGCACTTACGAAAATATGGTTCACGACTATGATTCTATTAAGTCGAATGAGTTTTGAATATATTGCCTAAACTCCCCCACACCCTCAGTCCACTTGGTGCTGTTTAAGGTCTGGATTGTGGTTGCTAAGCGCCTTTCTATTGTGGTTAAATCATACTGATGTTAGAACTTTTAATGATGTTGAGATTTAAAATTGAATGGCGCCAGCTATAGCCAATCGTGTAAGTGATGTAACCTGAGCCTGTACTGTCAACGTAATTGTGCATATGAATTTAGTTTATTTTAATTCTTCACTATGAGGTTTTAGTGTATATGTTTTCCAGTATGGATTTGAATTCTCCTCATAGGGCATTAATGTGAATGTCTATGTATGTTTTGTCAGTTGTTTGGTTGAAGATCAGCTTGTTCTGTTATATATTGTTTTTATATGTGTATATGTTAGCTGTCAACATTTTATTTGGTGTTATTACAACTATTGAAATGTGCACTGTTATTAATATTGTAAAAAGTAATTTGACTAATTACAATAAAACAAATAAATGAACATTATGTATTGTCTCATCTACAGATATGTTCATGCTAATATTTATTTAGGGACAGTACTCATAATATTTGCTGCTATTTATTGCTGTGACCGCTTGTTTGTACTTGTTATTTAAAGCACTAGTTATTGGGGTGAGGGTTTTGTATCCACATTTATAACTTATGTAAGAGTTGTATGTGGCATTGCCTCCCTTCATTTTAACTGAGGGGGGACAAAGCACAACTGAAAGAAAGGGACTGGCGAGCAGTGCCTTCTTCATAGCTACTGGGTTAAATACAAGGAAAGCCCTTCCGAAGGTGTTTCAGGTTCATATTCTGAAATGTAATGCTATGCTTATGTAATATTTTCCCTTTACGTTTTAGGGGTTCCAGGACTTCGCTCACCCCCTCACTCCAGGTGGGACCCATTTAACTTTATGCCGTTTATTTATTTCCAGTTATTTTCATCCACGTGCCGCATCCGCGTGATTCCCCAAGGTAACAAAGGACCGCAGTGTTGCCCGTCTCCTGTTCCATCTTCTGCAGGCGTCTTAAGCCGTGCAACCGCTAGTCCTTAGGGTCACACATTCTATACAGTAAATACATAAAACAATACGCAGAAACCTGTTTTGTGTTGGCAATAAAAAAGGCTGTGGCTTTTTATTAAACATAATACTAATAAAAACATAACTTTGTATTATGGGTATTCCCCTACAAACTGGTGTGCAGTGTTTTCTTAGTTCTGTACTTTTGGGCACTTGGGCCAGGAACTGGAAGTTTCTCTTCTTTGCTGACAGGGTGCCCCCAGCATGAGCTCCCAGGTCCGTGTGTTTGGGACCTGTAAATTGTCTGGTGAGCACTCCTGTGCCTGATGGCAGTTTACTTCCAGGCCCATGCTGCCCGCCTTCTCTGTTCTTGTGTTCTGCAACTTTCAGACAACGACCGTTGTCCTGTGCTTGCCCAAATGTAACTTTTTCAGGGGTGGGTGACATCCAGGTCAACAAAAATATAGATCTGCGAACACAGAATTCAGATGCACTCCGAGCAGAATGTTGTTTCTGCAGGGTTGTTCCAACAGTCCTGCCTATATGGGGCAAATATGCCCTGGGGCCATTCCAGCATATGGCCGCTGGCCACCCAAATAGCTGGCCTGTGCTGACAGCCACTTTGCACCTATGTGCGTGGCTTCCTGCCTCCCCCCTCTCCTATTGTTAGAGTGTTCTCTCCTCCTTTGAAGAGGGGGAGAGGCACTGGGGGTTTCGGTGTTGGCTGCAGCCGCCTATTAGCACTTTTGTTGGTCCTGGGTCCCCTCCCTGTCAGACTCTTCCTGGGAGTCCTGCAGCAGGAGAGGTCAGGGGGCTAAAGGGGGTTGGTGTGCCTTATGGACGCCTTTCTCCCCCTTTCCCTCATCTGTAGCCCCATGGGCAGTTCCCCAAGGGCCTGTGCCCTTGAGCTACATGGGGGACCCTCTCATTCTGCGGCGCTGAACATAACTCACAGCTTTACTTTTTTAGATGGCGCCCATTTAATCGTTTTACCATTGCAAGTCCGTCGGACCGCCACCATAAGCATCTAAACGCCATCAGGCCAAAACGGTTAAGAAATAAAAACATTCACATGGCTACACAATGGTGTTAGCCTGTGTTAGGCTTAAATGACAGAATATTGAGAACTGGTCCCGGTCAAAGTGGCTAGCAAAACCAGTGTCAATCTCACATGATCAAAATGTGCCTGCTGTATATCGAAGAACAAGCACGTGAAGCTCTCCAAATAAACAGCTTTTATAGAAACCTTGGTGCAACTGCAGAATCTGGAGATTATGTCGGGTTTCGAACAACGAGATGATATCTTTTAAAACCTCACAAAAGATTACGCTCACCCAAACAAAGAGCTGTGGGGATATCAGGACTTAACATCAATTGACAACAACATATAGGCCTTGCAGTGACCTTCCATCATGCAAGAGGGCAAACAATTTCAGGCATCATATGAAATAAGCGAACCATCCTTGCTACCTCCAGCGTCTGCAATAGGTCATGTTAATTCTGCATTTGAACCAGGGACTTCATTTCACCAAAATGTCTGGGGTAGCGGAAGTCACATAATCGGACCCTTAACCCCCTGATGACATCACAGGAGGTGATGTAATTTGATCCCACGCCCAAATGACATCACAGGAAGTGATGGCAAACGACCTTCAGATTTTTTAGATGCATCTAGCACCCATGTTTCCAGGTGCTCTCATTTCAGCCAGATATAAGAACCGAGGCACAGAGGGAGGCATGATTTGTCCACGATTTCCCATTTGGGCAATGCCATTTTCCAGATTTTACATGGGGTCTATATGTAAAACATACATAATGGAGTATTTCTCACAGGGTAACCCAAATCTGTAGCGCAGGCTACAGTTAGTGTATGAAACATCTATAGATCAATGGACACAGAAGTACGTGTTATCTGTGGCATTGCTGTGCTAAACAAGACAAAAAAACATCGACCGGGGAGGCTTGCACTGCTGTGTAACCAGTGCACACTGTAAAACATACATAATGGAGTATTTCTAACTGTGTAACCCAAATCTGTAACGCAGGCTACAGTTAGTGTATGAAACATCTATAGATCAATGGACACAGAAGTACGAGTTATCTGTGGCGGTGCTGTGCTAAACAAGCCAAAAAAAAGCATTGACCTGGGATGCTTGCACAGTATTTAACCAGGAGACAAATGCTGCACCGGCAAGGCCTGAAAATTAAATCATTGACCAGGATTTAGTATCAATGATATTCCCTGGTTATAAATGTATATATGATTCAGCTGCCACTACAATATAAGAAACCTATTAGACTGATCTGTGTGCACAGAGGGGAGAGCACCTGATAATGTTATCTTTGCAGGAGCATTATACCTGTAAAAGTTTCTTTCAATATACCCAAGACCCCCGACCCCCCCACCAATTGTTTTTATTATCTAAGCGTAATGCTGGGTGCCAGGGGAGTTTTTTAAAAAAAACACCATTTAATGTAATATCATTGCTGCACACATAAATTAATTGCACCACAGTTATTTAAAATTGAAAACACCCACAAGTTGCTTCTTACCCGGGGACTCACTGGCAGTCTTCAAGGTGCGCACTGCACACTACCCCTTTCACAGACTCAGTGGTTCCCAGTGACGAAGCACACAATTTGGCAGCTCCCCTGCGTGCCATGCCGTGCCCCGCCCCCAAGCTTCTTAACAAAGCACAGGGCACACCACAGCCCGGGCCGGGTCCGGACCACCATGTGTGCCAATGTCCATGATGATTATGCCGCTGCCGGGGCATGCACTAATGCAAGTGAAAGAAGTAAATATGTTTTTCAATGAAAGCTTAAATCTTTAACATAACATAGAGAAGAGGGCAGTGCCTGGTCCACAAATATACCAGACACCAGTGGTGGCTGCTGAGTTGTTTTTTTGGAGGGTGTTAATATTTGCCACAAGTCTGTTATTGCGACTGAGGATAGCGAGGGAGACCGAACTAACGTAAATTGGTTGGGGGAGGACCGGGGGATTCTTCTCCCCCCCCCAGAGTAAATGTTTTGAATAATGGGTTAAAACTGTGCATTACACAGCACACTTTCTAGGAAAATTTGGGTAAAAGGCCAACAATGTGGGTAAAAGCCCAACAATCGGTTTTGTAGGGTGTAGGGTAAATCATGAAAAAAAGTACAATAGATGCAAGTCACCAAAGGTGCACAGGGCATTTCCCAAAGCATTATTATGCCGGTCCCTGCAATATATGCCAATATAAAAATCATTTGTATGATGGCTGTGCCCATACATTTCCATGCTGCCTCCACCAACATATGCTAGTATTGCCATAGAAGACCATACTTATGTTAGCTTTAAGACGTTTTTCTATAGTATCATTACTGGCACTGGGCACAAAACTGGCTCTGCCAATATATGCCAGTATTCCTATGTAAGTACATACTCCTGTTGGTTTGGCCATTAAAAGTGACATGTCACAATAGGAAAACCTGACCAAACTGGTTCCAATGTAAGCCATTCTAGACCCATAAGAACACTTATCTTGCTTGATTCATCATAGATGCTCAGTTAATAAAAGGTCATGCTACAATTAAGAATATACAGGCCACTGTGCCAAAACATCACTCTAGCGAGGTAACACTACTTAACCTGGTTGCTTTTTTAAAGATGCCGAGTAATAAATGTCATGCCACAGTAAGCAATGGCTAGAATGCACCAAAATGCCAGTCTAGCCAGGGAATGGCAGACATGAACTTGCCTTTGCCCAAAAATACCAGTAAAACATGCAAAGTCAATAAAGGATGTGGCAAAATTGCCCTAGTGATCCCCAGTCCTCCAAGGCCTTGGACACACATGCATCCCCTTTCATCCACCATTCACCTCTTGTACTCGGTCACACCGGATTCACCACACAGGCACACACCAAACCCCACCGGAAACCTTCAAACACACACTACCACATGTATGCTCATTCACCCACCAGTCATTCACTCACACCTTCTCTTACATGCACTCATTGCATTCTCTACACACGCACAAACACTCCCACCCAGAACATTCAAAAACATGCCATCACATTCATACTCATTCACCCAACAGTCACTCAATCATACACCTTTTCTTACCTCCACCCAATGCATTTTCTACAAAGGCGCCACACACACCCACCCTCCCAGAACATTCAAAAACACACCATAACATTAATTGCATTCTCTGCACAGGCTCACACCGAGCCAGAACATTCAAAAACGCACATCACATCTCATTCACCCACCAGTCACTCACACCTTCTCTTACATACACTCATTGCATTCTCTACACAGGCACCCACCCACCCACAACATTCAAAAACACACATCACATCACATAACATCTCATTCAGCCACCAGTCACTCACACTTTCCCCTACATCCACTCATTACATGCTCTACACATGCACACACCCACCCACCCAGAACATTCAAAAACACACATTACATCATTTCTCATTCACCCATCAGTCACTCAGACCTTTTCTTCCATCCACTCATTGCATTCACTACACAGGCACACAGAACATTAAAAAACACACATCACATCACTTCTCATTCCCCCACCATTCACATACATACATCTAACATGCACTTCACACATGCAAACACTGATCATATTACAAAAGAAACCTTCTTACCTTTTTCTTGTAGCTTCAGTCCATCCTTGCAGGCCCCCTTGGCTCCTCCCTGCTGCTCACAAACAGGAACCAGGAAGCTGCGAGACCTTCCTGGTTGCTGTATGTGAGCTGCAAGGAAGCAGAGGGAGGAGGGATTGGAGATGAACGTGGCATGTGACATGTACTAGATGTCACAGTCAGCTCCAACCCCTACTGAGTGCCTCTCCGGCGCAGACTTCACCCTGATGGGTGAGGACTGGGCCGTGGATCCACCAGACATTTTTGTTATGTTTAAATTTGGGGTCGCAAGGGAATCCCAGGGGTTGCAACTGTGGCCGACAGGGATCGCAGTTGTGACCCCTGGTTACCCCCAAAGGACGTCCCTGAGTTGAACTGAGCCAAATCACCACTGTAGTAGTTCCAAAGTGTCTGTGTCCATAAGCGGCGCATTGCACTGTGCACACTTCTGCAGAAACATGTTACTTACATAGCGCTTTTTATCCAAAGCACTTTACCTAAAACATTTTAGGTAGTAATATATTATCCAATCTAAAGTGGTACTCGTTTTAGCGATCTCAGAAGGATAAAAGGCTGAGTCGTCCTCGCTGGTATTCGAACCTACAGGGATTCAATCACACATGCGATTGCTTAGGCCTCTGAGCTATCTTACTCTGCTGGATGAGGCAGCGTGCAGGGTATAGTACAATGCATACTAATAGAAAGTCAAGTCAAATGTCTTGACAAGATGTTCTGTGATAGGAAAAATTGGATAAGAACTCTTATTTAGCTACAAAAATATGAGACCGTATCCTAAACTATCACCTAAACTACAATGCACAGTGCTAACGAGATGATATCGGCCCCTAATTAAACACATCTTTAGCTGGTGGGGTCATGCAAATGTTGGATCCGTGCACATGTTGCGACCATGCAAGCCAATTACAAGCATATGACAGGAGATGAAGCCGAAATCTGAACTGGTAGTCCGCATGCAGAGCAACTTCACACCAGCCCCGCTGCTACTGAACGACCGGTCTGAATGACCACACATTGCCCTTTTGTCGATGTGAGGTACCGCACCACTGTTGGAAAACTCCTTGTATTCAGAAAATAGAGGAAATAGCCTTCACTTGTCAAGCTTCATTGAAAAAGTGACATGCAATCTCATAAACGAATCAGCAGCCTTTCTAAACATCAGGGGGGCATATGGAAAACGTGCATAATGACTGAATTCCTATTTCTCAATGTTCTGTGTTTCACTTAATGTAACCTGACTTCCCTCCCTGCGGGGATTGGTTATTAGTCAAGGGATTTGGCGTGTTCAATCTGTCTCTCTAGCAACGGCAGCACTGGCGTGTCAAGGCACTTAACTTTGTATACCTATCCAGTTTCTGACTCGATGCAAATATTCTTTGTATGTGTGGCAGTGCACAGTGGCACCAACTGCAAAAAACACCATGTGAGGAATTCGACCATCCGGGTGGTGGGCGTGGGCTCGCCTGGACTTTTTAAAACATTTTAAATAAATGTATGATGGTAGATCGATCTCAGGAAAATGTTTGGGGCGGATCCACACCCATTTTCCTACGCTCACACCATTGCAAATGCATAGACCTGTGTACTCTGGGCTGGATACCGCCTACAGGTACAGTCTGCCACTGTTATATTTAGTTAGAATATGACAGCAGAGGATGGCACAATGACATCCCAAGAATGGTGAGGACAATTTCCCCCCTGCCATGGACAGCCTGATGAACTGACAAAGGCTCCACCCCTCTTTTTTTAGGTCCTGCAGCTAGTGGCAGTGATTAACGTACCAGTAGAGGGTATTTCAAACAGGCTGCAGAGGATAACAAGGAGACAGGAAACCCAACCACCTTTCATCTGTAACTGGGTCAACCTGAAGCCAGCTCACGCCCTCAGTATCAATGACAGTAAGCTGACATGTCTGGGTCTATTGTTGAAGTAAGCCACCCCCGCTAGTGGCACCCCATTCATAAGATATGAGAATGTAGTTTGCAGAAGCCAGAGGGTCTGGTCTCTCAGCATCTTCAATGGAGAACTGCCGCTTTAATCAGGAACCACACGGGGAGGACTGTTAACCAGAGAGACTCTGAACACAGCAGACAGGAAGATGGGGGGGGGACCTAGAAGAACAAGGCAGTGAGCCCTGAGCTCTTTGTGTTGAGAGAAGGGTTCCACCATATTAGTTCTAGGACCCCCCTTATTCCTGTTTCAAAGAACTTTGGTTATGACCTCACACAGACAGGAAATTGTTTGTAGGGACCACAGGATTGGTTCACTAAGGTAGGCTCAGCCTACCCTAATCACGGTGGCCTGCTTCGCTTTAAGAGAGGGCTGGAGCACCTCTTTACGCAGATAATACGAAGACTTCACTTGAAGCAGAAAGAAGAACTCATCCTTGGACCTTGACTGAAGGTACAGTCTGCCTTACAACTTCCACCAGTGAAGGAAGGCCAGGACATCCATAGACATCCCCATAACTTCTCAGAGGGAACAAAGGGAGAAAAGAACTCAGAAAACCCTCCTGATGCTTTAGCACCGGTACCCAGCCAGCTCACAGCATGGCCTGCTAGGCTCTGCAGCAAGCTCCCTGGACAGGACATGCCACAAGGTCTCTGAACCTGAAACCAGGGACAAGGCAGCTGCCTGCAACACACTCCCTCAGCTCTGGGGTGTCCACCTTAAAGGACAACTCAAGCCCATTGACGAAGTAGGGAGAAGTGCAACGACAAGCACCTACCGTCGTCCGCCTTAAAAGACATTCTCGAGCCAGTCAAGTTCCTCGATCCGCAATCGCCTGCAACGCTGACCGCCCTCAAGCCTCAAGCTACTTAAGCCGTAATCGCTGAAGAAAACCAAGAGGTCTCGACCAGTGCTTCAGAACCGTTGATTAGCACGAAGAGAATCATTCCTGACCCAGAGTCGCCGTGAAGGCCAGTCTGCAGCTGTTCATCAAGCTTTGTTCGCCGAACCATCTTGCCGCCTGATACTCACCGCTGACTCCCATCTCGAACTCTGCCACAGAAGCCTGAAAGGCACCTGAAGCTGGTTCAACACTGTCAAGCACCAATAACAACTACAGCAAAAGGTACATTGTGTTTCTGTCCGCCTATCCTTCCCAGAAGGCCCCTGGAGACATTTTAAGACCCTTTCTCCCTTTCTGCTGAAGCCAAGAAGCATTTAAAAACCTATTGAGGTTATTAACCATACCAACTACCCCCCTGTCAATATCCTGAATGTATCCCTTTTCCTTCTTAGAAACTGTCTGTTGTCTGCATTCCTTTTCAGGGTGAGTTGTATTTAGTAGTGTTACTATATTATATGAAGTAGATACTTTTATGCAACCTTGACTGGACACTCCTCATCATTGGGTAATAATTGTATTTTCGTTGTGTTGCAACTAACCAACGATCCACGACCTTGCAGAGATACGCCTGCGGCTCAGTCCACGTTACCAAAATTGGACAAGGAGGCTTATAATTGGTTTGTGTTTCCAATCTGTTCGGATCTCTTCTGGTATACTAAAGGTGTGGGACTGATTGATGGTTTAGAAACTGATATTTGCCACTGGACCAGTAGTGCTCAGAACTTTCATTCGTCACACACCATAGTTGATAATTGTTAAGGAGATTTTTCAAGTGCCCTCTGATGAGGGCTTAGAAAAACAAACCTATAGTGCTAAGAAGGGATTTCCACCAGTTAGACCTGACTCTCACCTTGGTAAAAAAAAAAACAGCAGCCACATATCTCTCTCAGGAAGGGGGCAGGGTGGTCATAAGCGACAGTATGTCAACCCACAAGAACACAAATAATTGTTCAGACAGTATACTTTGTAATAAATATACTCTTTAGCAGACGTGAAGCATTTAAGAGATATATACATGTATAGGTAAGTACTAAGAATATGTAACCGTAACATAAAAATAGTAAAGGGGTCTACACAGCCAACCAACAGTGCAGGAAACCAAAAAGTCAGCAAATGTGAGGTGGACTAATACAGTCAGCAAATGGAGCATCATAAAGGATTTTCTGATCCAACAATAACAGGCTTATATTTCTGTCCATATGCTCATCCAGTGCATATATTCTGTTACGGCAAGCCAGAGGATTCACTTTGGACTAGAAGCACCTGGGAAGGTGAAGGTTTGAGAGCTGGCTTTCAATGTCTGAATGTGTGTTTTGAGAGTGAGTGTCTGCGACGATCTTAGCATCACCAATGTATGCCTCTGCAGTGCCACAGACCATGCCCATGATTGAAATAGAGTACATCTTCATTCTTCTAAAAAGGAATATGGCTTTCACCTCCGCTGTGGGTGGTGGACATGACTTTTAATGGCCCGCCAGCTCGGGCTCAAGTAGGCCTGGGTGAAGCGAGGGCCTCGGCGAGGGCTGCGGCCCATTAAAGGCCATGTCCGTCCCCCACATCGGGGTTAAAAGCCATTCACATCCTGGGTTTTATCCAGGGTGCAAATGGTTTTCTTTTTCCCTCTGGAGATTGGTATCGCTTCCGCAGCCAATCTCCTGAGGCGGAAAAACATGAAAAAAAGATGCCCGCCTCCATAAGGAAAAGGGACTAAGTCGCAGTTTCCATTTCTGTGGTGTCAGGGAAACAGTAGGAGCACCGGGCAGGAGCACACAACTCCGCCCAGCAGGAGTGGGGGTGGCGACTAGGGGTAAGGTTTGTTTTGGGGAGGATGGGGTAAGGAGGCAACAAGGAGAGGCTCCCTGTTGCCAAACCACATACAAAAATGAAAATAAATGGCACCACCCGGGGAAGGGCCTCGGCCGTCTGGAAGCATCAAGCAGAGACTGTGTATTCTGGCCCGCTGTTCCAGCCACCTGATTCGCTAAGCACCCTTCCCTAGGTGCAAATTGCAAATGACCAATAATAGTCGATATGTTACATCCACAGCTTTGTCACAGAATGCAGTCAAATAAGCAACACATCGCTGCATACGCCTACAGACATGTTTTCAAAGAATATTACCAACTCTGTCATATACGAAGACCAACCACTGTCCTGGGATTAAAGTATGGCTGGGCAAACTGGCTAGAAAAAGATTCAAGCTTATCTAAACAATGGGTGTTTCACTCGGCTTGAAAGATAAGGTTCCAAATGGTTTGAAACGCTTTGATAATACTGAATTCTAGAGTACTGAAAGAGTATCCTAGACCAGTATGTCTGATGGCAAAGAAAATGATATAGTAGGGAGATAAACATGAATACAAATGAAAAAGCGCTCAGGATGCACTTTCTTCATTTGTGTTCATTTTAGAAATGCACAGATCACCTTATGAACAAAGATGACCTGCATAATTCAGGAGGTCTGCGCGGAAGCACACATGATGTGCTGGCTAGCACTCTTGATAACATTAGTGTCAGGAGCGTACCCCTGACAGTGATATACAACAGTGTGATGAATCCTGCAGAATCCCCACAAAATCCCTGCCAAAAGTCTGCTCCCAGGTGGCCTGGGGAAGGCAGCCGCTACCTGATCCTAACCCTCGGGGTGCTATTAGCCAGGCTGATCACCTCGGAGGAGAAAGTTTTTGTGAACCCATGTGAACCCATTATCTATTCACCTTCTAGGATGAGCATCGTTTTTCAAGCACTAACCAACCAAGCCATTCTCCCCACTAGGAAACACGTAGAGGGTAACACATACAACTTTTTCTTTCCCCAGTCTTATCAAATGCCCAGTAGGGACAAAATCATCATCTCCCTAGATCTCAAGGTGGAAGTTGCATCCGGTTCAGTTATCTATCTAATGCTCCTGGGTGGAAGTGGACAAAGGGGGAGGCTAAGGGTGTTGCCCCTTCTGCTCAGTGGAAAAGAAATAAAGATTGCCCTTTGGAATGTGTCATACAAACCAATACAAGTAAAGAGGGGTGAGCTGCTAGGACTCTTTGTACATGAAACCCAATGAGAATCTCTGTCCCAATCTGACATTAAGCAGGTAGATGAAGGGAACATGGGAGAGCAACTTGGTCGGAAGGGGAGGCGGAAATTGTGTTGCATGACTGAAAGTGGGAGGCAGAGAAAAACTCTGCCTCTAGTTACAAAAAGACCACGTCAAGACAGTGCTGCGTTCATTCTTCGGCCATTTTTTATGCGGCACTTTTTGCTGAAATATTTTTGCCGAAAAGAATAATTGCATTGATTTTTATTTGGGGAGATCCCCCCAAGTGCCCCTTCCCTATTTATTATCCCTATACACCACCCCATCCTACTCCTTATATGCTCCACAACCCCCATATTATTCTAAGTTTTTTTGGCAAAAGTATTTCAGCAAAAAGTGCCACGAAAAAAAAACTGGGGATGAATGAACGTTGTACCGTCAAGACTACTAGGGGAAGAGAGCAAAGCTTCAGATACCCAATAATACAGGAGATCTCGCTTCCCGGGAGAACAGGAAATTGTAGTGCTCTTTAGACTACAGTCGCTCAGTTATATTCTTTAGAGAATGATAGAACATATGAACAGTTCATGGAGGTCTGTTTAATAGGGATGCCTGACAAGGATAATAACAGCTTTCCTGAATTTCCAATACCTAGAAATGTTTCTTGTACCTTAGAGACAGAGAACTGCCAAGTCTCTCAGTCGCAAAATATCATAATGCTCCCTTTTGACAATATTACCCCTGATAAAGAGGGCAAAGAGGGCACCGTGAGGTAGGGGGAGAAGATGCAGAAGCTCCTTTGCTAGAAGAGGAAAATGAAGATGAACTTCATCCCTCATGGCAGGAATCTGGATTCCCTGTTTGATATCAACCCCCATACCAGGAGTGCTTTTCTTGTGAGAAACTGGGTCATGCCACAAAATATTGTCCATTCAATATGCTAGAAAGCTCTATCCTACCATCAGAGCAGAAATTGGAGTGGAGACACACACCAACATCTGGGGTTTCCTATGCCAACATTATGTATACCCATCATAGGGAAAGTACTGTTTCTTTCCATTCTAATTGATCGAATTGTAATGAAAAACCTAATGTGATGTTTTGTACAGTGGAGAAAAATAGTTATCGAATCCCAGTGGTGATTCAGGGAAAAACAGTCTGGACCCAATTAGACACAGGAAGTAACGTATCTGTGGTGGAAACTGCTAATCCTCCTACAGCTTGGGAAACCATAGGCCATAGAAAGGTAGGTTGTGAACATGGACAGGCAGAAGGGCATCCCTTGACCAAACTTGATGTTACTATTTTGGGGAAGACAGTATCAGTTATTAATGGTAGCGATACCTGACCTTCCCACTTCAATGTTTGTAGGTAGTGATGTTCCCTATGTTGATTAATGGGTTCTTAGGGTGGGACTGTTAAAATTGAAACCTGTCAATCACTCTGATGAAAAGAAGAATAAAAAGCTTTCTTCTTATCATCCCCAAAATTGTTGGGTGCCAGAGGAATCATTTTCAGAAGGTCCATTATGGAATTGGGAGACATGTGAACCTTCTCTGAATGTGGGGAAGGCTGGTGGCTTAGAGGTGGAAAAGGAACATGGACCGGGAGGTCAGGTCTTTAGGGGAAGGTTATGTGATGAATCCTAACCCTGGGGTGGTATTAGCCGGGTGGATCACCTCGGAGGAGAAGACCCCCAAAGGGACAGGAGGATTCCGTTAGGAGAGATGCAGAATTTGTCTTCCTCAGAGAGGGAGATTTCTAGGGTACCAGAATATTTAATGGCTTGTTGAAAACTTCCTACATTAATGGTAGGGAAAACTCTTATAATCAACAGGGAAGCAATACACGTGGGATTCAGAATCTTAACACCCTGACTTCTAATGAATATAACTCTGCCTTAAATATGAACCATCCATTAACTACTCTATAAACCTTCCCTAGAGATCTATTCAATAAACAGAAAAAAATCAAATAAAAGTTAAATATGTATTAATTAAGGAAACGGTAAGCAGAAAATTGGGGACATCACATCTCACAATATCCTTAGTACTGGGACAAGGAAGAGGGATTCAGAGGCACTAAATTGCAGTGTGCAGTCTAGTTGTTCTAATGACCCACACCTGAGTGGGATGTTTGAATAGTTAAGGCCCCCTCAGGTGCAGGCCATTAGAAGTAGGAGGCAGAGTAGTTTCAGAGACTCCAAATGGCAGTTGCAATTGAAGAAGAAGGGAGACTCAGGAGACTCCACCATCTACAAAGCAGACAACGGTCCTGAGAGAGTCTCCAGCATTGATGGCCTTAAATGCAGAGGTTGGGCAGTAGAAAGCGTTGCTGTTCCCCTGGAGAGAGAGCCTCTCCTTATTGTATGCTCTGTTCCGGTGGCTGGCGAGCACCTGAGTAGTTCAGGAGCAAGGAACTCTTCTTTGCTGGCCGGTGGGGCCCGTGGGAAGTAAATCAAAGCAGTCTGCCGTGCTGGAGGAAGCAGAGGAAGCAGAAGGAACAGTGGCAGCGGAGTGAGTGTACACGTATGCCGAAACTAGTGAGTTCACTATTGTCAGGTAACCCCGGTTTGCTCCGCTGGTCACTAATAGTGATTTTGAATACCAAACTAATATGAAGAAGTTGAATTGGAATAATAATAACTTGTTGAAAAAACAACAAAGGAAAGGGTTTAATTGTTACTATAAGACCAACGCCATTGCTAAAGCCAAGAGAGGGCAATACTGAAACAGGTTAACAATAACCACCATTGCCAAAGTCAAGAGAGGGCAGTACTGAAAAAGTTAACAATAAACAGCACTGGTAAAGCCAAGAGAGGGCAATACTGAAGCAAGATAATTATAGCCTTTATTTCCAGAGGGAGGAAGAGGCAATAGTTGAAAAAGACATCAACAAACACTATCTAAGCCAAAGAAGAGCAAGTGTAATAACGAGACATTGTCAGCATTTGTGTGATGTAAAAGTGGGTAAACAAGAGTGGCAGGAGAGAGGCCCTCCTGATAGAAAGTATTCAGGAGGAGAGGAATATAACCTGCATTGCATGTGGCAATCAAAGAGTGGAATAAACAGCACCAAAGTATATCAAGGCCTCCCTGAAGAAGTAAAACATTTAGGTGTTGTTGAAATTCAAAGAAGTTCCAAAACGGTTTGAAGAAAACCTCACCACAGAAGTACTTGTAGTAGTGTTAGGAGCTTTTTGTCCTGGCAGGCGAGTATACTAGGATAGGTACATTTTAGTGGTAGTCCAGGCATGTTAGTGGACCAGGAAGAATTCATCGAAGTACTGTGTTGTTAAAGGTTATGAAGAAGAAGTGGCAAAACCAGGAAAGTGTTTCATGAATTGTTCTGGAATCATCCTGACAAAACATTGCTTTTAATAAACAAGAATTGTTAAAGTGTTTTGTTCCTTAAGAAGAAGACATTGTGTTGAACATTTTGCTGCAAGGGGACAGTGTTGTGGAATCATATACAGAAGAATTGTGAGAGCGCTTTGTTTCTTAAGAAGTAATGTTGAACTATTTGCTACAAGCGGAGAGTGTTGCGGAATCATATACAGAAGAATTGTGAGCGTGATTTCTTTTTTAAGAAGGAGAAATTGCATTGAACTCTTTGCTATAAGTGGAGCGATAAAGACTTGTCATCTAGTTGAACCGTTGGTTAATGTCCAAGTGAAAGACCTTTGGAGCAAGAAGAACTTATAATCATAACTTGACTACAAAACAAAGCTTTAATATCAGAACTTTTGATTGAAAATCCTGTTTTGAATCTGGTGAGGGGGATCCAACCCAGGTTTCAAGGATACACAGTTATTAGGTTTATGTTGCACATAACTGTTATTTCTGTTATCTTTGAATTGCCATATATTTCCTTTATGAGTTTGATGTATGCATAAGTGTGAGGGAAAGATTCCTTTTGTAAGAGTGTTTCCTTTATTTTATTTTGATAGGCAGAGAAATCCTCTTTAGGTTAGTGATAGTGTGAGGAATTCGACCATCCGCACGGTGGGTGTGCGCTTGCCTAGGCTTTTTTGAAATTTTAGATGAAATTGAATGATGGTGGCTAATCTGCAGACATTTTCCTATGCTCACTGTACCACCTATAAATAGACCCATGTACCTTGGGTAGACACAGCCTACAGGCGCCATCCCTGCCGTCTCATATTTAGTTGGGATATGACAGCCAAGAATAAACATGTCATCTCAGAAGGGTGAGAGCAAAACCTTTCTCCTGCCATGGCCAGGCTAATTAACTATAAAAGGCGCCATGGCTCCGTTGTGCCCTTTTGTTGAGCCCTGCAGAATAATGGCACTGATTAACATATTTAGCATACTAAAAGAGTATATATCAGACAGGCCCATATGGGGCATGGCTTCAGAGGTTAGCAAAAGAGACAGGAAACCCCAACAACCTTTAATATGCATGGTGTCAACCTGAAACTAGCTCTTGCCTCTCAGTTTCAAGGGCAGTGAATTGTCATTTCTGGGACAGCTGTTTACAGTAGGCATCCCGGCAAGAGTACCCCACCCAGAAGGTACGAGAATGTGGTTTTCAGAAGCCAAAAAGTCTGGTCACACCGTAGCTTCAAAGGAGACCTGCTGCTTTCGTCAGGAACCACAGAGAGCTGCATTAATCAGAGAGTCCCTTTGAGTCGCAGCAGATAGGAAGATGGGTCAGACATGTTTTCACACCTTTGCACCTTTTCTGTTGCAAAGTATTCTGGTTAGGACCTCATGCATACAGGAGATTGTTGGTGGTTACCCAGGATTGGTTCATTAGGCTTAGCCTTCACCAATCACTGTGGCCCATTTGGCTTTAAAAGAGGGTTGAGTCCCTCTTTTGGCAGATCATCTGAAGACGTCACCAGAATCAGGAAAGAAGAACTCAGCATTAGACCCTGGCTAAAGATACAGTCTGCCTTACATCTTCGACCAGTGAAGGAAGGCCAGGACCTCCTAGAGGGAAGCAAGATCCCTCCCTTAAACATCTCCCAGGGAACAGAGGGACATACTGAATCCAGAGGACCCTCCAGCAGCACCAGAACCTGTACCCAGCCAGCACACAGCGTGCCCTGCTAGGCTCTGCAGCAAACATCCTAGGTGGGAAGTGCCAGAGAGTCTCGGAACCAAACCGAGGACAAGGCAGCTGCCTGCAACACTCTGCTCAGCTTTGGCACGTCCGCCTTAAAGGACAACACGAGCCCAGTGAAGAAGCTAGGAAGAGTGCATCGACAAGCATCTACCAACGTCTGTCTTTAAGGACATTTTGGAGCCAGTCGAGCCCTTCGAGCTGCAGCCAACTGCACCTCAGACTGCTGTTACACCACAGTCGCTAAAGCCGCCCAAGATGCCTCGACCAGTGTTTCAGAACTGCTGACCAGCACCGAGACGATTACTCATCCAGAGCCGTAGTATAGGCCAGCCTGCAGCCATCCATCCAACCTTGCTTGCCTAAATGCCGGCCTCCTTACCTGCAGCTGTCTCCCATCTGAACTCTGTCACAGAAGCTGCAAAGTGCTCTGAAACCATCTACAAGCACAAGGTACGTTGTGGTTAGGTCCCCCTGGCCCTTCTCCGAAAGCCCTTAGTGACAATTTACGACCCATTGCTCCCTTTGTGTTGAAACCAAGTATCCTTGCACTTTTGTGATTAATTACTATACCGACTACTGTATCCAGAGTGCATCCCTTTTCCTTCTTTGACACTGTCTTTCCTCTGCATCCCTTTACAGAGTGGGATGTATTTTGGAGTGTGCTTGAAATGGTTGTTGTGATAATAATAAAGCAGATATTTGTATACAACCTTGACTCGACAGTTCCTTTTATCATTGGGTAATAATAATTGTATTTCGCTGTGCTGTAACTAACCAACGAAACATGTCCTTTCGGAAATTGGACAAGGAGGTTTATAATTGACTTGCGTTTCCAATCTTTTTGGATCCCTTCTGGTGTAGTGGAGGTGTGGGGCTGATATTTATCCCTGGACCACTGCTGCCCCGGAAGTTGATTCATCACTTTAGTGAGGCGTTTATCAAACCTTTTTGAGGTAATAAAATGACATCTTGGGGAAAAACCTTTACCAAGTTGCCCTTCTCACATTTCTGACCCCTCACAACAGGCTTCCAGCACCTGCATGTGCGAGCCAGCAGCAATCCTACCATGCATTACGCATTCCCTTGCACCTATTGCAAACACACCCTTATTTGCACAATTGCACAAAGGGAATGAAAAAGTGCATCTGAATATGCACATCTGTGATGCACATCTGTGATGCACATTCAGACGTCTTTTGAGAATACGGCACAGGTTTATTTGGTGCACGCCCATCTCAGTACTAGGCCAAAAAAATAAAATCACCTTCTCTACAAATATGGCCTGCGGATTTCAGAGGGGCGGTGTGGCAGCGTAAATGATGTGCTGGCCAGCCCCCTTGCATACAAACTAATCGCTCAATGGGTCCTAGCACACGAATGGGACAGCAAAGGTTCATTCCGCTGCTGTTCCATTTAAAAGAAAGTGTATGACAAGGTCAGCAATGACCCTTTCATGAGTTGGGCATCCCCTTGCTGGGTAATGAGACTATTTACTTCGCATTTCATTTGTGGATTCGGGATGTGCTTAGAATTGCGCAGTGACCTATGGCGTCGAGTTGGGTCGAATCCATTCGTGCTGAACTGTGCATTTACCAACCCAGCTCGGTTAGACTTGTGAGCCATCTCTATGGAGGCTCGAATGGCTCGAGCGGATTCAAAACGTTCCTTCGAAGGTTCGAACCAGCGTTTGAGTCAAACACTGTAAGGCTACCCCGACCCTATTTTTATGTATTTATTGTTTGCTTGTTAGGCGCTTTTGCAATAAGAAACACTGTTTCAAAGCGCCCACAGGGCAAGGGAGGGAGCAGGAGTGAGAAGTACCTAAAAATACATAAAAAACACAATACTTAAGAGCAGAGGGGAAAAGCAAAAAAGGACGAACCTACTATGCCTTGTGAGTATTCAGAAAGGGTAAGCGCAGCAACCCCAACTGCACATGAAACTTAATAGTCATATGGACTTGGATTGATTGAGTACCACTTTATTGCAACTGCAGACATAATAGCCTATCAGGTCACGGGAAGAATACACAGCATGGGATACATAATGAAGACATTGTTTGGCCGACGGAAGCCTCCTCCTAATTGACCAGGCTTTCATCAGAGAACTTGTTATCGCACAGAAAGAGTAGTTGCAAATACTAGCTTTACGTTAGTTGATGGCATCACTCATGCATCTCATCCCTGATGCATTTCACAATGGCCTGAGCCATACTCCTCTTGGGTTAAGGTACAGCGGGCATATGAACAGAACATTCGGCTCAGCTTCATGCCAATGCATGCATAACACACATTTGGGGGAAGAGCTGTCATTCTAATGCCTGGCCAACATGGCAAGTGGTAGGTTAGGTAGCCATGTTTAAAGATATTTCTGATGTGGGGAATCGGTGCAATCTTCAGGGACTGACATATACTTTATCAACATATACTTGGCTGATAAACTCTGTCCAGCACATAGGTCTAATAGAACCTTTAGAACCCCATCATTCAAAAGTGGGGTTAAGACCGCGTTCAACTCATTTGCCATTTTTACAGGGGTCAACCCAGAGAGTGAATGATACCAGCATAGTAAACATTTTCTTAACCTAGTTGATCTAAGGCAATTTCATGACTCCGTGGTCCTCCAATACATCCCTTGCAGCCTTGTGGTACATTTTCCATTCAAGAGTGTCCCAAAGCCCGAGCTAACAAAGATGGGGTTTCACCGCGATAGCCATGGTGATTCCCATGACTCCAGGCTCAAGCGCCCCCGGAGCAGACGCAGCACTGCTGGACAACGCAAGGAGGCGCTTGTAGATCTCATTCTCCCTAATTTGGAAAGCATTTACCATTGCAATAACCCCATATCTCAGCCCCATAGGGGGCAGCCTGCAAGGTCTATGCTTTGTACACTTCCAATCAGCGGGAAAGGGTCTTTCCCCTAAACCGCAATGAGAAGTTAATGACTAACTCCCCTCACCTTCTGTGTTCTCAATTTGGGCCGGCCACCTCGATTGTCTATGAAAACGGGTCTCCAAGAAATCAAAGAACTTACACTGCATATAACACCCCGAATTCTAGTAGAGCGTGGCATGGAACATGGCATGCCCCTGTTTTAGCCCATAGAGATATTGATCACTATACTTTTCTCAGTGCAGTTGGCAGCAAAGATATCCAATTGTCGCTGAAGGCCCCAGGGCGCTTTGAAAGTGAGTAGGGTGTCATCCGCAAAAGGCAGGATTGCCTTGTTGAGGCCGCCCAATATCGGTGCATCCGCAGCCAGTTTGTTAAGTATAACAGCAACATCATGAATGTAGAAGATGCACACCAGAGGGGTAAGAACACTACTATCATAAATGCTTCGTGCCTTGACCCTTCATTCCCCAGTAAACTGAGGGGCAGTTGTTACCATACAAGGCGCGGATAGTTCATAATTAACAAGATGGAATCTGTAGTCCAAATCCGCCATTGGTTACTATGGGGTACTGCATCACAAGCTGTTTGCAAGCCAACAGATACAATAGAGATTTATTTATTTTCCAATAAAACATGTTTTTGTAATATCAGAAAAAGTCTGAAGGATTAATCAGTGGTCAGAATGGGCTTCCTGAATCCTGCTTGTGCAGTGGATATCAAGTCATTTATTTCAGCCACATCTCTATCCTCCAAGAGTATAGAGTACAATGTAGCTAGAGAGTCTAAGAGCGAAAGACGGCGATAATTAGTAGGTGGATCCCAATCACCCTAGTTATATATTGGAATAATAATTGCTCCTCTCCAGCTGCATGCAATGGCATTACTAAGGATAATATACCAAGGATAATTTAATGGAAAAACGTACATAGAAGATATTTTCATTACGTAGGTCCAGTTATATCAACACATTTGTCATAGAATAACAGTGGGAGATTAGATGTGGTATCTTCGAGAAAGCATCAAGAAGCGGCAAAGGATTTTGTTGTAGTTCTGGTGGAGTAGAGGGATTTCTGAGGAGTGGCCATTTCTCAGCTTTAGAATTGCAAGTTACACATAGATCCAACTCGTCCACAGGGTTGTGGAGGGTAACGCTCAGAATACCCCATAGTTTAACATCCACCACTAAGGGATTATGGACACTCTACAAGCGTTCGACTTTTTTAAACGAGCGGCTCGTATCCCAGGCTTCCCTAGAGTTCGGAATTGCTGGGAGCTGGGAGCTGTTAGCTCCTGGATCTGCCCGAGGAGGGCCTGGGTGGATTAAAACCAGCAATTCCAAGCAGCCACTTTTTGCTCCCCAGGCCAACTGGTGCATCACCAGCATGCATATGAGACATTAACTTTCAATGTTCGAAAATGCAAATAAAGAAGAATAAGAATTAATTTAAATATAAAGGAGCATGCATTGTGGGCAAATAGTTAAAGTGTGCATCTCCTTTGGAAGTTAGATTCGCGGTGCGTTGAGACTTGCCGCTGGTTCCGCAGCGGTAGCTCCTGGATACTGGATAATGCGGGATACCTAGGCGCTGGTTTTAGCTCCTGCTCATTGAATCTGAATCTCAAACCCTGTTCTATACTGAACAAGATATGATCAATATGCTTTGATTAGTCAGTGTTCTATTGGTAAGGCAAGGTGGGCCGTCATAATTACAACAGCCAATGCAGGCTCTTAGGCCAGGGCAAAAAACAACAGTTGCCACAGGTCCAGCTAAGAGATAGTTTCAAGTAGGGTCACTAGATCGAAGATCAGAGATCCTCCATATATCGTCTTCGAGAACTATATCAGAGATTAAAGAAGACCGTGATTCAAATTGAAAATCCTCACAATTTACAACAATTCCAGGGTTCCATTTGTTAGGTAAACTCCAACAGCCTGATCAAAAAGATTTTACAGCACTATGTGTTGGTAATTGGTAGGTGTTTAACAGCAGTAGGCTAAGAACCCTCCTGCCCGCCCACCCAAACATGAGACTAATACCCATTAGATTTGAGGAGTTATGGCGAGGGATATACAATTAACCGCTATGGTACCATGAACCGAAATTAAAAGGCCCCCTTTAGGGTGAGAGACTCAGCTTCACCTCACTGATGAGGCCCGACTAGGCCGAAACATGTTTCCGGGGCTGCTGATGGTACTCTTGTTCAGAGGAGATTTCCCTAGCATTTTGGTGCTGGACTGCACTTGTGGGTGGGACAAAGACTGATATGGAAATGGATATTTCTCCTCTGTGAAGGGTGCAGTGAGCTAAAAGTGGTTGTAGACCCTCCTGAGTGGAAGAAATTCCATAGAGCAGGGTATTTGACCCACATTTGTTCTCAGTAGAGGGGCTCCCACACTCTGTTGCCTCTTTAGGATGACCTTTATTTATTTATTGGATATGTATAAGGCGCTTACACAAAAGACAGTGTTTCAAAGCACCACAAGGGAAAAGAACAAGAGAGCAAATAAACAATGAAAATAACAAAGAATAAATAGAAAGAAAAAGCAGTCTCACTAGGCCTTGTGACATTCGGAGCGTGCAAGTGCAGTGAATAGAAAAGGAAAAAAGAGGGAACTGGGGTAAATGCTATTATGGTCCCATAGGGGAGGAAGTGCCAGAGGTGCCTGTTGGGAAGGCAACAGGTAAGTGCATGGGTGGGGATCCCTCAGGCGAAGAGGGAGGTCTACCACCCATCAGGTAAGTACGGGCAGAGGCAAACCACCACACAGGCGAGTGTGGGCCCAGAGGGCAGTACAGGGGCAGGGGGGACTGCTGGGGACAGTTGGGCAGAAGGCCAGGGCCCTCTTGGACTTTTGAGGGACCAGGCCACCAATCTCAGCAACAGAGGGGATGGTTAGCACGAGAAGGTGAGAGGGAAAGAGGAGACAAAGAGAAAGGTCTTAATTTCTTTGCAGAACTTGAGGTGGTCCGGTTCAAGACAGATAGAGAGAGGGAGATTATTCCATAGGAGGGAGCCAGCTGAGGAGAGAGATCTGCCCCCAGCTCTTTGCTTGGAGAAGCATTTGATCAGCAAAGGGTTGGAGCAAGAAGATCGAAGAGATCTGGAAGGAGAGTATTTAGTAAGATAGAGTTGCAGGTTGCATGGTCCCATGCCCCATACAGCCTTGTGGATGATGCAAAGCGTTTTGCATTTGATCCTTGCAGCAACCGGGACCCAGTGGAGGAATTTTAGAGCTGGAGAGATACGGTCCCATCTCGCAGCCCTATTCTGGATTAGTTGACGAGGACGTAGCGAAGAAAGAGGCAGGTTGAGGAAGAGGCCATTACAGTTATCAAGCCTGGAGAGGAGCAGAGCTCTAGAGAAATTGAGCTTCTGGAGAAAGTGAGAATGCCTCTAAGGAGGTGAAGTTGTAATTGGACCCTCTTGGCAAGGTCCAAGGTGTGAGGGATAAAGGAAAGAGAGGTGTCGAAGATGATCCTGTGGTTTCTGGCCTTAGTGGAAGGAGAGGGAGGTGAGCGCATAGAGGGTGGCCAGAGTGCAGGAGGGAAAACAGAAGACGGTGTCCCGATAGGCAGGATCTGGGTCTTACTGGCATTAAGACAGAGATAATTGGAAGTGCACCAAGACTGAATAGCAGACAGGCAGTCAGGGATGATAGAGGAGGAAGAGGAAGAGGAGGAGGAAGAAGGGAGCATGAAGCAGAGTTGTGTCATCTGTGTAACACTGGAAATGAGGAGAGAAGGCAGAGGGGTGCTAGGTAGATGTTGAAAGGCCAAGGTGAGAGGATAGAGCCCTGGGGAACACCACATGTAGAGAAAGTGGTGTAGGAGGAGAAGGAGCTGAGGAGCACCTGGCAAGGGCTGTCAGTGAGGAAGGAGGTCAACCAATCCAGTGCCCGGCCTGAGATACCAAGTGTATCATGGAGCTGCTTTATGAAGATAGAATGGTTTACTGTGTCAAAGGCGTAAGAGAGGTAAAGGAGAATGAGAACAGCAGGAGAGTTAGTGTCAAGATTTGTGAGCAGTTCTTCACGGGTGTTCAGGAGAGCAGTTTCCGTGCCTCTGGATGCTTGGAATCCAGATTGATGGTCATGTAAGCAACCAACAAGCTTAGTGTGTTGGGTCAGTTGGGGAAGACCAACTTCTCCAGGAGTTTCCCGTGGAAGGGTGTAGTAGAGATAGGGTGGTATTTGGTTGGACACAAGGGTTAAGCAGAAAGCTTTTTTAGGAGGGGGTGCACAGGGGAGTGCTTGAGAGGAGAAGCAAAAGCGCTAGATGTGAAGGAGTGGTTGCAGAAGTCAGCAAGAGCTGGCACGAGGGAGGAGATGTTGTCCTTAATGGTTCTGGAACAACAAGGGGACACATGTAAGGATGTGACTTTCATGGAGAAGACTGCTCTAGAGATCGCATCCGTTGTGCTAGGTGAGAAGATGAGAGGGTGGGTGGGGGTGGAAGAGAGGCCAAGGAAGGAATGGGAACAGGGGGAGGAATGGTGGGAGGGGAGAAAGAGAAGAGAGGGCAGAATGTCCTGAGTTTAGTACAGAGGGCCTGAGCAGGAAGAGACGAGGTAGAGACTGCGGATTAATTGGCTAGTTGCTTACACATTTTGAAGAGTTCAGCTGTGGTGTTAGAAGCTCCGAAGATACGGGCCTAGATGTGAGCCCTCTTCTTGGAGTGGATAGAGAGACAGTATTGCCTTCAGAGTAGGCGACAGGCCAGTTTGTCAGGGGATGAGCGTGAGGTCTACCACTTCCTTTCAGCAACTCTGCACTTGCATTTCAGAGTGGCTAGGTCAGAGTCATGCCAGCTGTTACGCTTGGAGGCAGGTTTCAGGCAGATCCTCATGACAGGGGCAAGAATGTCAAGAGTGTTAGTGATAGCAAGATGAAGATTAGAAAGGACAGAGTCAGTGGGAGAGTCAAGAGGAGGGGAAGGAGGAGGGATGAAGGTGGAAGTAAACATACAGCTGACACCCATTTCATCAGTTGGATTACCACGAAGGAGGTTGGTAGTGCTGGTGGAGGCTCAGTCACAGGGCCGAGAGGTACCAAATGTGCGGAGAGGAGAGAGTGGTCAGACCAGGAGAGACGGTTAGTGAGAGGGTTGGAAAACGGGAGATTAGGGGGATGAAGGCATCAAGAGTGTGCCCGGCAGAGTGAGTAGGGCCAGAGGGGAGAATAGTGAGGGGGAGAGAGGTTCAGAGATCACAGAAGAGTGAAGACGCAGGAACAGTGGAGTGAAGGTGGATGTTGAAATCTCCAAGGAGGAGCAGTTTAGAGGTAGAGGTCTGGAGAGATGAGGTGAACTCCACCCATTCCGAAGGGGTTCCTGTAGATAGTGGCATGAGTGAGAGAGAGAGTCGGAAAGACGCCAAGCTTGCAGACAAGACTTCCAAAGAAGGGGTAGTGCTGGGTGGGTATGAGAGAGGTAGGGACCCACTCAAGGATTTTGTCGCAGGCTGAAAAGATGTATGATATCCCACCTTAAAGAGTGGTTCTCTTAGCCAAGTCTCTTGGAAGCATATTAAATTGCCAATAGGCCCTCAGCTAAAGATTTGTGTGCAAGGACTAAATGAAGATCATCACATTGACAATGATCCCCCATCAAATAGCATTTGGTGAATACAATATCTGCTATAGTTAATGCCAAACATCCCTTTTTGTGGTGTAACCAATGTATACATGTTTTGATTAATGAACCTGTATAATCTATTGTACTACATGAACGTTTCAGGACCACAGTCCTAATCTGTTCATGCCTGTTATTTATTTAATTTGATTGAAGCTATTGAAGAGGGTTTGATTGTCTGGTCAAGTAAGGTCGTGCAGCAACAAGCCTTGGCAGTGGTGGTAATGTGCCTTTCTCCACACCCTTGGCAGGCTGCGGATTTCCTGGGGTCGTCTTGGGATCTGATATGCCCGGTAGAGCTGTTTTAAGGTTTGTCAAAATGGGGAGAAAGACCCCTGTGGATAAGCAAGGGAGCAGGCCAGGGGAAACCCATGCCCAAAAAAAGGAAGAGTCAAAACACCTGACAAAGTACTGTTTTATTTAGCAAACACCATATAGAACAGGGACAGCTATGAACATCAAGATGATTTTCCACTCTCCGGAATAACTCTAGGCTTGATAACATCTTAAAAATGGGTGGGATATCACACTTGGCATTTCATCTCAAAAACCTAAAGTGGGAAGGGATTGGTTAGGGGAATCAACTATATATACATTGCATGTGTGTTAGTGCATTCATTGGCTACACATGTCTGGTGGCTGAACCTTAGACCTCCTACTGAAATGTTACAAATAAAAACATGTCCTCACAATGCAGTATAACAGGCTGTTGCAACAATTATATTTGAGTATTGAAAGTGGGCAAGGATTGGTCAGTTGTGGTTTTCCCAGCATGGGTACTTTGGAAGGTTACCAGCACATGAGCACTAGGGGGTGGTGAGAACGGCACTAAGGTTCTACTTGCCCCAATAAAGTTACCATTTCTGATTCTCTAGGCCACAAGCTAGGAAGTTTAGCTTTCAACGTTGCACTGCCTTGTTTCTTTTGTCCCGGGAACTGGTTAGCAACGAAAGCCGCTGTCCTTCTCTGCCTGACTGTAATGAATAGACATCATCCTCTAAGTGTGGGTCGCATGTGTTTAGACCACATTTTGGATTATTCTGCTCAGTGTTTACGAGGATTTTAGCCCTTATTAATGTGGGTGTCATTGCCTTCGACCTCTAGAGACTTGTTCGAGCTACTTCCTCTGAGTTGGTGGGAATCTGACTTTCCAGCATTACTTGTTTATTTACCATTCTAAGAACTGTGTCTCACGTCTGGGAAATGGTACCGTCTGTACCTTTGGGTGCTGATTCAGACCTTTATTTCCCTGGTAACCTCTGCAAACATAGGCTCTCGTTGCCTGGGCTGTTCAGCTCTAGATTTTCTGCTAACTCAGTAAGCCACATCTCTCTGCAACCTCAACGCTTCTTCACCATCTCCCATTCACCCACATGTGGCTGGGCCGTTCATCTATTTTTGCATGGCCACTCATTTTAGTTGCATTCTGCATCAATCAAGTGTTTTGTGTATTCTCGTGCGTCTTGTGTTTCAGCATAGAGGAAGAGTATATGCTTTCTAGCCTGGTGGATGTAAGCATGATGTTTGTGTCTAAGTGCAATTTGACCTATTGTTCATTTATCTTCGTGTTGGATGTGCATGTGCTTCGTGTCTAACGCACCTACATGTGTCTGCGTTCACTTGTGAAGTCATTTGTTTTCATCAACTCTGTTCACAGCTCGTTCATGTCCTCAATAGCCTGCAAGTGCATTTGAGTGATCCAGGATAAGAGTGATAGGGTTGCCTTAGCGAGTAACGTCTCTCGTACCTGCGGTATAGTGGTGGTGAGGGGGTAGACACTAGAAGCGATGCACTGCTTCCACATCTATATTATTGAGATGTGGGAGGGGCCGATGTAATGAATGCCACATTCATTCGCCTCTGTTCAGGCTGTCAGCCTGACTCCATGGCTTTGTTTCCCCCCATTTGCTTAACAAGATTTGGGGTTTGCGGATTGTGCATGAAAGGCATGGGACTATGTCCTGAAGTTGATTTAGAAATAGATAAATGATAATTTAGGGGTGGCGCATTGAGCATTTCCACTTTAGTACTATTCCAATTAATTAACAAATGTGAAATGTTAGAAAACAGCAACTTCATACATTCAACACCAGCAATTAGCACTTGCATACTCTTGCTACAGTTTAGACAGTGGTTGCAGCATTCATCCGGTTTCCATAGATACGGTTTAGGAAATGCTTATTGTGTTCCTTATGTGGTGCAGCAGGAATAGAGGGATGCCATGCTGTAGCAGAAGGGGGTCTCTCGTTGTTTCCACGTTGCAGCTGATAGAATCAAGGGTTACATAAGAAACCCCTTCAGACTCCTGGGAGGGTAGCTGCTCACTGTGTGTGTCAGGCATTATGGATGGCAGTACACACTTCACAATTACGACCTCGTTGGATTTCTACAATATCAGCTAAGCCTTTGCAGGGCACATGGAAAGGGGGAAAAGGCAATTACATTGTTTCTTCAGGTAACATTTTAGAGTTCATGGCGTCTTTTGGAATTTGAACAGTGGCTGCGATCGTGATAGGATCGCCAGGGTCTTGCTTACTCTCATCACCCTTAAATGGCTTTCAGGTTTTGATGCCCTTTCTAAAGGTTCAATTTATTCCCTAATAAGTGCATTTTCTTGCATTGTGGAAGCAGATTTATGCATGGAGGGTGTTGGAGATAAAACCAGGGGCGCAGTGAAGACATTTTAGCACCCAGAAATACACCCAATGAATGGGAGCACCTAGGGATACCTCGGCTGGGGAACGCACAACCGGGCTGAGGAGATTAGACACCTCTACCTCTCCCCCCCCCCCCGCACCAGGACTCCTCCAGTCACAACACTATAGTCTTGGCCAGGCAGTATAAAACAAAGGTTTCGTTTTTAAATCACAAAATAAACCAACTGGAATGTGTTGGCCTCTCATACGGTGTATCTAGGTTTAGACACCATGCCATATACAATAAATAACAATATTCACACTCAATCTTAACCTAGGAAAAAGTACTCACAGGTCTCAAAGAGGGATCTTTGCAGGATCAGGGTTACACAAAAGTGTTGGGATGCAAGTGCAACGTCCCAACCGGGTGCAAAGGTGTAGGCTGCGCAAAGTGTATTAGCAGAAATGACTGGTCATTTAGTATCAGTAGATTGCTATTTAGCATAACGGTTTTGGCACGTTTTGGGCAAAGTTAGTGTGACACACTGTACAGGTCTCACAAAGCATTACACTATGATATAAATAGCACAAATGTAATGGCACACATAGTTAGAGGTTAGAGCCAGGGTGATTGTAAAGACTGGAGGGAGGTGTCTGTACTCCTGCTCTCTATATGGCAGAGGAGAGGCACTGAGGACCCCAGCCAAGATTCTCTATTATTGGTAACTTAGTCGAGCAATCAAGGCCTAGCTTCTCAGGAGATGATGCAGGCTGGTTCTTAAGTACAGTGTAGTCCCCAAGCACCCACAAAATCATGTCCACACACTGTATTAGTTAAAACACAGTCTTTATATAATTAAGGTTCAAGGTTACATATACAATCACAATAACTTTGTGCTCAGTAAATCTACAATGGCAAATATATACAGTTCTAAGTGGTATCAGATATCATTAAAGTGCATCAACTGTACTCTGGTTAAATGTCACACAAATCACATAATAAAGGTAACCAACAATAGATATAGGAGGGAAAGCAGTTGGTTAGAACAATTGACAGAATACTGGCCCCTACCACTAGACACAGTTCTGTGTGGAGATCCCCCCACCAACCTGTAAGGAAGGATATATCACAAGCCCAGTCCATCGATTGTTCTATAAGTCTTATTTCCTTCTATAATGTTTCTACCACCCCAATGTACCTGGAATAGCAGAGTTTGATGATGAGTCGTTGACGGATCCTTCTTGAGCGGCTCCCTTTAAAGCAGGAGCCCTGGATCGTCGAGATCCCTCGAAGAAAGTGAACTCTGCATCGAGGCGGCAGCTTCAGTCCCAGCAGAGCTCGTTGATGACGGAGTGAAGACATCCTGCAAGGAAGAAGCGTATGGGGCACCTCGATGTCGATAGTTCAGGACCGCAAAGAGTTTGTGAAGAACTGCGGCCCAGCAAGGGCGTTGAGTCATCTGGCGTCTCTAAGATCTCTGGGTGGCGGGAAACCCACCGGCGGATGCTCCTCGGCGTGTCGGCGGCCTGGCCTTCTCCCGCAGGATAAGGTGGGCGGCGGTGCGGACGAGCACATCCGTGAATCAAAAGTCTTAGGCAAAGGAGTGGGCGGCTCCGGTTTTCGATGGCACGGCATTAAGCAGTCCCCTCTTCTGGGCAACATGACTTTGACGGGATTCCAACGGTTATAGCAAACCTGCGAACCCTGGTTGACGACGGTGGACGGAATGTCTGGTGCTTATCTTCCTTCTCCTCAGCGGTCTCCGTCTCCGGTCGGCAGCCCGTCGAGGGTCTGACTTCCAGGGAGCTTCATCGAAGGTTAGCGGTGCTCGATGGTCCCTCGGAGCACGGGACAAGGGCGCCTAACCAGGTCCTCTCTTGGATCAGTCTCGACGGCTTTCAGCAAAGGGAGACAGCAGTCAACCTTCTTCTTCAGGCTCAGCTTCGAGATTAAGCGTCAGTTTCAACTTCAGCTTCTGAACGATTTCTAGCAGTGAGAGGCCCCCACATATACTAGTTGGTCTCTCATTCATTCTGCTGGGTCACACTCAGGCAACCAATCGCTCAGAAGGGCATTCAGCAGTCAGTCAGCCAATCAGGCATACAGTGCATTCAGGCCATACTCCTCCCTCTCAGACACTCACAACAAGGAACGTGTATTGGGACAAGTACCCAGCCATTCAACACTACACACTGCATTCATACCAGTTTCAGGCAGGGCTGTCTCAGTCATTATGTCAAACACCAGAAACCAGACATCCACAACAAGAAGTGCATATTGGTCACACAGTCCATTCACCCAGGTCCCACCCACAGGGTGTACCCACAACATACAGTCACTGAGAAGGCTCCAGTCAGTCTGGCCTGGACTTCACAACAACACCATATATGGAACTTCCACCCAACAGCCAGTCAGGGGGAAGGGACAGAGTCAGGGCTTCCCAGGACTTTGGGAAAACAAGGTAACAGGCAATAGAAAGCAAGAGGCCACAGGGGCCATCTTGTTTCCTATCAGGAATCATCTAATTCCACTGGCAGGGCCTGGGTATCCCCCAAATGGAGGATACTCAGAGCACCTGTCAAATTTAGCATGGAGCTGCCACCAGCCCATACCCTGCTCTGTAGGCCACACACAGGTGCCCGAAAACATACTCTAGGGGCACAGGTTGTACCCAAACCCATGGGTCCCATAAGGGTATCCCATGGGTCTGTACACCAAACCAAAAACAGGAAGAGCTGCACTGCTAGGAGTCCCACATGGACTCCTGGGCAGAAAACAATACAGAACACAAAAGAAAAAGGACTACAGGACTAGGACAGGGAGGCCCTGTCCCTCCAATGCATTTCCAGCATCACAGTGATGGCTAATAAATTTGGTGCTAACAGAAGTGATTTATATTGTGCTTTGGCTGCAGTAAGGATGCCTTCACATTGTTGGGAAAACAGCCAATAAGTAGCTGAAGTGTGTAGCAGCAAGAGAGGGGTAATGTCTTGGTGTGGTAACGTGTTCAGTTAGCCAGAGTCACGCCATTTTGGATTTTAAGGCCTTGTTACAAGCTGTGTTTTTTGGTAGTAAGAGAAACAGGCCCAGTGTGCGCTGCGGCTGAGTTCACATAATTAGAAGATATTCATCCTTCCCCCAGTGAGTGCTCGGACACCCAAGGCCGTAGGAAGACACGCCGCAGAGATAGTAACTAATTGTGTCAATCCGTGCCGCGCACAGGAGCTGGGAATGGAATGCTGGGTCTGAGCCTGTAGATTAGACCTGCAGCTGCAAAGGCCGAATCTATGAGAATAGAGCAGGATGTCTGGAGTGCCAAGAGGTCCAACTATATTTTGGAACAATACTGCTCCAAAACGCGGCAGGCCCATTTCAACTGCAGGTGGCTGCGCTAATAACCCAAATAAATAACAGAAATGTATCCCCAGGAGCAGTGCCTCGACTATGATTTTTATACAACTCCTGGCTTTCTCAGAGAGCTAGATAGGAGACGTGGTAAGGATGTACCGTATTCTATGATGGGAGTAGTAAGAGGTGATGCCAATTAGTTCCGCTGCAAGATCGAAGGTGCTGTTTGAGCATGCCAGGGTGTCAGAGATAATGCGAAAGTCATTGTATTACCAAGCAGGGTTAACCTCATTCTCACATTAGCTCACCAATTGGGTCTTGTCGGGGCTATGCACACCATATGATGGTCTACACTACCTTAACCAATAAGGAAAATCTAGTATTGCACCAAAGTACCTGAACATAATGAACCAATCATATTACAGTGTTTTGTTCGATGATTGTACAATAGCTCATTTCGAAAGACTGTATTTGGATAAGCGTGAGCAATAGGGTGTTGAACTATAGGGACTGTTTCGATTTTTGTATGTGTGTCACCCAGTGGGGAATGTTGGATTATGTTGTCACTGATATGCTTAATTCATGTTAATTTGGAGATTTCTGCTATAAAAGATGTAGCCTGAAATAGACGAGCCGAGTTCTTAGTTGCGTTTTACAGTTCTACGGTACTGATGGAAACTCCCGGCCGTATTTGCATGTAATAAAACATATTTTTCTCACAAACGGTGCACTACATATTGACCCTGTTGGAGTTGTTTTGTATCAATCGGTTCTTGGGTCCATGCCTACAATAGCCACTGTAAACTATGATATAATCCAATTGAGAACGGCCATAGAAATGTAACAATAAAAGAAGCTCCATTATCAGGTTCCCAGCATGGGGCAGCACGCCACGCCAGCTCACCCAACTCTCTAACTTCTCGGCGCCCTTTCCCGTGCAAGCTGCGCTGCGCGGGCATCCGGCGATCAGCGTGACCTGGAGGGGGCGTGCACCCAGTGGGAGAATATCTCTATATTGAAAGTAAGGTTGAAACTGAGGAAATGGAGCCCAACTGACCGAAGTGAAATTGGAATGAATGACCCAATACCGGTAGTGAGAATCCCTCCAAAGCAGCAATTTGCTTTCATTATATATCACGTAATAAGCCTGTGTCTGTCTTTGAAATATCCATCTGACATCCGGCCTCTGTCTTCCTCCTTCTTGTGTGTCTGCCTCTTGTGCGTCTGTGCACTCCCTCCGGCCTCACCACTGCTCATCACTGCCCCTTATCCTCCATGTTTCTCACCCGTGATCTCTCTGTTTACTTTGATACTGTGGACCACTAATCTCTCCTCCCTCTATCAGCGTTTATTTCAGGTCGCTGCTTTTGCCTCCAGTGCCTCCTACCTCGCTATCATTCCTTTTATACCTCTTGGAATGTTCTAACGTTCTAATAGTGGGGGTCAGGCATGTGTCTATGCGTGACCTCTCCTATTCACACGATACACTGCATCCCGTGGGAAGCTTATCACCTCCTTTGGGTTTCCTTAGCATTTCTTTGCATTGGACACACAGGTCTTTTTCTCCTTCCCCTCTTTTACTCCAGAGCAATCTCCCCACATCACAGACTGCCTGGCAGCCCTGCACATCTGGATGGTGCTAGGTTGCTTGATGGCTAGCTCCTGAAAAAAAGAGGATGTGCTACCTTCCAGCATCTAAAACCACAAGCATCCTCTGTTCTCATTCATCCTTTTCTCTTGACACCCTCCCTCCACCCCTGAGGGGTGCAACCTTGAGTGACTCGTAGACAGCCATTTCAAACTACAAGAGTTCACGGCCTCCACTGATCCGCTGCCGCGTCTGAACTCCTGAACATTTTAAAGTCTACTGCATCGCACCTTTCGCCCCACTAGCCTAAGCCTCCCCTCTTCACATTGTCCTCAACCGGCTGTATCCATACTCAAAAGGCTGGACAGACACCCTTTGGCTCCTTCAGTCCACTTGACAAGGTATGTCACTTTGCTACTTGCACCCTCTCTACACCAATCACTCCCCCACCTTCTCTGCACAATTGCTTCCTCTTTGATTTCTTTCCATGTATAAAAATACATCAATGGACTACCTCTCCCCTACCTCGCAAACTGGGATCTCCTAAACCTCTCTGTATCCTGCCCCCCCCTGCACAACTCCTAACTCGTCACCTATTCCTTTCCCTCCTCCCAAACGGCCTACCCCCTGAAATCCTGGTCACCCTCACTGTATGAGGCTTCAAGACTCCCCTCCAGAACCACCTCCCTTTCCTGGGAAGAGCACCCATGCTCTTTCTTGGTAGCACCCCTTCTGCATTGATGTTACCAGAGCACATGCTAGCCTATATGTAATTGCAACAGATGTTGATCGTGTGATATGTTTGTCGACATTCATTGAATGCCAATGCCACCCCTTCCCGCTGCCCTACCTCCTCCCTGCTACTCCTGGGTGATGTGTATGTCCTCGCATCCCATCTACTAACTAAAGCAGCCAATCAGGGCACTGCTCAGACAGCCAGGCGTGCGTGTGCCGAGCTTCTTGTTGAAGCTCTTTTCTCACATACAAACGCAACATCATTTCTAGATTTGCCGGGCCGCTGTTAGAGACATCAATTTGCCAACTGTCATGTACACGGGGTCGTTTAACATCACGCGCTTTGTAGAACGCATATGCTATCCTTGCACGCATGCCAAGTTCATTGATTTCCGTGGTGAAGCAGGGGGCACAGATCACGCACCCTCATCTGCTGCGCCCCAGAGATCTGATGGCATCTCCGCCCGCAATCGGACTCGGATGCAGCGAGATATGCCGTGGATTCCGATCGTCACACCCATCTGACGGTTTAACCCGCTCACGACTGGCAGATTCCAGAGGAATTCTCGTGAAGCCTTCCCGCCATCCACATGCAGTCTGGCGGGCAATCGCGCTAGCTAGCATGCATTGCAAAGTGCAAACATGCATGTAAAGCCAGGTCTGCTCGGACTGTTTGCGCTTCGCAGTGCAGTCATTGCACGGAGGGGACCCGGTATTATTACACGTGGGTGCGGTCCCCTCAGCGCAAAAACTGGGGACTTGTAAAACGAGTGCGAGAGAGGAGACGGTCACATCACATGCACCAAGTACTGATAACCAAACAATGCTATCTGTGTACACGTCTCTGCGTGCATAGAAGGGCCTTCCAAAATGACGCACTTATTAAAATGCTGTGAGTGCATGCATCGACGCCCACCCATGTCCACTGACCAGCACTGCATCCACGCTCAGCGGAAGGTCTGGCATCAGGCCGGCTGCTCATCAAAATCAGAGGGTGCACTACCGCTGGCCTACGGTAGGTGGCGTCGGAGGACGGCGGAGCTTTTATGTTAATGTTTAGGACTTGGGGCCTCATTACGACTCAGGCGGTAAGGGGTTAACGGCGGCGTAAACAGCGCCGACCCTTACCGCCTGATTCCGAGGTCCCTTAGCGCCATGGAGGTTTTAACACCAAAATCCATGGCGCTAAGGGACCTTGTCGTTAATTACGCCACCGTAATTTACGGTGGCGTAATTAACGCCTTCCCCACTCCCATTATGCCCTATGGGGCAAAAATGGGAATGGGGAAGGGTAAATGGGGATTGGGGACTTACCGCCCCACCAACCTCAGAATGGGGCAGTAAGTCCGCCAACCACCATGGCGTAAACGTAGTTTACGCCATGGTGGTAAAGGTACGACCCAGGCGGTAACTTACCGCCTGGGTCGTAATGAGGCCCTTGGGCTGCAGAACCGTGCCTACTTAGGTTCTCGCCCGCTTGGTCCAAAATATATCCGTTCGCACCAGTCTCTTCATGAAGTACTAAATGTCCCAAGTGTAGGGGCAATTGTGGGAGAACATATACCCCCCCCTGCGAAGGAAGTTATAAATATGACTGCCAAACCCAACTGCCCCAGAGAAAAAGCCCGGCTGTGCTTGAGGAGCTACAGTCACAAGGCATGTTTGTATTAGTTTCTCCAACTAATACTGTCGCTCTCAGCAAGGGTCAAGTGGGGGGGTGACTCATCAACAAATGCAATGGGATGTGGCGTCGCCAGAAATTAGCATATCAAGGCAAAACATGAGCATTTCATTATATTGGCTTTGCATAACCACCCAAATTTCACAGAACGAATGGCATTTGCTTATCATAAAATCAACACACACACAAAACCAAGACAGGATATTTTCTTCTAATAGTGTTTTGAAAACGTTAAAAGTTGAGCATTTTTTAAACTACAAGTACCAATACCAATATTTTCTGTGAGACTTGCAGTACTGAAATGGGACATTTCACCTTTAGTTGTTTGTTATTTTTCATCAGCGGCATTGACATCCTACTCATCACAGAAACATGGCTGGACGACAACTACAAAATCACACTACAAGGCTGCCTTCCAGCAAACTTCAAATGCCTTCAAATAAACAGAAAAAACAAAAAAGGAGGAGGCATCTCAATAGCATTCAAAGAACACCTAAAAATAAGAACAGACAAGCCACTCAACACCCTCAACTGCGAATCCATGGTCATACACCTAAGAGCGAGCCCAAAAACCAACATCACATTCATCTTGGTGTACAGACCACCAACTTATGATGCATCCTTCGTCGACAAACCTCATAGAAGCCACCACCAGCATAGCCATCAACCACAGTACTTAATCATCCTGGGGGACTTCAGGGACATCTAGTTCAAAGACAGTCACGCCAACTCCCAAAACTCACTGATTGAACAACTCACCACCATGAAACTTCAACAACTAGTAAAAGGGGCAACACACTCGGCAGGACACACCCTGGACGCAATTTTCACAGAGGAAAAACTCATCACCACGGCACCGCCGATACAAATACTTTGGAGCGACGATCTCTTCATCCCATTCGTGATCACTGTGCCTACTCAAGTCTGCATCCAACCTCCTAAACTCACAACCACCACAAAAAGAACCTGGAAAGACATCAAAGAAAGCAACCTATTCAAACAACTGGAGTTAACCAAACCCTCCACTACAGAACTAGAGCTAGCTGACCTAGACGGGCAAGCGTAGATACTACACAAATGGATTGCGGCTACTATTGACAAGATAGCCCCAGAAAAACCATTCACACCAACAAAAAAGAGAGCGATGGCAAAATGTTTCACCCCACTATTAAGCTCCATGAAAAAGGAAAACAAAAGATGGAACTAGAATGGAGGAAAGAATACAACCCAGCCAAAAAAACACTGTTCCAGAAACAAATCCACGCATACAAGAAGGAAATTCAAAAGGCAAAGAGAAGGCATTATGATGACAGAATCACAAATGCCACCAACACACAAAAAGAAATGTTTATCATCATCAAAGAAATGAGAAACCCACCAGGATGTGACAACAACCCAACCCCCTCAGAGAAACTCTGCAACAACCTGGCAGACCACTTCAAGAAAAAAATCAATGACATCCGACGAACCATTCAACAGGGACCAACCAACAGCAACATACAACCAAACAAACCTAACTCAGAACCTCAGCACAAACTCAAAAACATTCCTGAAATATCAGCAGAGGCATTCGCAATGCTAGTAAAACATAGCAAGAAAGCTGGTTGACCCATGGATCCCTGTCCCCCGGACATCTACAAATCAATCCTTTCAAAAGGAACGCCATCAGAATATTACAGAAACCTTCTAAATCTATCACTAACAACAGGAACCATACCGAGAATCTTCAAATCAGCTTATATCAGACCACTTCTAAAAAACACAAGTGGCGACGTAGATGACCTCTCCAACTACAGACCGATCTCAAACATCCCCTACCCGGCAAAACTCCTCGAAACCTATGTATACAAACTAACCCAAGAATATGTTGAAAAACACCACCTGCTAGACCAAGCTCAAGTCGGCTTCAGACCCACAAGAGGAACAGAAACAGCACTACTATCCATCTGGGACGACCTAAAAACTAACACAGACTCCAACACAACCTCAGCCCTTATTCTGCTCGACCTCTCCGCATCCTTCGACACAGTTAGCCATGACACCCTAACCAAATGATTAGAAGACATAGACATGACAGACACAGCACTACGCTGGGCTAAATCATTCCTAGCAGACAGAAGAGAAACCGTATGTTTTAAACCCTTCAAATCCACCCCACAAGTTAACTACTGTGGAGTACCACAAGGATCCTCACTATCACCACTGTACCTCAACATCTACCAAACCCCAGTTATCAGAATCTTCAAGAAACACAACATTACATGCTACAACTACGTAGATGATACTCAAATCATCTACAAAATCAAAGACACCCAAGCCGATCATTCAAACGTAACCAACTGTCTAAAAGAAGTCTTCAACTGGATGAATGCTAACAACCTGAAAATCAACCCAGGAAAAACAGAAATCATGATCATATCCAAAGACCAAGAGAACGAAACCACTATCCAGTGGCCAACGGAAATGGGAACTACACTGTCACCGTCTAAGGTAGTAAAAAATCTGGGGGTCCTGATGGACAACACCCTAAACTTAGAACCGCAAATAAATACAAGTCAAGAAATGCTTCTTCCTCCTCCACACGGCAAGAAGAATCCTACCTTTCCTCTCCTTCACACACAAAACACTCACTATCGTCGCCCTCATCATGTCAAAAATCGACTATGCAAACATCCTATACCTCGGAATACCAGAATACCTCCTGAAGAAACTACAACGGATCCAAAATACAGCAACCACACTACTCCTCAAACTGTCCAGAAGAGACCACATCACCCTTGCCCTGAAAACACTACACTGGCTCCCAGTAAAACATCGTATCACCTTCAAAACAAAGTGCATAACGCACAGGGCAATCTGCGGACAAGGAGCTGAATTCCTACAAAAGAAAATAACAATCTACAAACCAACGAGACCCCTCAGGTCAAGCAATGAAATACGCCTGGAACTAAAACCATACATCGAGAACATTTTTGGAGGCACCGCCTTCTACCACTTGGCCGCAAAAACCGGGAGCAAAATCCCAAAAGAAATAAGAAACACTAAAGATCAGCCAGAAATCCAGGAAATTACTAAAAACCTGGCCTTTCACTACCACAGACTCAAACCGAAACAGCAGAAAGCAAAAGGAATGACAAAACCGCAAAGGACACTGACAACCTCCCAGAACCGACTGAGAAGCACCGACGGCACCTGGACGGGGACGCAGGGCAGAGTGGAACACAGGCGACACCCAGGGAGACGGAGTCAACATCCCCAGCCAACCCTAAACCAACATCTTCAACCGCCCCTAACTGCTCCTAGATACCACTGGGTTGCAGAACTGTCGAGACTAACTGAGGTGTGGACACTGGTAGGTGCACTGGCCATATAAGTGGGAGTGAGGAACATGTGGGGTTGTTGGGGAGGCTGGTAGAGTTGGCAGCGAGATTTGAAATGGGCCACGAATTCAGAACGGGCCTAGACCTAACCAGAGGCACAGGGTGCACACGCACACCATACGCAAGCCCAACTCTTCAATTCAGGATAGAGATGCCAACTAACCAATTCCACTAACAATTTCCTCCTCTGCATACACCTCTCAAACTCCAAACCAAACACAACCACAAACCTACAGCACAACAAACCGCACAAACTTCACTACACTGCAACAACAAAACATAAAACACACATAGACTTGCACAACAGTACATGACGACTACCGGTCACAAACACCCCAGGCCCAGCCAACGGACCCACCGGGCAGAGGCTGCCAACAGCATATCACTGCACTCTTGCACTTTTTCCATCCTCCCCCCAACTCACCCTTCCTCCCTCTTTCAGAGCCGCCAGAGCGCCAGGGGACCACTCCGGTGGTGATAATGCGCGGTACAAATTTCCTTTAACATTAACATCAGGTTATGTAGTGCAGTGGTGAAGTGTCTGGCCTGCAAACCTGGCGACTGCTGTTCGGTCGGCTTTAATTCATGAATTCAAAGAGGACATCCAATGTTTCTCTTTTACCTAGGGGGGACTGAGACCACCCTCTGAATAAAGTGGGTGGACTCCGTCCCCCGCATGTACCCTCGACTCGAGCCCTGGGTGACACCTCGTGTGCTAATCATGTGTAAGATGTGTGCCGACTGTGCAAGGAGCTGGTGTGTGGCCGGATTAAGCAGGGAGCAAAAGGTCCATTTGCCCCAGGCCCCTCTAATCTCAAAGCCTCCCCCGCCCGTGCGAATGAATCTCGGAGGTTGGCATTTGATGAGGCACGCCGCGAAGCCGTTGCCGAGCAACAACCCAGTAGCCACTCAGCCACGCAATTTTGGCGAGGGCTGAAACCGGCGCACGTGCTGCTACAGCCAGCCTTCCGTTCAGAAGGTGATCGCAAGCAAGGCAGCCGTACATTGCATAATCAGCTACCAGGGGGCTACATACATGTCTGTTTGGGTAATAGGCTGAATGTTACAAAGCCAAATGTCCCACCGGCATACATAGGTCTGAGATGTGCAGTGGTCGAAGTGTACGAAAAGAAGTAGTGGAACTCTGCTCCCTGCTGGCCTGCCCCACTCCCCACAAACCCCATCACCACGCCCCTCCCACACACAATACAAACCCCCAAACACTTGCACCTGCTGTTTAAGGGAATGTTCAGTGCACAGTGCACTGAAAGTGCAAGTTTCAACTTCTTCCTACACTTTTATTTTAAAACGAAACCATTCCGGAATGGTTTCTTTTTAAAATAAAAGTACAGGTGCTGTAACAGGTCATTTAAAAAAGTGCAAGCACACCGCTCCCGACCGTTCCCGCTCACTTCGACCACTGGAGATGTGACGTAGTACATTGCTTCTCTAAACATGTTCGTTTTAGAAAAGGACTCACTTTCTCCAGCTTTATAAAAACTGCTTATCTGAAATAATGCAAACACTTTAAAACACGTGTATTGATGTACAACACTTAAAAAAGCTTATTGGCACAATGGGTGTTCACAAAACAGCAACACTGCTGTTACACGGAGCACTGCTCACTCTGTGAAGGTCACCTAGGTTGCCCTCCAGCCCTAGCAGAACACAGAACACTGCTCACTCTCTGAAGGTCACCTAGGTTTCTCTGCAGCCCTAGCAGAACACAGAGCACTGATCACTTTGCTCACTCTATGAAGGTCACCTAGGTTGCCCTGCAGCCCTAGCAGAACACGCAGTACTGCTCACTCTATGAAGGTCACCTAGGTTGCCCTACAGCCCTAGCAGAACACGCAGCACTGCTCACTCTGTGAAGGTCACCTACGTTGCCCTCCAGCCCTTGCAGAACACAGAACACTGCTCACTCTATGAAGGTCACCTAGGTTGCCCTACAGCCCTAGCAGAACACGGAGAACTGCTCCCTTTGCTCACTCTATGAAGGTCACCCAGGTTGCCCTGCAGCCCTAGCAGAACATGGAGTACTGCTCACTCTATGAAGGTCACCTAGGTTGTCTTCCAGCCCTAGCAGAACACGCAGCACTGCTCACACGGAGCACTGCTCACTCTGTGAAGGTCACCTAGGTTGCCTTCCAGCCCTAGCAGAACACACAGCACTGCTCACAAGGAGCACTGCTCACTCTGTGAAGGTCACCTAGGTTGCCTTCCAGCCCTAGCAGAACACGGAGCAGTGCTCACACGGAGCACTGCTCACTCTGTGAAGGTCACCTAGGTTGCCCTGCAGCCCTAGCAGAACACAGAGCGCTGCTCACTCTGTGAAGGTCACCTATGTTTCCCTGCAGCCCTAGCAGAACACGGAGCACTGTTCACTCTGTGAAGATCGCCTAGGTTTCTCTGCAGCCCCAGCAGAACACGGAGCACTGCTCACTCTGTGAAGGTCACCTAGGTTGCCCTCCATCCCTAGCAGAACACGGAGCACTGCTCACTCTTTGAAGGTCACCTAGGTTTCCCTGCAGCCCTAGCAGAACACGGAGCACTGCTCACTCTGTGAAGGTCACCTAGGTTTCTCTGCAGTCCTAGCAAAACAAGGAGCACTGCTCACTCTGTGAAGGTCACGTAGGTTTCTCTGCAGCCGTAGCAGAACACAGAGCACTGCTCACTCTATGAAGGTCACCTAGGTTGCCCTCCATCCCTAGCAGAACACGGAGCACTGCTCACTCTGTGAAGGTCACCTAGGTTTCTCTGCAGCCCTAGCAGAACACAGAGCACTGCTCACTTTGCTCACTCTATGAAGGTCACCTAGGTTGCCCTGCAGCCCTAGTAGAACACACAGCACTGCTCACTCTATGAAGGTCACCTAGGTTGCCCTACAGCCTTAGCAGAACATGGAGCACTGCACACTCTGTGAAGGTCACCTAGGTTGCCCTCCAGCCCTAGCAGAACAGGAGCACTGCTCACTCTGTGAAGGTTACCTAGGTTGCCTTTCAGCCCCAGCAGAACACGGAGCACTGCTCACACGTAGCACTGCTCACTCTGTGGTCACCTAGGTTTCTCTGTAGCTCTAGCAGAACACAGATCACTACTCACTCTGTGATGGTCACCTATGTTTCTCTGCAGCCCTAGCAGAACACGGAGCACTGCCCACTCTGTGAAGGTCAGCTAGGTTTCTCTGCAGCCCTAGCAAAACACGGAGCACTTCTCACTCTATGAAGGTCACCTAGGTTGCCCTCCATCCCTAGCAGAACATGGAGCACTGCTCACTCTGTGAAGGTCACCTAGGTTCCTCTGCAGCCCAAGCAGAACACGGAGCACTGCTCACTCTGTGAAGGTCACCTAGGTTTCTCTGCAGCCCTAGCAGGACACGGAGCACTGCTCACTCTGTGAAGGTCATCTAGGTTGCCCTCCATCCCTAGCAGAACATGGAGCACTGCCCACTCTGTGGTCACCTAGGTTTCTCTGCAGCTCTAGCAGAACACGGAGCACTGCTCACTCTGTGAAGGTCACCCAGGTTTCTCTGCAGCCACAGCAGAACACGGAGCACTGCTCAATCTTTGAAGGTCACCTAGGTTTCTCTGCAGCCCTAGCAAAACACGAAGCACTGCTCACTCTATGAAGGTCACCTAGGTTGCCCTCCATCCCTAGCAGAACATGGAGCACTGCTCACTCTGTGAAGGTCCCCTAGGTTTCTCTGCAGCCCTAGCAGAACAAGGAGCAGTGCTCACTCTGTGAAGGTCACATAGGTTTCTCTGCAGCCCTAGCAGGACACGGAGCACTGCTCACTCTGTGAAGGTCACCTAGGTTGCCCTCCATCCCTAGCAGAACATGGAGCACTGCCCACTCTGTGAAGGTCACCTAGGTTTCTCTGCAGCCCTAGCAGAACAAGGAGCACTGCTCACTCTGTGGTCACCTCGGTTTCTCTGCAGCTCTAGCAGAACACGGAGCACTGCTCACTCTGTGAAGGTCACCTAGGTTTCTGTGCAGCCACAGTAGAACACGGAGCACTACTCAATCTTTGAAGGTCACCTAGGTTTCTTTGCAGCCCTAGCAAAACACAGAGTACTGCTCATTCTATGAAGGCCACCTAGGTTGCCCTCCATCCCTAGCAGAACATGGAGCACTGCTCACTCTGTGAAGGTCCCCTAGGTTTCTCCGCAGCCCTAGCAGAACATGGAGCACTGCTCACTCTGTGAAGGTCCCCTAGGTTTCTCTGCAGCCCTAGCAGAACACGGAGCACTGCTCACTCTATGAAGGTCACCTAGGTTGCCCTCCATCCCTAGCAGAACACGGAGCACTGCTCACTCTGTGAAGGTCACCTAGGTTTCTCTGCAGCCCTAGCAGAACACAGAGCACTGCTCACTTTGCTCACTCTATGAAGGTCACCTAGGTTGCCCTGCAGCCCTAGTAGAACACACAGCACTGCTCACTCTATGAAGGTCACCTAGGTTGCCCTACAGCCTTAGCAGAACATGGAGCACTGCACACTCTGTGAAGGTCACCTAGGTTGCCCTCCAGCCCTAGCAGAACAGGAGCACTGCTCACTCTGTGAAGGTTACCTAGGTTGCCTTTCAGCCCCAGCAGAACACGGAGCACTGCTCACACGTAGCACTGTTCACTCTGTGAAGGTCACCTAGGTTTCCCTGTAGCTCTAGCAGAACATGGAGCACTGCTCACTCTGTGGTCACCTAGGTTTCTCTGCAGCTCTAGCAGAACATTGAGCACTGCTCACTCTTTGAAGGTCACCTAGGGTTCTCTGCAGCCCTAAGAGAAAAATGAAGCACTGCGCACTCTGTGAAGGTCACCTAGGTTTCTCTGCAGCCCTAGCAAAACATGGAGCACTGTTCATTCTGTGAAGGTCACCTAGGTTTCTCTGCAGCCCTAGCAGAACACAGAGCACTGCTCACTCTGTGGTCACCTAGGTTTCTCTGTAGCTCTAGCAGAACACAGAGCACTACTCACTCTGTGATGGTCACCTAGGTTTCTCTGCAGCCCTAGCAGAACACAGAGCACTGCCCACTCTGTGAAGGTCAGCTAGGTTTCTCTGCAGCCCTAGCAAAACACGAAGCACTTCTCACTCTATGAAGGTCACCTAGGTTGCCCTCCATCCCTAGCAGAACATGGAGCACCTCTCACTCTGTGAAGGTCACCTAGGTTTCTCTGCAGCCCAAGCAGAACACGGAGCACTGCTCACTCTGTGAAGGTCACCTAGGTTTCTCTGCAGCCCTAGCAGGACACGGAGCACTGCTCACTCTGTGAAGGTCATCTAGGTTGCCCTCCATCCCTAGCAGAACATGGAGCACTGCCCACTCTGTGAAGGTCACCTAGGTTTCTCTGCATCCCTAGCAGAACAGGGACCACTGCTCATTCTGTGGTCACCTAGGTTTCTCTGCAGCTCTAGCAGAACACAGAGCACTGCTCACTCTGTGAAGGTCACCTAGGTTTCTCTGCAGCCACAGCAGAACACGGAGCACTGCTCAATCTTTGAAGGTCACCTAGGTTTCTCTTCAGCCCTAGAAAAACACGAAGCACTGCTCACTCTATGAAGGTCACCTAGGTTGCCCTCCATCCCTAGCAGAACATGGAGCACTGCTCACTCTGTGAAGGTCCCCTAGGTTTCTCTGCAGCCCTAGCAGAACAAGGAGCAGTGCTCACTCTGTGAAGGTCACATAGGTTTCTCTGCAGCCCTAGCAGGACACGGAGCACTGCTCACTCTGTGAAGGTTACCTAGGTTGCCCTCCATCCCTAGCAGAACATGGAGCACTGCCCACTCTGTGAAGGTCACCTAGGTTTCTCTGCAGCCCTAGCAGAACAAGGAGCACTGCTCACTCTGTGGTCACCTCGGTTTCTCTGCAGCTCTAGCAGAACACGGAGCACTGCTCACTCTGTGAAGGTCACCTAGGTTTCTGTGCAGCCACATTAGAACACGGAGCACTGCTCAATCTTTGAAGGTCACCTAGGTTTCTTTGCAGCCCTAGCAAAACACAGAGTACTGCTCATTCTATGAAGGCCACCTAGGTTGCCCTCCATCCCTAGCAGAACATGGAGCACTGCTCACTCTGTGAAGGTCCCCTAGGTTTCTCCGCAGCCCTAGCAGAACACGGAGCACTGCTCACTCTGTGAAGGTCACCTAGGTTGCCCTCCATCCCTAGCAGAACATGGAGCACTGCTGCTCACTCTATGAAAGTCACCTATGCTATTGATATTATTATAATTATAATAATATAGTACACTGCTTCGTTGTTCCTTAGCTAGGTTCATGCTATGTCAACCCATGAATTATGTTAGGGGGCCTGCTTGCCTACTGACCAGAACACCTGCCGGGACATGTTCACACCAACAATGCATTGATGTGTGCTTTAAGTTTTTCAAATGCAAAAGGAAGCATGAAAACGTGAAATATGACTTTTGGGGCACAGCAAATTCCTGTTGGGGCCGTTTTGGATTTCCGGAGCGTGCACCTGATCACACAAGCAATATCTGATGAGGAAGAGGAGGGGTGAATTCAGTGCCACACGGGTGAAGCACTTGTGTTGTGGAAGGAGATTTGTGGCACGTAGGTCATAATAGACAATATTTCCTAATGCAGCAGCCAAAGGGCGAGTGGGCAACTTTACCATGGTGTATGCGCAGCATGCATCACACCTTGTGTGCTTGTTTGTTTGTTTATTCATTTGTAATGCGCACCAGACCCGAAGGTATCAGGGCGCAGAGGTTACAGGAAGATTCACAGCTTGGTTTACAGGAATAAGTTACACATGGCAAAACCGATATGGAATAACGGTACAGGTAAAGGTAACAAGTATGAAACAACACACACAAAGATGAGCGCACGAGCAAAGCGTGCTATGTAGGAGCATAATGGCAGCATCAGGCGGTCAGTGTAGGTGGTGTGGAGGCCAGGCCTTAATGATCAGTAGACTTGAGCCAGTTGATGCAGTTAAGTCTACATTTCTAGTAAGACTGATCTTCTCGCATTGAGGGCGGCAAGGCTTTCCATAACTGGGTCACTTTGACAGGAAAACTGCTACTTCCAACCCTAGATAACTTATTTCTAGGAATGGTGAGGCAGTTAATGTTGACTAGTCTAGAGGGTCTGATAGAAGTCCTTCTATGGAATCTCTCAGTGAGATAACTGGGTGTGGCGTTATTCAGAGCTTTGTGGGTGAGTGAAGTGGTTTTTAGCTGGCTTTGTCATGGGTCGAGAGCCAGTTGTTTTGACGCCTAATCTCGGATATATGATTTCTCTAGGCCATGCCAAGGGCTGCTCTAAGGGCATTATTTTTGGGATTTGGATTCTCCGGATGATCGATTTATTGGATCCAATATAAAGGGTGTTGCAATAATCCAGCCTGGAGAGAATGAGGGCTCTAGCCAAGATGATGCAACTATTATCAGACAGAAAGGGTTTGCCGGTTCTAATACGTTTGGAAGTGTAAGCGGTGGCAGAGGCCATGGCATTCACTTGTTTGGTAAAGGAGAGAGTGGAGTCAACCTAGGGTTTTTACCTCACTGGCCACTTTGATGAGGTTACCATCAATTATGAAGGAGGAGTATTCATGGCCTAGTTTTTTGAGGTGGGTGGGGGTAGCCAAGATGATGAGCTCTGTTTTATCATAATCCGTGCATATACCGTGAGTTGCCATCCATGCCTGGATGATGAGGTAAACTCTATTCATCAAGGCCAAATCCTTAACGTAATCCCCTGAAAGAGGGAGGAGAATCTGAGTATCATCTGCGTAGTTGGTGTAGGTGATACCAAGATGGTCCAGATTGTCGAAAAGGAGCTTGGTGAATATGTTGAACTTGATTAATCTCCAAGGATCTTTTGCTGCCCCATACCAAAGAGCTGAAGGCAGGGTAGCCACGCCTGGGCCAGCTGAACACCCTTGGAGAGCCGTGTCTTTGACCAGCAAGTACATGTTTAAAGGGGTGCAGCTCTTAGTTTGAGAAGATCGATGTTTCTCTAGGGTCTGTGTGTATACAGTCAGTCCGATTATTCGGGCATACCTTTAGACATTCGGGGGTCTCTAGCGTGCCGATTATCCAGGGAATGATTATTGTCATCTGCACAGCACTGTAAAAAAAGCACTGGCAAAGCCAATATGTTCTGCCTGTCGCCCAATGAGAACGTATGCCAATAGATAGCACATATAACATAAACACTCACATGTGCCTGTGATGATATCATATGCCAAGGGTAGCTTTCAATGCCAAAATAATACCGTCATTTGGCTGCTAAATTACCACATGCAAGGTTGCAATATAACCAGTTGTAGGCCCCGGCCATCAAATGGCAGGTGTAGCAATGACACAATAATACCATCATATGCCAGGTGGGTTACCACTTGAAGGTCTAGCCTTGCCGGTGATACTATCACATGTCAAGTGAAGCCTCCAATAGCTCAATAGTAACAACACATGTTGGGCAAGTCAACATGCATAGCAACTTCGTAGGTGCAGCCATCCTATGCCACAATAATGTAATCATCAGTGCTTTGAACATTATTTAGAGCCCTCTGTAGAGGAGGAAGAGCTAATGAACGTAATGTTTTTTTCAGTTTGTGACAAAGCCCCCTGGCTGACCTCTGTAGATAGTTGGGTCAACAACGGTCGGAGTGCCGCCACAAGCAGTGTGATGCTAGGCCTGGGAATAGCATGGGGTGGATCCCGTAGAATAGCCACCACGCCACGTGCGCGAATGGTAGCGGCACGTCGCTTTGCAAACTTATATTTATCAAATAAATGAGTGTTTGTCCCATAGAGCCAGCAGCACCTGCATGCTCATATCCTCTCATACAGGTCAGAGGTCAATCCTAAATCTAGCGAGATTAAGATGTAAGGCATCCCCAGAGGCAGAGACCAATAGCTATTCTCCATCCCATCTTCCACACATGACTTCCCCTTCACCAGAGAGAGGCTGGAAGATGGGACCAATGCACCATACACGTCAAGGTGGTGGGAGTTAGATGGAAGCACTTGGAGCTGGCTGGAGAGATGAACAGAAGAAGCTGGAGTTGGAGGCAGGAGACGGGAGGCGAGCCCCTGGAGCCTCAGGAGAACACGATGCAAGAGGCTGGGGTAAGGAGGAGCTTGGGGAAAAATTGAGGACACGGGGCGAGAGATCTTGTGGGGGAGGGGTAAAATGAAGAAGGTGGTTGGAGACATTTCAGAGGAGGGTTGAAATATCTCTACGAGAGGGTTGGTAAAGTTAAGGAGATGGAAGGAGAGAGTCAGCAGGGGGAAGTGACAAAAAGAAGGTGAGGAAAAGAAGGAGGCAAAGGTCAGAGGATCTCAGGAGGAGGAAGCAGATGGACCAGGAAGGTTAGGTTCTGGCTGGCTGCTTTGGCCCTAAGAGCAGGTTCTAGAGTTGGGCGGGTGGGAGTGGAGGGGCGAGCATGATGCTTGATACTTAGGAGGGAGATTACTACAGGAGTAGAGAGTTGTCAGAAAAGGAGAGAGTGCCATCGCGCCAGAAGAAAGTGTTAGGACCCTCTTGGCCACCCCCACAGCCCACGGATGGGCTCAAGTCAGTGGCTCCAGCTCACAATCGGAAACAAAGGGGGTCCTGGAGTCCTCTCTACCAGCCAATATCCCGGGAGAGTCTCAACCAGATTCTTTAGCTCACTATCCCTTTCACAGAAGAGACGTTTCCATTACATATCAGTCTTTGTCCTACTCAAGAGCAGTACAGCACCGAAATGCCAGGCAATTCTCTTCTGAACAAGAGTGCCAACAGCAACCCCAGACACGTGTTTCGGGCCAGGTAGGGCCTCATCAGTGAGGTGGAGCCATCCCTCAGTCATTGCTAAGTTCTCAGGATGACATTTCTGGGGTTCAGGGATGGGCAATTCTGAATCAGTCCTTATACCTTCCCAGTCTGAGTTATGGTCTTTTGGGACCCATTCCTCTTTGGGAGGAACACCCCCATCCCTGAAAGAGAAGACTTTCTTCCCAGAATCCTCCAATGATTCTTCCCCTTCAAACTGGTGGACACTGACTTCCTCCACAAAACGGGTCTTCTTTGTCTCTTTGTTTCTCCTACCTGCCCCCTGTTCCCCAGGTTGCAGCTTTTCGGGGGTAGGAGATTTAAGTTCAGGTTCCGGGGTGTCTAGAGGCTTTGCACGGGTGAGGAAGTAAGCTTCCTCTAGGGCTTTGGATCCCCCTTCCTCCCATGCCTCCTCCTCTGGAACCGGTTGGTTGTCAGGGTTCTCTCCCCGTCATTGTTCCGGGGTGCCAGAACCTGGATTCGAGCTGTTCTGAGCAGCCATGTACATCTGATGGTCCTGTTGAGCCCTCAACATGTGACTCAGTTCTTGGGTAAGGTTCTGGACCTGGCGATCCAGTTGTGACACCCTCTCTCCCTGATACGTGGGTCTAGCGTCAAATCTGGGTTGCTCTCAGGAAGGGTAACTGTCACTTCTCCCGGAATAACCTGGGTATTGAGGGTTTCCCTAGTAGCCCTCCACCCTTGGCCTCCCCTCTTCCTGATTTGGTGGTCTAGACTCCTGAAAGCGGGGAGAGTAAGGAGGGTTATTCTGAATGTTGGGGTTTTGAGGGTACCTGGGGAAGAAACTTAAACTAGAGGGTGGAAGATTACTGCCCTCCTGCGGGAAGTTTGGAGGGATGTTTCCTGGGGCTGTACTCACCTGATTGGATCCCCACCCGCGTCCGGGGAGTCCACATTAACCCCAAGATGGGTCTGTTGCCCTTGTACCGCGGGCTGATGTAATTGGCAGAGTCAGGGGGAACTTTTGTGGGGCACCCTGCCTGACTACCACCTGTTTGTGACTGGTCAGAGGGTCTTCTCTGCCTCTGGTTTGGTTGGTTAGGGTAAGGTGTATTTTCAGTCCCCCCCATTTCTAGGTCCGATATGGGGGTAACCTTCACCTCCGCCACCTTGGCAGCAGCGGGGGTGTTGGTTTGTTTAGGGTTTTTGGGGGGTTTCTTGTTTTCTACAGGCTTTTGGACCTCATAGATCATGGTAGCTTGCTCTATTACCCAGTCCAGGGTCCTTTCATCATGGAAGTCCCTTACCAACTGCGTCATGATATACTTAGGGAGTGCATGGAAATAGGTATTTATAAATTCCCTACTATTCGTGCGGACCCACCAAGTGGTTTGTGCAAATGCCCGCTTCAATTCCTGAACAAATTCTCTCGGGGACTGATCATCTCCACACTGTAGGTTGTAAGCCACCTTGCGAGCCTCCTGGGGGTTCCTGTGCAAGGAGAAGTGTTCCAAGATGGCCACCTTTTAGGTGGACCACCTTGAACGGTTCTGATCCTCCAGCCCAGCAAAGAAGCTGGAGTACTCTGCGGAGAACGTCCATTTGGCAAACTCTATAGAATTCTGATAATTTTTTTAAACTTAATTGATTTTTATTGAAAGTTAAGAATAATTAAGTAGACATTACAGCAAGTTGCATGAAAAGTGAGGTACAACATAGTTATAATTGATGATGCTGTAGTTAACTACATACAATATCAGATACAATAAACGTCATAAAAATATTAAGTAAAACCATAACATGGTTCAGGACAAACAGGGGAGGACAGACATGACACGTTTAATGTCAAAAGACGTCATCATCTGGTCATATAGCTCCAGATGCTCCCAGACAGAATATTTGGCATTTTTATGGTACAAGGTCATGAAGCTTCTAATGACTTTTATCTGTCTAATGGGGTCTTTCACCAGAGTTCTCTTTTGCTTGGCAGCCTTCTTTTTTTTCCGCTGCACCTGAGTCCATTCACCCTCAGACTCAGAGCTGCTGCTATTTGAGGTCCCATTCCTATCCTATAGGCCCTCCTTAATTTTTTGAGCTTGAGAGCCTCTCCCAGAACAGTGGGGCCTAGTCTCTTCTCCCCTGTTGTATTTTGGGCTCTCTGGGTCACTTCCCTTGGACTCCCTCTTTTGCACAGGGGAGTAGTCATCTGACTCCTCCCTGCTTCCAGGTTTGGCGGAGAACTCCCCCCACCTCCCTGATTGGGTGGAGGTTTTCAGAATACTCTTTTGGGGCCTTAACTCAGACTCCTTTTTCGCTGTAAAGCGAACCAAGTGGTTCCTTTGTAGCTGATGTTTCTGCAAGTCGACCTCCCTGATTTTCTCTTCATAGGAGTCTTCCTAGTCAGATACATCAGCCATAATATTTTTGAACCTGAACAGGGATGCCCGTCTATCAATCTCTGATGGACGCTGGCCTGCCGGCTCAATCATGCTAGGCCTAATTTAGTCTGGCTTCCGCATGGTTCCCAGTTCTTGTGAACCGGTGGACATGCAATTAGCAGGGTATCGGTAGAAATTACCGGAAAAAGAGTTCGACCTATACAGAAGGTTGTACATTCATGACACCAAAGGTTCAAACACCATAAGTTAGAACCTTTGGTGGCATGCATTTTAAAAAAAAGAAAACACTGTGGGGGTGTCCCCCGCAGCACCCCACTCACCATACTATACAGTATGGTGAGTGGATGTTGTGGGGGACATCCCGCAGAACCCTCAAAAAGGCCCCCCCCAAAAAATATAACAGGGGCTGCAGGGGTGTCCCCCGCAACACCCCGCTCACTACACTGTACATTATAGTGAGTGGGGTGTTGCGGGGGACACACCTACAGCACTCCCAAGAAAAGGAAAAAAAACAAAACAAAAAACAGGGACTGTGGGGAAGTATAGTGAGCAGGGGTTCCAAGGGGACACCACTGCAGCTGCCCGCAAAAAAAAAAGAAAAGGTCCCAGCCGCGCCAGTTCCCATTCACAAAAGTGAAAGGGAACTGGTGCAAGGTAAGTAGGGTGTGCCTGGGGGTGTGTTGGGGTGTGGGTAGGGGTGTGGGTTTTGTAGCATTTTTAATAATATGTTCACATGGGAAATGTACGAACATTTGTTGTTGGTGCATTTCCCATGCAAACTTTTCCGTCATGGTAAAAGAAGGCGCGGTCAGATCACACGGATCTGTTAGAAGCACCTTGCGCATACAAGGTGCTAAGATGTGTAGAGTAGGTCCCAAATCAAGCCTGCACTCCAGTCGCCCATTTTGAAGTACCAGGAACGTTCACAGCGGGATATGTGACGTATGATGAGCAAATAAACCAGCACGGAGCCGCAGTAGGGCTCTGCCCAGTACCTATCAGAAGAACAATACCTATTGAAGTACCAATAACCAGACAGCCATGGACAGTAAGGTACCCATTGAGAAAACCGTACCAGCAGATGAAACGAAATAAAGATTGCTTAAACACAGTCCCGGAAGAAACCACAAAGGCCTTAATTGAAGACGAATGGTGACGTCATGAAGGCCCGAACGGACTCGCAAGTAGAAGATATGACGACCCAAGAATGACCCACAGAGACGAAACGCCATGAATAAGGATATCGTGAACCCGGAAGTAGAGACGATGTTGAAAGATAAAGAAGCTTAAGATGTAAAGCAGGATGAAGCCATTCAACCAGCTAACACCTGTACATATGCTTGTAACAGCAAGAAAGCGAAGAAAACAGTGTGGCTCGCTATGCTTAGTATAATATAGACTGCGGCAAGCACCACCTATACATATCTACCTCAATGAAGCATGTTATACAAGTGCAAGTCCACTTTACACAAAAGCAGAATTAACTCAGGTTACTAGAGGTCAAACAGGACAGGATTCGTATTTCAGCTAAAACGAGAAGAGATGGCTGAATCGAAACTCAGAAGAGGCAACGTGAGCCAGGAAGAGCCAAGGTCAGACCAATAGAAGGAGCGAACAGTAGCTTTGCGGAATCGAAACTTAAGAACAGAATAGCCTATCTCAGGAAGGCCGAGATAAGGAGGCGTAGGCAGGTGGCAAGCCGAATAAAAATTAAATGCACAAATTGAGAGAAACAAAGCAAAATCACGGTGTAGTAGCACGTGACCATCCAAGCGAGAAGAAGCATAGGCTCACACCTACGCTTGGCAGCCGCCCAGGCAGAGATATCATAGCTTTTCCTGACAAGAAGACACAGTTTCGAGGCCGACCACAGCCAACTAATTGACACATCGCCACTAAAGTAATGATGGACTGAGGGAAGGCAGGGTGAATCTTAGGGCACCCTGCACCTGGTTGACCATTCTGCGTGCTGCTAAGTAAAGTGGAGATTTATGCCTGGGGTTGAAGCCAAACCAATCACAATGGACCAAATAATCTATTGTTCTATAGATAGTAGAACCAATGGGATGTCGCACTAATAGTGATGTCTACTAGAGTAATGTTAGAAGGAAGGGCTTAGATGCCCACCTGATAGTGTTTATCCAATCCTCTTACTCCATTACCATATAGAGATATAGTACCTATAGTAAAGTTACCTCTTCCTAACCAATAGAATTGCAAGTTAACTTTTGAGTGTTACACGTCAATGATGACGAGTTTTGGGTATAAATGTTACTGTTTGTATGAAGTTCGAGGGAGTTGAAGCGAGATGGACTATCGCATCACTGTTGATTTCCATATTTCCCCGTTTTTTGTACTTGTCATTAAACGGACTCCCCTTTGCCAAACCATTGAGTTGTCCTTATTGATTGGTGTTGGAGTAAGAAAACCTGCACACCCATCCATCTCAAGGTGCAGCTATCTTGTCTTAAAGTACTCTGGAGCAAACCCCGACTCTATGGGCCGGCCGGGGGTCTCCCCAGTACACTTGGTAGCAGAGATCGGATGGTTTATCGACTATCTATTATGGATTAAAATAAGACACCTATTGACCGTCAACATAAAGTAACTCTAGGTCCTCGGCAATATCACAAGTCCCTTGCCATTTGGCTGAGTAGACCGTGAAGTTCCCCGTAGACAGTGGTAGATAAAGAAGAGACTGCAGTCAGGGCCTGAAGGGTCCTGTTTTCCTCACACATCCCTTCCCATTCATACGGGCAGCTGAGTGGGCGAATAGCAGAAGAAGGCGGTAACAAAGGCAGTGATCCCGAGGGTCCGGAGACGAACCATGCGAATGGTGAGTGAAGCAAAAAATTGAATGCTTTGGCAAATAGTGTAAAGGGAAAAGGTAACGGAGGGAGAAGGGAAAAAACAAAAATAGTCTGAAGTAGAGAAGACTGTATATATAGGTATATATAAGGGGATAATGACTCGAGAATAACAAAAGTAAATGAGAGGTTACCGGGGTAGACACCCGAGAAGAGAGAGGTTACTGGGGCAGACACCTGAGAAGAGAGAGGATTCGCCTTATTCCTACGCTTTAATATAGCGGCTAAAAGAAACGTGTACCCAAAGTCCCACATAATGGGGAATGAATAGGCTACCACAACATTTAAAGAAATCGTGAAAGGGGTACGTTTACACTTCATGAAGGGGTAATGATTAGAGGCAGAGATATTTGTAACCAGCTGGTGTCCGTCTAGTCTGTCACGCGTCTGTCTTACATGTTTCTTTGTTGTGATGTCATATGTATGAACATTTTTTAAAAGAACTGTTTTAAAATGTTTGCGTTTCAATAGCTGAGATAAAAATCGCACACAAATTGTTGGGTTTTGAGTAGATTAGAATATGTACAATTTTGTGAAAATTTGGATTGGAGCTTGCAGTGTTTGGTGCTCGCTCATATTGTCAGAAGTTGTTTAAACCACACGAAAACATTGACAAGTGTTGTATAAGAGGAAAGGGAACAGATTTAAGCATGGAGGACATGACTCCATTAGCACACTTATGCAAGCAATTGCCAAAACACGCACCCAAGCTAAGGAAATATAGTACCGAGTGGGTTAAAGGTACCGCTCACAAGATGTTTATGGCATGGCCACAAAATGAGTCTTTTTCTAAAGCCGTTTTACAACATATGACGACATATTTGCATGCCACATATACAGGCAAGAAGTTAGAAAAACGCCTTGCCGTTCTCGAGTTGTGGAAAATGTATGAACAGGTAAAGGAGGAAGAGCCAACAACAGATTGGATACTTAATGTATGCACAGAGGGGTGTGTGTCGCCTACCGCGCCACCTGCCCCACCCAAAACGAGAGTTGAAGAAAGTAAGGACGAGGGATTGTACCCACTTAGATTTTAAAGAGAATTTAAAGCAGCCACAGGGTACAGCAACCCCGCATATGAGTCACCTACACATAGTAGTGACGAAAATCAAGGGAAAGATAAGGACAAAAATATTACCTCCGTAGTCCCAAGGGACAAGGAGAGACATGATGATGAAAGAAGAGATCAGGCACAGACAAGTGCGTCTCTCGACAAGGAAAGAGAAGGGAAGAGATGGAAGGGAAGCGAAGGTAGAACTGATGAGATAGCATTCACAAAGGATGAATGGATGGGAGGACAAATCTTATTGAAACTCGATGGCAAAGGCATTGATGACGCAAAACAAAAGGAGAGATTAGATGAGACACAGAGAAAGGGGAAGGAGAAGGAGTTAAGAGACGAAAGAATAAGAAGGAAAGACAGACAAAGGCGAGAACAACTATATCTCGAAGAGCAAGATAGACAGCTCGATTGCAACCCAAGAGCAGCCAATGATCAATACAGACAAACACAGCAAAGGTAAGAGGAAGAGCAAATAATACGTGAGAAAAGAATAAGAAGACGAAGAGATGAGGAAATTCAAAGGGCGGATGAGCGTAGAAATGAAAAGAGAAAGGAAGAAGATAGGGTCAGAGAAGAGGCGAGGAAGCACAAAGAATTTGATGATGATATCGAATCTAAGCGAAGAGAGAGAGCATGTGATCTTGAGTATTTGGAGAGGGAGGTTAAAAAACCCGATCCAGTTGTAGACTGGGAAGACATCGAAGAATTCTTTCCTGTGTATGATTCAGTACCAGGCACGTCTAGGGCAAATATTGAAGATGACTTCGACACCACAAGCATCGGAGAAATGATCGATAAAGTATATGGTGAAATGGGGCTAGAACAAATACCCCAAGGAGAGTGGGAGGACGAGCGCTTGGAAAGCACTCAGCTGTATGACACTGAGGATGTCACCCGAAGTAGTGGGAACTATCCCTGGACAGATTAGAAATCAGTAGAAACAATAAAGACACAAGAAGTTGATTGAATTGGCGACAAACAATGTCCGACTCTGAAAGGGAGGAGCATGAGGAAAACGAAGAAGGGAGGCGGAGCGAAAGACGACTCCCAAGGGAAAAAGGGATACGATGGTCAGACACTAGCGAGTCTGCATTGAGGGCATCAGAGTCAGCCACGCAGTCTGACCGACATGAAGGAGTACCTCATGGTCAGAGGGGGGTGTCTTCACCACCCTATGTAGACAGACTAAGGACATTGCCAGGTAGACAGAAATGCGGGAATATTACCCCTGCAATAGACAGGAGAACAATGAGAAAAGTGAAAGAGGGCTACGCATTCCAATTTCCGCTACTAGAGAAAACAAGCTTCCAATGATGACATCAGGAGCCGGAAAGTGGAGACATGAGTTAGAAAAAATGACACGAGGAAACACATTAGGTATAGGGGAAATTAAGGGCCTCCTAATCGCCATACTTGGTGAGAGAGCAGACGATGTGTGGGCACGAACAGGCTACCCTGGCATAACCACAATTAATACCGCGCATGACGGAGTGCCATTTAACAATTGTAGAGCAGCAGTATGGAAAGCGCTACGAGTACTTTACCCAGATACTTCCGATATGGGAGCTGTAATGACTCGAAAAATGAAGGATTCTGAGGATCCGTTAATTTATATACAGAATTTCCAAGACGCATGGGTACTCGAGACTCATGAATCATGGATGAAATCAATACCTGTGTTTTACCATATATTGTGCCAAGCGTTGCCAGAACCGGTGCCAGAACCGGTGCAGAAACAACTCAAGAAATTGGTATGAGTTGAGGCTAAACCTTGGGCTGAAATACAGTTGACTATAGCACATTATTGTAGACTGCTGCAGGAAAAGAATCGCAAAAAGGAAGCAACTCGAAATGTTGAGGAAGCGAAATTGGTGCAGAAGAAATTATCAAAGTATGTCCTTGAAGGAGCCATGATAACTAGCGCAGCTGAATCAAGCATGCAGCAGGTGGCTAGTCCACAACAAAATAATAAGGGTAACAATGGGTTTTACCCACGGGGAAGATGATTTAGTGGAAGAGGATGGCAGAGCAATCAGGGAGGTTTCCAAAATAATCAAGGAGGCTTCCAAAACATGCAAATGGAAACCCGGATATGTCAAATGGGAAAATAATCCGACCACCGCCAGTATGTTGGCTGTGTGGAATGACAGGGCATTTGGCGCGCACATGCAGAAATCAAGGCATGATACAGAACGGCCAAGGAATGGGAGCAGGCATGTTGAATCCACCTGCAGTTTTACCACAGGGCGTTGCACAGAATCACATGGTGCAACAACAAGCGCCAGGAGCGCAACAAGGAGTGCAACCTCAGAGCATGGGCAATTTTCCACAAAGACAAACCAAACAGGCACCGTTGCAAGTGTCACAAATGATGAGCACAGGGCAGACCCAGAGCCCTGGAAGGGGAAGTAACAATTGGAATGGGGAGAATCCACAAGTGCACAGTGAGCCAAACTTGTATATGAACTAGGACAGCTGACTGGGAACCCTGATGTGCTCTATCATTGATACTAGACCCTCACAGGGAATCTAGGGTGGATGTCATTATAGGGGGTAAAGAATATTCCTTCCTAGTGGACACGGGTGCAACACGCTCGTGCATACGTGAAGGCAAGTTTTCCTTGCCCGGCGAGGCCATAGATACTCAGAGTTTTACAGGAGCTCACAGTCGAGTTCCCTCTACAAACACACTCCCAGTCTCCATAGGAGAGTGCAAAATTAATGTACCTTTATTATATTAATGTCAGACCCCAGTAAACATTTTGGGTCGAGACTTAATGACAAAGTTAAACATGACAATTTTGTTCATGGAGGAGGGCATAGTATGCTCCACTCCAGGAATGCACTACTCAAATGTATGTGAAATGATTAGAGCATATTCAGGACAGATAGTCATGAGGGCCATACCATTAGAGCCAGAAATGTTCGCATATGGCATGCGTGTGCTTATGGCGGGATTGCCAGGCTTTACAGACAAAACCCTGAGAGCCCCTGATGAGTTCCTATTCAGACCAAGAATACCGATGCATGAGGAGGAGGGACAAGTATTTCCCTTGATGATACGCAGGGCAGCAATGCGAAGGAAAGTGGTTTTGGTTGACAGTTATGTTAACGAGGGCAGACAATGGTGCACGATTATCGCCATCGAAGAAGGATATCGAGTGACTGACGTCACCGGTGACAATCTGTTTAAAGAACAAGCAGAAATAGGAGAGACAATGGTAGAAGTAAGTCTCACCTTTTTGGTAAAGTTGATCAAGAGGGAGGTACCTCAGAGAATGGTGCTGGCATTGAACCGTCCTGAATATTTTGATGACGACATGGCTCAGGTGCCTGTCCCAGTATTGACTACAGGACCCTATGATGTAGGCCTCTTGAAGGGGGTGAGAGAAGTGAAAATTAAGCTAAAACCAGGAGCAGTTCTACCCAAGGCACGACAATATCCCATGTCCAGAGAGTCAGATGAAGGGATTTTTAAGACAATTTCTGCCATGATGGACAAAGGCATCTTAGTGACGTCAGAGTCAGCATGTAATACGTCAGTGTATCCTGTGAAGAAAAGTAAAGGGGGGCCTTGGAGGCTAGTGCAAGATCTTAGACCAATAAAAGATATTGTTGAGGCTGAGTTCCCTCTAGTCCCTAACCCATCTACAATATTATGCAATATATCCATTGAGGCAAAATATTTCACTGTGATTGACTTGAAAAATGCATTTTTCTCAATCCTGTTGCACTGTGACTCACAAGATCTGACGTCATTCACATTCAGACAAACGCGTCTGAAAAGCACGAGGCTGCCACAGGGGTACTGTGAGTCTCCGTCTACTTTGAACAGAGTCCTGCAGATGGATTTGAGCAATATTGCACTAGAAAGTATTGTCTTACAATATGTGGATGACATCCTAATTTGCAGCACAACAGAAGAGCAATGCAGGCACAATTCTGTTCAGCTATTGACTATACTGGCTGAGAAAGGATATAAGGTTGACAAGGAAAAGTTACAATATTGTCAACAGGAAGTGCTGTACATAGGCCAGCTGATCTCACATGAAGGAAAGAAAGTGACCCCAGAAAGGGCTGAAGCCATATTGAACACGGCTAAGCCCCACACGATAAAGAAAAATGCAGAGCTTTTTAGGCCTGTTCAACTATGTTAAGGCATCGATCTTCGATTACAGCTCTTATACTAAGCCTTTACTTCAGGCCCTAAAGAAGGTCCAAGTGATGAAAGAAAAGATTGAATGGTCTGAAGCCACGGAGAAAAGGTTTGCTGAACTCAAGAGAGCGATTTGTACAGCTCCAGTTCTCGGATTTCCCAATTATGCAAAGGAATTTTACCTGTTTTCACACACAAATGGCAGCGTCATGACGGCAGTGCTTGCTCAAAGAACCTTCTTGGGGTACAAGCCCCTGGCATACTACAGTGGGAATCTGGACCCAGTAATGAGAGGTCACTTCCCATGCGAACAAAGTTTAGCTGCCGCAGTGTTCGCCATAGAGAAGGCGATAACCATTGTAATGGGATGCTCCATGATGTTGTATGTCGAGCACTCATTATTTGCCATTCTAGAGAAACCAAATGGCACATCGATATCTCAGAGAGCTTCTGCTTATGAAGTGATCATATCAAACCCATTGATTAAAATAGTCTGATGTAAGATAGTAAACCCAGCTATGTTCATTGCAGAGCCAGTCACTGAGGGAGAGCCGATACATGACTGCGCGAATTATGAAGAACTCTATGAGGAAATTCCCTGGGTAAAAGAAAATGCCTTGGCAGGAGTTGAGATCGTCTTTATTGACGGGTCTTCTAGAATCGACCAAAGTGATGGGCGTAGATACACAGGCGTTGCTGTGATAAAGCACAGAGCGAATGGAGAGTTTCAAGTGCTTCTTAGTGCTCAAATACCATCTCATTGTTCAGAACAGGCTGCAGAATTATTGGCGTTGATACCCGCCATTGAGAATCACGCAGACCAGGAAGTAACGGTGTACAGTGACTCCGCCTATGTGACATCAACAGTGCACGCTTAGCACGCTGGAAAAGGAGGGGTTACCTCTGAGCAGACGGCACGGCAGTGCAGCACACAGCCTTATTGGACAGACTGATTAAGGCACTACAGCTCCCAGTGGGCATAGCGGTGTGAAATGTGCCGCCCACACCAAAGGGACAGATTTTATCTCACGCGGAAATCAAGCAGCAGACACGGAAGCCAAGCATATGGCATCAAAAAGTGAGATGGTTATGGCAATGGAAGCTATCCATGCTAATTGACTAATGATGCTTACACGAACCACACCTGAGGGTTACAACAATTTGGGGCAAACACAGTTAATGGAACTCCAAGGGGAGGCACTGCAGGAAGAGAAGAACTTGTGGTAACGTGTTCTTTAAACCCCTCTGACAGCTTGTGGTGACAAGACAGCACTGGTAAACCAGTAATGCCTGTAGCCCTATTAAAAATGGCGCTGGAGTAGTTACATTACCCGGTGCGCATGACAAAAGAGAATCTTGCAGCAACGCTCGCAGGAGACTGGTTCATAACAAATTTAGCTGAGCACGTTGCATTCTTTATGGTGAACTGCATAATCTGCCAGCAATACGCCGCTGGGCACACTCTAAAAGTAATGATAGGAGTCATCCCCAGGCCAAATGGGCCTTTTCAGCACTTGCATATCGATGACATCGACATGATTCAAGTATGTAACGGGTACAGATACTTAATTGTTGTGGTGTGTCCATTCTCTAGATGGATAGAGGCAGGTCCATGTACACACCCAGACTCTACCTGTGCGGACACATTTTTAGTGAGGGAAGTGTTCCCCAGGTGGGGGGTGTGCAAAGTCATGAGATCAGATAATGGCCCTCACTTTGTTAATTCAATATTTGAGCAGATTAGCGTGCAGCTTGGTATAAAGAACAAGTTCTCGTCAGCATATCATCCACAAGCTAATGGAATCTGTGAGAAGCTCAACGGCTTCTTAAAGGAAAGGATAGCCAAGTTAAAGCTTACTCTAAAGAAGGGATGGTTGCACTGCCTTCCACTGGCACTGTATGCTCTTTGGAACCAACCTGGCTCTGACCACCATCTTACCCCACACGAGATAGCCACAGGAAGAAGAATGAGAACTCCCCTAACACCCCGAGATTGAGCTAGATGTGATGCCCAGTCAACAGGAGAGGTTTTAGGATCTGAAATGCAAAACTATCTGACCTGTATGACATCTTGCCTTACTGTAATTTCAGACCAGCTGCAGCGATGACGAAAAGGGTGCAGTGCAGCACAGAACACAGAAGGAGACACTACATCAGACTCAGTTCAAGGTCTATGTGTTCCACTCGTCTTCCCTGGAGACACCGTCCTTGTGGGAAACCATACAAGGAAAAGGTGGGATGAGCCAAGATTCAGCGGTCCTTTTATCATAGAGGACTGCACTCTGTCCGCTGTGAAGCTACAGGGCAGGAGAGCATGGATTTTTCTCGGTGATATCAAACCCTACATCGGAGAAGACCCCCTGCCTGCAACCCAACAAGAGGAATTGACGAGCAACGGGGAAGAACCACAGCACGTGCAGATGAGATCTATAACGAGGAAGAAGGACGCATGACCAGCTAGACAAAGACAAAGAGCTTTTGTGCAAAAAGTTGTGGCTTCATTTTTGACATTCCTCTAAGCAAAAAAGGGGATAAGGACATAAAAACGGACACTGTGCATCCTAGTTGCAGGGTGAAGAAGAAAATTGCACGTGTAAGCCACAACATAGTCTGTTGACTTTGAACTTTGGACTGAGGCACGCTGAAGCCTTGATGAGAAAAAGACTATGCCAAAGTTTGACCGAGGACATTTACATTGGAAACAAATACAGTATCCTGATTCATTAAGCAACGAGACCTTATTCGAAATCACTTATGGTGTCCCACAGTAGAGACATCCCAAAGGACGTGGTCACCTATTTCAACCTAGTGGTAAGATCATACCCGTCATTGGTATGGAGGCTCACAAGTGTCACAGACTTTCTCCAAGATCCTGAAAATGAAAAAATAATAAGACAACTGCTTACTGTCATTGCCGAACAATTTATTATACTCCCTGAGTACAGTAAGGAAGAATCAAATGTTCCCAACACAGGCGGAAATAAATGAGCTTGTCAACACACTATTCTTTCACATAATCGAAGACTGTCCAACTCTTGTTGGGAGAACAACAGATACACTAACATTTCCTCGAGACCCAGCAAACACTGAACATTTAAGCCATCTTTTGAATAAGATCGTCATTTCGGTCGCACTCCACGCGACCGGACAGTGCAGACATTGTTTACAACAAGGAAAAAACATATAATCTTGAACCCAGCAAGACAGGACAGATGTCCCTATCACCAGAAGACAGCAGATTGGCACACAATGTCGTCTTTTGCCTAGTCACTGACTTTCCAGAGCTGGTGGGGAGACCTATCGAGGTTTACGTCCTCACCTTCATCATAGATCCAGCTAATGTCACACAGATGGGAATGCTCCTGCATGGAATCATACTCCAGTGGAACTTCCCAATCATCAGAGCGATTATATGAGGACATTTAAAGAAAACTTTCCATCGAGGGACAGATTGAGGGAGCAGAGTCGGGAACTCCATTTGTTTTATTTGTTGTTATTTTTTCCCTATTTCTTCATACTGACCAGTGTCCAACATGTCATCAGGACTGAAGCAGATTCGAGGGGTGGACTGGGAGCTTACCTACTTTGAACATGCACATTAAAGGTACTCACTGAAGTATTACTTAATTTGATTTTTCCCATAGTCTAGCAAAAGAACTGTATCCTGAAATAAGAAACAATTGTCACTCGCAAGAGGGGGACAATTTTGGAGCACCAGACACTCCTAAACACAGAAATCGAAAGACAATATTGTTTAGGGAATAATAACAATGACATTTGGCGAATGATCGAGATGGGGGTCCAGAGCAGCAACCTGGTCCTCCCACAAGCAGAGGGGCACCCCCGCTTCTCTGGAAGAAAACGCTGCCGCCTAACATACAAAACTATCATGTACCTATGTATCATATTTATCATTATTTTACTGTCATTAATGATCAGAACTGCATTCTTTATTGGTGCACGAAGCGTTCAAATTTCAGTGCACCCACCTGACGATACATGCATGAAACCCACAAGAGCACCCAGACCTTATATAGTTATTCCAGTCCCTAAAAGATCTGATGGTGGAGTGAATGAACTTGAAATGGATGTAATTAGCAACAATGCACACACACTTGTAACGAATGAAAAGAAAAGCCGGAGACAGGGTCGGCAAGAGATGAATGGAGTAACATCACTGACATTTACACACATGCAAACACTGAATGTAAACGAAACAGGACTAGCATCAATGACTGCAAAACCACAAACCAATGCAGCAGAAAAGAAGAGACTGCCTGCCATAAGGAACTTCACAGAAACTGTCATGAGAGAACAAGAAGAGTTAAGAGAAAAGCCAACAGAAGCAGTCATATCAGAAACTGTTGAGAAAACAAGGGCCAACTCATAAAAACTCTCCGCAAGGATACGAATGTTAGTAGACTTACTATTCCCGCACAAAGCCAGAGCAAGGAAACTGCATGAGGAACTGAAAAACAAAACCACAGAGACTGCATTACCCAGCATATATGTTCCAACACAAGGGACAAGTACAAGTTCCACAATACAGCCATATACCGGACCAGTGTCAGGCTGGTTGTCATGGGCATTTGTACGCAGCAGAGAAAAGATGCATGAGGACCAGGAAACAGCTGCCAGACTCCTGCCCACTCAAATGGCGCAGATGAAGAGACCTGCACCATGGACCAGGATACCTGAGAACCTCCAGCAAGAAAGAGCCGTACAGATGAATTCAGAGATGTAGTAATAGCAAACTACATGAAAACCTTAAGAATCAAGAGAAGCATGCATCAAGATGACAATGAACTGAATGATTAACTGGATAGAACAGCACACTTAGGTAACAACATTTGGTACCAGCACCTGAAGGAAGTTGGAAGGACGGAAATCCGATGGGGAATGCTTCGTTTGTGCACTCCTACCATACAGCATGGGGAAGTCCAAGATCTTCGTGGCTGTAGAAATTGATGTCCCAACAGCACATTGTCTCTCACACATAGCAATGTGCAATACCAGAGGCCAGATCATGGGAAGTGATGCCTCATTGATAGGGGCAACTGAAACAGCTTATCCCGATTAAGATGATTATGTCCAGGACATTAAGACGAGAAACAGAGCCCATACTAGGAATCATGTGATCAGGTACGAGAAGCCTGGAACAGGAATAAGATGTGAAGTGAACCCAAAACTAAATGTCCAAGGAAAAACTCCAGAAGAGGCTCAAAATTGGAAAAACAGAGGCCAAATGCAGATGTGGGGAACAGTGCTTTCACCAGACAGTTGTGAAAAAGGATTAGTGATCTGCAGAGCATGGATGGTCCTCGGAGGCTGCAAGGAGGCAATTGAAAACTCACAAATACTGTGCAAACCACTATGGCCTAAACTTACAAAATTCCATGGGTCGAAGACAGAGGAGGACCCCTGCAGATAGTGCCACTAGAAAGTCTGAAATTGTGCTTCAGGAACAATGGCACAAGAAAAATGGGGGAGAATCAAAACTGCGGATGAATATTTGCGGCTCCGGGAATGACTCATGTGACTGCAGTGATCATGGATCATTATTGGGCATGTGGACCCAAAGCATATATCAGACTGCCGAAAAACTGGGGAGGCATATGCACAGTACTGAATGTTCACGTTCCAGCACTAATGATCCCGAAAAGTGACCTGAATATTGACAGTTTCCCGAAAGCAGATGCTCACCTGAGGAAGAAGAGATCTGTGGAACTGATAACCCGAATGAAGAGAGAGAATTACTTCTCTGCTAAATCAGAAGAAGCATTTCATGCAATTCCATATGAACACAGGCTGTTCAGCCTCACCTCATCAGTATTCACAACGATTTTCATGCCACGAATCCAAGTTGGAATACATCCTAAATGGTTGCAGATAACCAGATGGGAGTTACTGCAAACCATCAACACGACAATAAAAGGATTCAATGCAATCAAGGAAGAGTTAAGAGCCACCCAACTGATGACTCTGCAGAACAGACAAGTACTTGACATGATCACAGCTATGGATGGAGGAGTTTGTGCAAAAATAGGAGAATCATGTTGCACGTTTATACCTTCTCACGAAGAGGGAAATGGAACTTTAACAGAAGCTATAAGTATGCTGACAAACCTGCAGAACCAGATGATCAATGAAACCAACAAAGTTGATGAGGACAGCTGGTTTGGATCACTGTTTTCATGGGTTCCACAATGGATGGCGGATGCATTCAAATTCTCGGGAGCCCTGCTAGTGATGATATTACTAGGATTTTGTGTTATCAAGATAATAATCTCACAATGCCAGAAAACTGTGAAGAATGCCATAGGGATGAAGATCATGATTGATGTTAAATCAGGATGGAAGACCAGAGATCTGACTGGTGAAGAAATAAGAGACTTTGTGAAGGCTAGCAAGCATGCACCAGAAGGTACAACGTTTCTCTATCCCAGAAAACGCAGAAATTATGAAGGAAAATGGATTTACTGCAGCCCAAATGGACAATGTCAGCTGATGACATGGAACAAAGACGAACATGTAAGGACAGCAGGAAGCCTGAGAGGAGTGATAAAATATGGACTCCAAAGAGACACTTCTTCAAACATCATGTACAAACCCAGAAGATGAAGAAGGAATGAACCCAGAAGATGAATCCAAAGGAGGAAATGAAAGTGGTCGATGAATTGGCCAAAGGGGGGAGTGTAGAGGAGGTCCCAAATAAAGCCTGCACTCCAGTCGCCCATTTTGAAGTACCAGGAACGTTCACACTGAGATATGTGACGTATGATGAGCAAATAAACCAGCAGAGAGCCGCAGTAGGGCTCTGCCCAGTACCTATCAGAAGAACAATACCTATTGAAGTACCAATAACCAGACAAGCATGGACAGTAGGGTACCCATTGAGAAAACCCTACCAGCAAATGAAGCGAAATGAAGATAACTTAAACACTGTCCCGGAAGAAACCACAAAGGCATTAATTGAAGACGAATCGTGACGTCACGAAGGCCCGAACGGACTCGCAAGTAGAAGATATGATGACCCTAGAATGACAAACAGAGACGAAACGCCATGAATAAGGATATTGTGAACCTAGAAGGAGAGACGATGTTGAAATATAAAGAAGCTTAAGATGTAAAGAAGGATGAAGCCATTCAACCAGCTAATGCCTGTACATATGCTTGTAACCGCAAGAAAGCTAAGAAAACAGTTTGGCTTGCTATGTTTAATAGAAGATAGACCGCGGCAAGCGCCACCTATACATACCTACCTCAATGAAGCACATTATACAAGTGCGAGTCCACTTTACACAAAAGCAGAATTAACTCAGGTTACTAGAGGTCAAACTGGACAGGATTTGTATTCCAGCTAAAACGAGAAGAGATGGCTGAATCGAAACTCAGCAGAGGCAACGTGAGCCAGGAAGAGCCAAGGTCAGACCAATAGAAGGAGCGAACAGCAGCTTCGTAGAATGAAAACTTAAGAACAGAATAGCCTATCTCAGGAAGGCCGAGATAAGGAGGCATAGGCAGCTGGCAAGCCGAATAAGAATTAAATGCACAAATTGAGAGAAACGAGGCAAATTCATAGTGTAGTAGCATGTGACCATCCAAGCGAGAAGAGGCACAGGTTCACACCTACACTTGGCAGCCACCCAGACAGAGATATCATAACTTTTCCTGACAAGAAGACACCGTTTTGAGGCCGACCACAGCCAACTAATTGACACATAACCACTAAAGTAATGAGGGATTGAGGGAAGGCAGGGTGAATCTTAGGGCACCCTGCACCTGCTTGACCATTCTGCGTGCTGCTAAGTGAAGTGGAGATTTATGCATGGGGTTGAAGCCAAACCAGTCACAATGGACCAAATAATCTAGGGTTCTACAGATACTAGAACCAATGGGACATCGTACTCATAGTGATGTCTACTAGAGTAATGTTAGAAGGAAGGGCTTAGACGCCCACCTGATAGTGTTTATCCAGTCCTCTTACTCCGTTACCATGTACAGATATAGTACCTATAGTAAAGTTACCTCTTCTTAACCAATAGAATTGCAAGTTAACTTTTGAGTGTTACACGTCAATGATGACGGGTTTTGGGTATAAATGTTACTGTTTGTATGAAGTTCAAGGGAGTTGAAGCGAGATGGACTATCGCATCACTGTTGATTTCCATGTTTCCCTGTTTTTTGTACTTGTCATTAAACAGACTCCGCTTTGCCAAACGATTGAGTTGTCCTTATTGATTGGTGTTGGAGTAAGAAAACCTGCACCCCATCCATCTCAAGGTGCAGCTATCTTGTCTTAAAGTACTCTGGCGCAAACCCCGACTCTATGGGCCGGCCGGGGGTCTCCCCAGTACAGTTGACTTGATGTCCTTCAACAGAGGGCATCACACTGTGCTCAGGGGTGCCCCTGCCACTCTCTAACTGTTCGGGGTTCATCAAGTTTTGATTTAACCTAGCACACCCTTTTTCTAACTTCCCAAACTTCTATTTCACAGCCCCTACTTCTTGATAGTATGCAAAGGCCTGAGCCTTGTGCTCTGCTATCAGGGTGTGACTGGCCTCTATGACCTTCCCTTGTGCTGCTACCTGGCTCTGGAGTTCCCTGTTGTCATCATAAAAGGCCTCAATTTCTTTTCGTGCTTCTTGTATTGCCTGGGAATACTCAGACCCTTTTTGTTGCAGGAGATACATTTTCTCATTCTGAGCAGCTTTGGCATCTATGGCCCGCTCCAGATCAAATTCCATTTGCCTCGTATGTCCCATTAATTCTTCATATTCTTTTTTAGGTCAGTCAGTTCTGAAGGCCTAACTCTCTTCTCTCCAGGTCTGCCTTTAATTTGCACACTTCCTTGCATAGGGCATCTTTTTCCTGATACAGGGTGCCAATCTGATCAGTCAGTTCATCTCTCTGTTGTTTTATAGTGCCCAACTTCTGACGTTCCTGGTCAAATTCTGTTTGGGAATGGACTTCTGTAATGATTAACTTATTATTCCCCTTATCCAATTTCTCAATCTGTTTTTGTAGAGCGCCCATGTCCTCTAAGCATATTCTATTGTATGTTACTTGTTGGTTTAATTTTAGTTGACTCTCTTTCATGGAATCAACCTTTTCCTGACACTCCTCTTTCAGTGCAGATAATTGGGCCTCCTCTTCTGAATTAGTTTGTTGCTGTATTGCCAACTCCTCCTTTAACTGTGTGATGAGATTTCCCTACTCTAATTTTGGCTCTCTTGCATTTTTTCTTCTACCTGCTTTAATTCACTCTGGGTTTGATTTAAAGGGTCAGACTGATTTTGCCCAGAGGTTACACTTTTTTGGTGCTTTTCTTCCATGACTATTATGTGGAAGTACATGTACGCAGTGAGTTGGACCATCTTAATCTGCTCCTCTTCGATGTTCTCAGTTGTATAGAACCCAGTCAGGGCTTGATGTAACAGGCCACTGTCCTGCCACACATCCATGCTTATGGAGGTGACCTGTTGCATCATCTAGCCAGGCCTCCTGCTCCTGCTCTGCCCATTCCCCTCTAATGAATAGTTCGGACACAAGGTGCTGCCTAGCTATGTTAATCTCTGCAGTGCTCATTATGAACAGTGTTCTTCCTTTGGTTAGTTATCTCTGCAAGGACAAATCTGTAGCCTGCTCTAGCCTAGTTTATTATTACACTGCTGTATTTTTAGACAGCCTGATACCTAGGCTATACGTTTTGGGATGGTGTAACACAGCTTTTTGACCCCCTAAAGTAACACTACCTTTACTGAGTTAGCCTGCTGTGTTAAACTGTCATGGGTGAAAACACTTATCTCAATCACGGCACGAGCCCTCACTGTGTAACGGTTTTATAAAATGGCATGCTCCAGCCAGGCACTCCTTCACCTGACAATGAACATGGCTTTTTATCTTTAATCAACCACAGGTTCTTTTAGTTGATTAGGCCCCCAACCCGTCTCACACCCACCTTCTCAAACACCCCATGTCGGAATGGACCAAGAACCAGGATGGTGTGCAACAATGTGGTATTTATTAATGTTATGGGCCAATGAAAAATAAACAAAATCAAACAGTTGGGCAGCAGCCACCAATGTTGTGGCAATACAATATGCAAAGATTCCTACAACACAATTAGTTCAAACTCCTAACACAATTTACAGAAACCTATAATAGCAAACAGAAGAAATATTGTTTTGACAGCAACAGATAGCATTCAAGTTAAGTACTCCCCCTGCAACACTCAACCCCAAACATCTGCTAGCTAAATTCATTTTGGATGGAAGGCAGTGGCACAGAGTCAGAATAAAGCGGGAACAATCATATTTAGAATTCAGCCCGCCACCCCAAGATGGGAGACCAGAAAAGAAAATGAAAACCGGATTTATGAGCAAAACGGCATAATCGGATTTCACTTGTTTCTCGCACAGCAGCTTACAACCGCAGTGGGATAGCTAGGACAGAAATTTGTGTTGTTATACTCGAGAGGTAAGGAAGTTTACAGACTACTAAGCAGGGCACCAAGGCAAAATTAACACAAGGTAAGAAAAGTTGATGTTGGGAAAGAAGACAAATGCAAAAGAAAACACACGCGACAGAATGGAAATTTGTTTCTACATGGGACATGGAATGACAGACAGCCACGGGAAGGGCTTAGCTGTCAAAATCAGAAATTGGTTTTCAGGACAAGGAACAGCGGCACATAACAGAGAAGATTCTGACAGAAAGGGTTACTCTCAATGGGACTACGGTTTGGGTTCTTCTATGGGACAGATGCAGATTGGAATTCGCAGGCATGCACAATACATGGGCAAATTTGTTTTTTGTTACACAAAGACTAATTCCATTTGCTATATTTTAATGACTATATTTATTAAAGATCGGCACTTGATATGAGGTGGTTAAATTTGAATTTCAACCAACTCACCAGGAATCTCTTTATAGGGGAATTCATTGATTTTCTTGCAAATATACACAGATAATGGAAATAACTATAAAAGGAATACGCTACAGACACGGGCTAATGCAGATTCTTCTATGGAAAGGGGAACGGATCCTACTGCCAATTTGGGACTTTCAATGGGATTTTTCAAATTGGATGCAAGAGTCAAAAGAGCGGGATATGCAGTTTGGGGACTGGCGTTATCTGCTACTTACGTGTAAGCTTGAGTTTGGGATTCTGGAAAGCCAGCGATGTCTCCGGTCACTCTGGACAGCAAGGCCAAGGGTTCTGGTCACTTGGCTCCCCTGGATGGGATTCTGGACAGCTAGGCAAGGTCTGGCCACTGCGCTCTCCTAGATGGGGTCAGCTAGGCAATGTCTGGTCACTGCTCTCTCCTGGATGGGGTCAGCTGCCTCCTCCCCTTTCTCCCTGGATTCTTAGGTGTGCCTGGATCTGGATGGATGGATGGGTGGATGGATCTGCCTGAATGGATGTCTGGATCACATTTTTGAATCTGAATCCTTGTGTTTCTCTGTCTTCCCCTTATGTAGCCAACATGACATCATCTCATTTACAATCTGGGGGAAGTACTCTGGGATCGGACAGCCTACCAGTCCTTTCTCCTCCCCCTGCACCGATTGGTTCTGGGGGAAATGGCATCATTTGCGTGTTTGCATTTATGATCTTTCATCATCTCTTAAGTCTACTTTTGAACAAGAATGAGTTACATATCAAAACTTCAAACTTATACTAGCCACAGCCATATGAAGCAGATATGTGGATTCAATAGGTCAGAGGGATTTGGACAATCCGATCACCGGGTCTGTACGAGGTCGCATCGCCCTTTGGCACATTTTTGCCCTTTTTATGAAATGCAAACTATTTAAAATTCTGCCAATGACTACACATATTCCTAATTACATTTTGCATATTTCCACTTAGTTTCATATCTGTCCCATTTATAATTCAACCTAAAATGCGTCTTTCATGGCCATTTCAGTTCACCAGGTGCTAGAAACATGTACTTGGCCTCTTTACATTTGTCTAAAAATCACATGGACAACTAGCATAATACAAAATTACTACTTATTCAGGGTGCTGGGGAAACTATCTTAAATACAGAAGTACTTTAATGTTAATGGGGAGAAAGTGTCACATGTGTGGGTGGTGCTGCAGACCCCCACAGCAAACTGTCTCTGCCGGGCTCGGCTTGCAACAAAGGACTTTTATGATGCCTTTGAAGTTTGACAGTTCCTCCTTCAGAGTGGATGCTGGAGGAAATTGCACCTCTCGGTCGCACAGGCCATACTGGCTTCCTTTGTTCCTTCTTCCAGGACTGCCTGCTAGTCTAGCAGGGCAGTGAATTCTCACAATCTCGACCGCCTCACATGCCATTGTGGGGCGGTTCACTTATGCATGCACTTTTCCGTGAGAGGCAAGGCCTGTCATTGAGTTCTGTGCCTGGGCCAAAAACCCAGTTTTACTGGTTTCTGAGTCTTTTCCAAGGGAACCAAATCTTGTGGGGACAAATATAATGTACATTATGTAGCCGACCCCCCACCCACATATTCAATGATATCTGTGCTAGCAAAAAGCTGTCATTTGACATTGACTTTTAAACAACATTTTCCTTATTTTGCAAAGACCAGTTTCCCATGTGTTCAGGCCTTTCATTTCAAGTTGCAAATGCGGTTCTGCAGACCACAGGATTGTTTTTCAATTAGTCTTTTTGGGGGGGTGTTTGCATGTATTGTTGGTTCATGAACACAGAGGGATACTGCACAGAATTTCTTTGATTTTGACACAGAAAGGAGAAAAAGCATGCTATTTCTTTCATTTGCAGAAATTTGAGCGAGATGGTTCACATTAAAGGGAAACAAAAGCTGCGTCGAGTGAAATGCAGAAATGTTTGCCTCTCATTTGATTTATCAGTCAGACAATGCCGTTCTTGGGATGTGTTGCCTAACCTTTTTGGCATTCATATGGAATAAGCACGCAGAGCTGTGTTTCAATGGAACACATGCTTTGTAGTGTTTTAGATGAAAGAAAGAGCAAATGCAGGGGTGTCTTGAATGCTGTGCGCAACTTTAGTATTCAGATGACAGAACAGCAAATGTAGTGCCATTCTGAATGCTGGTCATGTTCTTATGATTCAACTGAAAATAAAGCAAATGCAGAGCTGTTCTTTGGGTGGCAGTGTTCAATGCTCGCCACACATGTGCCAGGAAGACACCGTTTTTGTGGCACTGTTTAAACGCAGTTTTTGGTTGTTGGGGATTTATGCTTAGAGCCTTAAATGCACCCCACAATGTTTTCTTCATCTTTTATCTAAGAGAAATATGTCTCCAGTCCATGAATGATGCGTCTGCCTCCTTTTGTGCTTTGCAGCTATTCCTTAAAATAGCATCCTTGATCACGGGCCAACATAGACTCCTCTTTGTTTTGCACACAACGCTGTTTCCCAACGTCTCCTAACGCTGCACACCTGGTCTGTCTCTGAGGTGGCTGTATTTAATCTTTACACAAGCCGATGTCCATTTTTCAATCATGGCCGTCCTTGCCACGTTATATTTTCCTCTATTGCAAGCTTCTATATGTCTCATCTACCTTGACTTGCTGCATATTTACACTAATTGATCAGCAAGTTACTTTGTCTTCTTTGCATATAAACTCTTTATCATTTTGTACATGTTTCTCTTGTAGCTTCAGTTACGTTGTCACTCTTAAGTATTTATATATAGTTTCAGTATGTCTTTGCACATCTTCTATGACATCACTCTGCTCTCGTCAGACTTCACTCAGCACTCTGTGATGTCCAATGGTGTGTTTTGACATCTTTCCACGCAATATCCTTCCACTCTCTCAGTTCGAGGATACATTCGATATGGTTGTCTGAGTGCATATCGTCTTATACACTCGATGCGGTATAGGCATAACACATGGAGGTCCATATAGGGCTCTTCTCCTACTGTTCCAATATGGTGGCGGTGAGGGGACGGGAGTTAGGGAAAGTGCATCCAACTGCTCCTCTACACTTCCTTTTCCATAAATGTATGCTTTATATAGCACGCTGCTGCCACTCTTCTGGGATCTGCAGAGAGATGGGGAGGGTTAGGATAGGTGGAGCACAGGTTGTGTTGATTCATGCAGATGGGAAGGAATAGGGATATGTGTGCAGGGTAAGCCTGTAGATGCTTTTGATACATGTTCTATTGGGGCGTGGCTAGAGTATACCCTTATGTGGGCAAATTGTGTATATTATGTTATGTTAGATTTAAGCATTATGGCTGCTTTTGGATAATGATTTGGACAAGCTCTTAAAAACATAGCATAGGGTTCCTCTCGGTCAGCGCTCAGTCTTACTATAGGGACAGGGCACATTCCGCTTGCCCAATCCTACCTTCTGCACCAGTCCTGCTCGGGGCCCTTGCCCATTTGCGTTGGGACCGTGGAAGAAAGTGACAGCCACCATGGTAAAGGCGCTTGCTCTAGTCCCAATTGTGGCACGGCCCTGGCTGATGGATGTACCTTTGATGGAGGCTGTGGCTTGCAGGGACAAGTGGAGAGCATCTCGAGAACACATTCAACTAGGAAAGCAAAACCATGTCAGGATGACCGCCATGTATACCGATGGGCGAATGTGAGGACATGAAGAAGGTAAGAAAGGAGCAGAAACCCCAGGTGAAAGTGGCTTGTGCAGAAAATGGAGGGTCATGTCCATATGTCTTACCATTGCCAAGGTTATTCTGTAACTGAAGGACACATGCATGCTCTGTCCCTCCCTGAATGCCATTGCCACTCTAACACTCCCATGCAGTAGTTTTGATCGTAGGTGGTGCGTAAGCACCACATATCAGACAGAAGCAACTAATAGACCTTGTGGTGTTTCCTGTCCCCTCTGAAGTTCAACTATGAGCAGCCGTTGCTCAGGTGATGCTGCTCTTGATGACATCTATAGAAAATGATGTTGGGGAGATCCGTCAGATGTGCATAGTCTGAACATGTCTTGTCCCCCTCGGAGCTCCCTAAGTAGCCTTAGCCCTCTCATGTGGACATTCAAATTTCAGTTAACATGATGCAAGTGGTGTTTAATGGAACTATGACCTTCTGTACACATTTCACAATATCTATTACACCTCTAATGAGAAAATGACATTTCATGCCAGCTGCAGTTTGGAGATCGTTATTGTGTTCTGTTGGTTCATGTTCTATTTATGTTTTTGCTAATTGATCCATACAACACCCCCATTTCTTTTTCAATTACAATATAGTACAATGTCAACAAAAGTTACGCCACCTCTGGATCCAGTAGAAACCATTCATTATCTGCCAATTGCATTTCCCCCCTTTTTGTCCTACCAATAATGCACGAGTGCGCTCACTTCAGGCATTTGTCCCCTAGGAAGCAAATGAAGAAAACAAAATCCACAAGACTAAGCAAAACAAAAATCTATTTTAATGCAGGCAGTAGTTCACTTGTAACATTAGAAAAGCAATTATAGGGCATGGATCTGGGTTTAAGGAACACCGACCAGTTCCCTACATCCACAAACACTTACATAAATGATACATTACCGTGATTTCCTCCTTTGTACCAATAAGTATGTTGTGAAAACTGCGTGACTGCAACCTACAGCATACCTGTTAAGAGAGAAGACAAGACAAAGGATTTGGGGAAGGTTGCATTCGGCAGTATGGTCTGGGATAATAAGACCTGGAATTTGGGACATAAAAGAAATGTCAGGTGGTTGCAAATTTGGCCTTACTAAAAAATTTCAATTTCTTAACATACAGTGGCAATATTTCAAGCATTTCTTTCAGCATACAATATTTATGTTTTGAAGGGATATCATCTCAAACTCAATACAGATAATAGTACCAACAGAAAGTGTACATATATTTACATGATTGTATTTCATTGTTGATGTTGTAGTTATGATACTGCAAGACACATAGTTGTCCTAGTACATGGTATTGGTTAAGTGACACTGCAATGTGATGGAATACCCATTACAAAAACACCTCTCAAAATAAAAAACAATCAAGCACATTTAGACAGATGAACAGTACTCACCAGACCTCAACAAAAAGCACTGCAAAAGTGCCATTTAGCATTAATTTTAAAGCATAGCATGAAAGCTATTAAAATGAGACGGTGGTGTCCGAGAAGGGTAGGTTATTCTTAACTACAGCAAGTAGCGTCATGTGATCGGGGAAAACAGAATATTTCGAGATCTAATATTTATGGGGAGAAAAGAAAGGAAAGCAGTCAGCACTCGGAGAAGGAGGGATTCATTGCAGTGCTGTCTTGTGAACCTGGGCAAATGCCATGGCCACTAAGCTCTTGTGCTCCGAAGAAAAGGAAAAACAATAAGTACTGTAAGATGGAGGGACATCAATCAGCAATGTGAGTTAAATGCATTCTTTGTGGTGCATCTTTGTGATCTTGGGCAAAGGTATTCTGAGCTCATAACATAAGAAGGTAGGCAGTTATTGTTGGGCGATGGAGGGATATAGTTGCAGTATTGTCTTGTGTTCTGGGGAAACATGCTCTGTGATCTAATTTCAAATAAAAAGGAACAAAAAGCACTAAGCCCTGATTTGTGTAAGCGTAAAGAAAGATTTTCCCTTTTTGTGACTTCCCCCATTAACTTCAATGGGACCCCCAGCATTTCTGATATAGGCTGATTTATTGGTGCATGAGGTCTTTTTAGCCTTACTCACCTGCTCCACTCATGTGTTTGCGGTGCACTGTGTCACCTGTGATGAATATAGACAATTCGTCCCTTATCCCCAGAAGTGAGCCACCCCGACGCTAGGGAGGTGAGCCCGCTATGCAGGAATCTCCCTAGGGGTCTGGGTAAGTGTGGCCTCGATGGGAGGGACTCTCTTCTTGGGGAAAAGGACTCCCATTCCAATAAGGACCTCCAAGTCCAAACCACCCTGCCTGCATATATGGATTATGGAAAGACTTTGGCATTCCCTGTTACAAGCATAATTAACAGAGATCCTTCTTTTACTCTATTGGCTTCAAGTATTGCTGAACGTTGCCTGAATGCAATGAGCATGGAAGACGGACACAATTCCATGAATTCCAATGACGTGAATAAGAAGAGAATGGAATGTGAATGGGGGAAAAACACTTATGGAGGGGGAGGAGAGCAACCACTACGCAGAGGCGAGCCTCTGAGGCAATGACGTACTTTAAGGGTGGATCCACATCAAGCTGCAGCACCAGTGGTGGCATGAGAAAGGGAGGCCCGCCAGCTGGAGGTTGGATGGCAGGTGACTTGACCGAACAAGAGGCTCCAGTCAGGGATGGAGACGCGATGGGAAGACCAGGGTCTTCTCTGGTGGAACGACCACTGAAGAGCAGTGGTGGGCTGGATGCCCAGCAACTGACACAGAGACCAGAGACAGGAGAGGAGCCCAGGGCCCCGAGTTACACCCTGCAAGTGCCTTTTATGCTGAGGGATATACCAGCAGGAAGATGGACGCTAGCGATTCGTGGATGCCAGTGAGGTTCTGTAAAGGTTGTTTCCATGGAGTACCGAAACCGACGCAGGTACAACCAACAGTGTGAACGAGATACGAACACTGTATGTAACGGCTGGAATCGCCACCAAACGCACATAAACTTAAGAGAATGTAACAGGCTCACAGCCCAGCTGAAAGATTGCGAAAGAAACACAAATGTTGTATATCAAGAATGGAATAGCCGACAAGGCTACTGGGAAACAGAGTGAAAGGTTGGTAAATGTTCTGCAGCAAGGCTAGCTAAGTGAAGAATGCACCCATTGGGGCATCAACCCCTCAAGGCGGGAAGCCAGGGTTCTTGTGTAAATCTTCTCATCAGCATTCATTAATGAAATTGGGTGGTAAGACTGACAATGCACCGGGGTCTGCCCTCTTCAAGTATGACATATCATAGATTTGCTGAATGATGATGGTGCCTTCCCTGTCTCATAGATATTATTGAATAGCTTGATGAGGTGAGGGAGGAGGGCACCAGCAAACCTTTTATGAAATACAATAGTACACCACCGATCACCCCATTACAGTCCTCCACAGCCTCTACAGCCTATCATAGTACTATTCACAGTCGAAATAGCTCTGAATCAACCCACAGAACCCTTTTTCCTGGTGAGAACCCTTACATTCTCCTCTAACTCAGTATCCAAGACAGTTCCTTCACAAGCTTTCTGTGACTCTCTCTCATCCTTTTTTGCCCAGAAAATAATCCACATCTGAGCAAACATATCGGCCACAGATCGTTTTGTTTATAGCCCTACTTTGGAAAGTCCTACTCATTTTTGGTAGTCTTTCCCTGTATATTCCGAAGAGGATATTCTACAGGCTACTTCAAAACTTATGTTGGCCTCATCTGTGGACACAATTCCTTTAGATATATGGAAAGAAATCATGCCTAAAATTGCTCCTTGGGTTGCTCAGGTGGTGAATGTTTCGTGCACCAATGGGCTGATCACTAGGTAGCTGAAACAAGCACTAGCCGTCCCGCTCTTGAGAAAACAGTCTTTAGACCCTTCTATTCTAGCTAATTTTAGACCCATCTCTCTTCTTTCCTTTCCAAGAAAGCTTCTTGAGACTCTCATTTCTCCTTTGCTCAGCCAGTACCTGGTGGAGTCTAGTTTCTTTAGGTTTTTCTAATCTGGTTTCCTCCCGAGCCCTGGGACTGAGAGTGTTCTTGTTTTAGCTATGGACGATCTAGTGAGGCTTTCTGATCAGGTTGGAGTGGGGGCATTGGTATTATTAGATCTCTCAGCGGCATTTGATATAGGTGACCATTCCATCCTGTTGGATCGCCTCAATTTAGATGGCCTCTCTGGCTTGGTGCTGACATGGTTTTCCTCCTTCCTGTCAGAAAGAGCACAAACACTATCTCTTTCTCCCTTACGCTCATCATCTGTTTCTCTTCCTTGTGGCGTTCCGCAGGGCTCGGCCCTATCCTCTATGCTTTTTAATGTATATATGTAACCTCTGGTTGGTCTCATCACCTTCAGGTGTTACTCATATGCAGATGATACACATATCTTAGTCCAGTTGAATCTTCTGCATTCTGGCACGTCGTCTCAGTTCAGGAGTTGCCCGGAGGCCATGGGGCAGTGGATGAGTTCCAACTGGCTTAAATTGAATGGGTATAGGATGGAGGTACTTGTGGTTGGTCCTCCATACATGGCTGCCCTGTGGACCCCTTCTTTTTGGCCTCTCTTGTTGGGAACTTTTCCCTCTCCTGTGACATTTGTTAGGGATTTGGGAATTAAGCTCTCGTCCTCTCTTGCTATGAAAGCCCAGGTTGGTAGCCTCTGTGAGGGAGGGCATTTATAGCTGAAAATACTGCAGAAAGTTCTTCCGTTTCTCCCAAGATATTTGCATGCACTGGTGGTAGCCTCTTTGGTTATGAGCCGTGTGCGCTACTGTAAAAAAAGGATCACAATGCAATGCACAAAATGGATGCAAAATGTAAAGCACACCCAGCTAGATTTGATTTTTTAAAAAAGGATCACAATGCAGTCCACAAAATGGGTGCAAGATGTGAAGCACACCCACCTAGATTTGATTTAAAAAAAAGGTTCACAATGGAGTGCACAAAATGGATGCAAGGTGTTAAGCACAATCTCAATGCAGTGCACAAAATTGATGCAAGATGTAAAGCACACTCACCTAGATTCTATTTTTTAAAAAAGATCACAACGCAGTCCAAAAAATGGATGCAAGATGTAAAGCACACCCACCTAGATTCGATTAAAAAAAGGATCACAATGCAGTGCACAAAATGTATGCAAGATGTAAAGCACGCCCACCTAGATTCGATTTAAAAAAAAGGATCACAATGCACTGCACAACATGGATGCAAGATGTAAAGCACACCCACTTAGATTCGATTTAATGAAAATATATATCACAATGCAGTGCAAGAAATGGATGCAAGATGTAAAGCACACCCTCCTAGATTCGATTTGAAAAAAAGGATCACAATGCAGTGCAAAAAACGGATGCAAGGTGTTAAGTACAATCACAATGCAGTGAACAAAATGGATGCAAGATGTAAAGCACACCCACCTAGATTCGATTTGAAAAAAAGGATCACAATGCAGTGCAAGAAATGGATGCAAGATGTAAAGCACACCCTCCTAGATTCGATTTGAAAAAAAGGATCACAATGCAGTGCAAAAAATGGATGCAAGGTGTTAAGTATAATCACAATGCAGTGAACAAAATGGATGCAAGATGTAAAGCACACCCACCTAGATTTGATTTGAAAAAAAGGATCACAATGCAGTGCAAATCATGGATGCAAGGTGTTAAGTACAATCACAATGCAGTGAACAAAATGGATGGAAGATGTAAAGCCCACCCAGCTAGATTTGCTTTGAAAAAAAAGGATCACAATGCAGTGCACAATATGGATGCATGGTGTTAAGCACAATCACAATGCAGGCCACAAAATGGATCCAAGAAGTAAAGCAGAACCACCTAGATTTGATTTAAAAAGAAAAAAGGTCACAATGCAGTGAACAAAATGGATGCGAGAAGGAAAAGGAAGAAGCACAACTTGAATGAATTTACCAATTGTAGAACACAGAGTGCAGTGAAGAAAATAGGTGGTGCCTGGGGTGCTGTGGACCAAGTTCATGCAGGAGCAGGACGCGCACAGGAGGCTGTAGCATTGTTTGTGTGGAGGGGCATTAAGGTGGAAGCCCTCCCAGGCCTTACCAGGCCCGGACAGGCTCAGACATGGCCTTGGCTAGTGGGCCTTGGGAGGTGGGCCGGCCTTCCCCTGCCGGCTTGTTCTGATTGGGCTACAAGAAGGTAGCTGGGCCCAATCAGAGCTGTGGCTCCCTTTGTTGTTGAACAAGCACTTAGGTGACTGCGAAGTCCACGACGGCCATGATGGAGGGCTAGCCAAGCAATGCTCAACAGAAGCAGAAGGCAAAAAAGCAGAAGGCAGAATGGTACAGGAAGTCACATTTGTAGGGACTGACATTTGGCATAAGGGTTATATTTTACACAAAGCCCTAGAGCAATTTTATATGATACAAAATTTCCATATTGAACTCATTAAAATGTCCCAGCTCACGGCTCAGTTGTATTTCCATTTGCAAGTAATAGACGGGTTGCAAAATAAAGGGGCCAGAATGATGACGCAGACAGAGGACCAACAACAGGCCCATCAGTTGGCTGAACAAGCCCAGCAATCACTCAGGCAATTAGAGAACAGGCTACAACAAAGCCAAGTTAGAGATATCAACTATGAAAACTGCATTGAGCAACTAAAAAATGAGGTCAAAACCTAAAAACATGCCAATGCAGGGCGAGAAATGACATTTTCTGTGCTGCAAGACACACATAAATAGAGTGTAGAAACCTTAAGTCAACTTTGACATAAGCTGAATGACCAGAATATACATAATAGTGTATCGTTGGATGAAATTATGGTCTTTAAACAGTCCATTAGTGAGCTAAAATGAGAAAACAGTCAGTTGATCATAAAAGAGATTGACTCACAAAAGACTTTTGATCAAATGCATCAGAATGTAAATATTTTGAAGCAACAGAAAATCCAGCTGATCAGTGAAAAAGATGCCTTAAAATCAAAATGGATGTAGAAAAGGGTCAGGAACTGGCCCGAATCAGGAAAGAAAATATGGATGTTGTGGAGTGTTTGAAACAAGCAGAGGGTGACCGATTGGAAGCACATAGTAGGTATGCTTAGGAGAGAGAACGTGTCAATTTAAATGAAAAATGCTGTGAACGTGCACACATAATGCAAGGCACTCAGAGGGAATATGAAATCGTCCAATAAAAAGTACAGAAAGTGAGAGGCCGACTGGCTGCTCAGGGCAGAGAGCTTGAAGCCAGCCAAGCCAAGGTGTCAGAGTTAAGCATTCAACTCTTTGAATGTAAACAGGAAACCATGGCAGAGAAAAACAAGTGTTAGAAATTAAATAATTAAATAAAAAAATACAAACTGGCCTGAGACAGTCTGACAAACCATTGTATGGGATAGGGTACTATGATGGAGGGGAAAAGCCCCTCCCATCAAGGCCTTCATGTCATTTACCTACAACTCCCCATGTACAGATTGGATCTGACCTCATGAATGCCTCCTATAGAGGCCAGTGGGTTTGCCTATCCCTGCCAGTCTGATCAGGAAGGTCAGCCCTTGCCAGCTCTTATCGGATATTGATGCATATTCATCTTTACCAAACAGAATGGGAGGTGGCCAGACCAGTGTCATGGGAGGCCAAAGATAGTACTGCGAATACTTCTGAACATGAAAATATATATGATGAGAATATCAGAGAATTAGATTTGCAGAAAATGATCTTGCAAAGAAATTGTCTAGCCCGCTTAGCTGAAAAGGAAAAGCAAAAGCTTCAACATAGGAAGGGCATTTTAAAAACCTGCACACCTTCTGGGGAATGGGTGGTATCACCCAGCACATGGAAGGGGGATAGTAAATATGTTAATTGGTCTGACGATAAGACTGAGTATTATTCTGCACCAAAAATTGACTACAGGGCAAGGGACCCTGAGCGTTCACGGCGACAAAGGCAAAAGGAAGAATCCAGATCCCATGCTTTCGGAAGGAATTCCCAATATCACAGCAATGGAGAATGCCTAGAAGACAGAGGGCCTCATCACGAGTCTGGTGGTAACCCTTAAATGTGGTGGTAGCGCTATTACCGCCTCATTTAAGGGTCTGCCAGATCATGGCCTTGGCGGATTTACCCCCAGCTCTGAGCTAGGGGGAAATCCGCTGCAAATTTGCTGATTTTTGGCGCTATTACCGCCAGCGGGAAATCCGCCGGCGGTAATAGCGCAAATTTTCCCCATTGGGCCCAACGGGGAATGGGCACTAACCGTTCCGCCAAACCCGTGATCCGGCACTAATAGCACCGGAGGGTTTGTTGGTAGGGCTAATAGCGCCGGCGGTAATAGCGCCGGCGTTACCACCCAACTCATCATGAGTTTGGCAGTAACCCTTAAATGCGGCAGTAGCACTATTACCACTGCATTTAAGGGTCCACCAGATCATGGCCTTGGCGAATTTCCCCCCAGCTCTGAGCTGGGGGGGGAAATCCGCAGCAAAATTGCCGATTTCTGGCGCTATTACCACCAGCGGGAAATCCGCCGGTGGTAATAGCGTGAATTCTCCCCATTGGGCCCAATGGGGAATGAGGAATTCCCGAATGGGCCCAATGGGGAATGGGCACTAACCATTCCGCCAAACCCATGATCCGATGCTAATAGCACTGGGGGGTTTGGCGGTAGGGCTATTAGCGCTGGCATTAATACCACTGGCATTACCGCCCAACTCGTGATGAGGCCCAGAGTGTAGAGTTCTAACAGCAGCATGAGGTGGAGCACTGAAGCAAACAGGAGAAGGCCGGAAGATATGTGCTTAAGGAACGTACCTCAAAGCAACCAGTGAGTTTCTAGATAGAAAGAAACCTGGTATGGGAGTGCTAGATGCTGTGCATAAGGATATTTTATTACGGAATGGTCACGTGGATTGAAAGGCATGTTGTCAAAGGTCTCCGACTAGAATCCTTACGAACCAACGAACATTAAAGACTTGTTAACTCATGAAAGAAAACTGAATACTTTGTTACGGAGTGGGTGCAGGCAAATGAAAGCTTGTTATCGAAAATCTACACACAATTAGAACAGTTTAAAGGCCCATGAGAATTACAATACTTAACGAATTGAACAAGCATAATCAAATCATTAATATTTAAACTTTATACACATTACAGAGGTACCGAACGACAGAGGATATTCAAACTATACAATCTGCACCTTTTTGAATGCTGCACTTAACAACCAATAGAATGAAAGTAACTTACCTTAAATCATTTACATGTTAAAGAGGTGCCGAACGGCAGAGAATATTCAACTTAGAAAACTGCATAATTTTGAATACCGAATTGAAGGAAAACCTTTGCTTATGAAGAATCAAGAGAAGGGAAGCTTTCTCAATATAATTACATACACCGGATGAAAACACCTTAAGTGTATTTTTTAATTTTGTGTTTTATTTGTGTTTTACATAGCGTCTTAAGCCAAGGAGCTGTACAGAGAGTCAAAGGTACAATAAAAATGAATAACATGGAAAATAAAAACAATCTGTCACATTAACCAAGATGACGAAGATGCGATGTCAACAACTTATGAAATAAGGAATAGAGACTAATAGGGCAAAGTGAGAGTGGAAGAGCATTGCAGTGAAAAGGAGCAAAGAGGGCAAAATACCTAAAGCGGGACTGGGCACAGGGAGGATGTGGAGCCACGAGAAGAAATTGAGAAGAGCATAGGGATCGAGGGGGAGTATAAAAAGAGACCAAACAAGAAAGATAGTCGGGTGCAAGACCATAAAGTGACTTAAAAACCAGACATGAGACGTTGAATTTAAACTGAGAATGTAAAGATAGCCAACCAAGAGTAGAGAGATGAGAAGAAATGGAGTCATGAAAAGAAAGAAGACAAAGAAGACGGATAGAGGCATTGAAAACAGATGTTAAGGGGGCCAGACGAGTAAGTGGAAGATCAAAAAGAGCAGAAGAGTAATAAAAAAGCCAAGAAAAATGAGAGAGGATGTCAACAGTTTTGTAGCATGAAAAGTCAAGAAAGGACGGGCCTTACGAATATTATAAATGTGAAAGCTACAGGCACACGAAGACAGGCATGTATGATAAGAAAATGATAGAGCAGAATCAAAGTAAACTCCCAAATTAAGGGCAGTAAGAGGAATAGGAGGCTGGGATGGGGGAATGAGACAAAAGAAGGAGCAATAGGAGAAGCAATACTATTAGCAGGAAAGAAAAGAACCTCCATTTTAGCTGCATTGATCATGAGATAGTGAATCAACATACAAGATTTAATTGTGAGTAAACAAACAGAGTTTAAGGTGATTGCCGTTCTGGAAGAAATAGGGGAAGGATGAAAGCAATGAGGGTGATAGTGCACTCTGTCACATTCCTGGATGGCTGGCAACAAATGCCTGGTTGGGTGTAGCAGACATTTAGCATCGGTACTCTGCGCCGAAAGCATGGGACATGCTTGAAAATGATGTTTCCTCGGTGGTAATTAGTGAGTGTTTGGAGAGTTTACCGCTTGGGAAATGCAGAAGGGAGCAAAAAGGAACAGGAATCGTGGGCTGATTATTCCTGCAGGCACTCAGGAAGTTGCATGAGAAGAATGAATTGCTTAAAGATGCTCAGCTTCGTAAACTAAATGATGAGATTTCCCTGCTCCAGGAGCAACAAATCGTTATGAGAGACCCTTGAATCTTCAATTAAGCGGACTGATCAGATGGAGGACAGGTGTGCCTCTTTAGCTGTGCGTGTAGCCACGCACAAGCGCAGACAGCGGCGGGGCAATCCTTCACAGATAAGGATTTACGCATTAATCAGGAAAGATACTTGGGACCCAAATTCATGGTCTGGGGAAGTTAGTGATAGCGAAAACGAACAGACATTTGACTGGGATAAATCCGTTGAAGTCAGACTTGCAGAGCTAAACTGTTCTGATGGAGAGGAGCTGGAATGTGCTCCAAAGAAATGTGTTTATCCTGCGCGGCCGTTAATCATTAACAAGTCAAAAGGCCATGCTGGCGGTGGAAACATTCAGAATACTAGGATTGTGCACAATTATACAGAGACAGAGCTTTTAGACATTGCCAAGTTGTTTAGACAGCGAGTAGGCAAAGTGCTTTTGAAATGGTACATTAGATTGTGGGACACCAGTGCAGATGGCATCTTCTTAACCCCAGAAGAATTGTTAAAAACAGGTTCAATCACTACTAATGTAATGCTGAGACAGATGGTGCATGGTGCGCTTGGGCAGCAAGGATCGCATTCCTTGTTTAATTGGCTTCAGACTGCCTTAATAAATGTGTATGCAAGTCCAATGGATATGGAAGAAATGTTGGGCCCCTGGGGTTCACTAACTGAAGCGACAGATCAGCTTAGAGAGATGGGTTTACAGTGCGCAAGGTACAGTGCAAACTTTGCAGGGCATGATATGGAACTTTTTACTGCAGGCATGCGCACGCTTGCTGCGGAATGCCCCGGGTCACATGAAGGGAGCATTGCTTTCATTGCTGGGTCCAGCGCAAGGTAAAGCCATTGGTGAGGTTGCACTGTTATTAGGGCAGTAAGAAGGGCTGGATGTGCGCAAAGCCGCGCGCCTAGTGGCGACGAGTAATGATTCTGAGAAGAAGCTTGGCAAGAATGCAAAGTCTAAAGCGAAAACTGACACTATTGAAATTACACGCAGGCAAATGTGGGTGGATCTGCTAAAAGCAGGAATTCCAAAGGAAGAGATAGACGGTAAACCCACACCTGTGCTGCTTGAGGAATGGAAATAATTGCAAAAGCAGGGGTCAGGCAAAACCAAGCCTTCTGCATCATCTCAGGAAGAGATGTTGAAGCCCAAAGTGCGGGCAAAAGTGTACCCAGATTTGGGGTCCCAGACCCCATTTTTGATTGAAGGGCTGGCTCTGTCTTTGAGGTATGGTTAATAAAGAGAACCAGTCCCAGAGACAGACGCCCTTTTGTGCCACTTGCATTGTATTTGAATGATAAAGTGAAACACGTTTTGGCTCTATTCGACACGGGAGCTGAGGTAACCATTTTGAATGGCAATCCCAATAAATTATCTGGTCCCAGAGTTTTCATTAATGAGTATGGGGGAGCAGAAACTGTTGCAAAAGCCTTTAATGTAAAGATGTAAATTGTCGAGGGATTGCCCTTCACAGCAAATGTCCTGATTGTAGACATTCCTGAGTATATACTGGGAATGGATGTGTTGTTGGGAAAAAGTGTGACTACAGTTTTAGGTGAATTTGTTTTTAGCAATTGGAAAATCCATGTGAGACTTGTTAACCCTTTGGTGGTTGGGCAAGCTAAATGGTCCCCCTTGCATTTACCTCCTCCTGCTGAGCCACTGTGCGTGAAACAGTACAGGCTGCCAAGAGGGCACAAGGAGATTGGTGAAACTATTGAGTCATTGGTGAAAGCTGGCATAATGAGGCCGGCAGTCAGTCCATTCAATTCGCCGATCTGGCCTATTCGCCGCCCAGATGGGGCGTGGCGTCTGACAATTGATTTTCGCGCCTTGAACAAGAAGGTGTCACCCTTAGCTGTGGCGGTGCCAGACATCATTACTCTGATTGAAAACCTTACGAGAGAAGTGGGTGTATAGCATGTGGTCCTTGACTTGGCCAATGCATTTTTCTCCATTGATATTGACACTGAATCACAAGACCAATTTGCTATCACTTGTGGAGACAGACAATTTACATTTACTAAATTGCCCCAGGGGTATTTGCATAGTCCCACTCTGTGTCATGGATTGATTGCCAGAGATTTGAAGATTGTACAGTTGGATGATGTGTATGTTGCCCACTATATTGATGACATCATGCTAACCAATGTTGAGAAAGAACATGTATAAAAAGCTGCTGAGAAGTTGATCGCACACATGAAAAACCAGGGGTTGGCAATAAATCCCAAAAAGGTACAGGGGCCCGCTCAAGAGGCGAAAGTTTTAGGTGCAATCTGGTCTGGGTCAGTTAAGAAAATTTCTGTCCCTGTGATTGACATGGTTCAGCAGATGAGTCCACCAGCAAATAAAAAAGAGGCAAAAAGTTTCATTGAGTTAATGGGTTTTTGGAGAAATCACATACCTCATTTAAGCCTGATACTGAAACCCATCAACAAAGTCACCAGAAAGAAACATGATTTTACATGGGGCCTCGAGCAACAGTCTGTTTTTCAGCAGGCTAAGGACGCTTTGCAGAATTACATCACGCTGGCCCCATGACGAAAACTGATCCTTTTGAACTGGAAATTCTTGTCTTCAATGATGTTGCAGTGTGGAGCTTGTGGCAAAAGCAAGGACAGAAATGAGTGCCGCAAGGTTTCTGGTCAAGTAAACTCACTGATCCTATGACAAGCTACACTCCGCTTGAGAAACAAGTTGCTGCAGTATACTGGACTCTAGTTGAGACTGAAAGAATCACAGGCGAGCAACCAGTGACAATTTGCACAGAAATTCCGATCATGGGCTGGGTGCGCGACACTGCTGCAAGTGGAAAAAGTGGCAGGGCACAAGACGCCACTCATGACAAATGTAAATGGTATTTACAGCAACGTGCGAAAGCTGGCCGCACAGGGGTTTCCAGACTGCACGAACAAATGCTGGAGGCAGTGGATCTGGAAGCAATGCCTGAACCGAGCACCCAAGTGGCATTGCCAGAATCTCCCTTCAAAGTCGCACCGCCTATGAAACATTGACAGAGGAAGAACAAAATTCTGTACGGTTCATGGATGGCACCGCAAAGTATGATAAAAGGGCAAAGACACTGGCAAGCTGTTGCATTCCAGCCCCACCAAGAAACACTGCTGATGAGAGAAGGTGTTGGAGGATCCAGTCAATATGCTGAACTGCAGGCGGTGGCCTCTGTGATTGAACAGGTGAAAGAGACAGATAGTGCATACATATACACGGACAGTTGGGCAACATATCAGGGCCTGACGCATTGGGCGCCGGCATGGAGAAGAGACAGCTGGCAGATCAAAAACACTGCGATCTGGGGAGGGCCAGACATCTGGGAAGAGATGTGGCGCAAAGGTGAGTGGTGCAAAATCTGCATTGGGCATGTCGATGCACACATACCCCCTGACACCTCACTGGCTGCCCTGTTCAACAACGAAGTGGATCAAATGGCAAAGATTCACCCAGTGACAACACCTGAAGAAGCTGAGGTATTGTATGGAATGGCAGACTGAGCACACCAAACCTCAGGGCATCTAGGGCAAGCAGGAACCTATGAATGGGCTAATGGGAGACAATTGTCCATTACCATGAATCATGCCAAGCAAGCTGCCTCCCAATGTTCTGTGTGCTGCGAAGTGAAGCACTACCCACTGGAGAGGAAGCCTCAAGGCCCTTTGAGAAGAGGTGAAAGAGCTGCTAGCGTATGGCAAGTTGACTACATTGGCCCTTTACCGCCCGAGAATGGAAAGCATTATGTGTTGACCATGGTAGACACATATTCTAGACTGCTGTTAGCCTATCCAGTTGCCAATGCAGATCAACGGGCTACCTTGCAAGGAATGGAATACCTCATCAGGCACTATGGCAGTCCGGATGAAATCCAATCAGATCAAGGCAACCATTTTGCTGGACATAATGTGCAAAACTGGGCGCTAGACCAAGGCATCACATGGACACTGCACATCAGTCGGTACCCAGAATCCTCTGCTCTGGTGGAACGCAGCAATGGGCTGCTCAAGCAACAAATAAAGAAACTGACTAAGACTCACACACTCAAGGGGTGGTCCAAACACCTGGCACAAGCACTGTTTGAACTGAACAATCGTCCGTTGGGAAACTGGCAGACACCCTTTGTGAGACTGACAAGTGAGAAGGTGGAATCTACAAAGGCTCTTATTGTGTGAAAAACTGACAAAGAAGCAAAGTTGCCTGTGCAAGCTACGGCAGGCAGCATTGGACTTGATTTATCTACCTATGAAGATGATGTTATACCAGCGGGGCAAACCAAATCCATATCGCTGGGTATTGGCATCAAATTGCCGGCATGATCCAGCCTGGTGAAAAAAGGCATTGGGCCTCATTACGACCCAGGCGGTAAGTTACCGCCTGGGCCGTGACTTTACCACCATGGCGTAAACTACGTTTACGCCATGGTGGTAGGCGGACTTACCGCCCCATTCCGAGGTCGGCGGGGCGGTAAGTCCCCAATCCCCATTTACCCTTCCCCATTCCCATTTTTGCCCCATAGGGCATAATGGGAGTGGGGAAGGCGTTAATTACGCCACCGTAAATTACGGTGGCGTAATTAACTCCATGGTCCCTTAGCGCCATGGATTTTAACACCTGCTAAAAGCAGGTGTTAAAACCTCCATGGCGCTAAGGGACCTCGTACTCAGGCGGTAAGGGTCGGCGCTGTTTACGCCGCCGTAAACCCCTTACCGCCTGAGTCGTAATGAGGCCCATTGACATTTTGGGAGGTGAGCTTGATCCTGATTATAGAGGGACTGTTTTGGTACTTTTACATAATGCTGGTGCATCTGCGGTACCATTAACCAAATATGACCGAATTGCACAATTGATTTGTGAGAAAGCAGTTGTTCCCCTAGTGGTTGAAAGTAAGCAAGCCCCAGACACCACACTGAGGGGTGAAGGAGGCTTTGGTAGCACCGGAAAGAAGGTGTGGGTTCACTATCCAAACAAAAAGCCTGAAGCTGGGGAGGTGTTAAGTCAAGGTGTTGGAAGTTCTTATGTTGTACTATTGCAAAATTCTGACATGCCTGTTTATATTCCTGCTGCTAGGCTCACACCATGAACGTAGAGCAATATGAAGGGGATGGGACTTGCCTTGCTGTGGGTGCTCTTGATCTGCCAAGCAAACGCTTTCTCTGTAAAGAATGGGTTGATGCAAGACGATACATGGACTCTGAGAATTGCATGCACTACACCTGATGCTCCAGTCTAGCGTGATGACCACAATCGCACCGTAACCTGTGAGAAAAGCGCTACCGATGAGTATCCGCATGGAACTGCTAAAGTACTGGCTTGGCATATTGTCGGACACCTTTTGTCACTGACCCATATGACTGGTGCTTATGAAATCTTAAGCCCAAATGTTTCAGTGAATGGATCCAACAATTTGTTTGATGTTTCAGATGTTTCATGTTTTTTCTGCCCCAAGAACAGCAGCGAGTGTACTCGCCAAGATTTTGTGGACTATGTCTTGACTAAATGCATTCCATACAATTGTGCGAGGAAACAGCCACTGTCGGATGGTAGTATGGTGTTCGTATCTAAAACCAATATTGTATATGGCAGGCATGCCACTTAGAGAATGGTGTTCTTTAAGTCACAAAAGGTAGAAACTGTGCACATGCTAGATTTTCCAGTAGTAAGGCAACATTTAAATTGTAGGTCGGTGATGCACGCTTCTATTATCACAGAGGTACACTTAGAAATAGATTTGTCACGGGGCAATGTTTCATTATTACAACCAAGCTGCTACAAATTGAGTCAATTTCTGTGGCCCATCGCCAAACTGCACGCAGCTAGGGGGCTAGATTCATTGATTGCGGGTGCAGCGGGGGTTGGAATTTTAAACGCCTTTGACATAGAAACTGTGCACAATAAGTTAGCCACCAAGGGTTCTGATGCCAACCCTGCTATAAAACTTCTGGCCCAGTGGGGCCCATTGATAAGCCCTACCCTGCGAAAAACTGCTACAAGTATTGGCAAACATTGGAGATGGCAGAATTTTAGCTATGAAGACATCTTTTCTGTCATAGGGCAGGTCAATAAGACTGCTAAAGACACCCGATGCATTTTATGGCAAACCTTGTTAAATTAGCAGGTGTTGGCTTTTCGCTCCGAGTGGGGGCGACTATCCTCAACCCACTGGCACACAGAGCTACAGTTACCAACAAACATATGGATTAAACCGCTTGCTTTTGATTGCATGAATAACACATGCCACGCTTTCATGCAAGTTAGTAGAACCGCTTATGCTTTATGCTTATGCTTTATGGTGCCCTTTTATAGTCTTGCCTATGAAAATAAATGGTTCATGGTGGATTCCGCAAATACGAGGGGAATGGTTAGACAGCCAAAACGACACCATCCACAGTTACACCTGTATGCCCTGGGATAAGGGGTGGGTGTGTCCCCAAACTGGGAGGATTCCGGACCCATGCATGCATCCCATAGCCGGGGAGTGCACCTGGATGCAATACCACATTAATGGGACTGACATTTTCCAGATAGACCAGCACAAGGCCCGTATAGTTACTAATCATTCCTTGCTTATTAATAATTATAGGTTGCTAGGAAACCTTCAAGTATTTTGTGTAGATCAGGTCATGACTATCTTAGACATTGTTACTCACACCCTATATTCATTGACCCGATGGTCTCACACCACTTTGCATGCCGAGCTCACGCAACTGCTTAACTGTATTCTACCCTATGGAGTAATCACTGCCAGGCTTCAAGCTATAAGACAATTTGCTCAAACCGCTTGGAAAGACTTCCAAACGTTAGCTACCTCAGTTATCCCTGCAGAGTGCAAGATGATGATAGACAGAAATCAATTAATCAAAACTGCTGACCATCTCCAATCAGTTACTACTCACCACTGGTGGGATGTATTCACTGGATGGTCACCCTTCTTTACAAGGCTGCTTAATATAATGTTGCATCCCTTGCTGTGGCTGCTAATTTCCCTAATACTAATTGCTATAGTTTTTATTGGGCTCTTGCGCAGAATGGCTTTCCTCTATAATAGAATGACTGCGCTAGAAAAACGTTTGATCGGCCTACAGCACCTGTACATGCCTCTATATCATGGAACTGAGTCAGCATTTTCAAACCTCACTTCGGAAGGGGTGGAATGTCGTGAAAAGCCTCTAGGCGCTTGTGGTCACCTGCACTTCTGTTAACCTACTAAGCTATCTTGCATGTATTTAGAGCTTATTCGAAGCATGGAGGAAAATGCTGAACCAGCCAGGCCTCTCGAACTGGGTGAGCCCGCATGCTAGTGAGGAGTTAACTGCAAAGGCCCTTCTTGAAGACATAAACATCTAGTTTTGTGAGAAGCCCTGCACAGCTTTCAGGAGCCAGGCACAGCCTTGCTCTTCTTCGCTCTGCGAGTCAGGTGCACTGATAAGACAGGAATGTAGAAGGCCTTCCCAAAACAACGTACACGGAGCCTGGGAGCCAAGACTGGCCGTTTCTAGTTATAACTTTCCAGGTGAAAACATGTTTTGCTGCATAAAAGGTTGGGCCCAGAAGATTCTCGAAGAGCTAGTAGGTCACAGTGATTGACATGGAGCCCCTAATAAGAGAACTTTACCTGGGCCAGTTAGGGGAGGACTCTTCCTAGCTGTTCGTGAGACACGCGCACAGAGAGACAACGCCTGGATAACCAGCCAGCACTAGAGGGCAGAGGCTCCTGGCCATCACATTCCCATTTTGGGTGCAGGCCTTCGGGGACTAGGCCAGTCCCTGAACGGTGCCGGGCACACTGAGTGGCGTGGGTCCTGGTTGTGGTTCTATCGTATCGCCATCAACAATTCCTAGGAGCATAAGATTCATTGCTTATTCATCTGTAACTGATAATTTGTATTATTCAGCTTGCACTTTCATTCCCATATTATTGGAAATTGCTGCTTAATTTAGTCACTGTAGAAATAAATGCAAGCATCAAATCTTCTGTGTGATTGGCTTTCTTCAAGACTGAGTTCATTGTGCCTCGCATAGATTCTTACTTCTGTGGGAGAGTGATTAGGAGTGATTATTGCACCAAGGGCTGGCCCCAGGGGGGTGTGGGTTCCCCTTTTCACTACACCACCTCTTTGATGGTTTCCACATCTTGATGTTTTCTCTTGAAGAAGTGCTTTTTTCGGAGTCCATATCTTCATCACCCCCCTCAGAGTGCCGTCTGATTTAAGATACTCATCTACACTACAGGTCATGTAGTTGCAATGTCCATTCGGATTACAATAGACCCATTGTCTCACAAACTTCTTATGATTCTTTGGATACAGGAACGTTGATCCTTCAGGTGCTACAATGCTGGCCTCTGTATATTTTCTGACATCTTTATCGGTCAATTCCTTGGGTCTGAACCCTGATTCGACATTGATCTTGATCTTCATTCCTACTGCTTTCTTTGCTGTTTTCTTGCATTGGGCAATTATTTTCTTGATCAGACAGAATCCAAACATCACCATGACCAATATTGCTCCAAGGATTTTGAATATGTTTTGCCAACCACAGTGAAATCCATGAGAATGTGGAAGAAAACCACCTGTCATCCGTAGTGTCCTCTGTCTCGTCTTCCATCTTGTTATATAGGTTTGTTAACAACGTTATGGCCTCTGTCAAGGTCCAATTCTCGTCATCACGAGAAGGTATGAATGTGCAACATGAAGGCCCAATTTTGGCGCAAACTCTTCCTTCCATCGCTGTGATCATGTCAAGGACATATCTGTTTTGCAGGGTCATTAGTCGGATGGCCCTAAGCTCTTCCTTGATAGCATTGAATCCCTTTATGGTGGTATTGATTGTCTGCAGAAGCTCCCATCTCGTAATCTGCAACCACTTGGCATTGGCAATCGTTTGAATCCCAGGCATGAAGATAGTCGGAAATATTGAGACAGTCTTACTGAACAACCTGTGTTCATACGGAATGGCATCATATGCGTCTATTGATTTGGCTGAGAAGTAATTCCTCTCTTCTGGTCCGATTGAGAAACTCAACCGATCTTCTCTTTCTCAAATGGGAATCTGCTTTTGGAAATTCTCCAATGTTCAGGTCACTCTGAGACTCACTAATGCTGGCACATGAATGAGAACGAAGGAGCATACTCCACCCCAATCCTTGGGCAGCTTCATGTAGGCCCTAGACCCATAAGCCCAATATCGATCCCTCAGGGTGGTTGTTCCTTCTCCCATCCTGGAAACATCAACTGTAGTTCTGCAGTTCTTGTTGTCTCCCACATGATTCTTTCCATGTCTTCGGAAACACAATGTCACATTAGCCAATGGGATTACAGCCATGGGGCCTGATTAATCCTCTACCCATGTCAACAGTTTGGCATGCTTAGCCCATGACTTCAAACATCCATCATTCACTCTCTGTACCTTTTGTACATATTCTGGCTTCAGTAGATGAGTTTCACAGGACATCAGTCCTTTTTCCCATCTCGTCTTGGATTTCACTCATCCATAGACTAAGACTTGAGTTTGTTCCCAACATCCAGGTGATCCAGCTATTTCTGTCAGATCAGGGCAACTCATTTCCTTCATCTCTTCAATGATCACCTCATCCTGTCCTGTTGCAGGATACACAAGCATCTTACTATTCTATCCAGGTTCCTTTTCCATCTGTGCAGTCTTGATGTAGTCACCCTGGTATGGCAACAAGCATTTCGATCTCCATCGTAAAGTGGCCCAACTTCCTCAAAATTGTCCTCTGGTCATGCATGCTGCAAGATGGCTGAGGCACCTAGCAGGGTGCTCTGGAACGTCTCTGGCAATGCAAGTTTGCACTGTATTCAAGGCATATGGCATGAGAGAGCAGATGTAGCAACTCTCCTTAGATGTCTTTTCTCCCACCTTCCTCATGTGCTGATACCACATGTTATTCCCCAAATGTGCTGCATTATCTAGATAGGTATGTATATCCTTACTAACTTCCTCTGCATTTCTTCTGTGTCTCCCAAAGGTTGTGTAATAATCATGAAGCAAATCAAAAGTAGTTCTCACAGTAGGGAGAGCCATAGGGACCTCTACTTCAGCAGAAGTATTAACATGATAAAGAGTGTGAAAGATGAGGATCAGAAAGACAAAGAGAACAATCATGCAAGTATTTATTATACATAAGAACATAGGCATCTATTTCCCGTGCCATCCTACTACTCGTTGCACTTGTTCTTCAACTTGAACCATGCCACTTTCCTCTTTAATCATTTTTAATACAATCATCAAATTTCTTTATACTTGTAACTGCAAAATCTGCTTGATGATGGCAATAAGGAGCCTCCTTATCACTGGGCCATTTTTAGGATCCTGCAAGAAAGAGCGAACATCAACATTTCTTCTCACAAGAGCAGGGTACGCTTGAAGTATAAACACAAAGACAGCAAGCAAAAGTCGATGAACATCACTATCGGTAAGTACGATATTATTAACTCCTTAGAACAGTTATTCTCCACGAAATTAATCTGGATACTACTCTTGTTTCCTATGTCTAATCAAGAACTGACGTTTAGGCATAACTCTAATGCTTCAATGTGTATTTCTAAAGTTCATTTTCAAACTACTGAAATTCTCAGCAAGTCTTTTCACTCACTGCTAAAATATCTTTAAGGAGTGTCCACTCTAATTTCAGTCCATTATAAATCTGTATTAACCGCTTGTTGCTTTATCGTCCTTCTTCTTTGTCATCGATCGGGTCTGCACATGCTGAAATTCTTCTTCTTGTCTTGCTTCCGGATCGGCAATGGTGGGAGGGTGAGACTCACCTTCATAGGCCTTTACGTCACCCAGGTGAAGCCAAGCTCATCTCCCCTGGAAATTCACAGCTGAAGGAGTTATATTCTCAATACAAAAGGGACCATTAAAACGTGGCTCATGCCACTTTCGAGTAAAGTTCTTGATGAGAACTAGGTCTCCAACATATAACTTAGGTGCTGATAGTAGTTCAATTGGGTTGGTTGTTGAATTGTCCTCTTCTGTGTTCTCAGACCAACCCCCCCCCTTGTGCTTGACTTGATTTGAAATGAGAGAGATGCTAGAGATCATACATGTCAAATATGATTAAGGGGTATGGGATGGCGATGCGCTCCGCACCATTCAAATAATAATAGTTATTACAAGTGAAACAGTTTCATTGATATCTTTTCATTTAATCATGAACAGCCGACACATGTTTCAACACGCTGGTCGTTTTGAAGGCTGAATAGTAGTACACAGAACATAATATTAAAATATAACAATATGGTAATTAACAAAAAGTTAATCAAATCATAATATCCATCATATTGTGAGCGAACATAAGACAACACAAGTAAACACATTTGAGTTCCATTAGCACAATCATGTGTGTAAAAATAATATTCAAAAACATAATAAGTCATAAGGAAATAGAGAAACATCGCATAACACGTTTCCGGTTGAGAGAGGGGGACAAGTGATGCATTGTTGGTTGAAATATCAGAAAGCAGTATCAGATAAACATACCGTTAATGATTAGTCCAACTATTATCATTCATTTTGTCTCATCAACATCAGTGATCTAATCATATGTGACATTCATGTTTCATTACATAAGCGTGATGTGGCTTCCACGTTAAACCTAAAGCACACAAAATCAACACCATGCGGCCCGAACCCAAGTCACCTGAAAAGATCATTCCTGGGTGTACTTGGAGCAGCAAAGGAAAAAGCAGATTTATGCAAAAAAACACATGCAATGACTAATAGAAAAGAGAGTAGTGGATTAATGACTAGGTGATCTATTTATAATTATAGGGAGTCACTGGTGCAATCCAGAATAGCCCATAACATCATTTTCCGTGAGTTATTGGATAACATGTGATAGACAAATGAGTAGTCTTACCACAGACAATTTCAATTAGTAATTCTGAAGAGTCCTAAATTAAATGGATAAAGTACCATGACGTCAACTATCAGCAAATAATAATGATGCGTAAGAGGTCACTGAGCAAAGTACCAGCAGTAACATACCTAATGCTTGATTGTATATAGTGCACTACAGGGCACATGAATGATGTGGAGAACCAGATAGCGCATTCAAGTCAAATTCGTAATGGCTGAGCAAGATATATAACCTGCAAGGAAGTTCAAAGGACATTGTATCAGACTCCAGTTTCCAATTCCAAATTAAAAACATTAAGATCAAGAACATCAACATTAGCTCTGGACTAATACTCACTAGGTCAATCGAGCACCGCACACATTAGACGGGAAGATCCCTGTATTGGAAGGCCGATAGCGTGAGCAGCAAGTAAGTATTTCCGCGTACGTCACGGAAGTGACGTCGGCGGCGTAATGACGTGCCCCGTCATTCCCGATGACGTAAAAGGTAAACAAATTAAATGAAAGCCCTGCAATGGCTCAGAAAAAACAAATAAATATAAAACAGCTTGAAAGAGCTGAACTTGAATAGAAGCAGTCATTAGTTAAAAAGGAACAGCATGACATTAATGTCACGTAGCTTATGTAATGTTGAAGAAGAAAAATGTTGGTGATAACTTAATAATGGCACTAGTATAGTAAGTAGGGAATATAAATAGAAAACATGAAGCTATTCAGATCTAGCATTAGAGAAATGTTATCATTGGCTATAATAGTACAATGAAAGAGAAACTTAAGTAATAAACAACCAAAAGGCAAAGAACAGGTGCAGTATGTATGTCAGAGTCTAGCAAGTGTTGGGGCTGGGCCATAAGGGTGAAAGATTTCAGGGTTGGTTGAAAAAGGTCTATAATCAAGTAGCAACTGATTACTTTATAAAAACACGTGCATCTCATGATCAGAGTTAAGGCCTCGAATAGTACAACGTAAAAAACAGATACGTTTTGCTTCCATTTGGTTCAGTTTGAGTTGTAAATTGCCTCCTCTTTTGCTCCTGTGCACTTTCATTAGTCCAATATTACGTAAATCAGCTGTATTGTCCAATTGATGCTTTAATTGCCAGTGAATAGCTAGAGGGGATTTAGGTTCACACATTTTGAGACTGGCTAAGTGTTCCCTAATTCTGACTCTGAGTTGACGAATAGTGCTGCCAACGTAGAGCCTACCACATACACATATTATGGCATACACTACGAAGGTGCTCTTGAAGTTGATAAAGTCATGTATCACAACTTCTGAACCAAATTTGTCAGAGAAGACCTGGCATTTCGGGTGGGCCCATGGGCATTGATTGCAGTTCCCACATTTATGGAAACCAACTGGTTGTTGTAACCAAACGGATCTGGGCAATTTGTTATAAAAAAAATTGATGGGCTCAACTTCGATTTAATTGTTGGTGCTCTTGTAAATGTGAATTTGGGTTTGGGTGTCAAATATGGTTCTAGATCATGGTCAAGCCTCAAAATGTGCCAATGTTTCTGGACCAATCTGAATAGTAGTGCAGAGTCATTAGTAAATTGGGTGACAAGTGAAATATGTTGTGGGGACTCTTTGGTCTTAGTATCATTAGCGCACAGATACCCAGTTTCAAATCCACAAGCCAATCCAGATACATGTCAAATAGTTGTGCATTACATCACCTATAGTTTTAGCTACACTCTGAGCATCACGTCTACTCCTATATGGAGGTGTAAGGGACATTCTTGTGCGCCTCCCTGTCACTAGTTCATGAGGGGTGAGGTAATGGTCTGATCCTGGCTGATTCCGAAGGGCATATAAGGCTAGGGTTAGGCAATATAGCCACCCCTTCTTCAAAGTCATTTTAATCTTGCCAATTTCTTTAAGGAGGCCATTCAGTCTCTCACATATTCCGTTTGCTTGCAGGTGATAAGTGGAAGAAAACTTGTTTTTAATGCTCAATAGAAGCCCTATATGTTCAAATAGCTCATTAACAAAATGTGGCCCATTGTTGGATCTCAGCACTCCACACACACCCCATCTTGGGAAAACTTTGTGCACTAAAAACTTTGCCATGGAAGTGGCTTCAGGGTGTGTACACGGACCTGCCTCGATCCACCTAGAAAAGGGACACACCACCACTAATAGATACCTATATCCATTACACACCTGCAGCATATCGACATAGTCTAAATAGTCGATATGCAAATGCTGAAACGGACCATTTGGTCAAAGTATTACCCCTCTAATTTTCCTTAGTGTATGCCCAGCAGTAAACATTTGACACACGATACAGTTTATCATAAATAATCCAACGTGTTCCAACAAATTCAGAATGAACCAATCTTCCGCAAACAGAGCAGCAAGACTCTCCCTAGTTACATGCGCGGGGTAATGCAGCTATTCAAAGCGTGACTTTCAATAATGCTACTGGCATCACCGGTTTTCCAGTGCTGTCTTGTCGCCATAATGCTGCTGTGGAGGACAACTACCATCCCCTTCGTTTCGACAATTCCTGCTCCTCCTGCGGTGCACTCCCTTGAATCTCCATTAGTTGGATTATCGATAATTTATTAAACCCTTCATGCGCTAACATGGTTGTGACTACTTTTTCTTTAATATTCTCAGTATCAAAACTCAAAATATCTGGAGAATATGCAACCCTTTTGGCTCCTTCGTCTTCGGCTTTGTTCCCGCAAGAGATCAAATTTGTTTGCTTAGTGTGCGCTGCGCATTTAATAACTGCTATAGATACTGGGAGCTATCCAGTAAAGATGCATGCTGCACTGGAGTGCCGTCTGCGCAGCGGTAGCCCCTCCTCTTCCAATGTGCTAACCCTGTGTGTATGGCTGATGTCACGTGAGCAGAGCCACTGTACACCGTCGCTTCCTGTTCTTCGTGTTCCTCGAGCGTGACAATGATCGCTACTTATTCTGATGCTTGTGCTGAAAAGTGAGACAGTAGCCTTGCACTTGCTACGACTTCAAATTCTCCATTTAATCTATGTCTCAATACTACGGCGCCTGACTGCCTTTCCCCACTAGTCTGATCAATTTCTGAAAGGACCATCAATAAAGAGAATTTCCCCCTTGACAAAGCATTTTCTTTCACACGGGGTATATCATCATAAAATTCAACATAATTAGCACTGCCATGTACATGATCAACTTCTACTATTGGCTCTGCTATAAACGTGGCAGGATTCACTATTTTACATCTTACAATTTTAATCATTGGGTTCCAAATCATTACCTCATAAACTGAAGCTCTTTGGGATGTCAATGTGCCTTTTGGTTTCCCTAAAATGGCAAACAGAGCATGCTCCACAAAGAGGGTCATAGAGCAGCCCATAACAATACTTGTAGATTTCTCAGTCGCGAACGCAGCTTCAGCCATTGATTGTTCGCAAGGAAAGTGTCCTCTAATTACTGGGTCTAAAATCCCCCTGTAATATGCTAAAGGTTTATATCCCAATGTAGTTGTCTGTGTAAGCACTGATGTCATGACTGTCCCATTTGTGTGTGAAAACAAATCAAATTCCTCAGCATAATGGGGAATTCCAAAAAAAGGGGCTGAACAAATAGCTTTTTTCAGTTCCTCAAACCCTTCATCCATTTCTTCAGTCCATTCTATTTTCACTTTTTCCACTTGTGCTTTCTTTAACGCTTGCAGAGTGGTCTTGTGTATGTACTATAATCAAATACCCAGGCTCTGACATAGTTGCAAAATCCCAAGAACTTTTGCATCTGCTTCACTGTGTTTGATTTTGAGGTTTTCATAATTGCCTCGGCTCTTTCAGGCATCACTTTCTTTCCTTCATGTGAAAACAATTGACCTATGTATAACACCTCTTCTTGACAGTATTGCAACTTCTCCCTTGTCTGCTAGAATAGTTATAAACTGAACAGAATCTTGTCTGCACTCATCTTCTGTGGTGCTACAAACTAAAATGTCATCCACGTATTGTATCACTGCTCTCTTAAGATCATTATTGCCTAAATCCATCTGTAGGACTCTATTAAAAATCGATGGGGATCGCAGTACCCCTGGGACAAAACGGGTATGTTTCAGTCGGGTTTGGCGGAATGTAAATGATGTCAAGTCTTGTGAGTCCTTGTGCAATGGGATCGGGAAAACGCATTCTTCAAATTGATCGCCGTGAAATATCGAGCTTCCATCGGGATACTACATAGTATCGTCACCGGATTATGAACTAAAGGGAACTCTGCATATACAATCGGGTTAATCGGTCTCATATATTTTATAAATCTCCATGACCCTCCTTTGGATTTCTTGATCGGATACACCACAGTATTATACAACGATTCCGATGGCACCAGAATCCCTTGTTTCATCAGTGCTGAAATGGTCTGAAATATACCCTCATCAGCTTCTCGAGACATAGGGTACTGCTTTGCTCAAGGTAAAATCGCTTCTGGCTTAAGCTTTATTTTAACTTCCCCTATTCCGTTCAATAAATCTACGTCATAAGGGCCTGTGGTCCAAAGGACGCTTGGCATCTTTTCCAAGTCTTCCTGAAAGAATGCTGGACGTTGCCGCATTATCGCCATTCGTTGTGGGACTTCTCTTTTCTCCATTCTTATCCAGTATGTAATGCTCATGAAGAACACCACTTAATCGTCTGATTGGTCTTCCCTGAACATGTCATCATCAGTTATGTTAGTCAATCTATACCCTTCCTCAAGAGCTATTACTGTTCTCCGTGGTCTACCCTCATTATCTACTCCTTCAAGCATTGCAATTTCCCTTCGTACTATGGCTGCTTCCAATTCTATAGAGAGAGTCTTTCCTCCCTCTTCATCCATTGGTATTCGTGGTTTAAACAAAAAGTCATCAGGTATCCTAACAATTATTCCCACTAAGCCAGGTAGCCATGTCAGCAGAATGCTCACTCCGTATAGAAAAATCTCTGGATCTACTGGAACGCCTCGCAGAGCCACTTGACCTGTGAACGCCAGTATACATTCTCCCACATTTAAATAGCGTATTCCTGGAATGGAACACACTATTCCTTGATCAGTAAATGAAATCGTCAAGTTAAGTTTTGTCATTAAATCTCCTCCCAAAATGTTAACCGCTGTCTGTCGTCTATTTAACAAAGGAACAGAAATGTCACAGTCTCCTATAGAGACTGGTAATTCATTAGTTAAAGGAACTCGACTCGTAGCTCCAGAGAACCCTTGAGCATTCATGGCAATTCCCAACATTGGATATTTTCCCTCTGGTATACATGAACAAGTAGCTCCAGTGTCTACAAGAAAAGAAAAAGATGTGTCTCCTATCGTCACATGGACCCTTGGTTCCTCTTGGAGGTCTGGTGTCACAGATAGTACTGAACACATCAAGTCACCCTGTGACCTGTCCTATTGCGGGTACAGGCTCATCCCTGTCCCTGTGAAAGGATTTCCTCCTACCACAGTGACACCTCATATCCTGGGTGTCAGTACTTGTCCTGTGTTTGCATACTGTTGTGTCTGCATAGGGGCTTATTATGACTGCCATTGTAGTGGATTCATTTGCACTTGATCTTGCTGTTGCACCTGCTGCACTTGCAGCGCTTGTGTCTGATACAATGTATGATCTTGGGAAAACCCTTCTCTAGTCTGTGAGCTATATGGTGGTGGATAAGCTGTCCCCCTCTTGAAAATTGGCCATTTTGTATATTTTGTATATTCCCTTGGCTCCCCCATACACGCACAATGTGCTCTATCATCCCACAAGTCCAACATACTGGAGGTGCCTGTCTGACAAGCCCTCGCTGAGTACCCTGATTTTCATTCAACGTACCTTGAAACCCACCTAGATTTTTTTGAAATACTCCTCCTCTTTCTCTACAGCCTATACCCCTGCCTCGTGGCACAAACCTATATCCACCTTGATCCATCGGGTGCAGATTACATGCCTGCGATGCACCCATTGTTTCCTGCATTCTCAATCCTTCTCTGCTTGTCAATACCGCCCCTTCTATGGCAAATTTTGACAACTTTTTCTGAACTAAATTGGCTTCCTCAATTTTCCTATTCTCATCTTTCTTCTTATTTTTCTCTTGTAATAACCGACAATGGTGTATTATTGTCAAATGTATCTCAGCCCAAGGCTTCGCTTCCATCCCCACTTGTTTCATCATCTGTCTTTGTACTGGGTCAGGCAACCCTTGACATAAAATGTGCTAAAATAATGCCACTGTCTTTTCCCACGGCTCACGAGTTTCAAGCAATAGGGTCTTCATCTTGCTTCATCTTACTTGTCATAATTGCACGCATATCTCATGTTTCAGGATACTATACCCTGAGTGCCCTCCAAACATCTGCTCTGCAATTATTAAATTGCGCTCCATCATGCACTGTATTCTGTGCAATCACACTTGAATACCCCACTCTCTTCTCCATATGTCATCAGCCCTTTCCCCAAGAATAGCTGCCAGAAGACCTTTTATGTCCCCTATGGCCAATGTGTTTCCTCCTGTCATTTTTTCTAATTCGTATATCAATTTCCCAGTGCCCGAAGCCAAACTCGGGAGCTTACACCTTAAATTATCCTTGTCCGTCTGTGGCCATAGAACACACTGTGGTCTTGCGCTCCCCCTTTTTCCAGTAAGGGAAACTGTGTAAACCCTACCCCACGTTCGGACCCTACTATTAGTCTATCCCTGGCAGGGACGATCGTCCCTGTCTGTCTCCTTGTGGGTAAGGACCTTAACCTGCTCACTGAACGATAGTCCTCAGGGACGCTCAGGATATGCTAGGGGATCTGGTGTCCTATCTTTAGGTTGTTCCAGATCAGACCATCTCACTTCTTTATGCATCTGCAGGCTTACTTCAGGGGCACATGCGCTCACTCCTCCCACCTCAAGTGCAGACTCTCTTTCCTCGTCTGACATGTCTTGTCCCCAACTAGTATGACTATCATCCCCTTCACCCTAATCCAGATTCAGTCTACTTAAAGACAATGCCCGACATTCATCACTGAACAGGCTTCCCTCCTTTCTTCGTGATCGAGGCACTGGTGATCGATCCATCTCATACTCGCTATTTCACCTTTACTGTTGATAGACCTTATTGATCCTTTTTCCAATGCTGCCACATCAAATCTTTCTTCGTCTAATGCAACTCTAGATGTTGCTTGCATTGCTTCCTTTATCAGAAGGCACATTTCTATTCTTCTGTCCAATCATATTTCTGGCCAGTGAGACTGGTATCAAGATCTCATTTCCTCTTTTTTCATTCCATTTCTTTGTCTATTTCTCTTCGCTTTCTCGCATCCCTTCCAATTCTTTCTTCCTCTTGCCTTTGTTCTTCCCCTCTCCTTATTCCTTCCCTTCTTTCCTCTTCTTCCCTTCATCTGTGTAATCTTTTATCCCTTAGTCTTTGTGCTTTCTCCTCTTCTTTCTTCCTTTCGTGTCTATCTCTTTCTTCTATCACTTTCTGTCTATTTTCATACTTTCTTTGTTCTTCTGCCTGTTCTTCTATTCTTTCTTGCTCCTCCTGATATATCTGTTCTCGTCGCTCTCTGCTCTTTCTTTTCTGCGCATCTTCTATCAATCTCTTCTCTCGGTCTTTATCCATTCTTTCTTGTTCATCCTTGTATTCTCTTTGCCTAACTTCCTCAATACTTTTCCCATCTATTTTAAGTCATATCTGTCCTCCCATCCATTCGTTCTGCATGAGCGCTATCTCGTCAGCCTTATCCTTTTCTCCTTTCCATCTCTTAATTTCCCTGTTTATTTCTGACGACAGTTTTGACCACTCACTCCTTTCTTCTTTGTCTTGCATGATCTAATAGATCTCTTCTTTTTCTCTTATTATCCTCTGGACTATCGCCACTATTGTAAACTGGGGGTCCATGCATCGAATTACTATACCCTGTCACCGCTTTCAACTCCTTTAAAGGGTACAACCCTATTTCCTCTCCACTAGCACCTTTTACTTCAGGCTAGGTAAGGGTAGCTGAATGCTCAACACCTTCCTCCTTCCGCTGACTAAGCATTCACTCCTCAGCTGGCGGGTCTTTCATTTTTTTTTCCTGGTACATTTTCCAGAGCTCTAAAATCGCTAATCTTTTCTCTAATTTCTTCCCCGTGTACGCAGCCTGCAACGTATGTGGTCATGTGTTGCATTACCGCTTTGACAATGATCCCCTTTTGGCCATGACATGAACATTTTTTCTGCCGTGCCTTTCACCCATTCAGCACTATACTGTTTGAGCTTGGGCATGTGCTTTGGTAATGTTTTACATAGGTGCATCAGGGGACTGTCTCCCATAATGACAAGTCTCAATTGACTGTCAATACTTACCAGACTTATGAAATAACCTTTGTACTTTTGCTTAAATCACCACTTTTCAATGTCTTTAAAATAAAAAATATGAGCAAGCACCATGAATCGCTGCTCGAGCCTCCAATCTTGTGATTAGCTATATATTCTTTTAATTGGCTATCTCTAACTTTTGATTGGCTATATATTCTCTTGATAGGCGCCAATCACTTCGCTCTGCTCAATCAATGTTGCTCCTCAGCTTTTTCAACTTCTTCACAACTTCTATCGCTCTTTGATATTTTTACTCTATAAACAACATTCAGAATAGTCGACATTACTTCTTTACTTTATACTACTTTATACCCTGTACAGGGTTGATACATCACCTTACATAATTCTAATTATGCGTTTTATGTTTCTGCTCTACCCCCGTTGGGATTTGAAATGTTTCCTTCTGAAACTCCCTTGAGTCAGGACACCTGGGCGCTAGTTTTTCTTCACACAATATTTTTCCCTCTTACTTAAAAATTATCACAATCCCATCCCCTTATTTGCCATTCTCATTAGTCTACCCACTATTCGTTCTTTAATTGACTCGAGGCCTTCAGTATTGACTCCTTCTCCAATCTCACCACTTCTGTCCACTGAGCACCCGTGCAAACCGGGCGGGGTGTTTCGTCAAAGGGGGACCTGCCACTGTCTCAGTTCTTCTTGCAAGTTTATTTCTATCGGCCGCTCTCCACAGGAAATCCTGCGATCTTCCGGCTAAGGGCAGAGGATGCCCAATCATCCAAAACACTGGAGACAAACTGGCTTGGATCTTTTCCAACCATCAGCATTGCTACCAGGTGAAAGTATGGTTGTTTAGTAACGTGCATGCAATGGATGGGGTTCACAGAATAACTCAGAGTCCAAATAATCAAACCAACTCAGGAAGATGGCAATGGTTGCTGTTTATTATCAATTATCTAAAACAGGGAGGTTACAATGGACGTTTGCTCAGCTGTCGATGAATTTCTCGTAAAACATAGACTTTATACTAAAAACACGTCAGGAGTGATGTCATACTACGTGGCAAATAAGAAAAACCTACAAGCGATTATAATTGGTTCAAAGGGAACATCTAAGTATACTTTCTATAAAGACTAGGATTGTGATTGGCTGCCTACTGTCAGGTGGACAACTTATGACTACATCTAAAACATGTCGTCTTCAACACTATTAAGTTCACGGTTTATCATTGGTTCTCAAACTATAAGGCCCTTAATTATACGGCCCTCTACAATTGGTTGGCATGCTCCTACCATGTCTGGAACATTCGGTTCACTTAGCAGCACGTATGCTCATACCAAGGTGCCAGGAGGTAGACTTGACTTTACCTCCCCACCCAATTAGCCCAACATCTCTCATCATCCATGAATTCTTACATGCAGATTGTCTTTGAACTTGGCCTTGCAAAGTATCCTTGTCTGTGGGAATATATGGGGGTACAGGCTCTCACTATCGTTGTTCTAGGACTCCAAGCTCAACTCTATTTCCATCCTCGGCTCACGTGACAGAGACCATGATTTTGATCCATCCTGCAGCATTTAAATGTCTTAAATCAATAAAACTTGGCACTCTTGGTGTTCTTTCATTGCCCCTTAATAAGGGGTGATTCATCCTTTGCACCTTCACTGCTTTCAAGAATAGATAAGCAACCATGTCTGCTTCTGTTTTTCATGCCAGGCCAGACAGCCTCACCAGGCGTTTCCACGATCTCAGCTTATTCTTGCTGCGACACAATTCTCTTCCTTTCCTCTCCATGGGTTATGGCTTACTAAATTCATGACACCTATGTCCTGTTCCTATACAATGGCGGCTTCGCCTGCAGTCTATTCACTACAAATAGCCAGCTTCTATGATTACTAGGTCTACTTGCGTCTCTGCATCTGTACAATTATTGAACTCTTGCATTTCTGTAGCACTTCACACACGTGCAATCTTCTTTTCTGCATATGAAAGTTTACTCAATTCTTAACTTCATCATCAAATTCCATAAAATCTATGCATTCTCTTCAGCCAGTATTCTCAAGGCATCCCGCTCGTCTCTTGCGACGTTACTAGCTTCTCTCTTTTGCTCTTTTTCATATTCCTTCAGGGAGCTCTTCCCTCAGATTGTCATCTCTTCGAGCATACATTCGATAGGGTTTTCTCAGTGGATACCTTTTCTCAAATACTCACGGCGGTACTGGCACAAATGCTGGTGTCAAATTTGGCACTGCCAACATATAAGAGGTGGGGGGCGCGACTTCCTGCAGAGGAATGCTGCTGCTCCTCTACAATAGGACGAAAGAGGAAATAAGATAGGAGACAAGAGATGGGTAAACTTTAGAAATGAGGGTTGAGGGAATAGGATCAGTGGGGAAGGCAGTGGGATGAGCTTTGGCCAGTATCAGAGAGGGTTCCAAATTAGTAATAGATTTGAAGCTAGAGATAGAGACAGAAGAGACTAGGGTACAAGACTTAGGAGGAGGAGATACAAGATCAGAGGCCTCAATATCAGAACAAAGAGAGGCCACCTTTCAAGAAAAGAATTGGCCAACTCAGATGCTGAAAGAGCAGAATTAGCTGAAACATCAGAAGCTGTAGGAGAGAGGAGACGTGACAGAGTCTGAAAAAAGCACTGAGGAAGAGTTGATTGGGTGTGTAAAAGATCAGAGAAGTAAGAGCATTTTGCTGACAGTAGGCAATTATCATAAAGAGTGTGATAGGAAAAGTAAGAAGAAGAATCCACCGTAGACCTTGACTTAAGCCACTGTCTTTCAAGGCGACAAAGAAATCAATCGTTAGAGCAGAGATGCAGAGAGAGCCATGGTTGAGAAGGTTTAAACTTAGGGTATAAAGGTGACGTTGGGTAGAGAGCACCTAGAGAGGAGGATAGAGAAGAGGAAAGGGTTGAAACAGCTTTGTCTGTGGACAGAGCAGCAAAAGAGGTATGAGAAGGCAGTGTAGACATGCAGGAGGAAACAAACAAAGGGTATTAAAGTCTCATAAGTTGCACCGATAGAAATGTGACTTAGGAGAGGAGGCTAAAGTGTGTGTGGAAGCTTGGGGAAAAAGTAAAACAGAGACAAATGATGATCAGTTAGGTATATAGGGAGTGATGAGAAGATGATGTAGACAGAGATGAGACAAATTATATCAAGTCAGGATCCAGAAATATGAGACGGAAGAGTAGAAAGAGGAGACAGAAAGTAAGAGTTGAGAAAAGAGAGTAAAGGAAGGGTGGAATGGCTAGAAGTAAAGTGAAGAGTGAAGTCACCCAAGAGTATAAGAGACGTAGGAGATGGAAGAATAATAGAAGGAAGAAGGTCAACATCTTGGCAAAAGGAGCCAACAGGCCCGGGTGGGCAGTAGATAAGGTGAACTGAAATTGGATAGGGCTTTGAAAAGGTAATGTAAGAATATTCAAAAGAAGAATATGTAAGTAGAACTAAAGATGAGTACAACATGAGAAAAGCAGAATGATATAAAATTACAATACCCCTTCCCTGGCTTAAGGACCGTGGAGTGTGACAGTAAGAGGTCTGGGAGGTAGTAAGAGAGGCAGCAACAGTAGTATTGTGGGAAGGGATCCAAGTTTCTGTAATACAGAGGAAACGTGAGTTAAGCCTTAGAAAGAGGTCAAGAACAGCAGAAGATTTATTAGATAGAGATCTTTTGTTCAATAAAACAATATCAATGGTTGCAGATAGAGAAGTAGTTTGAGGATAGGTCAGATGTGTAGAGTACAGAGGCAAGGTAAGTCAAGAAGAGGATTGATGACTTTGAGGTGACATGATGTTACAAGTAGAGAAAAGGAGAGACAATATTACCAACAATAAGGAGACAGAATACAAAGAACCAGCAACTGGTGCAGCCGGTTTTGCTGGTAAGTGGAAGGAAGACAGCTGTCATGCCGTTTACAAGGAGATCTCCCTGGCGACTTGATAATCAATGGAAATTGCACCGCCATTGAACCGTTCCGTTCTTTTTCCCCTTCTCTGTCTGTCACGCTCTAGTCTTTTTCCACGTTCATTTCCTGGTCTGCGTCTCTTAACCACTCCTTCCAGCGCCGTTCGGCGCGTTGCAACCTCTTCCATACACACTCCGTACTCTGCTCTGTGTTTACCTTCTCTCCGTTCCTGTTTACAGCATTTTGTCTCCCTGTTCTCACCCCGCCGTTCGCGGGAGCCCTTTTCTGGCACTTCATTCTTTGTCTAGTTCTAGCCGGCTCTTCGGCTCCTCCTTTCTTTCCTTCTTACCTGCTTTCTGTTCTATCCTCCGGTTTCTCCACCTCCTTGAGCCTTTGCAATTTGCTTTCCTTAGCCATCCTGGTCGCTGCTCCTGTCCGGAAGCCCATCACATCGCCGTACCTTGCCCAACCTGGTCGCTGCTCTTGTCTGGAAGCCTGTAACATCGCTACAAGAACCTGTATTTAAGAGAGATTTTTTTAAGCATCCGCTTTTTTCCTCTCTTCTTGGCCTCTCCGGCAGGGGGTCCCTTGTACCCCTGTACCTCCAGGGCGACAGGGTGGCTTCCAACCGTAGAAGGCCATACCTCTTCACAAAAAGAAGGTCTACGAGAAGAAAGGGGTGAAACCAAGATATTTCCTCAGAGGAATCAGGTGAGGAGGAGTGGGTTCAGAGAAGAGACATTACTGGGTCTGGTTCTGAGGAGGGTCAAGATATTACTGATACAGCTGGCAGTCTTGATAGTTTGCAACGCCACCAAAAAAACACAATGGCAGCAGCAGAACAAGTGCAAGAACTTGTGTCTGCAGTACATGCTCTCACACAGGAACTCCAGACTGTCAAAACCGAGAACGAGGTGCTTAAACAATGGATTGATAAACAAGAAAAGGCTCGTGCGGAACTACCTCGTCTCCCCTTGGCATCTGGCAAATATGATGGCACTCCACATAAGTTTAAAGAATTTATGGAAGCTTGTATAATACACTTCACTTTCAGACCTCAAACCTATGCCTCGGACAATGCCCGGATCGGGTTCCTTATTTCCAATCTTACTGGTAACGCCCTGGCATGGGCAACTCCACTGATCACTAGAGCTAGTCCATTGTTGCACGATTACAGTGGTTTTACGGCGCGATTTAAGGAATCCTTTGAAAGACAGGAGACCGCTCAAGTGGCCGGTGAACAACTGCTAGACATTCGCCAAGGCAACTCTGATTTATTGTCTTATATTTCCCGGTTTAAGCGAGTGGCTGCAGATACAGATTGGCAAGAGACGGCACAATATACAATATTTCGCAGAGGCCTAAGGGAAGACTTAAAAGACGAATTGGCGCGAATACCCAGACCCAATACCTTGGCTGAATTATTCTCTACAGTTCTTCAGTTGGATTTCCGTCTCTCTGAGAGACGTGCTGAACGACGCAAGGGTCGTAACTTACCCACCTCCTTCAAACCCGCTCCTCCTTCTGTCCATCAAGCCAAGGAGGAACCAATGCAGATCGGGATCACTCGTGGGCCCCTCACTCCTGAGGAACGAAAGAGAAGAAAAGACAACAATCTTTGCTTGTATTGCGGATCACATCAACACATGTTGCGAGACTGTCCAGAGGTACCCCCACGACGGCCAGGAAACGCCAAACCTCGGAACTTGTAGGGACGGGTTACCGAGGGGAATAGTTTTGTCCCTACGTCTCAATGTCAGTCACTTCGGTTTCGTCTTCTGAAGACACACGCCTCATGGTCCTCGGTGTTCGACTGACCTTACATAAAAAGACTCATGAAGTCCTGGCACTATTGGACTGTGGAGCAGCAGGATGCTTCATGGATATCATGTGGGCGAACGCCAATGGCAATGGACGCCTAGAGAAGGAAGAAGATCAGAAGGTGGAAGGGGTGGACGGCAAGCCTCTAAGTTCCGGTTTGATCACCCATTCAACGCCCCCCATGACCATGAGAGTATTGCAACAGGCTGAGACAATCCAATTCGATCTTATTAGAGCTGCTCACTTTCCTGTGATCCTTGGAGTTTCCTGGTTACGTAAGCACAATCCAACCATCAATTGGAAGTCCAATCAGTTGTCATTCTCTTCAGAATACTGTTTAAAGACATGCCTATCAGAATCTAATCACATCGCCGTTCAAGTATCTTCTGGTTCCTCCTCGGCCTCCAATGTCTTGGGAATCCATTCTATTCCCATCGACCTTGCCCAGTATTCGGAAGTCTTCCAAGACCAAGAACCTCAAGAACTTCCTCCCCACAGACCAGAGGACTGCGCCATAGACTTGGTTCCGGAAGCACTTGTGCCTTTTGGGCGTAAGTTCTCGCTTTCCCTCAAAGAAAAGGAGGTATTACGGAGATATTTGGATTCCAATCTACAGAATGGGCTTATTCGACCTTCATGCTCCCCGGCCGGGGCCTCCTTGTTCTTTGTGCCGAAGAAGAATTCCACCGAACTCCGACCTTGCATAGATTATCGAGGTCTAAACACCATTACGGTCAGAGATCGGTACCCAATGCCTTTGATCAAGGACATGCTTGAGGCTGTACAGGGGGCCAGTATTTTCTCCAAGATCGACTTACGTAGAGCTTACCATCTGCTACGCATTCGATCTGGGGATGAATGGAAGAGCGCTTTCCGTACCCCCTTTGGTCACTATGAGTACCAGGTGATGCCATTTGGCCTGGTGAACGCTCCCTCAGTATTCCAGCGGTTCATGGACCGTACCTTTTCTGACCTGCTATACCAATGTGCTATTGTCTACTTAGACGATATCCTGGTGTTCTTTAGATCTCCTGAGCTCCATACCTTGCACCTGCATCAGGTTATCCAGAGGCTTAAAGATGCTAAATTAAAAGCCAACCCTGATAAGTGCATGTTCCACGTAACCACAATTCCTTACCTTGGCTTTGTCTTGTCTGCCGATGGAATCAGCATGGACCCTAGTAAGGTAGAAGCTATCTTACAATGGCCGAGTCCAAAGTCAGTTAAGGAAGTTCAGCGATTCTTAGGCCTCGCTAACTTCTATCGCAAATTCATCTCTGAATTTTCCAGGAAGGTGTTGCCTATTACCAGTTTGCTGAAGAAGTCTGCTTCCCCTTTTACATGGTCCGAAGAGGCTGAGACGGCATTCAAACAACTTAAAGACGCCTTCTGCTCTGCTCCTGTGCTGCATCAACCTGACCAGAGTCGGCCGTTTATAGTCGAAACCGATGCTTCTTTTTCGGCCTTGGGGGCCGCATTGTTACAGGAGCATGAGGGGATGGAATTTCCGGTGGCTTACGTTTCTAAGACTTTGACACCCAGTCAAATCCACTACTCAGTCATAGAAAAAGAACTGCTGGCTATGAAAGTGGCATGTGAAGAGTGGCGACATCTCTTACAAGGAGCCGTTTTTCCATTTGAACTGAGAACCGATCACAAGAACCTTAAGGCTATACAGAATATGGAATGCATCAATTCTCGTCAGGCCAGATGGGCTCATTTCTTTGCCCAGTATGACTTTGTGCTGACCTACTTACCCGGTACAAAGAACCTTCTTGCTGATGCTCTCTCCAGAAGACCCTCTTCAGAGTGTCCGTTTGAACAACATGCCGAAGTCATGTTACCTCAGAAGAAGGTAATTTATACCGCAAACTCTTTTCTGGAGGAAGTCTGTCAGGCCACAGCTAAATTACACAACCCTCCTTCTATGAAATCATCCGATAACCTTGTTTACCAAGATGGCTTATACGTTGTCAACCAACGCTTATTTTTGCCCGACATTAAATCGCAACAAAGGGCTTTAAAGTGGAGTCATGACGATCCGGTGGCAGGGCATAGAGGAACTAAGAATACTCTCGACCTGCTCCTACGCCATTTTTGGTGGTCCGGAATAGAAAGAGACACCAACGAGTATGTACTCACCTGTCCGGTATGCTGCAGATCCAAATACAGTTATCAGAAACCACTGGGGTTGCTCCAACAGGAAGATCCACCCAAGCACCCTTGGAAGGTGATATCAACCGATTTTATTGTTGATCTCCCTCCCTCGTGTGGTTGCTCCTGTATCATGGTTACGATTGACAGTTTTACTAAGATGGCTCACTTTACTCCATTAACTGGCCTTCCCACAGCTGCGGAGATGGCCGCTGTGTTCGCCAAGGAGGTTTTCCGGTTGCATGGTTTTCCAGATAAGATCATCTCGGACAGAAGTTAACAATTTACCTCACACTTCTGGAAATAACTCTGTGAGAGGTTAGGGATAGAAAGAGCTTTGTCTTCGGGTTTTCATCCTCAGACTAATGGTCAAACTGAACGGCTGAATGCATCTTTAGAACAATATCTTCGTTGTTTCGTCAACTCCCAACAAGACAACTGGGTGACTTTGTTACCTACAGCCAAATTTGCTTACAATAACTCTACACACAGTGCCACCAGACTCAGTCCTTTCTTTTGTTCTTATGGTTTTCATCCTTGTTTCTTACCCATAGCCACTTTCCCCCCAGCCAACACTCCTTCAGTTGATGTCCTTTTGTCCGATATTGCAGAAGCACATAAGACAGCTCATAAGGGTCTGCTAGCCAGTAAAATACGGTACGAATCTTCCTCCAATCCTCGACGCCTGCTGTCTCCTAAATGGCAGAAAGGGACTAAGGTATGGCTTTCCACGAAATTTTTACCCCGCTGGTTGCATCCCTCTAAGCTTACCCCACGCTATTTGGGGCCGTTCACAATCACAGACAAGATAAATCCGGTGGCTTATCGACTTGACTTACCTGCTTACATGAAGCGCATCCATCCAGTATTTCATTCTTCCCTACTAAAAGAATATAAAGAGGACAATTTCAAAAGAAGGATTCCGAGAGATCACCGACCTCTGGATCTTCCTCCGGATGAATATGAGGTTGAGACCATTCGGGACTCTCGTTATAAAGGAGGACGGTTGGAGTACCTATTCACTAGAAGTGGAACTCTCAAGCAGAAGACTCCTGGGAACCTGTCTCCCACGTGCATGCACCTCGCGCCTGGTGAGGCAGTTTCATAGCCTTCATCCAGGGAAGCCAGGGGGGGTGCCCCTCAGGAGGGGGCATACTGTCATGCCGTTTACAAGGAGATCTCCCTGGCGACTTGATAATCAATGGAAATTGCACCGCCATTGAACCGTTCCGTTCTTTTTCCCCTTCTCTGTCTGTCACGCTCTAGTCTTTTTCCACGTTCATTTCCTGGTCTGCGTCTCTTAACCACGCCTTCCAGCGCCGTTCGGCGCGTTGCAACCTCTTGCATACACGCTCCGTACTCCGCTCTGTGTTTACCTTCTCTCCGTTCCTGTTTACAGCATTTTGTCTCCCTGTTCTCGCCCCGCCGTTCGCGGGAGCCCTTTTCTGGCACTTCATTCTTTGTCTAGTTCTAGCCGGCTCTTCGGCTCCTCCTTTCTTTCCTTCTTACCTGCTTTCTGTTCTATCCTCCGGTTTCTCCGCCTCCTTGAGCCTTTGCAATTTGCTTTCCTTAGCCATCCTGGTCGCTGCTCCTGTCTGGAAGCCCATCACATCGCCGTACCTTGCCCAACCTGGTCACTGCTCTTGTCTGGAAGACTGTAACATCGCTACAAGAACCTGTATTTAAGAGAGGTTTTTTTAAGCATCCGCTTTTTTCCTCTCTTCTTGGCCTCTCCGGCAGGGGGTCCCTTGTACCCCTGTACCTTCAGGGCGACAGGGTGGCTTCCAACCATAGAAGGCCATACCTCTTCACAAAAAGAAGATCTACGAGAAGAAAGGGGCGAAACCAAGATATTTCCTCAGAGGAATCAGGTGAGGAGGAGTGGGTTCAGAGAAGAGACATTACTGGGTCTGGTTCTGAGGAGGGTCAAGATATTACTGATACATCTGGCAGTCTTGATAACAGCAGAGCCATGTCCCATATGAAGATATTAAATGGGGTGAAAGCACAGGAGATGTTGAAGTTAGTGGGAGACCGCCTTCATCCACGGACAGCCGCAGAAAGCAAGGAAGACTTTGCCTGACTTTGCCTGGGCTTTGCCCAGGCCGGAAAAGATGTTGGAATATCCCGTATGTCCTGGCCTAAAGATTGGACTAGGTGGGGAGGCAGGCTACACACGTTATGCTACCATAGCAACCACAATGCTGGAGACAACACCGGAGGAGCAGGCTGCACACTAGAAGACCGCACAACGGTACAGTATAATAACAATCAGTATTGCACCCTCCCATGTCTGCAGGTAGCAGTTCTTTACATCCCTTGACACAGACAGCAAGCCAGACTTTGCCTGACTTTAACCTGAAAGAAACTTTACATTGCAATTAATTTTCAACTATGTTATTTCTACAAAAGCATTGTATATAAATATAAAGAGGCCAATGAATGTTGAACTGCAAAGTGAATGCCAAGACCAGCAAACCCAATGTTTATCATTTCTCAAAGTGAAGGGAACTTTGAGAAATTCACTTTAAAAATGTGAACTCAAATGATATCAGTTTCAACCAAAACCTTTTTGTGCTACAAAGAACAGCAACATACAGAGGATACCAGAGTGGCACAGAACATTAAATAGGTTGGCAAACACCATCATATGAATACATTACTGAAATGATGTCTTGGGGAAGGGATCCCTGAGGTTGGAATTGTTTCTTTGTCTTGAGGACAGAGCCTCAGGATATTTTGTGTTTGAACTGTGTTTTGAAACTTGGGGAAGGGAGCCTAGAGTATTGCTCAACTTGATATCACTTTGAAACACAAGACAATCATCAGTATTTTTATAAGAACTGCTTTATACTTGGGGAAGCGAGCTGAAAGAATGCTACAAGCCGAACCAAGCTCTGGACTTTATATTTAACACTATTATTTCTGGTTATTGACACACCTACACATTTTACAAGATAGTTGTGAGGGCAAGTATAGGTTTTGGACACAGACAAATTCCTAAATTGAACTTATTGCCTTTGACTGTCCTTAGTTTTGGTTTGGTGGGGAAATCCCACCAGAGCATAGGGCAAGATAGGTGTTTTTCCTTCCTGGCATTTAAGTTAATAAAAGTGTTTGCTATGAACTTTGAATCTGTTGTTTGTGTCTCACTCCAAGATGATCTCACAGTACCCTCCAAACGCTAATTTACAACACAATCCACCTCCATCTCCGGGTTTAAAGAGAATCAATTCCTGAACCAAGGAGAAAGGAGAGCCATGACTGAAAATTATTGTGGTCATTTTCAACAACACCTGAGATACTTCACTAGGGAGCAACAGAGTTATGACCCAAGACCTCCCTACATCCCTGATGGAAGAGAAAATGTTACTCTAGTGGAGCGACAGGTCCAACAATTGACTGAAGACATGGGGCGCATGCTGAGGGCCCAGTCAAACCCTCATACTAACCATCTTCCCCAGAATGCCCCAACACCCAGGTCGGCCACCCCTTGGGGGAAATGACTGCAGGAAACAGGGCCCTGGTTGAAGGGAGATGCCAAGTAATGAGATGCACACTTGAGGCACATTGAAGTAAGTGTAAGCATGTATTACTTCCATCAGCTTCTCATCAAGTTACATAGTAAGCAGCCCCTGCAATTTCATCAGTGTGCTTTTTTCCTTCAATTCATAACATTTCTCTCTTCAACAACAGTACCCCAATGTTCCATTCCAGAATGGAATGTGTTATACTGTACAATCCATGGGCTACAAACATTCAAGGTTAAAATGGCAGAATAACATATTTACACAGGTTTGTGATTGGAGAGCAATGTATTTACATATGTACTTATTTATCCGATACAACACACCTCCTTCCCTTCATGGGCACGGTATGTATAAGGACCTTCCCTTAATGTGCTTCTCTCATTCCACATATGCCACCTTCTCCTTACTACATTTCTCACCATTGCTCAAAAGCACTGTGTTTCCAAAATCTCTCACCACCTTTAGAGGGCTGGAATATTTCATACATCCTTTCTGCACTCTCTTCCCACTCTTCACCTTTACCACTTCACCCTCTTGCATTATACGCTCCCTTACAAAATTGTTTTCATCATACCTCCTTTTAGATTTTATTTGGTCACGTATCACCCTCTCTCGTATCATCTCTTGAGGCACTACGTTGCAATCACCACCAAATTTCCCCATCCATCCTGGTTTCAACCTGATATTAGGTAATCTCCATCTCAATGCCTCAAACAGTGAAACTCCCTTGACCTGATGGGTTGCGATTCTATATTGCATGACCCTCTCCATCATGGCCCATGACCAATCTCCACCTGTCGCTACAGCAATTCGTATTGCTTCCATCAATGTCCTCTTGAATCTCTCCACAGTCGCATTTACTTTGGGATTATATAGCGCTATTGTGGTATGCTCAACTTCATTCTCTTTTAAACATTCTTCCATTTCTCTAGCTACAAATTGTAGGCCATTATCTGATACCAATTTCCTGGGAAAACCCTCCCTCCAAAATACTGCTTCCAAAAATTGTATGACCTTGCGCGCACGTATGTCCTTTACCATGCACATATCCGCCCATTTGGACAATAAATCCATAACCATAAATCTGCACAGTACTGCTCACAACGAACTGCCCAGCAAGATCCTGTCTCAACCTATCCTGACCCAGTGTGTGTTTCAAGTATCGCTTTGCCATTGAGCTGTTGCAATGTGCCGCTGATGCCCTATATTAGTATATGAAATGTTAGCTTACTAAGTGTCCTAGCAAGCATTTACGTTATTCCATACACTGCGGGTATTGTCCCCCATTCGGGTCTCTAAAACATTTGATGCAGGCAAATAATCTGGCCTAATCTAACAGCCTATCTTGACCCAGCCCAGGCTGGTAGCTGCCCACTCTTATGTAACATGTGCCTGAAATATTGTTCACCGATCTAACCTAGAATTGCATCTGCCTGCCTCTATTTCGCATGTACATGCAATAGCTCCTATTGATTTAGCACAAGACTGTAACTAGCACGTGTCAGCAACATCTTACATTGACCTAGCCCATCTCTGCAACTGCCTATTGATATATAACATGCTAACTTGTAACTGCCTTTTTACCACTTAGCATGTTAGTTTGCAACTGCTTTTTACTATTTAGTATGTTAGATTGCAACTGCCTATTTATTTTTTATTTTATTTTTAATGTGATATAGTTTTATAAACAAAAACTTTACACATAATTCAACATAATAAACGAATTACATAATTTACATAATTTACACATATAAATAAATAACTTTTTTCAACAAAAAAAAAACCATTTTATTAAATTTCAATGTTGCAAATTTATCCAAATCAACATCATATGTACCGCCAAATAACTTAATCTAGTAACTTATTTCCTTGCTATTTCTGGGGTGGTTAACTATTCTTCGAGTATTACCTTGACCATATTCCATACTCTATAAAGAGCCAGATGTAAGCTTGCATTCAGGGTATTAACACACATATACCAGAAATCTTTTGACTTGATGTGGTCTGAATTATGAACATACTTACTATAATGCTTCATATAGATTGTACTCAGTCTAGGGCATAGCATGAGGACATGTCTCGTCGTTTCAGGGGAGGTTTTATTCTTACATATCCTGCAGAAGCGCTCTAATTTGGGGATACCCCTTTCAGGGCCGAGAACAGTTAGGACTGGTAGATGGTTAATACGTAGCAATAATACAAAACGTCTTAAATTGTCCGAAGGACATAGGTTCAGATATCCTTGTGCCTTTCTAAAGGTGTAAAGTATATAGGATATGAACCCATAGCTATGTAAGCTTTCAAGATGTTTAAAGTTATTTTGCCAGTCCCATATTTTTAATCGCTCCCCCATTTGATATTTCAAGTGTTCGAAATTCTCACTCCAATTAGGGGTCCACTCAATCCTCTCAAATAGAGATGTAATTTCTCTTGCAAACTTAATCTGCTTGTTCCCAATTATCTCTTCTTTCATTGTCAACAGGAGAGGATTGGTAGTGCTCGTATGCATCTTAATATAGAGTTCAGCTCTTTTCTTTAAGACTAGAGCTTTTAGGGAGAGTAGCCCCAAATCCAATCTTAATATCGCCATCGGTATTCCCTGTGATAGGCCCAATAGCCTACGCCAAAACCTACCCTCCAATACCTGGAGCCATTCAAGATTAAGATGATCAGAGCTTCCAGTCCATAAGTTACCATTGGCACCAAGCATTGGATGTAAAGTTGGTGGGCCGCCCAAATAGAGTAACCACCCTGGTTGTAAGAAAACTGGCAAATCATAGCGGTTAATTGTGCCGCCTTTATTTTACGATTTTGTACGCAGGATTGAAAATTTCCTCTAGGGTCAAATTCCACTCCTAGGTATTTATAGGAATGTGTGTATTGAATTTCCAAACCTCTAACCATCATTCTAGGGCGGCTCACCTTACCATGGCTGTAAAGAATCAGTTCTGTTTTCATATGATTTATTATAAGTTCATTCTCTTCCGCATATTTCCAGAGCCTCTCAGCCGAGCGTGAGATTCCACTGAACGTGTGGTCAAAAATAACCACATCATCCGCATATGCCATGACTAGACAGTGCTGGGTGCCTATTTTGGGGGGGCAATTATGCACCTCTCGTATATGTTCCGGGATATCAGAGACAAATAGATTGTACAGGGTGGGAGCAGTTACACACCCCTGTTTCACCCCTCTGATTTGCTTTATCACCCTGGTTGTAGTCCCACTTCCATCTAGCCTCAGCTGAACTGAGGTACCTTGATGAAGGAGCTGTAGGTAGTAAAGCATTCCTTCGGGGCATGCCATTCCCCTTAACTTCCTCCACAGTTTCTCTCTATTGACAGTGTCAAATGCCGCCTTAAAATCAATATATAAAGCGTACAGCGGAGGGTTATTAGGTGAAAGGGCTTTATCTCTAAGGCTATACATGATCAGTAGGTTATGAGTAGTAGAATATCCCATTCTGAATCCGCTTTGGAAGCGGTCCAAGATTCCTGTCTTTTCTACCCAAGTCTGTAATCTCTGCAGAAGTAAAGAGGCAAATAATTTGCCCGAACAATCTAACATGGAAAGCAGACGATAGTTTCCTGGGTCCCATCTGTTACCTCTTTTGAATACCGGCACTAGAATTGCTTTTTGCCAGGTCTCCGGAATTCTCCCCTCTATTAACACCTTTTCAAAAAGTATTTTTAGAAGATTAGCCCAGAAAACCGGGTTATTCTTCATGAGTAAATTAGAGAGGCCATTCGGCCCAGGTGCACGCGAAGCTTTAAGTTTAGAGATCTTATCTATAAGCTCTTCAAGATGTACCGGGAAAGGCTTAGGGATATGTATGGTAGTACCAGAAATTTCAAAATTACCAACCAATCTCCCATTACGTTTCTCAAGAAAATTGACCCATTCCTCACCGTCAATCGGATTTATTTGAGGGGTTTCCCTGCTCCCCCTTGCCTCCCCAAATAGTGCCCAAATATTGCAGGAGTTTCTCGAGCAAATAGTTCTCACAGTCTTTTGCCAGCATGCCAATTTTTTTGATCTTTTCCAATGTTTTAACCATGACCTGTACTGATTTTTTATCTCTTTAGTCTTAGTATGTAGGCCGATGAGGGATTTTGTATTGGCCCTAATTTTACGTATCTCCCCTCTTAATAAGCGTTTGGCATCTCTTATTACCTTGTCATAGGTCTCAGTCGCGCCCTGTTCTTTAATAACAAGTAATGATTTTTTAGTTACATATTTGCCCGTAAAGTTGTAGATCCACCCTTCCAGGTCCTCCATAGACAGATTAGCATACATGATATGATAGTCATTATCCCAATCACCACAGTCCTGGCTTGCTCTGAGTATATTTTTCTCAGACCATATTATTCGCGAGACAGCATGGTTAACAAGCAGATTTCCTGTCGCTATAGTTGGGGGAGATTCAATGCCACTATTCAAGGTTAGACTGAGACCATTATGATCACTCCAATCATTATCTACGATTCTCATGTCATTAACTAAGGATGCCACCTCGGCGCTAGTGAAGCAGTAGTCAAGAGTACGACACGCCACACCCGCTCCCCAAGTGAAGTGCCCAGGGCGATCGCTCATGGTTCGTCCGTTTAGACATTCCAAATCCCAGCTCCTCATAAAACATAACCACTTCTCCCCTTCCTCATCATTATAGTCATGTTGCATAATAGAATACGGGTAAAGGGACTTGTTGTTAGTCGTGCCTCCTTCTCCTTTGATAAGGCAATTAAAGTCACCTGCAATAATGATAAGATTACTTTTACATTCATTTTTCCACGCACTCAGCATATCATGCAACCTATCTTGAATTTGATCACTGGCTGAAGCGTCATATGGATTATAGAGATTGACCAACAATAACTTGGCCCAATTATCCTTAATTAATATGACCACTTCCACCGCTTTGATGTTATCCCCCAATTCAGTGAATATTTCTCTAGATATTATTGATTTCCCTACCCCGATCATCAATCCTCCATATGGTCTTCCCATTTGCCCTTTTTTAGCAAGAGTATGATACAATTTATAGCCATCTATTACAATCGGTACAGTCAACCAGGTTTCTTGCAACATGAAAAAAGAATAGTTCATGATGAAGGTTAATGACCCATTAGTTGCAATAAAATGTTTAAAACCCCTGGTATTCCAAGATAACAATGAACAAGTTCAGGGATTGTTTAAAGCCAGGGGTAGCACCTCCGCTAGCCATTTAAGAGTGTTCTGAATATCGCTCATTTGTACTTGTTTCCCAACAATTGGCGGGGGGGTTGGTTACACCATTAATTTTGACAGGTTTCATTTTATCATTAATCAATGGATCTACGTCGTGAGGTTTAACATCTACGCCCAACCCCACTTGCGTCAGATAGTCTCTGTGTTTTCGAATCAGCTGTGCAGAGGCCAAGACCGTACAATGTAACGCCGTCACATTCGGGTTAGTAGTGTGTAAAGGCTCCACAAAAGAGAAGTCCTCCGACCTGATGACTCTTAATTGAGGGATCAGGTGGAGTTTTTCAAGTATAGCCACTCGTGGTAACCATTTACCGCAAGATTTCTGATTCAAGTTCTTCACAATACAGATCCTATTTCCTTCGCAATTTTCTTCTCTTACTGGCACCGAGGTTTCCCTCTCAGTGTTCACGCTTTCACAAGTACTATTAGCACTATTCCTTTGCGGGGTGGAGAATTGATTGTCCATAATAGAATGGTTATCTATAAGAATAGAGTCTTGACTTGCATTGCTCACCGCCGATATTTCTTTGGGTTTCTCCGGCAATATCCAACTAGTGAGTGTTCCAGGGCCCTTCCTTAAGAGTTTCTTCCTTTTCAGAGCCCTTCTTTTTGCCTTTCTTGATTTTTGCTGCGGCTTTGCTGTATTAGGCAGAGGTGAAGCCACCTCCACAGGAACATTCCTTAGTGCTGCTCTCTTCGCAATTCTACGCTGTTTTTTGGTCAAATGGATATTTTCTTCTTTTGTAGGAGACTCAGCCCCCTCAATGTTCGTGGGAATAGCCGATATTTCAGGCTCCTTTATTTCTTCGGGCTCCTCTTCATAGACAGAATCAGTGCCCGGGCCAGGTAAGTTCAACTGCAGAACGGTATTAACATGTATTCTCCCACAGAGTTTTAGGAGGATTTTTAGCGCAAATTGCAGCGAGGACATTGACGCCTGCAAATCTGCAATAGCTTCAGAGTTCAATTGAGATAATTCATTCAATCGATCTGCATTATGCTTCCCTGGTTCTTCAAGATCAATCAATAGATTAGGCGATTCAGATAGTCGGCCCGTACAGGGGGCCTCTAATGAGGCATTTGCTGGTTGTAACACCTGCGCTTCTACTGTAATACTTACAGCTTTCTGGATGTTCCCCATCTCAGCACTCCCCCCCCTATCAATCTGTGGGGGGGGGCATTGATTTCTGTATGGACAGACATAAATCGAGTAAAGAATTTTTGTCTATATCGTCAAAATTCGTCATATCCAAGGGACGACTTCCATTGTGCACTGTCGACAGTGTCTCCTCAGTATGTTCAATACTGCGCACCAGTGGAATTTTTTCAAATAGAGTAGGTATAGTTCCTCTAGTATTAACTGGGGATTTCAAATTGTTCCCCCCAGACAGATTGGTAACAGGCATATTTAGGTTGTTGGTCTTGCCTTTCCACAGGTTATAAGACATTTTGGCACCGCATGCTTTTGGTGGCATAATGTCTCCAGGGGAGTTGATGCAGGGATACTAAGGTCAGAGTAATAGAAGAATTGCAGACCTATTCACACTGCACTCGCGGGCGGAATTATTAAGTCCGATAATCACCCGTGCAGGAAATAGTCAACAACGCCTGTGGGATCAAAGGAGATATCGCTCCCCCGCAGTCTCCCACAGGCTCCCACGCGTGCAATATGCAGTGGCTACACGAGCAGGCTCACCCCTTTCGCCACCGCCTCCCCGCCATCCACAGGTGACCCAGACGGCCCGTTTTCCCCAAGCTCCCCCTGGCGTCAACCAGAAGGTCTGCGGGTAAGGAGCAAACTCCACAGGCTCAGTCCAAGATCAACTAGGACTGCCCAGACTGCGGTTCTCTCACGCCTCACCTCTTGCTTTCCACAAGCCTCGAGCCGCAGCCTTGTTCTCTGCGTACTTGCTTGCCCTCCTGCAGCCTCTCGGGGACTCTCAGGGACTCTCGAGGCACTCGCAGGTACTCGCAGGCACTCGCGGTATGCTTCACCAGGGTCAACGCCACTACCAACGGGACACGCACAACCCCGTCGCTTCTGGGCCAATTCCTCTCTCCACGCTCCACTCCAGGCCGGCCAGCCCCGCGTGAGCTCATACACAGCCCGAAATTGCAGAGTCACAGAGGCGCTGTAAGAATCTCTGAACAGACTCTTCCCGTTAGAGGAACGCACCTTCTACCACGTCACTGTCAAGCCGCACTGAAACAGGAAACACAAATTCAGCCGCCTCCGACAGTCTCTCCTCGCAACTGCCTATTATTACCTAGCATGTGCCTGTAACAGCCCATTTTTGTAACTGCCCATTACTATTTAACATGATAGCTTGCAACTGCCTATTACTATTTGGCATGCGCTTCAATTTAGCACTCACCTGACCTAGCAGAGGCCTCCAAATAGCCCATTTAGGACCTAGCCTAGGAGCGCACTAGCCTACTCCTACCTAGCCTGTGTGACAACGGACTTTACTGATCTTCGGTCCCTTTAGCACTTTAGCAAAGTCACACACATGTAAAAAGGTATTCTGCTAGCCCATACCCAGCAGCCATACACCAGCCGCGCTCACAGCACCACTAGTGCACCTCTATAACACCACCAGCATCACCTCCATACACGCCCCTATGCCAACCCACGCTTTACCGCATTCAGATAAACACCAGTCTCTTGACTCTTAAACTCCTGCATAACAGCATAGACCACACCCCTGCGAGAGCCCACCCCCACCCCCTTGAGCTACACCATCCTGGCCATCCTCAGCCCTCTTATCTTCCTCTTATACAGAACAATACCACATCAAATCATGCCTTTTAACACCACTGCCGCCAAACCCGCTATCAACCTCTTGAGTCTCCAAACGAACGACTGCATTGTTAACACAACCTGCTCTAAAGGAGCATTCATACAGCATACGACAGGCCTGGCACGTATTTTCTGCCCTAGACACCATCCTCTGCCTTGCCCCACACCTTTCCTCCCCAACCAACCAGGATTTCCGATTACACCTCAACCCCATGCCAAAACCAACCCTATACTAGGAAGCACTCGCCGCACATGCATCTCATCTAGAACTACTTACACCACTACTTCAATTATAATCACTGCTGTCACTAAAAGAAACTCCAGACTCTCAGCACGCACCCATCTCCTACACCTCCCCATCTGTACCCAACACCCCCACTGCCATCTTAACACTACCTCGTCACCCCAAAACCCATGCTTGCCAAAACAATGCAATAACCAGACACCAGCAAACAACCATTCCTACCACACTCCCCCCTCTTAACACCCAAGCTATTATCAGTCCCACCCATCCCACCCAATCTCCCACTTCTCCCATTACCAGACAACCTCTCATAGGAGGCTTACTAAATGTCAGATCCCTTGGTGCACCCACAATCAAGACACAATTGTATTCTAGAGTTTAAACTTGACTTCTTAGTGATCACTGAAACCTGGTTACATTCTGCCTCGGGTCCAAAGATCACTTTGGCCGTCCATACCAACTACACCCTCCTCTGAACAGACCGCCCTGACGCCATAGGTAGAGGAGTGGCCATCATCCACAAAACATCATTACACTTTAGGGAATGTAAAACAGAAACTCTTAGTGGATAAGAAACCCTCTCCCTTAAACTAGCCATCAACCATCATGAAACTATCAAGTTCCTAACAGATTACAGAACACCGAGCACCCCTAGCAAACCAGACCTAGACCTACCACTTTTAATTACCCCCATACTAAAACCTAAAACAAAATATATCCTACTAGAGGATCTCAATTTAGGCTACCATGACCCCGCAGACACTAAAGCGGCAGCATGCTAAAAGGCCTTTCAGGAAATGCAATTCTCCCAAATAGTGACCACCCCCACCCATGCCAAAGGCAGAATCCTCGACAGGATACTCACCCTTAACACCACAGTATCCATAACAGATGTCCTTAATTTGCACTGGTCTGACCATTGCCTTATTAAATTAAAAATAAACTTATATACCGACCATGCTAGCAAAACCTGTAATCCTCCACCCATCCAGGTCAGAAATGTGTGCAAGTTCACCCCTGAGAACTTAAACCCAGTTCTCAAGAACCTTCTCAACACTAAACCACCAGAAAACCTTAACTCAGAGAGTATTGCCATGCACTACCACCAATGCCTAAAATTAGTCGACCAAGTAGCCCCCCCTCAAAACCAAAGTACCCAAACTCAAACGCAGCGCCCCCTGGTTCAACAACAATCTCATAGAATTCAGAAGAGAAAAAAGAGCATTAGAAAACCTAACCAGGAAGAACAACTCCCCAGAACTTCAAACCAAACTACAGCAAATATCTAAAACCTACAAACGTAGTGTACATCACTGCTCTCTTGCACTTTTCCTGCTTCCTCCCACTAACTGACCCTCCCTTCTCAGAGCCGCCAGTGCGCCAGGGGACCACTCCTGTGGTGATATTGCGCGGTACAAATGTCCTTTAACATTAACATTAACATACTCACCAACAAAGCAGATTCCCTTAATGACCGTATAGGGGCCGCACCCTTCAATGCTAAAAAGCTATTTACTATTATTAGAGAACTAGAATCCCCTATCCTTCCCATCAGCACCACAATCCCGAGCAAAGACTGGTGCACCACTATTCAGGACGCTCTATCCTCCAAAGTGACCATGCTCCAAAACAAAATAGCCGCACAAAAAAAAACGACTAGATCTTAACTCTGCGCCCCCCACCATCCGATCAGGATTACTAGCTCGGATGCACCAGAATTCCACTTTACACAAGTATCCCCTGAGCAAGTCCTCAAAACGGTTCCATGTCATTTCATCACGGGATGAAACAACAATGGGTTTTTCTCAGTTGATATTACAACGCGAAACCCCATCGTTTTTTTTTTTTGGGGGGTTCCCCCCAACCCCCATCCACTTTAATTATTTAACTATCCCCGAACACCCACACCCCATCTATATTTTTTTTAACCCCCTCCCTACAAACAACGATGAGTTTTCGCATTGAAATATCAATGGAGAAAAACCCATTGTTGTTTCATCCCACGATGAAAGGACGGTGTACCCTCAAAACTATAGCATCACTTAAGCCCTCCAATTGTAAAGGCGACAGCACTCCAACCAAAGTAATTAAAGACTGCGCCTCCACGCTAGCACCCACCATCACTAGCTTCCTAAATGAGTCCTTTAATTCCAGCGAAATACCAGAATCCATCAAAGTAGCTTGGGTCACACCCTTACTCAAAAAACCATCGCTAGACCCAACTATCCCCACTAACTGCAAGGCAATAACAACAGTGCCATTTCTCTTCAAAATCATCGATACAATAGCCTATACCCAAGTACAATCACATCTTGAACAAAACCACTTACTAGGGGAAAGACAATCAGGCTTCTGCCCAACCACAGTACTGAAACTGCCCTCCTGGATCTAAAAAACCAGATGGACGCTATCAGGGACTGCTGTAAATTGTGCATCCTACTACTCCTAGACCTCTTGACTTGGTTGACCATGACAAACTATGCACCAATTTCCACTCCTCCCAGAAGGCCACAGGCTGGATAAAATCCTTCCTCTCTGACCGCACCTCATGAGTCACCCTAGGAGAAGTGGCAGCAGACCCTATCCCTATACCACTAGGGGTACCACAAGACTCCTGCCTCTCCCCCATCCTATCCAACACCTACACCAAATTACTCTTTGCCGCACTAGATGCCATGGGAGTAATTTACACAAACTTTGCTGATGACACACAGATACTCATCCCCATCATGGGCAACCTGGAACAGGACACGGCCACCATTAACACTATCTATTCCCATATCCAAAATTGGATGGCGAATAACAGCCTTTGCCTTAATGGACAAAAACTGAGATCCTCATAATTGGTTCCCCGACCAGACTCAGCAAACTCCACCCAGACTACACCTCCATCGTGATCGATGGCACACCCATCACCATCTCCCACAAAGTCAAAACACTAGGAGTACACCTCGACTCCAATCTCACCATGAACACTCACATCAGCGCGCTTGCCTCCTCAACGGCCTACACTGCCAAACTCATTACTCTAAGTAGGCCTCTCCTATCTATGGGCAACTGCCTAACTCTTGCTAGAGCCCTCCTAACAAAAATAGACTACTGCAACATCTTACTGTCAGGTACCTCAAAAAATAACCTAACCAAACTCCAACTGCTACAAAACAAAGCCCTCAGAGCAGCACTGGGCATCAAGAGAAGAGAACACATCACACAACATAGAAGAGATGCACACTGGCTCCCAGTGCATGCAAGAACCTCCACAAAACTCTTACCACCACCCACAAATGCCTATTTGATGCTGCCCCTATTTACCTCAATAGCTGCATCACACAAAAGACTTTGCCCAGAAAACTCAGATCCAATGCCAATACCCAGCTACTCATCCCACGCTTCACCACCACAAGAGCGGGCAATGCCAGCTTCCCCATTGCAGCCCCCCGCATCTGGAATTCAGTCCCCCCTCACCTGTCCAACCAAGTTTCCTTACCCAAGTTCAAAAAACAACTCAAAACATGGCTATTCAATAAATACTAAAAATCCGACACCAGCTCTTCAGCGGAGCGGGTCACCCTCTCAGTATCTTAAGACAACATGCAAAGAATAATGATATCCAAGCTGTATATATGACTGTGCCAAATAAATGTATGTAACTTTGCAAAACAATTTGTATGTAACCCTGACATGAAAACGAAGATATATGTAACTTACACCATGATACCCAAGGGTTTGAGCGTGTAATCAAATGCAATAAATAAATAAGTAAATAAATAAACCAGTATTACATAAGTGCTTTGTTGTCCTCTTGCTGATATCGGCCCCAGAATATCTACAACAACCACATCCCAGACAGAATTGGGTGGTTCAATCAGCTTCCCCGTGCTTGCCTCCAAACTTTGGAATTCACTTCCACTCGAGCTGAGATCAGAACCGTCCTTTCACAGATTTAGACACAACACCAAAACTTGGCTTCTATCCAAAGAAACTGCCTAGCCCTACCGCACTAGCATGCACCAAGACTGTAAATTTGTAAATATGTAATCGATTTGTACATTTCTGCTGCATTATTCTTGTTGTACTCATTATTCTTGTTGTATTCATCGCAAGCGCCTGGATGCCCTAGGGCCAGGCGGCGCTATGCAAATAATAAACTAAACTAAACTAAACTAAACTAAACAGTCATTGGTGGCGTCCTGGTCACCAAAATCTTGTCACTAATTTTACAACCCTCACATTCTTTAAAAAAATTATCTACCTCCCTATCTAATCTGGGCCACCAAAAATCTTTACCAATCAATCTGTTGGTCTTACACACACCCAAATGCCCTTCATGGTCTATGCCAAGTACCACTCCCCTTATTCCTTCTTGTACCACCATTCTCTCGCCTAAGGTCAAAATCCCGTTCTCAATACTCAACTCATTTTTTACTCTTCTAAATCCTTTTAATTCTTCTTCAGCCTCTTCCTTCAGCCACCCCTCCTGTACATACTTTACAACCGCAGTATACACTTCATCCATCTCACACTGTTCTCTCCATTATTTTTCATCTGCCATTCTGCAATTGGTTAACACTTCTCCATCCTCCTCAGACCCTTTCCATTCCTAATTCTCAATTACATTTCGGGATAAAGCATCTTCTATCACATTAAGTTCACCCTTCATGTATCTCACTTCCATATCCAGACCCTGCAGCCCACTGATCCATCGAGCGATTCTCCTAGAGATGCCATTAAAACCTTTTTTTCAAAAGCACCCACAAGGGGTTTATGATCCGTAACCATTACAAATTTTCTCACCCATAACAACTATTTATATTTTTCCACTCCCCACACACAAGCCAACGCCTCCCGTTCTATGATGGAATATCTCTGCTCTCCATCCTTCAATACTATTGACGCAAATGCTATGGTCTCCAATTCTTTCCCCTTTGGCTGCATCAGCACACACTCTAAACCAGTCTCACTGGCATCTGTAAACAATGTCACTTCGCAATCCTCATTAAATCCTTTTAAGATGGGTTCCTGCCTCAAACAACTTCTTACATATTAAAACTCCCTTTCAAATTCCTCACAACAAATATATTTTTCTGCGTTCTTCACCAACATTCTCATTGCTTGTGTTCTTTCTGCCAGGTTTTTAACAAATTTACCATAATACTCCACGAGATCTAAATATGAAGATAACTCCTTCTTGTCTCTCGGTTGTTTCATCATTCTAATCGCCTTTACCGTAGATACTTTGGGCTTTATTCCTTCAGCGGTAACTCATCGCACAAATATTGTACATTCCTCACTCTGAACCTGCATTTTTCCATTGATATAGCTAAATTATCTTCGTCCATCCTCTCCAACACACTTTTCAATCGTTTGTCATGTTCCTCTACATCCCTTCCTCACACTAAAATATCATCTTGATAACACCTTAAACCTTCTATTCCCTTGAGTAATGTATTCATTACTCTTTGAAATACGCTGTATGCAGAAATCAGACCAAATGGCATCCTCAGGCTCCCATACAAACCAAAAGGCATTTTAAATGCTGTAAGATCCATAGAAGAAGGGTGCAGCTTGACCTGATGGTAAGCCTCTTTCAGATAAAAAATGGAGAATACCTTTCCCCTTCAATTTCTGATAACAGACAATCAATCTTCGGCAATGGAAACCTATCTGGTAACACACTCCTCTTTAACCTCCTCAGGTCAATACATAGTCTCACACTTCCATTAGGCTTGCGTACTGCTACTATGGGGCTTATCCACTCTGCTGCTTCAGCTTCTTCGAGAATCCCTTCACTTAACATATATTCTAACTCTTTTTCGACATCCGCACGTAAAGTCAGAGGTATAGTGCGTGCCTTGGACCTCACCGACATGGCACCTGGTTTCATCTTTATTAAATGTACAAATCCTTTCAAACAACCATTTTTCTTCTCAAATACTTTTGGAAACCATCTTGTGATGTAATTTTGTTCCTCTTCCACTAACTCCACTTTTCCTGGACTTTTTTGTATGACCGTCACTTGTGTTGGGTGGTCAGGGTCTAGTCTCAGACCCAAATCAACCTGTGCTTCCCACAACAGCAGGTTCCCTCCTTTTGCTGTGACTCTCACCATCCTATGAGCTTTACCTTCACCATACTTGAAGTGCGCCCAGAACTCCCCTTCTATGTTTATCAGTATATCCCCATAAACTTGTCCATTCACAATGGGTTCATGTAGTCCGCACAGGTTAAACTTTTACCTCCATTTATCTACATTCAAAAGCATGTAGTCTGCTCCGCTATTAATTAGTACATTCTCTGGAACATAATGTATATCAACCAATGTGTGTGGCTTTATTCTTCTCAGTCTTGCATCAATTGCATTTACCACACATGTTTTGTCTTCATCGCTCGTACCACCCTGCTCCCAGTAGCTTGTACATTTCACAATTGTCTTGATTCCTCTTGGTTTGCTCCAATGCTTGAAACAGCGAGCAATGTGACCCTTCCTGCCACACTCCCTGCATACTATATGATATGCAAAGCATTGTTTGTCACTTGCTATGTGTTCTGGATTGCCGCACCTGTAGCACCTTTTGTTGGGGAATCTCGTGTCATACTTTTGTTTTACTTCCATCTTCTTCCTCAGTGCTGCTCTCCCCTCCTCCTTATTCACCGACTGTTTTCTTGGTGCCATATTCTCTACCACGTTGGCCGCTGGTACATCAATTTTACTGGCCTCAGCATCCAATGATTTTATGGATCTTTCTGTGTGTTCTACCATTTTCAAAATTTCAATTGTTCTTTCCAGCATTATGTCTCTGGTGCATCCTCCTTCCCGCCACAGAGCTTCTCTGACCTTTTGGTCACGGGAACTTATTATTAGTTGATCCCTGATATGTTCATCCCTACAGTGATCATATTTGCATTTTATAGCCAAATCACGAAGCACTGTTACAAACACCTCAATGGATTCAACTCTTTTCTGTTCTCGCATGGAAAAATGGTATTTTGCCAAGAACATATTCTCTTTGACAGCAAAGTATTTTTCCAGTCTGGCTAGACTCTGTTCAAAGCATGCTAAACCTTCAGCTTCATTTGCAGGCAGTTCTTGTAGTTTCTTGAACACTCCCTGTCCTTCTTGTCCCAAGCAATGTTGTAGCAAGGAGTCTTTTCTATCACTAGCAAAATTGGTACCATACACCCCATGTATATATCCGATGAATCCTTCCTTCCAATCATCCCATTCCATGTTTGGTTCCCCTTGATGTGGTAGACGCAATATTGGTACTGGGATGTTAACTTTTGTGTTTTCTGAAAAATGTCCTTCACTCCAAGGTCACCTGACCTGAAAATGGCTGCATGGCCCTTTTTTGGCGCTTTGTCTGAAAAATCACTTTCCCAAGGTTGCTTGACCTTATAATGGCCGCCCTGCACCTTTTTGCTTGCTATGTCATGAAGTCCCCTGACCTCTAAATGGCTGTCAAATCTTTTCACGTAACAGTGAGCCCTCTATCCCTCAGCTGTTGGCGCACCTTGTTCCCCTGTGCTCAACTACTTTAGATTGCATGCACATCCTCACGCTTCATTAGTTATGGCTGTCAGCGCAGCCCCCAACCCCTTGGCGCTCAGGACCTTGGTTCGATGAGGGGCCTCTCCAGAAATGGTGCGTCTTCTCTGCTTTGCTTCTGGGACCTCAACAGGACTTCCATGTTGCTGTGAATATTTCACTTCTTTTCCTCTGCCTGCACTTCTCACCTTTTCTTCGCTTCCTCTGCAGTTCCTCTGCAGTATGGCAACAGGTAGGCTCAGGCTGGGGCTACTTCAGTAGACCCTCGTCGCCAGTAAAGAGATGCACACTTGAGGCACATTGAAGTAATTGTTAGCATTTATTACTTCCATCAGATTCTCATCAATCCCATCCTCATCGCAAGTAATGAGATGCACACTCTAACACAATGTCAAAACATTTAAGAGGTAAATCTCTGGATCCCATACTTTATAGAGGTCTGAATTTAAAACATGATGAAAACATACCAGTTAGTTGGTCTGACCATTTTATGGTGTGTTTCACCATGATAGTTAGTAAATTTTCACCAGAAAGGAGTAAAATGACTATTTTAGAGTCTTGTCGTAGAAAGATAGATCTAAACCGCATATCCAGTGATTATTGTTTGACTGGTATTGCAGCTCCTCAGATCAATATGACCTGCTCATCGCTCTATACTAATTTGATGACAAAGATGCAAAACAACTGTGATGTTATTGCTCCTTGTAAGTCTCTCAAACAATATCCTTTGAGGAAAAATCAGTGGTATAATGGTGAACTGAAGGAACTTTATCAGAAAAAAGAAAAGAGATGGTTTCAGACCAGGAATTTGAGCGACCACATTGAGGTGAAATATGCCTTGAAGTTATTAAACACTTTATAAATCCTTTCTGTTTCAATACGTCTCAAAAAGTGGTCAATTACTTCAACATTTTATTTTCAGTGAAAATGAAGTCCATTCGGATGAATATTAAAGCTCAATGTGCAAGTCCATACTCTGATACAGCTCTGAAGGTGGCATCCCCCTGGAAATCAGAAGTCACTATCTAAATGTGCCTTCTCCCTGGTCAGTTTGGAGAATTTGACCAATCTGATAAGTAATCTGAAACCCACTAACCATTCATGTGACCTGGTTCGTGCCTATCCTGCGAAGTAACATCCACTGGCTCTTAGTGAAAACATTCAAGCTTTAATGCCTCACTAACCCAAGGCTGTGTACCGCCAGAATTGAAGAACTCGTACCACATCCCTTTGCTAAAAAAGCCAACTTTGGACAACACAATAGCATCCAACTATCACCCCATTGCTGGTCTTTTGTGGCCGGACAAAATTCTGCAAAAAGTTGTGGTGGTACAACTTCAGAAGTTTCTCGAGGAGAACAATATCCTTGATTCTTATCAGTCAGGATTCAGGCCAGGTCATGGCACTGAGATGGCATTAACTGCTGTCTGGGATGATCTACTTGAGGCTGTCGATGATGGTGATGTCAGCATGCTTGTCATGCTGCATCTATCGGCAGCTTTCGAGGCTGTAGATTTTAATATCTTAAGTTCCGGACTGTTATCAGTGGCCATAGTATCTGATGAGGCGCTAACCTGGTTTACTTCCTTTCTGACCGACCATGTTCAACAGGTTAAAGCTGGTTCATATTTGTCTGACCCTCTACATGTTACTTGTGGAGTTTTCCAGAGCTTTTCCTTGTCTCCTTTGTTATTTAATTTTTACATTCGTCCTTTGCTCGACATTTTTTCTCAATTTAATCTCTTTTATCACTCCTCTGCTGATGATACACAGATCTATTTCAGGCTAAAATATCATCTGGAGTCGCTGGACCGAATCATGTCGTGTGCTGACAAAATCAAGTGGATGTTGGAGAACAAACTCCAACTAAATCCACAAAAAACAGAGATCATTGTTTTTGGTTCAAAAACTAAATTGGCAGATGTGTTAAAAAAAACTATTCCATGCACCACCTTATTTGGAGCTCCAACCAAATATACTCAGAAAGTAAAAGCCTAGGCTGCATTTGGCAGTCTAGTCTGAGTTGCAATTTACAGGTTAATCAGACTGTGAAATCAGTTTATGTTCAGCTCAAACTATTACAACCACTGCTGCCTCTTTTTTCAGAGAATGATCGCCTGATAGTAAGGGGAACATTAGTCAATGATAGGATAGACTACTGTAACGGCCTCTTGGCGGCATTCCTAAATACCAACTTCAGAGACTGAAAGTGGCCCACAATTCGGCAGTCCGATTGATTTTCAATTTACCCAGAAAAACTGCTATCCCTCCCTTTCGAAGGAACCTTCATTGGCTCCCTGTACAACAAAGGATTCTGTTTAAGATCCTATGCATGGTCTTTAGGAGTGTCCATAATTTGGCCCAGTTTACCTATCATCCAAGATTACTACATATTGCCCTAACCGCATGTTACGATCTGCTGGACAAGGTCTATTAGTTTCTTAATTCTTTATGATTTGTGTTTAATGATCATCTGCACCCAGATGCAGGCTTCTTCCGCATCTCCATGGGGTATGTGCCTTATATATGTACAAAAGCAAATCAAATGTGCAAAATCAAACACTTGAGGCTCATTGAAGTAATTGTTAGCATTTATTACTTACATCAGATTCTCATCAAGTTACATAGTAAGCAGCCCCAACCAGCCATTTCATCAGTCTGCCTTCTTCCTTCAATTCAGAACATCTCTCTCTCTTCAGCAACAGTACCCCAATGTTCCATTCCAGAATGGAATGTGTTATACTGTACAATTCATGGGCTACAAACATTCAAGGTTAAAATGGCAGAATAATATATTTACACAGATTTGTAATTGGAGAACAATGTATTTACATATGTACACATTTACCTGATACAACAGCAAGCCCTAGAGGAAGCTTCTTTTCCTACCCAAAAAGAACCCCTGGCAACTTCCCAACCTGATAGTGACCCAAAGAACATAGAGTTGGTTGAAAAGGCAAAAGAAGAACCCACTTTGAAGAGAAAGAGAAATCCCTGGATGATTTTGGTAAGGAAATCTTCTTTTTAGGAATTGGGGATCCCACCCAAAGAAAAATGGGTTCCAAGAAACCTGGAGTTCGACAGGGTACATACTGAGACTGACTCAGATAGAGAAACCCCTTGGCTTCAACCATGCGAGCTGGATAATCCCAAGACGGTAGAGGTATCCTCCCTGCAAACTGTTTCTGAGAACTGTCTTCAGATACAAAGGGGCAGCAAAGAATCTGGGGAGGAAGAGGATCCCTCGACTACAAATATCATTTCCAAATGCTGATTTATTCCAACAGATTCATGATCTCAGACACTGGACCTAGACCTTGAACAGGGTGAGGTTTCCCCAGGAACCGCCCAAGATCACACAGCGACGAAATTCAACATTAAGAAGATGTCCCCCGAGCTGGAAACTAACTCACACTTTCTTTGTAGGCTTGAGGCAAAAGAGGGAAGATTTTATGTCCTTGTAAAGGTACAGAGCAAGTGTGAATTATTGGCTCTGGTGGATACAGGATCCCAAGCTACTATTATGTCTAAAGAGACTTTGGATCAACTGAATCTAGGAAAGAGGGAGAGTCCCCATATTCCCCTTATACCTCTTTCCAAACAACTCCAAGACTTTGACGGTAATGACATTTCAATCAAAGGCACTGCCGATCTAGCAATACAAATTGGGCAACATCATTTGAAACACCTGTTGATAGTTGTGATTCCCGAAGGCACTCCCTGTTTACTGGGGAACGATTTCCTTCGGAGGTTACCACCTCTGATCGATTGTGTGAACCAGGTCCTCTGGACTCAGACTAACCGGCTTATCAAACTCAAGAGGAATACAAATTATATTACCCTGAATGGCACCTGTCATTTGATTGAGCGGCGTGCCGATCAATTGGAATTACACTTCCAGAACAACCAAGTCCTAGAAACCACAATTGTCTCTGTAGGAGAACTGGCCGATGGGAACTGTTCCCAGCTATTGAAGATCAACCTTCCTCCCAGTTACAAGTGGGACTCCACACTGGAAGGGAACACGTTGAAATGTTATACTAATCAATATTTAGAAGAAACAGCAAGTCCTTTGAAAGAGAATGATGAAAAACCAGCTGAAAGTCTGACCAATAGTCAGATAAAGGGTGAACACTTGTTTTTCCCCATTCAAATAAATGAAGGGGGGAGCCAGTGTTCACCACAGTATGCCTGAATAATGGAAAAAGCTTCATCAGCGAAAGATTATTCAGGCAACTCCAAAAAGATCAGACCCTTGCCACATTTAAATTGATTAATAAATGAGAAGTGGGTTTGGAAACACCAAATTCTAAGAATTTCCTGCATAGCAGGTGTATGCTAAAAATGTCCATTGGCAACAAAACTATTGAACATAATTATTGATTTGTTAGAGATGTCCCTTCTGACTTTTATTTGGGTAGTGACATTCTCAATCGAGTTTCAATTAGCAATTAGTTCAGATTTAATTAACAATAAAATATGGTCCTGTCTCGGGGGGTAACCCCATGGGCTTTGATAACATTGAAGGGCATTTTGGTCAGCTCAATTGCTGCCTCATGCAGTTGATGTCCTAGTGGGAGAAGAGATTACCATTCCAGGATGAGTGCAACAATACATCAAATTCCATCAAAATTAAGAGAGGACAATACCCTAAAACAAGGACACTTACATCAATTTGAATGTTCCCATCAAACAACAAGGGTTACATTTATATGCAACACCTCTAGTGGATTTAGAAGAATACTGGTGGATAATAGCAATCCTCAAATTATTACTTTGGGCATGGACACCTCTATTGGAATGGCAGAGGATACTTATTTTTGTATTTATTTGTAAAGCGCATCCTTCTCCAACGGGTGGCATTATGGCGCTACCTGGAGAGAGCAGAAACAGCAGAGAAAATGATAGGACTCCTAGAATAGCAGAGTCTTCAAAGCGCAACTAAAAGGAAACTATCCTGTGTTGCATGCAGATCCAGTGGAAGAGCATTCCATAATCTGGCAGCTGCTACTGAAAAGACGCATCCACCGGATCTGGAACCAAGAAAGCTGGGAATCGGAATGAGCAGTAGAGAAAAAGAACAGGGGTAAATGAGGGGGGACATAAGGAGCAACCCTTTCCTGCAAGAACTCTGTGCCAGTACAGTAGAAAGTCTGGTGCACCATTTACAATGCCTTGAATTCAACCCGTTTAGCTATGGGTAGCCAGTGTAATCATGGTAGAATGAGGACAGAAGACTCCCGAAACGGAGCCCTCGTAGCCAGTCTAGCCGCAGTGTTTTGTGAAACCTGCAGCCGATGGAACAAGTAATGAAGCTGGGCCAAATATAAAGCATTGTAATAGTCCAGAAAGTCTGCTACCATAGAAGATACCACTATTTCATGAAGGTGCTCTGGAAGGAAAGGAAGCACGTTATGCAATACTTTGAGTTTAAAATAAACTGCTTGGCAGACATCGCCAACCTTAGAGACCATTCCAAAATAGAGGGTCCGAATAAGACTGGGAATGACCTGGCTGGCCAGCTGGCTAAAACTGGAGCTCTACAGGGGAACTTCATAGATACGGAATTCCTGCTGGGAGATATTCAAGTTACGGTTGTGATCAGGTCTCAACTCGTGCCAACATTGAACACTCAGCTGCTCAGTGGAGTAAGGATGACCCGGATGCAGATTTGATCACTGCACGAAAAGAGGACTCTATCATTGGAAAATTCTAACAACATGTTGAAGACCCAGTGAGCTTTGCTCTAACAGACCGAAATATACTGGAAAAGAGGATCACCAGGTGTTGACCAAATTTCCAAAATGTTTCAAATCCAAGATGGTTTGTTGGTATGGAGATCTTTATCTGGATGTGACCAATGGGTGGTATCTGCATCATTCCGCAGCCTGATGTTGAATCACGCCCATGACGTGACTAGTGCCGGTCATAGGGGTTTTCACAAGATATTAGAAATCTTGCCAGAAGTTGCATACTGGCCATATATGGGACAGGACCTTAACACATATCTAAAGGGCGCAACTTATGTTTATGTTTATTTTATTTATATAGCGCCTTACGCCAAAGTGCTGTTCATTATAACAACAAGAATACAATAACAGTAGAAGCAAATACAAGATATGAGTCAAACCATCAATACAGTAACTAGAACAATTTGCCAGCAGAGATAAAAGAGGGAAAAAGGGGTGGAGAGGGGAATGAAGTGGGGAACAGGAAGTGAGATAAGGTGAAGGCGAGTGAGGGGGGAGAGGGGAGATAAGAGGAGACAAGGTAGGGGTAGAGAGGCAAGATGAGGAGGATAAAAGACAGGTGTGGGGAGGGAAGGGCGGGGGAGGTTCAGAGTATCAGGGAGGGGAGTGGAGAAGGAGAGATTTTAAGGAGACACGAAAGGAGGAATAGGTGGGGATGGAGTGGATAGAGAGGGGAAGGGAGTTCCAGTGGAGGGGAGCAATGAGCTGAAAGGAGCGAAAACGAGAGGAGGCACATGGGGACGGGCGGACAAGGAGAAGGAAGTGATCTGCAGATCTGAGGGAACGGGAGGGAGTGTAGAATGAGATGAGAGAGGAGAGATAAGGGGGAGCAAGTTCATGGAGAGATTTAAAGACAAGACAGAGGAAGTGGAATTTGAGTTGGGAATGAAAAGAAAGGCAGCCAAGCTGTGAGAGTGAGGAGGAGATGGAGTCATGAGGTGAGAGTAGACAGAGGGTGCGAATGACAGAGTTGTGGAGGGATTTTGGGGGGCAAGATGAGAAGCAGTGAGTCCGAAGAGGAGAGAGGAACAATAGAAAAGACGAGAGACTTATAGAAGCCGCTGAAGGGATGAAGTCCTACTATGATTTGAAGACCATGAAAAAGCAGTATTAGGTAGGTGAAATGGTCTATCTCCTTAACTTTCAGAGAAACCAAACCAAGGAATGGAAATTCCTTCTGTGTTAGCGTAACAGTTTTGAGACTGTGGATAAAATATCACCTGTTGCCTATGAGATCCGCACCCGTAAAGGAGAACAGATGGAAGAGAAGTGGGTCCATATCAATCAGTTAAAAAGCTGTCATCTCAGACTAGCTTTAAGTGTGATTGAGGAGCCCAAGGAAGGTAGAGTCGAGAAACCATCTGATGAATGAAAGGTAAAGTCAAAAACCCAAGATTCAAACTAAAAATATATATATATAAAACCAGTGAGTAATTGAATTAGAAGTTCATCTAAATGTTGGTCATTGAATAGTGTTTTTATTGGAAATATTAAAGCATAAATGTTTCTCAAATTACAGGCAATGTTTATCTGGGGAAACGATGTTTAAACATAATTTCTAAAAAACTCTTTTTATTCTTCTTTTCAAAAAATTATTGCAAATACCTTCCTGTAGGGAACAGATAAAGAGGAGTCCAAAGTGGACCCCGGAAACCAGAAAAGAAAGGAAAATGGTATAGACCCAGGAAGGAGACCCCTTCCATACCTCAAGAACCCAGAAGATAAATGGAAACCAGACCTCCCACCACGAGAGGATCAATATAGAATGGGCCGTTCTCGATCGAGAAGAAGGTGGCTGGAGTGAAAAAAAATGTTTTTAAACCACTCTCCCTGCATTTTTCTCGTAAATCCAATGAGAGAAGAAGGATGGGGGGCGTTGGGGGAGATATATGTTGGGTATTTCTCAGCACCAGGGTACAAGTGGACTGCATCTGGCTATGTTGGGCCCAGAGGTGCAGGAATATGGAAAGCAAACTATTGGATATTATAATAAATGGCCAGCATTTAACTCTCAACTACCAAACATTGAAAGCGTTATTTTAGAGACAGGAAAGCAAATGTAATTGTGCCCTGTGTTCGAGTGACAAGGCCAAAAGAAATGAGGCCTACGTTGCATTACAGGTGACAGATGCACTAAAGTGCAGGTTTGCTCAAACAGCGAACTGCCATGGAGAAGTCAGTGCATTTTGCAGCTTGGATGGAACTATGAACACATCAAACATGAAACTCCATTGCCAGAGTAATTTAAATATATATCAGAATGTAAGGTTGGCACCATATTGTTTCAGCCATGGAGGCAGGCACCTCTCCTGAAAGTGTTAAGTGCACAGTTGAGTGCTGTCAGGCTGTGGAGAAGGACATACTCTGCTTTACTGCTCCAGATTATTCAACAGTAGACATCATGGCTGAAGCCCCTCCCCGCTTCTTTCCCAGAGAAGCTACAAGTTTGGCCGGTACACACACAGCCCCCACACACAGTGTTGAGTGCATAGTTGTCTGCTGTCAGGCTGTGGAGAAGGATGTACTCTTCCTTACTGCTCCAGATTATTAAATGGTAGAAGTCATGGCTGAAGCCCCACCCCTCTTCTTTCCCACAGATGCTACAAGTTTGTCCCACATACGCACAGCACACAGTTTTGAGTGCACAGTCAAGTGCCATCTTCTACAAATGGATACAGCCAAGTGAGTAGCTTATTTTGTTTCATCTAGTGTACTCAAATAAATAAAGCACTTAAACTAATTAAAGATGCCACCCAAAGGTAAAAGTAAAATTAACAATGGGAGATACAACCTATGCAAAGGAAAACAAAAACCACTAACTTTACCCACATCTGAATTAGCTGACGACTAAGTGTGCCTAACCATACTAGCAAAGCGGTACTTGGTAAACAAAAGGATAGCAAAATGATCATGTTTTTTCATGTGGGAGTGGCTAGCTCAGAAGCTAAAAGCCCTCAGCCACTAGAGAACAGTGAGGTAGGTAATGACAATATGGCGCCTGTCACAATCGGTTTGAGCCATGAGGAGAATTCAGACGTAGAGGCAGTCGACAACAATTCTCTACTCGACCTCTGCTATTCGATACATACAAGGGCGGGTGTAGAGGTGGTTGCAAGCAATGAGCAATTCATGTTTCCCTTGTTTGGCTCCACTGAGGGTGGGGGCTCGTCCCCCATTACAAATGACTGCTTATATGCTTCATCAAACCTAATTATTCACTCTGAGTCTGTTCAATCTACTGACAACGTTAACAAAAGGAGGGTATCCAATGTGGAATTACATTCTTTCATGGTGTCGACACAATTCACCCTGAACATCTGCTTAAGTTAAGTGGTAAAATTCCCGATACTTTATTCATGCCTGTTTTTACGTTGCACATGAAGGTTGCTTCTGGGAAGGAACCTGAATCATTGGAGGTTAACAGAAAACGAGAAGGCATACAGGATGCAATATTGCATTGTGCTGAAAATATTAGAGGGTCACAGCAACCGCACAATCAGATAGAGGAAAACATAGTGGACTCTAACCATCACACGATCATGCCGGAGGAACATGAAATGCTGCTCCCAAGACAGGAGAGAAGAAAGGCTGTGGATACACAAGCTCTTAATCAACACAAAGTCCCTGAAATTCAGAAAATGAATGGAAAATCGAAATCTTCAAAGCGTGTAAAGAAGAAAGCAGTCCGCGCTGGAAGGCAGTTATACAAACAAGCTGCGACATTCACAAGCTGGCTAATTAGTGAAGAAAGCTCCAAAATAAACACGGGACCCTGTGAGAAACCTGAGGTTGTTCTCCCAAGCAGACCTCGAGAATCCCTTATTCAGGTGGCCTGGGAAAGGCCGGTGTTCTCAGATCCGAACTCTGGGGGTGGATGAGCGAGGGATGATCACCTTGGTAGGGCGTAATAGGGGAGCCCAGGGTTATGCTCGGGGGAATGCCCCTGGAGAAAGGGACAAGGTCCTTGAGGCTTTTATAGGCTGTACCAACTCAACCTCCATTCCACCCAATGAACCTCCTTTACCAGAATACAAAATCCCCTCTGCATCTGGTAAATCCATTAGAAACCCTGTTGCACTCGAAAACCATATCTCCCAGAATCCCTTTTTCACTTTTTCCACTCAAATACTCCCAGTCATTTTTCTCCACGCCCCTCTGATTATTATTTCCCAAACTCCCAGTATACTTTGATAAAAACTACAGTTCCCACAATTTATTAATTTCACAAAACCTATAAATCTCACCTTTCTGGGTTGACCAACCACTCCCTTCCTTATGACATCTTTTCCCCATCCTCCCCCGTAGGATATCTAGAAACTCTAACCCCCTCCTTTTCCAACACAAACACTTTCTTACACTGTGAAAAACAACATACTAATACCAAAACTGTTTACCTGACATGTCCCAACCCAAGGACCAGGCAGAGTCAGGCAATTACCAATAATTACACACACCTGACTGCCCTTTCCCTTCCCCCAACAGGGATAAAAGGTGCAGTACGATAGCGCATTATGAGCAAGGCCAACCGCACAAGGAAGCAGCTATTCCAGACGGCAGTTCAAACAGAGATGAAAGGTGGCGAGACCCGAAAAGACGACAAGGAGGGAAGTGCCCTTGCCCTTTTCAACCCAGTCCTGCAAAGCCTCAGCAAACAGAAATATAAGTCAACGGTTTCAGCACAGCCGGTGAGTCTGTTAAAGTATATTTCGCATAATACCGCCTGATAATGAACATTGGCCTAGGCACATTTGCATTGTACTGTAAATCGCATTTAAATGAACAATCAATAAGCTGCCTACTCCGTCATCTTAAAGTTATCCGCCATTTTGTTTAACTCCTGCTTTCTTCCCCATGCTAGAAATAGTGTTTTTGGCTCTAGCAGAGCAAAATGAACTTTGTACTGTGTCAACGTAGATAAGAATGTTGAAGCTGCTAAGCTGGAATTGTTTGTCCTGCACTAACAAACCTTGGAACTAAACAAGAGCCATATTTAAACAGTAATTTAGAGACCATCTGTATCAATAGTGTCTTCTCCGTTCAAACAGCAAAATAGAATGTTGAATAGCTGAATATGTGCTTTTGCAGAGCTCTGTGTTTTCACTCCTTAAAACTTAAGAACAAAACGGTAGACAAATATGAGTAAATGAAACAAGGACTGTTACCATTGGGATTTATGTACAGAAAAGCATGTCTAGTGTTTGAGGAAAACATTGAACAATGTATAGTTGTTTCAATCTGTATTAGTTATGTGAACTGGCTATGAGCCCTAGTGAATGGGTAACTCAAAGATGGGCTGGATGATGCATCCAGGATTGTGAGAGAAATGTATAAATATGCATGCTTTGTAATGTCCAGCACTTTCTCATCTCATGGTGTCCGCTACCACACATTGCGAGGGGTTGAGAGACAAGACAGCTGTTCTGCAAAATAAAAAATTTACTTGTACCATTGTACTTGTGCCTGGCGTATTTCTATTAAGTAGTATTAAGCCTCGATATTTCTTTAATCTTTCAAATGGTGCCCGAATAGGGACCCTCAGGATTGAGGTCACAACGCTAAGACAAGGATGAGGCTGCCGGGCCGGGATCGGAGAGAGAAGGGGCCCCTGAAAAGTGAGACGCAATTCCCCCACAGTACTGCATGACCCGATCCCTGGACGGTGAGCAACTTTTAGCGAGACATCACAACAAGTGTCCCTGTACCGAGGCCTGTTTGCGAAACGCCTGCCATGACGATTTGTAATCCGATCGGACCCCTTTGTTTGAAATCAGGCTGATCCTAAGAATCCTGATATTTATTGCAGATTTGTATTTGCAAATACAAACGATGCCAGGTAACAACAGTGATCTGATTTGCCTGGGAAATTGCCATCCTGTTTCAGGGTATTATTCCGAAGAGATAGACAATCTTTGGAACAAGGCCAACCGGCGGCCACCCAATGAGTCGCCAGCTTTTTTAATGTACTTTTAGTATGGCCTAGGAACTATCGTATTTAATGAAATTTGGCACAGACAGACCAGGCATGTTTCTGAACTTCAGTGGCCGGTCTATGGTAGTTTTGAAATTGCCCGCCTAGAGCATTTAGAATCTGTATTGTTGAGAAAAAAGGCTAGGCCTGCAGCATTTGATGCAGTTAAAGATTGGAGAAAGGAAGCTATGCAGCAACTTAGAAGTAAAGAAAAGCATACACGTAGACACATGACGAACGCTGAGAAAGCATTATTGCATGATCAGCAGAAACAATCAGAATCCATTAGAAGTATGGACAGGGCTTTTCAACTTGATGTGCAAAAGATATATCCCTCTCAGGATTTTCATGCATCAGATAAGTTACTTAATAAATTGTTATATGAATGTAGAACTGTTTCAACTGCACCGCCTCCTTATGTGCCTCCTCCCATTGTAGTTCCTCCTCCTCACATTATTGTTCCTCTTCCTGTTGTTGTTCCCCCTCCTGCACCTCCACCCTTGCCGACCGTTGCCGTCCCCATTATTCCGTCTGCTCTGCTACCTATTGATTCTTTACCAGGTGGCTCTGCTCCACCTGTAGTGGTTGAAGGGGTGGGAGTTGATTCAAGAATAGTGACTCGTGGTACAGTATCTAAAGACAGAAAAAGAGAGTTATATACATGGGCTAAATAGTACGTAAAAGAGGGCGATGTATCGGCTGTTTTAGTTGCGATTTCTGTCCAAGGGGTTATTCCTGAACAGACTATTTTGAAAGAACGGCTGGGAATGCATTTAGTTGATATATGGAGTGATTTGACAGGCATGAATGTCCCACAGGGGTTGAGGGATTTGAATGTCCTTGCCCGCTTAAGGGATACTGCGTAGAAAGTATATGAGCATGTAGAGAAGGTATTTGAGTTTAAAAGGGAGCTAGATTGGTTACAGAAAGATGAGATGGATGGTAATGAACGGCAAGCTTCATATGTGCAGAAGCGATTTCTTCCTCCATTGAAATCAATGAGTGAAGAAATGCTCATTTGTACAAGAGATGCTCTTAGATGGATTTCGGATGTTTCAATTTCTCCCATTGAAATGCATGACACATTTAGTCAGTATCCTGCGGCAATGCAAAGGAAAGTGTTACAGGCGATGGTAGAGTATCTACAAGATGAATTTATGAAGGGAAAAGTTTGTTGTCCCGCAGATTTGATGGTCATTTATAAGAGAGCATTTTCGCCCAATACTGCTTTGAGTACTTTGTCACTTGATATGGCTTTGTTGCTTAATAGACGTTCAGATTTTCCTACTTTACAATTGCCGATGAGGAGGTTCCTCCGACATTTGTCCCGAAATTAGAGATTACAGCTGATGCCATTGCAGGAACACCTGCTACTACTATTGAAGGACATTATGTCTCACAGTTTGTTCATGTCCCATTTTCTAGACAGGAAGTGAATACAATTAGGCAATCAATTCCAGATATTAGGAAGAATCAACAGGATTTTATAAGAAATTGAATCTGTCTTGCATTAGTCAGTTTGCATGCTGAGTGATATAGATTTGTTGTTTCCCGTGATCCTTCCTGCTGATTTGTGGAAGCAGATTATCAGGCAGGGATGGGTGATACATGGGATACCTTAGTACGAATAGATGGGGAAAGAAATGCTGGTGAGAAACCGCCACAGGTGATACTGCTGTTGCCAGACAGAATAGTGACTAAATTGAAAACTCTGGTTCCTGAAAAAAGAATCATATTGGATAAGCTTATGGCTTGTATACAACTGAAATCAGAGGGTGCAACAGAGTATTTTAATAGATTTGAGCAGGTATTTTCAGATTTTAGTGGTCAAGATTTAAGTACAGAGCCAGGAAAATGGTTGTTTGTAGATAGGTTTGTGCGTGGATTATTGCCTGAAATCCAATAAAGATTATGAATTCTGAGACTTCTCTCAAGACGTAACGTGTTCATTCCCGGCCACGGAGCCGGTAGCCACACCACAAACCAAAAATGTGCATCAATTCTCACCCATACACAAGCTGTCATGCTTGTTGCTTAACAAATGCTCTATGCCCAAACACGCTGCCGAGATTGCAGCTCACATCGAGGACCTAGACATAGATGTTTGTGCCTTTACCGAAACATGGGCACATAGTGCCGCAGGCAGGTCCTATAGGCCCTTAACCTGGAAATTCCAGAAGACTACTCTATGCTTAGAGTGGATAGACTTAAGGGGAAGGGGTGGCGCTGATCTTTAAATCTCAGCTCACCATCTGGGGAAAAACAGCTTACATAATGGAAGGTATTGAATCCATCCAAGTAAAGATAGGCTTCAACGCTGAGGCCACTTTGAACCTCCTACTAATATACAGACCTCCCTCTCATACCGATGACTTCATCACTGCCCTGTCCAATCTACTAGTTGCTTGCCTTAAACCTTGCACCAGTTATAGCATCCTAGGCGATTGTAACTACTGGCTAGGGCACCAGGATGACCCTAGAGGGTCAGATATGGAATCTGCTTTGTCCGCCCTGGGTTTTACTCAACTCAATCGCCAACCCACCCATCAGCTAGGTCACGCCCTAGATTGGGTGGCAGCAACCAATGTCACCATTACAGACCTGACCGTTAACCCATGCCCATGGTCGGATCACTATTTTGTCAACTTTGTCATTTATTCAGCTTTTCCAGTGAAAGCTAGAAATAAAATGTTGGCACCCACCAAGGGCAGAAACCCCAAGCTACTCACCTTAGAAAAAATTAACCCCTTAGTTAATCACCTAACTAATTGTTTGTCTACAGATTCTGTTCAGAGCTTACAGACACTTTTACGGACATCACCAACCTGCTCGCCCCGGAGAAACTGAGGAAGCCTAAACCTGCACATACTAACACACCGTGGTTTACTCCGGCCTTACGCAAGCTTAAAACCTCTATGCTTAACCAATATTATGATTGGAAAAGGAATCCCTCTCCTAATCTACACATGGTCTATAAATAGTTGGTCAGAAAATATAAAACTGCACTACTGGAATCAAAGAAGAATTTGCTTAATGATAGAATTGTCTCAGCCAAGTCAGAGACTAAAGAGCTTTTTAAAATTCTCAAAGAGCAAGAGTCCACACTGGCTCCCAAGGTGGATGATGTAGCTAAAGATAGTGCCTGGTGCCGGTCAATACAGGATGCTATGGGTGCAAAGCTCCAGGGCATAAAGTTCAATATTTCAATTAAAAAAGCTATGGCCTCTAATGAGGATATTATGTTAAACTGCGACGATCCCATTAGATGTCCGACCATTCCGGAATTTTCATTCGCCGCCATCACATTGGCTGAGCTGACTGAGGTTGTGAAACAGCTCAAAACAACTAGTTGCTAGGGCGACCCCTTTTCTACTATCATCATTAAAACATGCCCCCCTGTTCTGCTGGAAGCCATCCTCCAGTTTGTAAATGCCTCCTTTAGAGAGAGCAATGTGCCTGACAACTTAAAATAGTCATGGGTTACTCCTCTGTTGAAAAAAGTAGGATTCCGTGAACTATAGGCCCATCACTAACTCAGCATTTTTGATGAAAATACTCGACAGGGTCACCTACAAGCAGATAGCCAATCACTTGGAAAGCTTCCCAATACTCAACTGCCATCAATCGGGCTTTAGAGCCGGGCACAGCACGGAAACTGCCCTACTCGAACTTAAATCCAGGCTCGTGGCCATCATTGATAAAGGAGAGGCCTCTCTGCTTATGCTGCTGGACCTTTCTGCCGCTTTTGACCTGGCTGACCACCAGTTGTTGGTCACCAGGCTCGAAAAAGTGGCGGCATTCTCCTCTGGGGCTTTGCGTTGGGTAGCCTCCTTTCTACAGAACAGGGAAAGCTGTGTATGCTCGGAAACAGCGGAAGCTACCATGGTGTCGATTGAATATGGAATTCCGCAAGGAGCTATTCTGTCTCCATGTTTTTATAACATATTCACAGCTCCCTTCTTTACCATGCTTGAATAAGAAGGCATTTGGTTCACTAATTGCGGATGATACACAGTGTATCATCCCCTTAACTGGCAACCATGTGCAGGATGAAGCGAAAATAAACAAAGCATACACATGTACTGAAAATTGGATGATCAAGAACGGTCTGGCCCTGAATAGGTCCAAGACCGAACACATGATTGTGGGGTCTCCCAGTACAATTTCTAAACTGGATTCTCAGTATAGAGGTTTTCAACTTGGTGATGTTAATATCAATACCCTTAAGAAAGTAAAGTCTCTGGGGGTTATCCTAGACCAGCACATTTCTATGAAGGCCCATGTGGGGAGTGTAGTTTCAGGGGCAGCATACTATCTAAGACTCTTTGCACATCTACGTTCTCTGATTTCTCAGAGGAATGCAGAAACATTAGCACACACCATTATAGGTGCAAAAATGGACTATTGTTGCTGCCTCTTGATAGGCATTAGCAAATCCAAAATAAATCGCCTCCAGGTGATTCAAAATGGGGCAGTGAGGGTTGTTACGGAGCTGGCATGACGTGACCATGTTACGCCCGCGCGAAGAACCCTGCGCTGGCTACATGTGGAGGCGAGAATTCGGTATCACCTTTTCTTGATCACCTTCAAAAGTATACTTGGTATCATGCCCTGCTACTTGAATGATCTTATCGCGATTAAGACTTACTTGTGATCTCTGAAATCTAATCAATCCAAAATGCTGGTGATCCCCAGAAGTAAATATAAAAGGGTGGCTGAAGCATCTTTTGCAACAGCAGCACCGGCAGCCTGGAATGGTCTGCGGCTGGAACTGAGGCTGGAATCCAACATAGAACCCTTTAAGAAAAAGTTAAAAACTTGGCTTTTTGGCTAACCGCGCCTCACCTCGCTCCTTTTCCTCTGACTGACTTCCACAGAGATTCTTTGTTGTTTTTGTCCTCTCTGTCATCCGCGCCATCATGCCTCCGGGTCCATTGCTGCGCATTATAAATTGATTAAAGTAAAGTAAAGTAAAGTAAAGTGAGAGTGCTTGGCAAGCAAAATCCCAATCTGAAGTGTTACCTATGGTTCAGTACTATGAGAATAGGGTTAATACAGAGATGGAGAAGGTGGAAAAGAAGAATGGAGACCTGAAAACTAGAGTATTGTTGCAGCAAATAGCTAGAGGAGCCAGAGGTGGGAATACACAGTTTAGAGGCCAATGTATACCACAGGGTAGCGCACAACTGAGTCCTATGTACATGAACCAATGTGCATATTGTAGACAGGAGGGTCATTGGCGAGCACAATGCCCGATCCTACAGCAGATATCAAATAGCACATATGGGGCCATGGGTAGACGATCAAGGGGCCGTTCTGGGATAGGGGGTCCTGGTAGAAGTCAGTTTGCACAAAATCAACAGACACCTTCAAAAGATAGTCAGCAATGGAATGTTAATAGTGGGAACATTTTTGATAATTCTTCGACTGTCTATTTTTCTGAAGATCTTGCATTTGACGATATACTGTGCCGTTAGGACAGCCCGAAGCAGGGTCTGGAACCAGTACCTATTCCCATTGATCAGAAAGGGCCCTACGTTGAAATGAAGGTGGGGAATAGGGAGCATCTATTTTCAATAGATACAGGAGCACAGAAGTGTTCTATCGATTGTTCATGGGTTTCAGATATTCCACTGTCAGGGCAGAGCAACATTTCTGTAGGGTTATCTGGTATGACAGCGGTAACTCTGGTTTCTCGACCGATACCAATTTCACTGGGGCCATTTACATATTCTTGTCCATTTCATTTGATGACAAATTGTGGCAAAATTTGTTGGGATTGAATTTATTAAATAAATTGAATGCTGTGATTTACTGTTCTCCAGATGGAGTATACTTAACGATTTTGCCCCAACAAATTTCCGTTCCGCAATTTTTGTCTAGGCCTTTACCAACTGAATTGAATAAGGTTCCGACATGTTTATGGGCGGTTTATGATAATGACGTTGGAATTTTACAAATTGAACCAGTTAAAATTGTGGTGAAATCAGGTGTTAAATTGCAGTGTATTCTGCAGTATAAGATTTAGGTTGAAGGTGAACAGGCTTTGAAAAGTATTGTCTCTGATTTTGTGCATCGAGGTGTAATTGAGGAAATTGCAGGAAGCATGTGTAATAGTCCGATTTTGCCCGTCTATAAGAAAGGGGATAATGCGATTCCTTTTCGTTTTATTATTGACTTACATGCAATTAATAAGGTTGTTGCTCCACAATTTCCGATTGTGCGTGATGTTACCACAATTCTGACTGTGATTCCAGCTATGGCTACACATTTTAGTGCTGTGGATTTGAAAAACACTTTTTTCAGTATTCCTGTACATGTTGATAGTAGATATTTGTTCGCATTCACCCCAGGGGGACGCTCGTGAATATTCACTCGTGTGCTGCAAGGGTACACTGAGAGTCCAAGCATTTATAGTAGAGCATTAAAAGAACAGCTTGATACGCTTGAGTGGCCTTCCACTTGCACGTTGTTGCAATATGTCGATGATCTACTTCTAGCTGCTGATTCTGAAGTTGCTTGCAAAGATGGCACAGTGTTGCTGCTTATTAATTTAGCAGACCATGAGCATAAGGCTTTGTTGAAGAAGTGTCAATATTGTCAACAGGAGGTCGCCTATTTAGGCTATCTCCGGTCGAAGGAGGGAAGAAGACTGACACCTGAACGGATACAAAGCATCTCTTGTATGTCTGTCCCAAATACACAGGAAGAGGTCACAGCTTTAATAGGCATGGCCTCATATTGTAGACAGTGGAGCCCACATTTTTCTTTGTTGATAAAACCTATGTTGGCACTGACAAAAAAGGATATTTCTTTGCCTTGACCGTGGAACATGGATTGCCAGAATTATTTTGATTTGCTCAAGGCTGCGTTAATTCAGCACCAGTTTTGGGCACACCAAATTATGAAATGATCTTTGTGTTGTATGTACATGAATGTGATGGATGTGCTTTGGCTGTTTTAACATAGGAACATAGGGTCAAGAATAGACTGTGCGGCTATTTTTCCTCCACGTTAGACCCTGTTGCATGCGCTTTGCCAAGATGTTTGAAAGTTGTAGCTGCTGCTGCTGCATCCGTGAAACAAAGTGAGGGTATGGTTTTAGGTCATTCTTTAACTGTGATGGTACTCCACTCTGTAGACGTTCTATTAAACAGAACGCAGACACAACATCTCACGTCATCCCGACTAACAAGGTATGATATGATATGATAGGGTATTTATAACGTGCTTAATGCCCAGAGGTTTCTAAGCGCAGACTTGGGGATCAAACCTGTGTTGCTCTGGGTCGTCTTGTTTCCAAGGCGAGCACGTTGCCGCTGAGCTATCCTCCCGAGGTACGAGCTGATTCTATTTGCTCCGCATATCCAAATTAAGAGATGTTGCTTATTAAATCCGGCTGAACTATTGCCTCTCCCACAAGAAACACACTGTAGTGACAAGAGGTCAAATGACTGCCTCTACACTACAGAGGAAGAAACAGGCAGAATTGATCTAGTTGATACACCTATAAAGAATCCACAAAAGGAGCTGTTCTGTGATGGCTCGTGTTTCAAACTTCTGGATGGTGCATCCACTGCTGCTTACGCAATCACCACATTGAGCACTATTGTGGAAACTAAAAGAATTCCGTAAAATTCTGCGCAGGCCGTAGAGATTATTGCGTTAACTAGGGCTTGTGAAATTTCTGAAGGGCTTAGTGTAAATATATACACAGATAGTCAATACGCATTTGGGGTGGTTCATAACTTTGGCTGACTATGGGCTGAGAGAGGATTCTTGACCTCACATGGAACAAAAATTCAGCATGGTACTTTAATAGTCCGGTTGATTTCAGCACGTGCGGTTCCTACACAGTTAGCAATAATGAAGTGTGCCTCCCACCAGAAAGTGACGGACAATGTGGGAAAAGGAAACACTTTTGCTGACAGAATAGCCAAACAGACTGCTACTGATTTGCACTCAGAAATGTACGTGTTGGATCCACAAAAAGGGTCAATGACACTTGTATGATAGACAAAGGTATTAGCTGTATAAAAGGAATTCAGGCTGAAGCTACTCCAGAAGAAATCAAACCGTGGTCTGAGGGTCCAGCGGGTCTAGATGATGAGAGCTGTTGGGCTGATAGTGAAAAGCAAAGATGGATGCTACCCAATGCCTATGTCGCTGCTATGGTTTCCATGGCCCATGGCCCAACACACATATGTGCCAAAGCGATTTGCAAACAGTTAGATCCTGTCTTGTATAATACTAATATTCAGAAAACTGCTTAACGCAAAGGTGTGTGCACATAGCAATTTGAAATGGCCTGACGTTTTGCCAATAGCCTTACTATTAATGCGGACGACTGAACAATCAAAGACAGGGCTCTCCCCCTATGAAATTATAATGGGAAGACCAGCAAATATATGGAATGTTCCAAAACCCAAGCAGTTGAAATACGTTGAGTATCCGCTTTTGTCTGATTATTATGACCAATTGACTCAAAACTTGCATTTGATTAATCAACAGGTACGAGCAGCCCTCCCTGTAAAATATGAGGGTCCAGGTCATCGACTTCGACCTGGCCAGTGGGTCCTTCTGAAGAATTTTGAGAGGGGCACCTGCCTCGCACCTCGTTGGAGAGGACCGGATCAGATCCTTTTGGCTACGCAAACCGCTGTATGAGTCGCTGCAAAGAAGAACTGGATCTACGTGAAACACCTGAAGAGGATTCCTTGAGTCTTAACACTTTCCGGATGTTCTCTGTTTGCGAATACTAGCAAGCTAAATGCTGCTTCTCTTAGGCCTTCTGACAGACTCTCTAGACCTTTCCAATCAATGATTACCTTCAAAATGGCTCCTGTACGTAATAGGGATGCCATGCCTCCCTCCTATACCATCAACCATAGTCCAAACTCCGTTCCATTCTGCATACAAAGATAAGGTTCTCAACGAATGGGTACATTTAAGGGTTGTACATATGATGTTCAGACGATCAGATATGGTTTTCGGATGATGCTAATGTTTAATGCTCTTGGCTTAGGCCAAAAGGACGATTTGTTAAAGCATATTTTGCATAATACTGCCTGATAATGAACATTGGCCTAAGCGCATTCACATTGTACTGTAAATCACATTTAAATGAACTTGCAACAAGCTGTCAATGCCAACATCTTAAAGTTATCTGCCATTTTGATTAACTCCTGCTTTCTGCCCCATGCTAGAAATTGTGTTTTTGGCTCCAGCAGAGGAAAATTTACTTTGTACTTTGTCAACGTAGATAAGCATGTTGAAGCTGCTTAGGTGGAATTGTCCTGCACTAAGAAACCTTGGAGCTAAACAAGAGCCATATTTAAACAGTAATTTAGAGACCATCTGTATTAATGGTGTCTTCTCCGTTCAAACAGCAAAACAGAATGTTGAATAGCTGAATATGTGCTTTTGCAGAAAATCTGTGTTTTTGCTCCTAGAAACTAAGCTGACTTTAAACTTAAGAACAAACGGTAGACGAATATGAGTAAATGAAACAAGGACTGTTACCATTGTGTTTTATGTGCAGAAAAACATGTCCAGTGTTTGAGGAAAACATTCAACAATGTATAGTTATTTGAATCTGTATTAGTTATGTGAACTGGCTATGAACCCTAGGGAATGGGTAACTCAAAGATGGGCTGGATGATGTGTCCGGGATTGTGAGAGAAATGTATAAATATGCATGCTTTGTAATGTCCAGCACTCTCTCATCTCACGGTGTCAGCTACCGCACATTGCGAGGTGTTGAGAGACCAGACAGCTGTTCTGCGAAATAAAAAGTGTCCTTGTACCATTGTACTCATGCATGGAGTATTTCTATTAAGTGGTATTAAGCCTTGATATTTCTTTAATCTTTTCAAGTCGGAGAAAGATGATAGCAAACCAGACTGGTTTGAGCCCAATGTTGTGAACGGCAACCTTGTATGAACTTGTGAGCAAAGAGTGTGTGTGTTGATAACTTGAAAGAAAGCCCAGTAGAGGACCAATGGCGAGTGGTCAGGAGCCACGTGCGCGCTCATTCAAAGGACTCTGACTGGTCCCATTTGATGAACTGCAAGTGCCAGAAGGCCTTAGGAGAGGCAGGCCTGAAGAGCGGTCATTCAAGGGTTGAGTCAAACCCCTTGTACAATCGAAAGTCTCTGACACGTGGACAAGAAGGAGAGCCCGGCTGAGGGCTTAAAGGAAAGCCGGACTGGGAGCTGAGATCTGACCTTAGGAAAAGGGAATAACCTAAGGGGTCTAAAGAAACTGTCTTATGATCTGTGGAAAGTGTGACCCGACGGAGGGATGCCAATAAAAAGCTAGGGGTAGGGAACCCTGCTTTCTAATGAGATGAGCAAATCATGAACTGCATAAGAAAATCATGAACTGTGATAGTAAGGTTATGTGAACCCGAAAGAGGGATACCAAGGGGAAAGATAACTAGAGTAAATCCCCCAGTGTTAGAAAACCAAGTGAACTGTATATGTGGCAAAAGTGAACCTGGCTGAGGGATGCCTGCGTATTGGGGTGAAGAATAACACACCCGTGCACATCTGGCCGACAAAGAGTGAACCTGGCTGAGGGTTGTCCACAGTGAATGGTTGTCTAAAGATTTGATATTTGTGAAAAGAAGGCTGTAACGAACCCGATGGAGGGAGGCCCACGTTGCATGAAGGATCGGAGTCCAGCAGAGTGGGGTCCTAAGGCGAAGAGTAATTGCCCCATAAAGATCTATTGAAAGAACTTTTGTTGTTTTTGTTGATTGTGACATATGAGGCCCTCTGGCCACACAAGGCGCTGATAAATTGGAAAAACTGCAACCTCATGCTGATGAGGTCCATGAGTGTGCTGTGCTCAGGAGTACTGTCTTGTCCTGTGCTAAAAACATGGGGAAAGGAGACCCAACCAAGCCCTCCTGACTTATCATTTGTGAACACTTCTTTCTTTTCCTGTGACCATTATCCCACGCTATTTTGTAACTTAGCGGTAAGGATTGGCAACAGTTTATTTTTAGTATAAGCCCTTTTTATTTGAAAAGAAGCTACTGGGACTGCCTTATTATTATTTGATGGTCGTAGCTTGCTCTCATGTTAGATTTAGGTTTAGATTAGGCGTTTATCTCACCCACTTTAATAAACACCCTTGAACTGTGATAAACACCCTTGAACTGTGATCACTTGTGTCTGTTTTACTGTTGCCATCATGAGTTCCTTAGCACCCTCGAACGAGGTCGGGATACAGCCTTTGGGTAATGGTGAAATTGGAACTCAGGAGAGGAATAATGGTAATCGCACTTTTACACCAGAAAGGAGTAGACCTAGGGCGATTTTACACATTAACACTGTCACTGAGCCCATCCCCTGGATGGAAGAAGCTCTAATTGAAAGCAATCTCAAAATCATAACATTAAAACACCTCCCCCAGAAGAATAGGATTAAGTGGGACAATTGTGCTGTTTTCTTGAAAGTGCTGAACCAAATTCCTCAGCTGCAGGTTTTGAATACTGACGATTTTGAGTTTGTTGAACCTCTAACGTGTAACAATTCTAGTGTATCCCAAGTTTATTGTAGGAATGCAGCTACGGCACTACTAGTACAATCTTTCAGTATTCACCTGAAGGGAAGCGGCATAAAACTCGATGTTGACATATATAAAGAGGATTTTGACCTTCCTAAACCCAGAGTTAGCACTAAGTATAGTGCACAACTGACCTTGCCCAGTTTGGCTAGTATCAGTGAAATAACCCTGACTGGGGTCCAGCGAATGTTAAAGGAGGCCCGATGAGCCATATCAATTATGACTTGCAATGCTCAGGGATTCGGTCATTTGTTGGGCTCTGAGAATTCCACTCCAATGATGCGAAATAACCATATTTTTTATCTTGCATGAAACCTGGATAAGAGCTAACCTATTAGTGGAGGGATATGTCATTTTCCAATCATTGGCAAAAAAGGGGATAGAGATAGACCATATGGTGGCTTGCTGATTGGAGTAAAACACTGCTTAAATGCTCGAAGAATCCCCAATGTTCCGTGTCTGGATTTGTTAATGGCAGTAGAGGTAGAAGGCATTATTCCTAGATGAAGCAGTAGAATGCTTATAGTTAATGTTTATAATCCTCCAGGGGGATGCTCGAGTGAATAAGTACATGATGCTCTGTTTGAAATGCTAGTGGAATGATCTGATGCTGATCCTAGTGAGCTTATTATCTTAGGATGGGATCTGAATTGTCGATATGTATGTATGGATGAAATGCAATCTCATCTCATAACTACTTGGATGCAAAGAGCATTATGATACAGGATAGGCCCTCAAGGGATGGGAAGAGTTGAATGAAATTGTTGAGAGAATGGGACTGCAACATGATGAATGGGCATATGGAGGGAGACCGACCTGGTAATTACATGTGGAATTTTGGTGGGAAGAGCGCCAAACATGATTATTTCTTTGTTAAAACAGTATTACTCCCAGATGTCATGTGCATGACTGTAAAAGCAAATACTCACAGTGACCATGTTATTGTTACATTGACATATTACACAGTAAATCAGGGGTTAAAGAGCTCCTTGGCAGGTAGTATAGAGGTAAACCATGCAGGAAATAACATTAAATGGTCAGCAAAAAATATTACTCAATCTAAAAAGCTAATATCAAGGAATGAAATGCAATTATCTTCTGACTTTAAGCAAATGAGTAGTGATGAGATTGAAGACGGGTTCTACTAATTTGCCCATAATACTGCGTACCATATGTCCTCACAAATAATATATGAGGGAAAGGAAAAGAGAGGTTACGATCCAGAAATCAGAGACCAGAAACGAGAAATGCAGTGAGAGACACGTTTGACGAAAATGAGCGGCCTACCTATGATGATAGTCTTATCCACAATTAAAAGAATTTAAAACAAACATAGAAATTATGTGTATTGGTAGAATGGCAAGTGCAAAATTGGTGAATGTCAACGTTTGGTCAACGTATTGAAATCCAGGAATGGTCGCAATATATGGAATACGTTGAGTGAAGCAAAAGGGCCTAAGAATAGAAGGATAATCATCCTATAAGTGAAATACAATGGGTAAAACCCCTATATAAGCCAATGGAGAACATAGCGTAAGGAATGAAATTGAATAATTACAGATATATTTACCCTACCATGACTAATTTTACTACTCAGGATAGCCGCAATGCTGAAATAGGCCCAGTTTACAAGGGTAGGGCGATCCCACCAAGTGGAAATTGACTTATGACTACATGATCTCCTGTAACCATTGTACAAATATGTATTGTTGTTTTGTAACCGTAACATTGTATAATAATTAGTTACCTTTCTGTACCTTTTGCCTTGATACCCCAGGATCTGGGCGAGTAACAAATGCAATAAATAAATAAATAAATAAATAAATAAATAAATAAATAAAACTAAGCGCTAATGATGGAAAAAGAGGACATAATCCACAAAATAAACAGAATGAAATCATCAAGGAGCCCAGGACCTAATGGACTGGCTAACATATTAAATCAAGAGCCAGAAATATGGGCTAGTATACTAAGTATACTTTAAAGTTTTAAAAAGTGGTCAGATTGCTCACTCATGGCAGCCAGCGATATTAATTCCTGTCGATAAGAAAGGAGACATCTTAGACCCAGGGAACTACATGCTACTATCAATTTTGAACACCACAGGGAAGATATATGCTTCCTTTATGTTGCAAAGAATACAAGATTATGTAGCGTCAACGGGTATCCTCAATAGATTCCAGACAGGACCTGGGTGTTCCATGGCAGACAACCTGTGAATTATGGATATGATCACGTAGAGGGCATGTGCAAAAGATAGCCCTGGTTTGTGCGCTCTCTTTGTTGATTTCAAGGCTGCATTCAATTAGTAGGGGAAGATTGTAGCAGAAATTGGAACTATTGGGTTGCCCGGAAAACATCCTCTATTTCGTAAGGCTGTTCCATAAGAACAACGTGGTACAGGTGAGGTTGGATCCCAAGGGGACCTTGATCAGCCCTATTGGTGTGGGGAGTGAAGCAGGGCTGTGTCTTGGCCCCTATGCTTTTCAAGCTCTACCGTGCTGCCTTTCCTTGTGTCCTGGGGAAGGTAAAGGGCTGCCCACCAAAAGTGGATGATAATTCCTGTCCATCCTTGGCCTATGCAGACGATCTGGTTATTCTCAAACACACTTTCACGGCTGTGAAAAGAGCTGCAGCAGAGCTATACTAATATGCACAGCAAAACGAGTTGACCATCAACAGAGACAAAACCCAGGTAATCTTTTTTGGCCGAAAAGGTATTCGGAGACCGGCCCTAGATATCAATGGACAACCAATTTTATATACTGACCAATATAGATACTTGGGGAAAGTGATGGAGCCTCAGAGGGGTTACTCTGAATGTATTAGAGATCATACGAGAAGGGCAAAACAGTTAACTGCTCTGATCTCACATTATCTAGTATGAACTGGTGGTTTCACATTGGTCAGAGCGAGGATGTTATATTGTCAATGCTTCACTCCTGCTGTGCTCTATGGTTTGGAAAGCCTGACTATAAGTAACTGGAAGTGGCTGCAGAAAATCGAGAGCTGCTTCTGGAGAAAACTGTTAGGCCTTCCACCATGTATACCCATGGAAATTATCCGTTTAGAACTCAGGTTAACATCACTAGGATCCCTTGTGATGGAAGAATGTGCATTATTGTATATCAATGCAAAAACCTTGCACAATGGGCAGCTTTTGTATTCAATTGGGAGGAGATGGAATCAAGAGAAAGGGTGGCTTATGTGAAGCAAATTAAACGACTATTTAATAGCACAAGCTGTCATCCAGACTGGAGTGAGAACTATTATATAGCAAAAAAGAACTTCATAAGAAAGCTTGAAAAATGCGATTTGGAAGGTAATGTTACCCATCTCTCCAGCCTGAAATCATATGGATTTGTGTCATCAATGAAATACATGTACAAGAAGCCCAAAGCCTATCTATCCTTTTGCCCATCTATGGACATGCAAAGGTTTATACTTCTCCTACGGTTAAATCGTCTACCAGTGTTGGCCATTCTATGTCCTGCATTGAAGCTTTCTATGACTGAAAGAGTTTGCTGAATCTGCTGGAACATCCAGAAAATTTAAACAGCTAAGCATGTCTTGACTGAATGCTCTAAGATGGGGCCTTTATACATAAGGTATTTGTTTAAACACTTCATTTAATCCTCTACATTTGGCATTATCAAGAGTTTGGTTGGAGGTAGTCCCCAAACGAACTAATGAATAAGTATTTGGTGAGAACTAAGGAAAGTTTTAATTTGGACTTGTAGATGAAAATGTATCCTGTTTACTATATACATAGAATGAAGTGATAATTATTACATTAAGAATTATTAACGATACAATAAATAGTCTGAAGATGATGGTTTAGTGCTGGAGTTGCATCTACTTATTCATTTTAATCATGCCATGAGGTACATCACTTACATGTCTTATGAAATGTTCTGTTGTATTTTTATTATATGTTTTACTAATAGTATAACAATGTATGTTTTATAGGTATTGATTTTATAGGGAATGTAATGAATTGTATTATAATGTGAAAAGTTTAAAATGAACTAAAACACATTAAATACATAATAACAATAATATATCAGAATGTGAGGTTTGACATTGATGGCATGGTGCAGGAGAAAAATACACAAGGTGTGATTTAAAATATTAAAGAAGGTCTGATGTAAAGAAAGAGAAATGCAGAATTTAAAAGCACTAGTTTCTGTCCATAGGAACTGACTTCAGCCTGTGCTGGAACACCCAAGGACACCTCCACCACCCTCATCGGACCACAAAGGTCAAACACCTGTTCACCTCTCTATCTGGAAACACTTTGATGCTCAACAGAGCAACGAAGGGTACAGAGCTTGTGCCTTTGACAGTGGTTATTGGGGTGAAATGGACAAAACTGAGTAAATAAAGATGCAGCTATACTCCCTCTTTTCAAGCAGATACAGAAACACATGCTCAGGTAATTAGCCATGAAAGCGATGTTAAGAAGTTTTATTGCAGACTAGATCAACAAAAGCCAGATGGCTAAGCCACTTACAGGGCTGGGAACAGAAATGTGCTGTTTTATTGAATTAATAATATGCATATAATTAAAAGGTCTCATGTGGGGACTTCTGCTCATAAACTGGGGAACCATAATAGACACAGAGATTGTTCAGATGCCTTAGGAAAGCACATGAAGAGCCCTATCGGTTGCCAGGAATCCCCTCAAAATGTAACCTTTGGTACTAGAGTTATAAACTAAAATGTGATTGTAGCTTCCCAGAAAAGTTACAGATCAGGGGATCAGGAATATGGAAGCTTATTGAATCAGATGCCTGTCTGTAAAGGATTAAGATTTTCACTGAAGTCCTTGAAGAGGGAGACCCAAACATCTCCATCATTGCACCTATCCCGCTCTCAGCCTGCCGACAGAGAAACAAGAGATGTACATCGCTTGTGACCCCCTCCTCACCTTCATGCTCAAACTAGACAGAAAGAACACCAGCAACCACACAGGCGCAGAAGACAAAACTCAGAGACACAAAAGGAAGGAAGAAGAAGATAGAGAATGGGCAGAGATAATGGAGGAAGTAGAAAGAAGAGTGAGAGGAACAAGAACGACTGAGAAGGGAAAAAGAGAATGCAGAAGAGAAGAAAAGGGATGACAGAGAAAGGAAGAGACAGGAAGAGGTAGAGGAAGAAGTGAAGAGAAAGGCAGAAGAAGAAAAGGAGAGACAATTGCAGGTGAAAAAAGAGAAAAGAAGGTTAGAAATTGAAAGGCTTGTCAAGGAGTGTTGGCGTAGAGAAGAGGAAAGGGACAGATGAAAGGAACGGGAGAGAAGCAGAGAAAGATGCATCAAGGAGGTAGCAGACATTATGTTATGTTATGAGAATTTATAATGCGCACGTTCACCCAGAGGCATCTTGGCACGAGGGTAAGCACAGTAAATGTACAGCAATCTCAAGGTTCAGCAGAAAAGCACAGTTTTGTCAAGGCGATGAAATTGCAAGTGATTTTCCATCTGCTGAGTTTCAGCAGAAGACTGGTAGTTAATTTACTGGCCACCACAGAAAAAGCTTGTCCACCAACTCCCTGGAGATGAAACTTAGGAATCTGGACCAGCCAGTCTTTATTAGAACAAAGAGCCCGACGGGGAATGTAGAGTTGGAACTTATCCCGAAGGAAGTCCGCCCCTACCTGACATTATGGCCGATGGACCAGACAGAGATTCGAAAGCTATTATATGTTTCATGGGAAGCCAGGGCAAAGATCTCATCACAGAACTAATATGTGAGCCATATGGCATAGCAGTGACTGTCCGATTAGCCAGGTTCTGCAACAATTGGAGCCGATGAATCAAGCCAGAGAGCTGGGACAAATATAAGGCATTGCAATAGTGAAGCCTGCTGGAAATAAGAGAGGCAACAACAAAAGGCTGAAGCAAGGAGGGGAGGTAGGGAAAGACCTTGCGAAGAACCCTCAACAGGAAGTACCCATTTTGACATACCACACTAACCCACAAAGCCATGGACAAAGAAGCAGACAAATAAACCCCAAGACTTTTCACTACCATCACTGGAGTAGGAAAAACACCCAGTGAAGCTGACCAGAAAGAAGAAGACCAGGAGCAAGATACAGAAGAAGCACCTACCACCAGGATCTCTGTCTTGTCCCCATTAAGTTTTAGCCAATTGGCGCTCATCCAATCTTCCACTACCGCCAGGCAGTCACAAACACATTATGACAGGACCAACACGGTTACATGATGATGAAGAAGAAGGGATATGGAAGGGAGTAGGAATACTTTATAGGAGCAAGAGGGATAATGCCTCTGCCCCAAAGCTAAGTAGAATTATATCAGGGTCTCCATTGAGGGGGGACAACAGCTCAGTATACAGAGTAGAGAAACGACAGGAGAAACACATGTTAAGGTGACTTAACTTCGCAAATGAAGGAGAACAGGACAGCGACGACAGTTGGGGAACCATGGGATCGGATGAGGACATAGGGGCAAGTGATGATGACGAAGGAAGACAGCCATGTCACCTACCCAGGTAGATAAGCTCTGATCAGGAAACATTATGGGGTTTAGAGGAAAACATCACAAAGAATAAAACAGGATCCGATGAGCGCCTTGAGCGTTTCAAGGGTAGATCACATTTTGCAGACAAATTCACTCCATATGCACAGAGGCTAAGAGCGTACCCGGACAAAAAAGATTATGACACCATTATGACAGCATTCACTACCACCAAAGACGTAGAGAAGCATGACAGGGGAGTAGCACTGACACAATTTCCATTGTTAGAAAAGGGTGGCGGACAACCACAATATATGCCATGGCAACAGATGGATAAGGATAATTTTCGGTGCAAGCTGCCCTCACTGGCCGGAGGAGCAGAGAAATGGATATACAAGTTAGAAAGGTTGACAGCAGGGACAACACTAGCAGTGGGGGTCATGAAGAGCTTACTCTCAGCCATTCTTGGGGAGGTAGCTGGCGATGTAACAACTGCAGAGCAGGTATATGGCAGGCTCGGAGAGTACAGTATCCGGACACATCTGACATAAGCGCGATTATGGCACGCACTTTAGTATATTCAGAAGATGCAAGAGCATCAGCGTCTTGAGATGAGGAAACTGTGGGACAAAACAGTGGGGTTATTTTATCATATATTGACCCAAGGTCTACCAGAGCACATACAGAAACAATTAAAGGAGCTAGTGGGAATGGAAGCGAAGCCATGGTCAGAAATTCAGTTGACTATAGTACATTATTGCCAACTAATGCAGGAGAATGTGAGAAAGAAACGCAAGGAAAGGAAACACAGAGAGGCAAAATGAGTACAGAAGAAGCTATCAAAATACACCATGGAAGGGTCTATGTTGATTAATGGAGAGGGAACAGTTACTCAAAATACACAGAACTGACCACAGACGGCTGGGGGACGTTTTGCGGGAAGAGTTGATATCAGTCAATGGCCACAGGGAAGAGGGATGCACAGAGGAAGAAGGTTTGGATATCCAATGCAGCAGGGCGAAGACAGATTCAATGGGGGACAGCCAAGACCTATGAGGGGTCCACTACAGTGCTGGACGTGCGGTAGAGTAGGTCACATAGCAATGAGTTTCTATTCAGGCCAGAGATACCCTTAGATGAGAAGGAAGGACAGGTTTTCCCACTGGAACTAGAGGCAGCTATAGTAAGGGATGAGAGGGTATGACTCTGGACGGGCATGGAGAACAGTAATTGCGGTAGGAGAAGGGCACAGACTAACTGACTTGACTGACCAAGAGCTGTTTCGATACGACTATTCAGACCTCAAGACTGTGTTTTGTATGAGCATTACCTACTGGATGAGAATCCAGTGACAATATTATGCAGCATTCCTCTGGAAGCTACCCATTATACGGTGATAGATTTGAAGAACGCTTTCTTCCTTATCCCGCTTCATGAAGAGTTGCAAGACTTTACATTGCTTCTATATAGGAATACCAAGTGGAAACACACGTGACTTCCTCAAGGGTACTGTGAACCACCCTCCATATTCAACAGGGTACTTCAAATGAACCTAGGGAACATACAGATGGACAGCACGATTTTTCAGTATGTAGGCGGCATTCTAATTTGAAGCAAGAACTAAGGGCAGTTCAGGGAAGACTCCATACGACTGTTGTCTGTGTTAGCAGAAAAGGGTTACAAGTTAGACAGGGCAAAACCTCAATATTGTGAGAACAAGGTTTTGTACATCAGACAGATGATATCCCAGGAAGGCAGAAGGGGAATCCCAGAAAGAGCAGAGGCAATCCTCCGAACGCAACCAGCGCGGACTGTAAGGGAAATGCAGCAATGTGTAGGCCTCTGCAATTGCTGCAGAGCTTGGGTGTTTGACTACAGCACATACACGAGACCCCTTTTAAGCGGGCTCCGGGATACTCAGAGGGGGGGCGGTAACCTGACATGGACAAACGTGATGACTGAAGCATTTGAGGAACTAAAAGGGGAAATATGTACAGCCCCAGTGTTAGAGAGTACCAATTATCACAAGGAGTTCTATTTGTTCTCACACTGCAATGGAGCGTTGATGACTGCAGTGCTCACACAGAAAATTATTTTAGGGCATAAACCAGTAGCTAATTACAGCGTGTGATTAGTCCCAGTGATGAGAGGACACTATCCTTGCAAACAAGCACTGGCTGCTGCTGCATTTGCAGTAGAAAAGTCAGCAAGTGTGAAAATGGGTTGCAGTACCACGTGATACTTAGAGCATGCCCTTTTCGCCATTCTCAAAAAAACAAGAGCACACTGAACACACAGAGAGCGCCAAGATACGAGGTAATTATCTCTAATTTGGCGATAAAGGCAGTAAGATGCAGAATTGTTAACCCAGTGACATTCATAACAGAACAAGTGGAGGAGGGAGACTATTTACATGACTGTGCCACGTACACTGTATCCTATGACAACATCCCTAGGGTAGGAGAAAATGCACTCAAAGGAGAAGTACTCTTTATTGTTTTGTCTTTGAGCGTACGCCAGATGTCAAGAGAAGGACATACTGGGACGACAGTGGTAAAAATAAAATCTGATGGGACAGTCAAAGTAGTCGCAAATGAGAAATTACCTTCACATTTTTCAGTACTAGTGGCAGAACTAGGGGCTCTCATCATGGCATTAGAAATGCACAAGGAGGAGGAGATCACTGTGCACTCTGACTCCACCTATGTGACATCAACGGTACATTCAGGACTGCCACGTTGGAAGAGGAGGGGCTGTCAACACACCAGTACAGCATGCGCCCCCATTGGCCAGACTCAGAGACGCACTAAAACTCCCATCAGCCATAGAAGTCATGAGGTGCCAGGCACACACAAGGGCGGAGGACACAATCTCCCACGACAATGGAGTCACAGACACAGAAGCGAAGAGTGCAGCTTATTTTACAGAAATAACAGAGTTTGACTCCACATCCAATTTGTGAATGCGCCTGCGTAACCTGATATTGAGGGAAGGATATAATTAATTGCCCGTTACCCAAATAGTGGCGTTTCCAGGGCAAGCACCAATGGAGGAGAAAGAATTGTGGATAAAGAGAGGGTGCTCGTTATCCCTTAAGGATGTACTGTGGAGACAGGAGAGTACAGGGAAGCCAGAGATTCCTACGGAATTGTTGCAGATTGCGCTCACTTACACTACCCTACTCACTTAGAAAGGATGTACTTGCTGCACACATTGGGGAAGACTGGTTCTGTCCAAATTTGGCAGAACCTGTCACCACTTTTATGAGTTCTTGTGTGATTTGTCAGAAATACAACACGGGCAATACGATGCACATAGTGTTAGGGGGATTACTAAACCCTAATGGGCCTTTCCAATATCTCCATGTAGATTATGTGGACATGAGCCAAGTATACCAAGGATATGGCTACATGATAGTGGTTGTATGCCCTTTCTCCTGATGGATCGAAGCTGGTCCATGCTCACACTCCGATGCCCAGCGTGCATAGAAATTACTCATCATAGAGGTGTTCCCATGATGGGTGTGTGCATAGTCCTGCATTCAGACAACGGACCTTACTTTAGTAAATGAAACATTTGAGCACATCACAACCCTACTGGGAATTACACACATGTTTTCAAGCACTTATCACCCACAAGTGAATGGGGTCTGTGAACGCCTCAATGGCTTGTTGAAGGAAAAAATCATCGCCAAAAGAAAAGCACCATTCAAGAACGGATGCTCCATTGCCTGTCCGCAGCTTTGTTCTCATTGAACAATCAACCTGAATCCGACACTCACTTAACCCCTCATGAGGTGGTGACAGGATACTGCATGTGACTCCCACTAGAGCACTGACCGATGCCCAGGATACCTCTACTGTTTTAGGTGATGACATGCACGACTATGTTGCATCAATGATGGCAAGTGCCTCTTTTACCTCTCAACAGCTCCAGTTGTCCCGGCAGGGGAGGTCGAAGAAGGATGAGGAAGATGATACCCAAGTAACAGACTCTGAACTGCTTAAACAACCCCTACTACACCACAGGAACCAGGTTCTCCTGCACAATTGTATGGGCACCTGCTACAAGCCCCGTTTCGAGGACCCCTTTGCGGTAGAGCAAGCGACAGACAGGGCCATGAAGCTTTCTGGCAAGAAGGTCTGGAACTATATTAGAGACGTCAAACCCTGCAGAGGTGAGACCTCCTCGGTCTAGCTCGTAGACAGTCAGATGAAAGAAGAACAAGCACAAGGAGAAGAAACACTATGACACATACAGATGAGATTGCAGACTAGAGCTAGGCAAAAGCAGAATGAACAGTTAGAATAAGCACACTGTTATTTCTGTACACTAGGTATTCATTGTGAAAGTTGGACTGATTTGTGGTGAATAATTGTTATACCTGCACACCTCTGAAGACGCTCTTTTCTAAATTCATCACAACCTCTGAACCAATGATACTGCCTAAAGTGTTCTTTTATGCTTTCCTTCTTTACGTTGCACACACTTTCCCAGCATTAACTTACGGTAACCAACCAGTTATCACACTGCTCACTAGTATGAAAATTAGGTTTGTTTTGAACAATTGTTTCTTGCAGCACTTGCATAGGGCTACCACTGTAAAGCTTGACTAACATAATGCAGCAATAATATTGTATGCCAAAGACTTTTTCAAATGGTTTCATGGACTCTATGGACACTATAGAAGAAATCCAGCAATACAAAGTACGGAAGCTGCTGCAAGATATTTTGTGGTGATTTTTGTTGCCTTCTGCTGTCTCTACCTCTTTAACCTCAATGCCCTACAAAAGATTATGTTGTCTGATGCATATGCATTGGTACCTGCTAACACCACCCCTGTCTCTGCTATCACGAGAACCATATCTGGCCAAACGGGTAGTGCTGCCAGAAAAGAAAAAAGACTCAGGTGAAGGCCAGATATAGATTTTGAACATTGAAACGCATACCTTGCTGATTTTGGCCCATGTATCTAACAATGTGTGGTATAAGCACATGACCAAGGTAGGGAGAGAGACAACAAAGGAGAGCTGCTATGTATGCTCTCTCTTCCCCTTTGCCAACAGCACTTCCGGAACATTCATAGCAACATAAATTCCAACAGCCAGAGCACAGTGCCTTATGCATTGTCGCTCTGAACCACAAGGTGGGTTTGAAGGGAAGTGACCTACAGTAAAATGGATGTCTCAGAAGACGTTCCCGTATGAAGACAGCTTAATCAAGACTCAAGAAATGATAGACGACTATTTGAGCAAGACAATAGAGAACATTCCTGATGGCCAAAACAAGGCAGAAGCCAGAATAGTGACACAGAAGGAGCTACAATGACCGAAGACAGGACAGAGGGAGATGGAAGGGATGCCAGGATGCTGGGAGAGACCTCAACTCCTACTATATGGGCAAATATTTACAGAAGAAGGATGGAAAGAGGGAATCGTAGAGAGCAAGGCATACACACTCCTGACAGTTCCACTTGGCGTGGTACAGAAGGAAAATGATGATTGCCTCAAAGAATGGGCAACAAGTGCAAAACTGCTCACCTGGGTAAAGAATGAAGCAGGTCCTATGCCAATTATACCATTTGAGAATGTTTCCTTATGTTTCCCGAATGATGGTCCAGTAAAGGTTGGAGAGAACAAAGGATGCAAGTGAATATCAAAGATACTAGGCATGAAGGTTGGCACAGCAGTACTGATGGATCAGTATTGGGCCTGTGGATCTAAAGCATACATGCAACTACCGCCAAGCTGGGGAGGAATATGCTCTCTAGTGCAACTGAATACACCAGCATTAGCAAGACCTCGGAAAGATGTATAAATGGACAGGTTCCCTAAAATGGAAGCACACCAGAGAAGGAAAAGGTCAGCAGAACTGACACGAGAGAAGAGAAGTAACTACATCTCGTCCAAGATGGAAGATGCATTAGACTTGATACCAGCAGAGCACAGACTGTTTGGTATGACTGAGATCTTCTTTGCATCAGTGATCCCAGGAATTCTGGCCAGTTTGAACACCAACTGGCTCCAGATCACCAGATGAGAGCTGTTGCAGATGATAAACTCGACCATCGAGGGGTTAAATGCTATCATGGACAGTTGAGGGCTGTTAGGTTGATGACCCTACAGAACAGATACCTCTTGCTTCTGCTCACAGTTATGAAAGGAGGCGTTTTCACCAAGATTGGGCCTTCATGTTTCACGTACGTGCCTTCCCATGATGGAGAACATGAAACACTTACCAAGGTGATCTGCAATTGTCAGACCTGCAGCTAAGATAGAGGCAGTGACAAACCCAATAGAAGAAGATGGAGACAGGCTGTCATACATCTTTTCCTGGATACCTTCATGAATAGCCAGTGGGCTAAGAAAAGTGCTAATAGCAGCTTTAGTGCTAGTATTATTCGCCTTCCGTGTTATCAGAGTAGAAATTGCGCAATGCAAGAAGGCCACTGAAAAGACAATAGGGATGAAGATCTTACTGGACGTGGAGATGAAAGCTGACTCCACGTCACACACTTGATGTATTGCAATCACACCTGAAGCAGTGTCCTCTATTCCCGCCACGTACAAGGTTCTCCTTTCCCCCCAGATGCACGCATTATTGGGGAAATAAGGTGTGGTGCAAACCTGATGGAGATTGCTGCTACATGACCTGGAGTTTGGACGAACAAGTAAGACGTGCTGGACACCTAGGAGGAGTGGCGAAGGTATGGTTCCCAAAGCCGTACTTGACCAGAGAGAATAGTTTTGAGAGCGTGGTCTACTTGTAGACCAGAAGGGCGATTGAAGAGGGAGACCTAAACTTCGCCCTTGTTGCACCTATCCCGCTCTCAGCCTGCCGACAGAGAAACGAGAGATGTACAGCGCTCATGACCCCCTCCTTCCCTTCATCGATGATGTATCACAGGTGTGAGAGACGATACTCACTCAGACAACCATTCAGACCATATCCTGATGACGTCACAGAAGAGTCAAGCTGCAATCTATAGAGCAAGTTGACTGACTGCAGCCAAAAAGGGCCAGTGACATCATAACTGACATCATGACATAGATGTGTTAGACAAGAAGCACATATGCATTCCTGCATGAAGCTACGCAGGCATTTTAGTTTACTGCTTATGGACACAAAGGGATATGCTTATGACTCACATAGTTAAAAGACAGACACAAGTATACCTTTCACTAAGCAAAAAACCGCAAGATGCACAATAATACACATGAACATCTTGCTGAAGCAGCTTAATGCAACTTAAAGGGACAGCCATGCAAATAAAGATGGACGACATAGGTACATTGGAGTGAATAGGAGAAGATTCAAAAAATTCGAGACACAGAGAAAAAGCTGATAGACTGATCCAGCTGAAGCAGACAGAGCAGGCTTCCAGCGCAGTTACCATGCACAGATAGCCAAGAACACAGGAGGAAAGAACGTTCCCAGATAAGCAGAAACAATAGGGCACCTGCAAGAAGCCAAAGCAGAAAATCCTCATAATTACAGACAGAAGAGAGACATTTTTGCGTGGACCTTAGACACGTGACCTGAACATGGTGGACAGTGCCTATTCATTCGTGCTAGACAGAGATTGCTGTTCCCACCAGACTAAAGGCAGGAGGATACAAATGTAGCAGAGGTTCAAAGACAAATGCTCTGTCTCATGGCTTAGAAAGGAGAAAGTAACTTATTGGTAACACGCAGCACCTTCGAAGTTGTTTCCACTACCTTGAGGAAATTAATCTCATTATATCGGGAGATCATTATTGGAAAAGAGGTTACTCTTGATGGTGACATTAGGTGCCATATGTCAAACTGTAGATCTGCAATTTTGTCATCATTGGAGAGTAAGGTGAGAGAGCCCCTTTCCAATATCGACCTGTATACAGACACTCTTATTTCCAATCCTTTGGAAATTAAGAAGAAACTAGAATCTATGGATTGGATAAAAACAATTGAGAAAGTAAAAATGTGCTCCCTTGTAAACCCCTTCTTAAGGGGTGAGACAAAACTAGGTTGCCTTTCAAGCTACCTTATGAAATTTCCGGATAGCTTGTTACGTAATAACTTTTTAAGGATAAGGCTAAACCTGGTACATTGTGGAGAGGTATTGGAAAGACGAAAGCAGTGTGACAGAGCTAAACAACTATGCAAAAATTGCATTAACCCAGCAAAACAAACACTTAGGCACCTGCTTATGGAGTGCGAAGGGACATGGAACATACGCCTAGTACTTTTTACGAATGTTGTGCAACATGAAGAAAATCTTATCTCAGAATTATTTTGGGATAGATTAACATCGGGCTCTAGCGCTGCATTAACATCCGCGGTGGTACGTGTGCTAAAAACCTGCGAAATTATCATGTAGTAATTAATGCAGCCTCGAAAATAGAAAGAGTGGAGATTAAAAAGATAGGTTCTGTCAAGTGTAATACTGGTAATTTGAGTGAAATGAAATGTTGACAATGCTTTTTTGTATGATTGAAAAGTGTATTGGTGGAAAAATAATGTATTTTTGTATATGTTTTAATAATTTTGTAAAGACTTGCGAGTCATAAACAAAAAAACAAAAAAAACTACCTTGAGTGTTGCACTTGGCCTGTTACCTGTTCAAGGTTCCAAGGCTCAGAAGACTCTGCCTGTCCAATCCATATTCACTTACTATGATAAGCTTATACAACTTTGCTGTTACTCACCACCGTGCAGACAGGCCGGGGCGATGATCAGAAGAAGCTATTCAGGACTCTTCAGTCGCTGCTGAGACAACCCCGTAATATAAGGGGTAATTCAGACCGGACTCCCTCTAACTGAGGTAGCTCTTTTTGCCAATATACCACCCTGTTGTGTATACAAGACAGGCAGGGCGGTAAATTACCCAAAAGAGCAGGGATACCCACACTGCCACACCAATCTGATAGGGAAATACAATGAGTTTAGTACAAATGCATGTAATTTAGTGTTAGGCAGAACTAAAGGTACATTAACTACCTGGAGGTGAGTGACGATTTGACTAAGGAGGGATCCTAAGGAAAAAGATAAACAACTTAGCCAACTGTGTATACTAATAAGGGTTACAATGATAGTAAATGTAGCATGTCTTACCCTTCAGGAAGAGTAGTGTAAAACTCCCAAAAAGAACAACAACGACAGGAGAAAATAATAAAGGGGGTTAGTATGGGGTAACTCCCCGGGTGGCACGAGGGTCACGACTAGGTCCGGGGTGGTGCAATAGGCAGCAGAGCGTTCACAATTACACAGGTATCCAATCCCAATAGTTCCAAGTCAAATAATAGTCCCAAAGTTCGAATAATTGAAGTATGGGAGTTCAATTCAGAGAACAGACGGTGTGGTTCACAATAGAAATAATAAATGAAACTGCATACCAACGTGCATTCAAGATATGGTAGTATGGGTCAGGAACTGTGGCTGTAGGGAGAGCCGTCGCGTTAGCTTGTTGGCTGTCAACCGGTGTTGCAGAGCAAGGTGAGTTCCCACGGAACATGAGGGAAGATGGAAACCTCTGCATGCAGTAGCCGGGGGCCACAGAGACAGCTCTCAGGAGTTAGTGCAGCGGGATACACAGGCTGGATTGAGTCAAAAAAATAGAGCGGAATCCAGGAAGGAAACCACGAAGGAAAGTGAAGCGTTCCAGGTCAGTAACAAACCGGCAGCACCAAGGGCATACAAGGGTGATCCAAAGGAATAGTCAGGTTAGGAAATCCAAGGTCGGGTATCCATAAGGCATCAAACAGTAAACAGAACGGAGCGGGTGATGAAAGAACGCTAATTAGAAGCGCCAAATTCATTTCCCCAGAACCATTTATAGGAAGGGGGCGTGGCTAGCGATTCCGCATTGGTTTCCCGTAGGAAAGGAATTAGGTGATGTGTCACGTGACGTGTCTTCAATGCCTTGTTTTCCCCAGCAACCGCCAACGCTGCCACAACGGGGAAGTCCGATACAAAGAGCGTACCTTATATGAGAAAGGCTTAGGTCTGGATTTAACGGCACGGAGCCTATGAGTAACAGCATCCGCCCCCAAAGACGGTGGCCACCCTCTGGAGGCATGGAAAGCCCATAAGAGGTGAGGAGCGTGAATATGTGCTAAAGGCTCCCATGTCCTGTCCTCCGGACCGTAGCCTTTCCAGTCAACCAGATAAAACAGGGAGCCCCTAGATAACCTCACGTCCAAAATGCGGGCCACCTCAAATTCTTCTTCCCTGTCCACCAAAATCAGAGCCGGCCGAGCAGGCAGGCGGGTCCCAGAGGGACAGGGCTTTAATAGTGAAACATGGAACACCGGATGTATCCGCCAAGCCACCGGTAGAGACAAGCCAACAGCCACAGGATTGATCATGGCAGCAATCTGGAAAGGACCCACGAAACTGGGTAGTAGAGATCTCTTACTGGGTATGTGCAAATGGTGCATAGACAGCCCTACGGACATGCCCGTGCGGTAAACAGGGGCAGGGCTGCGATGGCAGTCGGCGTACCTTTTGGACCTAACCTGGGCACGCAATAGATGTAACCGGATGTCCCTATGCATCTGATCTAGATCCCTGACAGAGGCAAGGGCCGATGGGTTGTGATTTGGCAGCGTAGGATCCAAAGGTAAGGAGCGCGGATAATGACCATACAAAGCGTAAAACGGCGAGGCCTTAGTAGCAGAATGCATAGAATTGTTATAGGCAAATTCAGCTTGAGCTAGAGCAGCCAGCCAGGTCAATTGATATTGCAGACACAAACAACGTAAATATTGGTCCATGGTGGAGTTCGTCCACTCGGTCAGCCCGTCCGTTTGCGGATGATAGGATGATGAATACCTGTCATAGACAAGCAAAGCTGCAGTGAGAGCCCTCCAGAAATGGGAGGTGAATTGAGATCCCCTGCCAGAAATAAGGACCGAAGGCAGGCCGAAACGCTTAAAGATGTTCAGCAAAAACAACTCAGCCAAAATAGGAGCCATAGGAATGCCTTTGCATGGAATATACACTGCATATTTGGTGAAGTAGTCAATGACAACAAGGATAGTGTCGTAATCTTTGATCTTCTGCAATTCGACCACAAAATCCATGGCCAGCATTTGCCAGGGTTTGTATGGTACCGGAAGAGGGCGCAACAACCCCATTGGTTTCATTCGGGATGATTTACATTGGGCACAAACAGCACAAGAAGCAAGATAGTCTTTGACATCACGGACCATGGAAGGCCACCATGACCATCGTCATAGGGACTCAATTGTCTTCTGTTGTCCAGGATGTGCTGCGACCACAGAATCGTGTGCCCATTGGAGAGCGAGAACACGTGCCCGGCCGGGTGGAATAAAAACCCGACCTTGGATGTAAGGCAAACCCTGAACGACTGACAGTTCCAAATCATGTATTTCCACAGGACTGGATTGTACCCATTTTCAAGGAGAGCACGCAATGAGGGCTGGACCGAACAAGCACAAACCACATTACCCTGAAAAAGATGAGCGGGTTCTAATGGCAGAACATGATCACCAGCATGTAATCGTGACAAGGCGTCCAAAGGAACATGTAAGCGTGCAGGGCGGTAAATTATGGTGAAATGGAACTGTGAGGAAAAACAAATGCCAACGGGCTTGTCTTGCAGTAAGGCATTTCATGGATTTGAAAGCCAGAAGACTTCTGTGGTCAGAGTATACAGTTACGCGATGTTTGGCCCCCAAGAGATGGTGCCTCCTTTCTACGAAGGCCTCCCTAATGGCCAACAGCTCCCTTGCGTTAATGGTGTCATTTTTTTCATAGGTAGTACGTTTTCGGGAAAAACAGGCAACAGGATGAACTCCCCTGAGTGAAGGCAACTCTGGGACAAGACAGCATCAATTGCGAAACCAGAGGCATCAGCTTCCACAAAAAAGGGTTGGTCCGGATTGGGATGTTGGAGGACTGGAGCTGTAGTAAAAGCGGCTTTGAGGTCTTCAAAGGCTTTCTGAGCTTCTGCAGTCCAAACAAAAGGGTTTTTGGCACTTGTCAAGGCTGTCAGAGGAGCCGCCAGGGAAGAGAGGGAATGTATGAAACGCCGATAGAAATTGGCGAAACCTAAAAATGATTACAACGTCTTGATCGAATTAGGGACTGGCCAGTTTAGTACCGCCTTCACCTTAGACAAACTTATTCGAATACCTTGATTGGTAAGGTCAAAACCAAGGAACTTCCCCTCCGTAACATGGAGTACACATTTTTCTGCTTTAACAAAAAGCTGATTCTCTCGAAGACGTTGTAAAACAGTAGAGACATGTTGAATATGCTCCGGTATAGAAGGTGAGTAAATCAGGATATCATCCAGGTATATAACCACATATTGGTCAAGGATGTCGTGGAAAACATCATTCATAAATGCTTGGAACGTTGCCGGTGTGTTGCAAAGTCCAAAAGGCATTACGAGATATTCGTAAAGACCAAAGCGGGTCCTAAAAGCAGTCTTCCACTCATCTCCATCTTTTATCCACACCAGATTGTAAGCCCCACAAAAATCCAGTTTGGTGAAGATTTTGGACTGCCCCAGTTTATCGAGAAGAACTGAGATCAACGGTAGGGGGTACTGGTTTTTAACAGTTACTGCATTAAGGGCCCTGTAATCGATACAGGGCCGGAGATCCCCCTCCTTTTTGGGGACAAAAAAGAGTGGGGAGGCAGCGGAGGATGTGGACGGCCGAATGAAGCCCATAGCCAAAGCCTTATCCAGGTATTCATTAAGGACCTTATCTTCTTTCACGGTAAGTGAATACACCCTTCCCAATGGAATGCGGGCCCCTGGAACCAGTTGTATAGGGCAATCATAGATGCGAAGGGAGATGGTCCAAGGAGGGTGGCCAGAATGGGAGAGGGAAAGCTGGAGCAGGGGTCCCAATGAGAAGGATCTCAGTCTTACTGTCATTAAGGCAAAGATCGTTGGAGGTGCACCAGGCCTGAATCGCGGATAGACAGTCAGGAATTTGTGCGAGAGGAGAGGAGGCTGAGGGGAGCCTGAAGGAGAGCTGAGTGTCATTTGCCTAACACTGAAAGCTTGAGGAGAGGGTAGAGATAAAGTGGGCCAAAGGGGTCAAGTAGACATTGAAGAGCCAGGGTGAGCGGTTAGATCCCTGTGGAACACCAGATGTGGAGAGAGAGGTGGTGGAGAGAAAGGACCCAAGTTGCACCTGGGTGGGCTGGTCCAGGAGGAAGGAGGTCAACCAGGCCAGGGCCTGATCAGTGATGACAAGGTTCTCACAGAGACGATTGATCAGGATGGCATGATTGACCATGTCAAAAGCAGAGGAAAAGTCAATGAGGATGAGGACAGATGGAAGGCTAGAATCAAGATTAGAGAGCAGATCTTCACTGGTGTTCAGGGGAGCAGTTTCTGTGACTCTGGCTGCTCTGAAGCCAGACTGATGGTCATGGAGACAACCAACAGATTCAGTGTGGAGAGTGACTGGGAGATGGCCAGCTTTTCCAGGAGTTTGCCCAGGAAAGGAGTGATAGATATCGTGCGGTAGTTTGCCGGACAGGAAGGATCGGCAGAAGGCTTTTTCAAGAGGAGGTGCACTAGAGAGTGCTTGAGGGGAGAGGGGAAAGTTCTAGTGGCAAAAGAGTGATTGAAGAAATCATCCAAGGCTGGTGCGAGGATGTCAATGTGGTCCTTGATGATTCTAGAGGAGCACAGGAACACCTGCTTGGATGACATTTTCATAGATTGTACTTGTCTAGAAACATCATCAGGAGTGGTCAGAGAGAAAGAGGGTAAAGGAGGAAGAGAGGGAGAGGTGGCCAGAGAGGGGCCAGGAGAAGTAGAGGGAGAGGAGGAGGATAGACTGGGCAGGATGTCCTGCATTTTAGCGGTGAAATGATGAGCCAGGGCCATGCAGAGGGTCTGGGAGGGAAAAGGAGAGGTCGAGACTGCAGAAGGACTACCCAGTTCCTTACAGATTTCAAAGAGTTTGGCCATATTGTTAGAGGTCGCAGAGACGCAGGCTTGGATGTGGGCTCTCTTCTTGGACAGGACAGAGAGTCTGTATTGCCTTTGAAGCAGATGGCAGGCCCGTTTGTCAGAGGATGAGCCTGATGCTCTCCACATCATCTCGGCCATCCTGCACTTGCATTTATGGGTGGCGAGATCAGAGTCATACCAAGAGTTGTACTTGGAGGTAGGCTTCAGGCGGATTCTCATGCGGGGGCAAGGAATTCACAGTGTTGTAGATAGATGCAGGTTGGAAAGGGCTGTGTTAGAGTGTTAGTCAGTCGCAGGTGTAGGAGGAGCAGAGAAACTGGCAGCAAAGGCCTCCACTGACACATGCTTCATGAGCCGGATGACCGAGAAGGTATGTGGCAGTTTTAGAGTTAGCTTCACCTGGGGGACAGAGAGCTTCAGGTGAGAGGAAAGCAGAAAGTGGTCAGTACAGGAGAGAGGAGTGCTGTGCTGAAAGGTTTAAAGAGGGGGTGTCTGAGGAGATGAGAACATCCAAGGTGTGCCCGGCAGAGTGTGTCGGACCTGAGGGTAGAATGGAAAGAGAGAGAGTGTCGCAGAGGTTGCGGAAGAACCCCGAAGAGGGATTAGAAGCATCCAGACGGATGTTGACGTCTCCAAGGAGGAGGAGTTGAGAGGTAGAGGCAAGGAGAGAAGAGGAGAGAAGAATGAGATGATTGCCACAATGCAATATGGAAAAAGAAAGTAACAGCCCAGAGTATGAACAAACTTGCTTTACCAAAAGGGAACCAGCGTCTTGTGCAGCGTGACAGCACTCAACAGCCATTCCACCAGTGCGTGCGTGCCAGTGCACGCGGGAGTCTGTTTTTAAGCTGTTTATGAGTCCGCTGGGCAGGACAAATCAAAGTAGCCAATGGAATGAATGGATGTCGTTGCAGGCCCAAAGATGATTGCCACACTCGAATACGGAAAATGAAAGTAACATCCCACAGTACGAACATACTTGCTTTAGCACAAGAGAACCTGCATCTTGTTCAGCGCTACAGCACTCAACAGGCACTCCACCAGTGGCCAGCTTAAATCATATGCATGGAATCTGAATCGCTTCATGCATGTAATTTAAAGTGACAGTTACTGGCATAGATGGATTGTGGCAGAAGCCTCTTGCATGCGATTTACACTGACCATTACTGGCATAGGTAGGTTCTGACTGCAGCCTTATGAAAATGGTATAAAGTGCTCCTATGTAGTATACTGTTGATTACATGGCGTTCACTTTATTGTTTTCATATTTTACCCTAGAGAACCAACTGTGGATTGCATTGCTTTTTACCTATTTCTTTTTAAAAAATGATGGTGCAAAATGCATTATTTCAGCACATTATTTAAAAAAGAATTCTAGGGGGGAAACATCCCCTGAACCTATCCCAATTTGTGGGGGCTCCTTCACTACGCTCATTCGCTTGCACTCATTTGAGGAACCATTTAAAACCCTCTACTGAAAACATTCATCACCCAGTGAGGGCTTGCTTACCCATGAATCATTTAAAATTTCGTGGTGCCCCTTCAGGAGCTATCCGTCCCTCCTAGGGAGACCAGACGTCTCGTTCGTTTTCTGCAAATTGGTCCTTCTGTCCAACGCAACCCCCCCCCCAAAACCCCATCCGGAGAGATTTTTGTATTTAAAAACAATGGGCCTCATTACGAGTCCGGCGGTAACTGTGTCTGAAATTCCAGCATGTTACGGCCGGACCTGTATTACCATTCCGCCTCCGTGATTCCCGGAATTACCGGGACATTACGACCCCGGTGACGGAATTCGGTAAATCCCAATTCCCATTGAGTCCCATAGGACTCAATGGGAATGGGGAAGTGGAAACACCGGCACCATCTTGTGATGGTGCCTGTGTTTCCACCTTTGCCTGCAGGCGGGTGGTGTTAAACCCACCAGGTCAGACCTGGCGGGAAGGACACCTCCGACTGCAGGACTCGAGATCACCCGGTATGGAAACAACGGTGGCGGCAGGTTTACCGCCACCTTTATTTCCATACCGGGTGACTCGTAATGAGGCCCACTGTCTCAGTGTGGGTGAAATGGAGTATGGCCACTTAAATCTTTACAATCTACAAACTATTTAGCATAACATTTATAAAACAAACAAATATTTTAATAGTTCTACAGCACATCTACAGCAGCCTGTGATGGATTTGAATCCCCAACCTTTCAGGTAACGGCCTTACATTAACTCATCCTGCCACGGGAGACTGGCTGAGAAACAGATAGATATCAAGCCACGTGTAAGCAAAGGCATCTCTGTTTTTTAATGCTTACATTGATAGGTAAAACATCAGTGGCGTCTCTAGGGGGAGGACAGGGCCCCCCGTGAAACCCTGTGCCCCCCTTGTGTCCCCCTTACCTAAGACGAGCAGTGACCATGTTCTCCCCCTACTTTTGTCTGTGCCCCCCCCTACTTTTGTCTTTGGTCCCCTTCTGTGCCCCTCCTAAATTTGATTCCTGGCGACGCCACTGTAAAACATAACAGGTTATATTTATATCAAGGAGCAGTGCTGACCTTGGAAAGTAATACTTACTGTGCGATTCCACCAGCGACACTGTTCGGTGGGGGCTGTGCGTGTTTGTTGCTGCTACTTCCTACTTCGAAGTTTGTAGCCGTCCCGGGTTTTTATTTTGAAAATCGGGTCACCCTAGCCCTCCCTCCCACTGGCACCAAGGGCTGCCACTGTTCAGCTATAGGGGGATACCTGGTGAAGAGCAACAAATTAAGGCAGGAAATGTGCCCATCCATGAATCTCCCTGCACGGGTACGGGGGCAGGCCCTTTATTTATAAACTGTGGCATTTACGCATCACCATTGCAGGCACAAGTGAGGGTCGGAGTCCTAATAGCTCCTACGGGATCCGATGAGGGCTACATTTGTGCTGTGACAAAAGAGAGGGGTAAACTGATCTCTTTAGACAGGCACCCATGAATGTGATGCTATGCTTTGATGGGGGTCTGGTTTGTGGTTAAACCACTAGCTTTGGAGCTAGGAATTCTTAGATATAGCCCCAGCTTCCTCAGTTCCCGTCACCTCCCTCTACATTAGCGTTCTCTTCTAAACTGAAATGGCACTGTGTGTAAACATTTGACTGCACTTGGTAGCCTGAAAGCCCTCGAGGAGACAGTTGCTTTACTGTAAAAGTAATAGATACCACCTCTCAGTCAAAACCTAAAAATGCAGCCAGCAGAAACCCCAAATTTACACATAAGAAAAGCTGTTAAGCTTTCTTTGCCAGAGAAACAAGGGAACTCCCACACTGGCCCATTTCATTGTGAAGATTGAAATGCCCTGCCTGCTCTAAGCATGTAACATACAAGACGGCAAGGCGCTCGAAGGGAACACATTTTGAATTGTAAAGATGGGTGCAGCATTTTTTTTATGTGCCCCATAATTAGGTGCACCTCTTGCCCCTCTCTGACAAGCTCACCCATGTAATGGAAAAATTATTGACCCGTTACTAAATGATCGAAAATGTCCAGTGGTGGCATACACACTACTGTACATTATCAATTTCCACCTTCGCATTGAAGGTGGGAAGGGGTTGGAAGAAAAAGTAAAATAAACACCTTTTAAGATCACCACTGGCAGAGGTGGTCCATCTTGAATACATCTGGAGGTATTCCAGAAATACAACATCCGCCAGTAGAAAACTCAGAATTGGGTGGACTTGCAGAACTATCACTGTCAGAGGTGGCATTTACCGCCAGAGATATTTCGCCAGAGATATTTCACCCACAATGACAACCCAACTCTTAATCAGGCCCTTACTCTCAACATTTGCAAAGTCAGATCCGTTAGCTTTGCCAATGCTTGGTATTGTAGATTGGGCCTTTGAAGAGATTTCCCACTGATGATAATTAACGACTGTCAGATTTGCACACTCCCTGTTTGCGCTGCAGTCTTATTGGTGTTTAGAGTTCTCTGACCAGCGCCTACCACGCATGCTGCAGAAATCAGCCGGGTCTCATTTGCATGCCCAGGAGGCACCGTTAATTGCATTAGACACGGTTCAGTGAGAGACATGAGTGAATGGACAGTGATAGACTATGAGGATGCCACAGGGCAGAGCTGACATATTGGTTGTTTTTTAAAACTATTTCTGCGTGCCACTTAGTCGAGTACGAAAAGGAAATATATATATTGAGGCACAGTGAGGGTGACTTTAACCTTCTTTATTCTTACTCCAACTGAGGACCTCCCAACCCGACGTCACTTCCCATTTCCCCCACTCCACCCTAACCCTGCCTCTAACATAACGACGCTGATCACAACATGACACCTTCCCCTTTCTCAAACAGTGATTTTGTGTTAACCCGCCTCCTCTATGAGTCTTACTGGTTTTATTCAGGTTCTGATGGCAGTTCTTGTCTCTGTTATTCTGGGCTCCTTCTTGGCGTGTTTGGCATCAGAGCTTCCCTTTCTTCTATTTTTCGATGTTTAAAACCCATATATTAATCGAAATCCGCAAAATCCTGACTCGTTAAAGGTGGGCTATTGAATGAGTTGATGATTTTCGGAATGCTGTATGCCGTCAGGATGTGTCAGGCTGGAAAGCCTTGGGCCAGGTGATGGCTCGCCCACATCGTTATGTGGGAATCCGCCATTGCGGGCTGTTGGGAAAGGGAAATGACATTGCGGGTTAGGGAGGGGGTAGCCGGGGCGCCGGCAGTTGTAGTTTGTAACTCAATAAAGGTACACGTTTGGTAACCTTGCTCCGTCTCCTGTCCCGTCCCTGAGTGCATGCATGCTGAGTGAATGCGGCCCAGTACACTCCTCAAACTGGCGACGAGGAGCTGAACACCATGCATGCCGAGGGCTGCCGTCGGGCAGTGAAGCGTGTCGGCGCCCCTCACACGCACCGGACCCGTGCTGCGTAGCACGAGAACCGCGATGCCGCCCACGAAAAACGAGCTGCATCGCGCGCACAAGGTCAAGAGCCCCGCCCGCAGCACAAGCAGAGCGCCGGCGACGCTCTCAGCACCGCTGGTGCAGGGTCCCACACTTAAACGGAGCACAGCAGGCCGCAGCAAAGCCCGGCCTGCTGCAAACGTCGCCACACACCCCCCCTCACCCACGCAAGGAGACACAGGTGAGAAGCAAAAGGAGCATGTCAGATAAACAAGGACTGATATGTTAACCCTGGAGGATAAATCCACAGCAACACGTGTGTGCCCCGCCCAGAAATAAGGCACACACGCAGCAGCCAAGGCAGCAAGGGACACGGATACCCGACACAGAGAGTGCTTGAGCAAACAAAAGCCACGTTATCACTGCATCCTCCCCATACTGGAGGAAGCAGATACCAAACCCTAATTTGACCGTGAGACACGCCGCTGGTGACTCAAAATGACAGACCAGGCATCATCATCCACACCCACTGCCTCATCTTCAGCACCCACAGCTGCAGCAGCAGGCACGGAGGGAGCCACAGGAGGGAATGGAGTCCAAACACCAGCAGCAGGAGGGTCTGCGCAAGTGATGCACATGCCGAACCCATTTGACGTTCGGGACACGACGAATCTAGGACCCAGGTGGGCCACATGGCTGCAAGACTTTAAATTCTACGCAGTAGCAGTAGGCCTGGAAGAAGATGACAGGCTGAAATACACACTGTCCATGGCTATAGGACCAGCCGTCAGGGACATTGCAGGCGAGCTAATCAATTGGGACATGGGAACATATGAAGAGGTACATCGCAAACTGTCAGAGTATTTCGCTCCTCATACCAATGTCGATATTGAGCACCATATCTTTCACTTCACCTGACAATAAAAAGGCAAGTCACTTGACAATTACGTTATGCGCCTGCGCATCAAACAAAAATACTGTGAATTTCACCACTACTCAAACGAAGAAGCCCTAAGATCACAGGTGATCGCAGGATGCCTATCTCAATCCTTCAGGAAACAACTGTTACAAAAACAAAGATCACTGGAAGAAATCCTGACTCTAGCCAGAATGGAAGCCAAGGTCGAATCACAACTAGACAACCTAGGCAAAATCAACATCCAACAGCCCACGGTGCCCACAGACACAGTCAACAGACTGGACTCATCCGCGACTCCAGCGGGGGTATGTTCCGAAGCCACATGCTACTGGTGTATATGAATACCCACACACAGGGGACTGCCCCGCCATAGGACAGCAATGCGCTGCATGTGGGGGCATGGACCATTTCAGGGCAATGTGCAAAAACCCCGCCCCCCAGCCGGTTCCAGCAGGCAGAGAACACAAGACCGCTGTTAGACAACCCACCACAGTCCGACAAGCAACAGAACTGAATGGGAGCACAGACACTCCCGGAGAGAAGACAAGGACCACAGAAACACCTACACCCAAGAGGACAGGAGGCCACAAGAAGGGGGAGGCACACTCAAAGACGATACGTCCGATATATAGAAATGCGCTCACCGTCCAGCAGTGAAACACAATCCTCAGAAGGGATCAACGGAAGAAAGGCTATGTTTGGGCCCTCAACAACGCGACAGCCACCCAGCACAGCCTGATCATCACACTACACGTGAATGACACTCCAATAGAGTTCCTAATTGATACTGGAGCTACAGTGAACATTATCAGCGAACAAGCATTCAACTCGCTGTCTCGCAACCAAAGATACGCAAGGCCTCCGTCGACATATACCCGTATGGGGCGACCACCCCACTCCCGTGCAAAGGCACCATCGCAGCGTGGTGCACACACAAATCTCATGCGGCAAAGATTCCCCCACACATCATAAATATGGAGGCCAACAGCGGATGTATCCTCAGTTTTAAAACAGCGGTCGACATGGGCCTAGTACATATTCTATACCAGCTAATGAAGCACAAATATTTTGCCACACCCAAAGCAATCCATGAAGCTTTTCTGAAATTGTTCAAAGGACTAGGCAAGCTGAAGAACAGAAAGGTTCACCTCCACATCAACACGGAAGTGCCACCAGTGGTGCAACACTACAGAGGCATACCAATTAGCATACAAAAACAGGTGGAGGAGGAACTCGACAAACTGATAAAGCTGCAAGTCATTGAGCCCATGCAGGGGCCCACACCGTGGGTGTCACCAATTGTCCCGGTCCCAAAGAAATCACCAGGCGGTTCCATACGTCTGTGCATGGACATGAGGAGAGCCAACGTCACCATCGAAAGGGAGAGACACCAAGCATCGAGGATCACGGACATTATCCACCTTCTCCATGGTGCCAAGGTCTTTTCCAAACTAGACCTCAAAAAGGGATATCACCAGATCGAAATAAGCCCCGAATCCAGATACATCACGACCTTTGTAACACACTTGGGCCTGTTTCAATACAAGAGACTCAGCTTCGGCATTTCATCGGCCGCCGAGATCTTTCAAGAAGAGATCCACAAAGTCATCTGCCACATACCGAACCGTCTAAATTACTCAGACAACATGCTGGTATTTGACAAAACCAAAGAGGAGCATGACACAACGCTGCACCGCGTGTGTGCCGCCATGGAATCGGCGGACCTCACACTCAACAAAGATAAGTGTGAGTTCGCCAAAGGCTCACTGAGATTCTTTGGGCACATTTTTTCAGAACAGGGCATGCTGCCAGACCCTGAGAAGGTCGCAGCACTCAACACAACGCTATCCACCACCAACACCTCAGAGCTACGCTCGTTTCTAGGACTCGCAAGCTACTGCTCGAGATATCTCAAAGACTATGCGATGTTAAGCAACCCGTTATGCCTGCTGACACGAAAAGACAAACCCTTCACGTGGTCAGGAGAATGCCAGCAAGCGTTCGAGTCCATCAGACAGTCCATCTCAAGGGCGGAACACATGGCATACTTTGACTCCCGAAGGGACACGGAGGTCATCGTCAATGCCAGCCCCATAGGGCTGAGGGCCATCCTATCCCAGAAAGACCCTGAGGACCCGACCAAGGTGTTCATAGTGGCCTACGCCAGCAGAAGCCTCACGTCCACGGAACAGGCCTACTCCCAGGCTGAGAAAGAGAGTCTAGCCGTGGTGTGGGCCTGTGAGTACTTCCACCTATTTCTGTATGGGAAAGAGTTTACAGTCGTCACCGACCATCAAGCATTGCTCACCATCTACAGTGACCCCAAATCCAGGATGCCTCAGAGGATTGCAAGGTTGGGGTTGAGGTTACAGGACTATAAATTCAGCATCAAGCATCGACCGAGAAAGGAGGACAACCCGGCGGACTATTTGTCCAGACAACCATCGGGCTCTGCACAGACCCAAACATACATAGCAGATGCATACATTAACTATGTGGTACGCCATCTGCAGCCGTTCCCCATAGAATGGGAGGAAGTGATAAACAAATCTGAACAAGACCCGGCACTACAAATCGTCAAGCACTGCATACAAACAGACAAACGGACACACATGAAACAACAGGCAAGACAAGAACTGGAGAAAGTGAGAGACGACATCAGGTGGACAGACCAAGGGAGAGATGAGTTATCGGTTGTGGACGATCACATTATACAGAAAGGCTGCAAAGTCACCATACCCGAAGCCCTGCGGGAGAGGACAATACAACTAGCTCACAAAGGGCACAGAGGGGTAGCGGCAACAAAACGACTCCTGAGGCAAAAAGTCTGGTTCCCAAAGCTAGATGCCATGATGGACTCACTGGTAGGCGGCTGCACAACGTGCGCACAACTTGCTCCCCCGCCACACCCAAGCCCGATGCAAATGTCCAAAATACCAGATAGCGTCTGGGACGAACTGGTGGTAGATCTGTTTGGACCCATGAGTAATGGCACATATGTGCTAGTGCTTGTGGATGAACACTCACGGTTCCCGGAAGCCCAGATTGTGGAAAGCACGGCGGCCACCTGTATCATACCAGTCCTGGATCGCATGCTGTCCGCGTACGGCGACCCCAGAGTAATAAAATCAGACAATGGCTTGCCCTTTGCCAGTGCAGACTTTCAGAACTTTACCCGGTACATGGGCTTCCATCATAGGAAGATAACCCCAAGATGGCTCCAAGTAAATGGCACCGTCGAAAGGTTCATGTCCAACATCTAAAGAGCTCTCCAATTAGCTAACATACTGAACAAGCCTTTTGAGCAAGCCCTATACCAACTACTAAGGGAATATAGACACACCGCACACAGCACCACGGGGGTCTGCCCGGCCGACCTCATGTTCCGCCGACCAGTAAAAACAAAACTACCGGAAGACCCGGCGCCGAAGCCCGTGACACCCCTGGAGCTTCAAGCCAGAGAAAAGGATCAAGGGGAAAAGGAGAAAATGAAACAAACAGCAGACATGCGCCGAAACACGCAAGAGTCAAATGTCGAACCCGGCGACCAGGTGCTGATGTGACAGACCACATGCAGGAAAGCAGACGCCCCATTCGCACAAGAGCTACTGACAATAACACGCAGGAAGGGCACCATGGTTACCGCATTGAGAGAAGGACGATCATCGGTAAGCTGAAACGTGTCGCAGTTCAAAAATGTGCTAACACCGCTCAGTGGGAGATGGGCGTCAAATGAACACCCCAGAGACTGGCCTGAAGCAGATGAACCCTACCAAGGAGACTGGGACACATCGGACGATGAGGGTCCCGAACGAGGCGCACCGGAACTCGCCCGCCACACAACCCCGGAGAGTTCTGGACGACCCCAGTGGAGCCGTATGAAGCCGCAGAGACTCATAGAAGAAATGGGGTAAAAGACACCAGAGAACTGCTGAGTTAAAAAGACAGGAGATGTCAGGCTGCAAAGCCTTGGGCCACGTGATGGCCCACCCACATCGTTATGTGGGAGTCCGCCGTTGTAGGCTGTTGGGGAAGGGAAGTGACGTTGCGGGTTAGGCAGGGGCTAGCCGGGGCGCCGGCAGTTGGAGTTTGTAACTCAATAAAGGTACACGTTTGGTAACCTTGCTCCGTCTCCTGTCCCGTCCCAGAGTGCATGCATGCTGAGTGAATGCAGCCCAGTAGACTCCTCACAGGATGCAGTCCAGAACCGGTGTGATGCATGTAGCTGCTGTAGATGTACCTTGTTGTAGTTCCGGGATTCTTGAGTATTCATCGAATACTACCAACACATACGATACATCCCTTACTGCTCCAAAAAAGTCATTGTCCCCTGCTTTCCACACACCTTCTGGCAGTGTTCACATCTGAAATGGGTTGGGGCGGGGGCCATGGGCACACCACACAGCATGTGGCACACTTCTTTAGCATTTCCTCTACTCTTATATCAAGCTTCGGGAACCATATTTTCAGTATCTGGTCATTGCATCGAATGAAATAGCATTGAATGCCATACCAGAAAAAAAAATAAGCATTGAAAAAAAAGCATTGAATGCTTTTTTTTAAAGGTAAAGGGTTTCGTTTTATTAAAATGGGTTTCAAAGGTTAAAAAAGGGGGTTAGGGGTGACCCCCCCATTAAAAAAAAACATGAACGAAAATGCATTCAATGCTTTTCAATGCCCCACTGGGCCCGAGATGCGGCAGCCGCCAGTAGCCTGTATATGGAGGGGGAACCCAGTGAGGTCCGGGCTTCCAGTATGGGAAGCGGTGCAGCAGTTTGTGGCCAGAGACCCAGGTCCCTCGCAGGTGCAGGCAGTTCAGATGTCACGCAGGGCAGAGTGAGAGGGCCAGGATTCCCAGGAGCAGCCAGACAAGAAGATGGGGGTCCGCCCGGTGCACCCCCCTGCTCCCCACCTCAACCTCAAAGTCCCCAGTCCAGTAGTGTGAGCCACACGATCTCAGGGCGGCCAGGCTCCAGCCAGCCACGAGATGAGATGAGCGCTCCGGCGCTGTATGCAAGGGGAGAAGCAGGGCCCAGGAAAAGCAGCCACACGCCGCCGAGGCAGGCGGGCAGGCCCCATTCCGGCCGCCACGCCGGGACGAGCGCTCCAGCGCTGATAGCAGGGGAGAGGTGGGGTCGCTCTCCAGCAGCCACCCCCCAGCCCAGGGACGCGGGCCGCGTGTTGTCAAGGCGGTCAGGCTCCAGCCCAGCCGCCGTGTAGAGACGAGCGCTCCGGTGCCGATCATGGAGGAGGAGGCGAGGGCGCGCGGGTCCCAGCAGCGGTCCCCCGCTCGATGGTGTCCTCAAGGGAGCCGCCGCGCCCGGCAGCCAGAGGGCCCCCCAGGCGGGCAGACGAGGCCGCGCACACCGGCACCGCGCCCCGCGGCCGCTGCCCGCGGCTGATGAAGGAGGGTGGGGGGCGGGTGCCAGGCGCCCGCTAAGGCCCAGCGCGCCAACCGCCGGCCGGCCCAGAAGCCCCGTTCGCAGGCTTCCCGGGGCCGATTCGGGTCGGGATTGCAGCAAGATTGCCAGAAGGGATGGGGTAACAGCTCCACCAAGGATAAAGCAGTGCAGGCAAAAGGAACCGCAGTTGATGGCGGATTTCAGCCGGAGCCACACGGAGCTCAAGAGCTAGGCAGCCATCTTGGGCTGCTCCACAGCGCCACCTCCTCTCTCTCTCATTTCTAACCCTCGACTAACACAACAAAACAAAACAAAAGTATTCCTCTGGAAAGGTGTTTGCAGAAGTTATTCACTGTCTGGTCTCCACTTCAGGCCTCTCGGCTTTCCCCTCATTTCTCAAGTCCTCTTCCAGGTTTTAAGCTTCACAGCTTTTGCTTCTCAGGCCTTTCCTCAGACTCACAACATTCAGTTGTAGGCTTCTCCCAGCTTTTGGGTTTCTCAGCATTCCTAAGGTCTCTCGCAGACCTTGGGCTCTCCAAGACCTTCAATGTAGGCTGAGTGGGTATTCCCCCACCCTATCCTGTGTCTTTTTCAGGCAGACATATTATCTTACTATCCTGCCAGGGCAAATCTTTATTTGGCTCTTCGAGGAAGGGGCTGCTCCCCAGGGCTTCCTTTGGAACTGGGCTCCACTCTCAGACCCCTACTTTTCACTATGTTCTCTGCTCACAGTATCACTTTGCCCGGTGTAGATTGTAGTGGTGGATGTTTCGAGTGTATACACTGGGGGACAGGTGTAGACTGGCACAATAAAACCCTTTTCTGGCTTATACGTTTGTCCTTAACCCCTACCCTTATCTGACCCTGCTGTCCCTGAAAGCCCCGAGTCCTGGGATCACCCTGAGTGTGCTGCACTGGGATAAAGAATGGGTCAGCAAAGATGGTAGGTGCAGCAATGCTGCAAATATGGCCGAAGAGAAACTCTTCAGTGTTGTGCGCTCATCACCGTGGTCAAACACTATTTGAGTTCAAATTAATATTCACCATGGATAAGGCAAATAATGACGAGAATCTCTGAGCTTAAAATCTACACGCGATGTAATGCATGGCAACACAGAAGAAACACTATATCTGGAGCAGACACACTTAGTTCAGAATCCGTAGATATGATCGAAAACAAAAAAAATGAATGGGAGATTTGATCGAATTTCAGCTATATGAAAATTACATATAGCCTGAAATTTCGATTGTCTTCCATTCGGTGCCATTACAGTGAACAAGGGGAGATGAGTTTGCGGGACAGTCCTCTGCACCCTTGTTCACTGTAATGGCTTTAGGGGTTGCGGGATGACCTCTGTTTCCCGAAAAATAACGTTTCTTAAAAAAAAAGGGCACTGGTGTGCCGGTTCCAGATAACGGAAGTGAAGGGAACAGGCGTTGCAGGGGTTGCAGGGACAAAGCAAGTCAGCGGCACATCGTGAAGTGTGCCGCCAAAGGGTAAGTAAGGGGGTGGGCGGGAGCGGGTTATTTGAAAGGGCCGTAGGAGGAAAACCCAAAAGTTATTTTCGAAAAAACAACTTTCCGTTTTTTCTCACCTCAGTAATCTCGGATTCAAACAATGCATGGTAATCCACTTAGTTCGGCCAATACTTTTCAGAAACAATTCCTTCCTCAGGGCCAATCTGTCTGCTAAATACGCAGCATCTGTGTAATTAAGGGAACCATGAGCAAAAGATGATGGAAAAGCATACCAGGTGCTCAGAGTCCCAACTGGTGTGGAGTGCAGTGCAGGAGTACCCCAAATGCCTATACAAGCAAACACTAAGTTAACTTAAACACAAGGAAAGGCAGACAAGACAAAGGTATGCTGATATGCGGCCTTTTCAGCTAGATGTTTTAGCCAGTTCTTAAAATGGGCTGGTTCTAACCGAACCTCAGTACCTGCACTTCTTATTTTTGGCTGTATCGAGGGTCGGACTTCTCGAAGCTTGAGGAGAGTATTGGCAATCAATAACTTTGGCAACTGTACCAAATGTCCTAGTCCGACACAGAACAGTTGTCCAAAGCTCCAAGCCTTCCCAGCTCAGTGTTAACCCTTTTTCCTGTGAAATGGTATAGCGCAGGGAGGCACAGCTGCGCTCCCTGAAGGTTCACTTTGTGTCAACAAAGCAATACATTAAAGGTGATTAGAGGTTGACAGGGCAGGCACAGGGTTGCCTGGGATGGACTATTGTCAACTCAGAGGTGGCAATGCAGTGTGATAATGGGATGGGGGATCCCGGGAGGATAGCTCAGCGGCAGCGTGCCCATCTTGGAAGCAAGACGACACGAAGCAACACAGGTTCGATCCCCGGGTCCGCGCTTAGAAACCTCTGTGTGTTTAAGCGCGTTATAAATACGTAACTAAGACAAAAAAATAAAACATAATTAGCAACTAAGAAAAACAAATAATTCTTGTAACAGCGCCTCGATGCCTGCGGGCTGTGTGCCTCGATGCCTGCGGGCTGTGTGAGTGGGAAATAAAGACTCTAAGAGATGCCGTTCCATTGTGTTACATAGACCTGGGAGAGCTAGGGAATTCATAGGAAGGGGCGAGCCATGGCCAAGCCTGGGGGTCTGGCCTGGCTCTTAGGGCCAAATAGGACCTAGCCATGGAAATTACCACGAAACAGGGGGAGGGGGGAGGGGCCTGTGTCAGTGGCTTGCAGGCAAGAAAAGGGGCTAAAGGGGTTGGGGGCAAAAGCATGGGCTAAAGGGGCAAGAAAAGGGGTTGAGGGGCAACAAAAAGGGGGATAGAGGTAAGAAATGGGGCTAACCGGGACTGAGGGCAACAAAAGGGACTTAAGGTGTTGGGGGTAACAAAAGGAGTTAAAGGGGGCTAGGGGGCAACAAAAGGGAATAAACAATACTGGGGCACCAAAAAGGGGCAAGAAAGGGGCCTAATTGCTACTGGGGCAACACAAGTGGTGAAGGGGGTTGAGACAAACAAAAAAGGCTGAAGGGTGGGCAACACAAAGGGCAAAAGGGGGCAAGAAAAGGTTCAACACGGGCCTGGGAGTAGCTCAAAGAGTTAAGGGGCAACAAAAGGGGCTAAATGGGACTGGGAGATCAGGAAAGGGGCCTGGGGCCACTAAAGGGGTTGGAGCAACAAAAGTGGTTAAGCTAGACTGAGGGAGAAAGGGTAATGGGAGGGGCAAGAAAAGGAGATAGTGGGCAATAAATGGGCTCACGTGCCTTTTTTCTAGATCACTGCTGCCGCTGCTTGACAGCACCACCAGGAATTAGTGTTCCAGTCCTGCCCCAGCCAAGAGTGGCTGGGCGGGGACCTTAAGACAGGCAGACGCGCTCCTGTAAGTGCTGTCGGCAAACCAGGGGTGCCACTTTATTATTATTATTATTTTAAAAGCTGAGGAATGGACGGGCACTCGGTGGGGCTCGTGGCCAGCCCCTGTTTTGGGCAGGCACTGACCCGAGAGGGGGTCAGGACAGAATCCCAGGTGGGGCTCGGGCAAGCTCGAGCTTTGGCAGGGTCGCCCATCTCTAGTGTTGCATTTTCTTTCACTGTGCACACAGTTTCAGAACCCATGTTGAGCACTGTGAAAACAATTTGAATAACACACACTTGGGTAGGCTTTTAATGTGATCTTCTAGTCAGGATGGATAAAATAAAGCCATAATCCTATTTTTGCTTGACATTTTTCTAAAACGATTTATATATTTGTCAGGTTAGTCCCTTATGTAATTTGTGTACCTGTAAATGCATTGTTATGAAACTATCAACCTAAAAAAATTGAAACTCACCCCACCATCCCAAACATCTACCGCGGAACACAACCCCACAAAATCCTACCCCAGGTTTGAATTCTCACCTATTACGGTAGATCAGACTATCAAAATCATAAAAGGCCTCAAACCTTCAAAATGTCAAGGAGACATTTGCCCGGCCACGCTGATCAAAGACTGTGCCAACAACATAGCCCTGTTTATCACATCCTTAATTAACAATTCCTTTACCTCTAACAAAGTACCAAAAAACATGAAGGAAGCGTGGGTACTTCCACTACTGAAGAAACCCACGCTGGACCCTAATGATCCAACCAACTATAGGCCCATCACCACAGTGCCCTTTCTAATAAAAAATTTAGATAGAGTGGCTTATTTACAAATCCAGAACTACCTTGAAAAGCAGAATCTTCTTGGCCTTCGCCAATCAGGATTTAGACCCAGCCATGGCACCGAAACAGCCTTGGTAGATTTAAAAATCCAAATGGATCAATTCAGAGACAGAGGCGACCTTGACATCCTCCTCTTACTGGACCTCTCGGCAGCCTTTGATTTGGTGAATCATAACATCCTATGCCACCACCTAGCCAGCGATGCCCACTTCTCAAACAATGCCATGAGCTGGATTGAATCATTCCTATCAAATCGATCCATGAGAGTCTTCTCCCCTACTGCGGCTGCACCACCCTCCCCAGTCACGTGCAGGGTTCCACAAGGATCTTGTGTCTCCCCCACGCTTTACAACTCATTTACGAAACCACTCTTTGACCGACTAGACAAACTGGGTGTCCTGGGTGTCACATACACAAACTATGCTGACGACACCCAGATAATCATACCTATCATAGGCAATCACGACGCCGACTCCAAATCCCTGAACGCCATCTACTCTCCCATCCAAGCCTAGATGGCTCAACATGAACTCTGTCTTACTGTTGTGGATTACCATCTGCACAGGCTGCGCTTGGTAACCATCTGAAAACCACTGAATGTGGTGAGTTTGAGCAGAATGGATGGGGAAGTAGTCACAAATATGTTCATCTGGTTTATTAGTTCAAAGAACAAGGTTGTGCATTCACAGGTAAATTATCTCACATTCAATGTGTTGATTAAATCAAAACTTAAATAAAGTAAACGTCTGTGTGTACACCGTTGTGTTTATACAATTGTAAAAGGAAGTGTTTATACTTAAGACGCAGTATATTTCCATGTAATGTCAAAACACATTATTTGAAACAGGCTATCTGCCAGGTAGCAATAATCAACTTGTATACAATTGTGAAAAAGTGCTTTGTACTAAAGAAGTGCCATAATCGCATGTAAGTCCTGCCGTGTGATGCCAAATGATACCAAGTATTTTATACTAAAGAAATGCCAAGAAATGCCAACACGTGTTTCAACCAAAAAGGCCGTCCTCAGGGCATACAAATACATTTGCCGTTTGAACTGATATATAGTTACGGACATTGTCCGCACAGTTTAGGTGCAGGAACTACGGTAATAAGGCTTGGTGTATGCCTTGCAGGGATGCACTCATTCAGTGAAACTACATTCGCCAATACTTATTCAAAAACTGTATTAGGTTCAGATATTTGGTTATTGGTACTAAATATCAACACGGCATAAAAAGTCGAAATGGATATTGTCCGCACAGTTAAAGTGCAGAAACTGCGATAATAAGGCTTGATGTATGCCTATATTTGAAAACCTTGGCGGTTCAATGTAGGAATATATGGTAATTTTACATGCAGCATATGAATGATTGTAATTTGAGGTGTGGGAAGGCAATTAATTGCCAGTTGAGAGATGATGGTCGGTGGAATCTCAAATAGGTTCACTAGACTATGTATAGGCACCTCGGGCATAGCCGGTAAACCCTCTCATTGTTCATGGGCTGAATAGCGTATGTTTAGCATTAAATTAAATTTTTTTGTCAAAGTTGCCACTAGGTTCCCATGGTAACATGACCAATTAAGGCTGAACTAATGAAGCATGGCCACTGTGGCTAAATAATCGGAGCAAAAGCAAATGTCAAATTAATCAGGCTATATCTGAGTATTTTTGTTCCATGCTAAGCACTACATGTCTGTGGTTAGACCCTGTTTAACGAATATAGTTCGGTAGTTAGAAAGGAAAATTCATACACTTATGGGATAAGTAAAAGAGAGTATCATATGTGATGGGGTTGTTGAAACTACTGTAAAATGTAAGCCTATTGGAAGTAATGCTTGAGAGTTGGGACATTGAATGGTATACAACACAAATGAACAACAATATTGGAAATAAATGGCAAAATATGCTTGCAATTGGTAAGTGATAGTTGTCGTGCAACTGATAATCACAACGTATGAGCTAAGCTTGTAACGGATATGCACATATGATCGTTGATGTCTGTTACCTATAGGAACCCATGGTATCCGAACAATATGTCGAACAGTTGGATTTTCACAAATTATAGAAACACATTGAGTTCATAGTCTTGGTTCAAGCCAAGTGACAGACAACGTAGTTTACAAATCATTCTTGCTTCCTGCTGTCGTAGGGTTAATTCTCTGTTACCACCTCTCTGATGTTGTTTGATGTGTTTAAGTCCAATGAATTTGATATCTTTGATGTTATCCAGTTGATGATGCTTCTGCCAGTGGGAAGCCAATGGGAGTCTGATATCCTGACTGCTGAGGTTGTTAAGGTGTTCTCGAATCCTAAAGCGAACTTCTCTAATCGTACTGCCAATATAGATTTTCTGACATACACATAGAATAACATAGATGACATATTTTGTACGGCAATTGATAAAGTCAAGTATTTTGGTTTGAAGTCCATTATGACAGCTGAAAGTTTTTGTAGGTGCTAAGGCATGATGACAAAAATTACATGTCCCACACTTATAGAAGCCTGCTGGTTTTGTACTTGCAGTGAGCCAATTATCCTGTCCAATTGGGTCAGGTTTAAGGAAAGAGGGACTAAGGATATTCCTCAGGGTATTTGCCTTGGTAAAAATAATACTTGGTCGATCAGTAATGTACGATATCAAATCAGGATCTAAATGCAAAATGTGCCAATGTTTTTGCAGTATATACTGTATAAATCTGTGATCACTGGAATATTTATTTGGTGATAAAGTTAACATGCTTAGGATATTGCTCACTGGGCAGTTTTATCTTCTCTGTCAGTAACTGCGGTCTCGGTATTTTCTTGACTGCATCAGTGGTTTTCCTAATTAGTTGAATTGGATACCCTCTTTCCCGAAATCTGTGTCCAATAGACTTACATTCTGATTGGAACGTTCATCTTGACTGCAATTTCTCTTGGCTCTTAACATTTCACCTCTAGGTATGTTTTGAATAACACTGTGTCTGTGGCTACTGGTGGCATGCAATATAGAGTTCACTGCAGTGGCTTTCCTAAATGTGCAGGTTTCGATGTTATCAGACACAATATTGATTTTAAGATCTAGAAAAGTAATTTCTGCTGCGTCCATGTATCCTGTAAACTTAATATCAAAAGTGTTGTCATTGAGATAAAGCATGAATGCTACAGAATCTTCTTTACTACCTTCCCAAATGGCCAGGACATCATCAATATACCTTTTCCACCTGATAATGTGGTGCTTGCAAGGGTTATTCTGAAAAATATATCTTTCCTCAAAAAAGGCCATAAATAAGTTGGCCAAAGAGGGCACATATTTTGCCCCCATCGCAATCCCTTTGATTTGCGAATGATAGTCACCATTGAAAAGAAACTGGTTGTGCGTAAAAGTGAATTCCAAAAAACTTTTACTCATCTGTACATGTGTATAATGGGAAGCAGAATAAGTTCTGAAACTGAAGTCAATCGTTTCCAGGGCCAGTTGGTGTTGGACTGAAGTATATAGTGCTGCCACATCTAAAGTCACTAAATAGTATGTGGGTTTCCAAGTAATCCCTTGTAGTATTTGCAACGTGTGCGTTGTGTCTTTTAGATATGCTAGGATCTCAGGTACCAAGTGTTTAATACTGCTGTCTATATAATCAGCAAGTGCTTCGGTAACTCCTCCCTGTCCACTCATAATTGGTCGAACTGTTGGGAGAGTCAGAAACGGTTTATGAACCTTGGGTAAGAAGTAGATCATTGGCATAAGTGGTTTGGAAATCGATAGAAACGCCTTTTCATCATCTGAAAGTAATCCTTGGTTGTACCAGAATTGAAGTAAGGTTTATAATTCTTGTAAAGTTAATAATGTAGGGTTAGTAGTGAGTTTCTCATAACATCCCGGCGTAGTTAAATGTTCCATTGCCATTTTAATGTAATCTGATTTATTGAGAATGACAATGTTGCCACCCTTGTCGGCTTCTTTGATAATGATTGAACTTTCTTCACATATGTCTTGTAATGCCTGTCGTTCCATCTTGGTTAAATTCTGTTTCCTACTGCAGCAATTTTATTGGAATCCATCTAAGTGTTTGTGAATTTCCTTGGTAATTGACTTGTAAAAGGTATCAATGATATTGTCTCCAGCGATAGGTGGCATGAATTTCGATCTGTTCTTGTGTTCCTTGATATCCATGTTTCGTTGATGGATACCGAGTTCTACTTGGATATCACTAACGGTATTTGATTCCTCTCCCATGAGGTTGGAAAGTAAATGAATGTTTTCTATTTCTTGTATACTTTTGGAACTGGTGGCTGGGAGTTGTTCCAAAGGTCTGTACGTTTCAACTTTGTTATGAAAGAATTTTTTCAATTTGAGTTTTCTTGAAAATTTGTAAAGATCAATTTGGAGTTCAGTCATATCAGATGTGGCATATGGTGTGAATGAAAGCCCATGATTAAGTACAGATAGTTGTTGAGATGAGAGGTGTTTATCAGACAAATTGATGACTAGACTTTTAGTATGGACTTCGGTTTGGTTTTCTTGAAGCTGGATCTGGTGAGTCTTTTGTTTGTATCTCTCCCGTCCTCTCCTCCTTGCTCCTCTTCCTCTTCCTCCTCTGCGGTTGTTGGAGTAGGAAGATTTTTGCGTCCTAAAGGGACATTTTTTTGGAATCGAACTTGTTTGTTTTCAAATTGTATGTTGATTGTTTACCTTTCTTGTATCTTTTAATTTCTGCCAGGAAGCCTCGTCTAAGATGACGAGACCCTTCTGCATTTGTCTGTTCTTCCTCATTGTTAGGGTTGATAGTAGTTTCAATTTCTGAGTCTGTGTCAGATGTGACAGGTGACGTTGTAGGCGTGGCTATTTGTGATAGATCCCCATCATATTTAGGTTGGTAGGTATACACTCTGTCATTTAGGTAGTCCTTTTCGTCTCTATAAAATTTCCTGAATTTGCGCAACTTGATTTCATCCTGGTATTCAACTAGGATCTCATTCATTTTTGCATAGTTTTTTTCTTTTGAACTTGCTGGATTATTCATTTCTGTGATTTCAATTTTAGGTTTGTCAATTTCTTTAAGTACTCGGGCATGCTCGCATTCAGCATGTATGACCAAGATTTTCATCATGTTCTCCAAGCTGGCTTTGATATTGCTTTCCCAGTCAGCTGCCAGATCCTGATCATCTTTATGTACAAAGTCGGGAAAAATTAATATTCTTAAACCTCTTGGTATAATGTCTTGCTGGATGTAGTTTTTGAGTTATACTTGTTCCCAATATTTATTAATTTCCTTTTTGCATAATCTCTCTAATTTGATACATTTTTGAATAAGAGTTTCCGATACATTAGGTCTAGACTTGAAGGGGTTGGTGTCTGAACCCCTAGGTGAAAATAAGGCAGCACTGTCCTCTTCTCTATTCTTAAGGTAATCTGTCATAGTGGGAATCAATAATAGAGATTATTGTTACTAGGTTATGGGCAGTGCAGCAGTGCACAGGGCGAGTAGAAATGAAAAAAGGGTATGTGGAAGTAAAGCCCTAATCAGGAATGCGCACAACTGGAATTATGTGAAAGGAAGTTAAGTAGTGGTTGAGCTGCTGTCGTGTAGGTGGTATGGTGATCTACCACTATCACCTTAAAGTAAGTCAAATTGTTGTGGATTACCATCTACACAGGCTGCGCTTGGTAACCATCTGAAAACCACTGAATGTGGTGAGTTTGAACAGAATGGATGGGGAAGTAGTCACAAATATGTTCAGCTGGTTTATTAGTTCAAAGAACAAGGTTGTACATTCACAGGTAAAGTATCTCACATTCAATGTGTTGATTAAATCAAAACTTAAATAAAGTAAACGTCTGTGTGTACACCCTTGAGTTTATACAATTGTAAAAGGAAGTGTTTATACTTAAGACGCAGTATATTTCCATGTAATGTCAAAAAACATTATTTGAAACAGGCTATCTGCCAGGTAGCAATAATCAACTTGTATACAATTGTGAAAAAGTGCGTTGTACTAAAGAAGTGCCATAATCGCATGTAAGTCCAGCCATGTGATGCCAAATGATACCAAGTATTTTATACTAAAGAAATGCCTGCCATGTAAGGCCAAATGATAACAAGTATTTTATACTTAAGAAATGCCAACACGTGTTTCAACCAAAAAGGCCGTCCTCAGGGCATACAAATACATTTGCCGTTTGAATTGATATATAGTTACGGACATTGAACTCTGTCTTAATGACCATAAAACAGAGATTCTGATCATAGGCAGCCCATCCAGGCTGAAGAACCTCCCTTCTGCCTACATATCGTTCGACATTGATGGGAACATAATCACAGTGGCCGAAGATGTCTAAACTCTGGGGGTTTACCTAGACTCTGCACTAACTCTCACCGACAAGTCGACGCCATAGCATCAGCCTCTGCATACATAACAAAACTCATCACCGCCTGCAAACCTTTACTAACCGTAGAGAACCACATCGCACTGGCCAGAGCCTTGATCTTCTCCAGAATCGATTACTGTAACGCCATCTTTGCAGACTCTTCGGCCAAAAATATCACCAAACTTCAGATTGTCCAAAACAATGCTATCCGACCGGCACTCAGCATCCCTAAATCAGCTCACATAACTATCACCAGAAGAAATATCCATTGGCTACCAGTTAGACAGGATCAAATTCAAAATACTCTCACTTACACACAAATGTCTGTCCAACACCGCCCTTCGCTACCTATCCAACCTAATAACCAAAGCACAACCATCTAGGCCGACCAGATCAGCCTATCTGGGCCAGCTGACCACTCAGAGATACAAAAGACACAAGGCAGGGGGCGCCAGTTTCCTGGTTATCTCAGCAAACTACTTGAATGCCATGCCCCCAGAGCTCAGGATCGACCCTTCACTCTGGTCATTCCACTAAAAACTCAAACCTGGCTCTTCATCCAAGATATCAAAAACTGCCACCAGTCCATCCTGAATCCTTTGCTAGCCACCCTCAGGCGAAGTAACCCTAAGGGTCCTAAAACGAAACACTCTACTCACTGTTTCATTTATGCAGCCACTCTGTGTGCGCCAGCAGGTATCAATAGGGACTGTGACAGTTTAGCAGTGACTTTCCTCTTTAAGCGTCCTAGTTTATCCATAGATCATAGTTATTTGTATAGCATTAGTTGTCTTTCTGAACCTTCTTTCCTTCAAAACCTGCCAACATTTATACATCACAATACCGGTGCCAAAACAGGACAAAATCGGCTTGTGATTGATGGACGTTTTTGAGAGATTACTGCATTAGGCTGATATAATCACATTTCAAGTGAATCACTTAAAAGTACACTATTATACTGAGCTTTTGGTTGGAATAACTGATTGTAATGTTTCAGTGTTCAAGGGTCCCAAGGCCCAAGTTCAGAAAAAGTGACTTATAGAGAGTGAAATAGAGGGTGCAAATATGGTTGGAGCGGGGCTAAGTGGGGGGAGAAACACATATAAAGTGATACAAATAGTGGAAAGCGAGACAAATAAAGAACTATGTGACTAGACGGGAAAACAGGGTACCCTGAATACAAATGGGTCAGGGAGATCTGGCAGAGCCCCTGCATGAGAGAAATGTTTGGACTGTGCCAGGTCTGAGTCGCAGCCCGACTTAAAGCCTAGATTGGTAAGTACCTGCACTTCTTTTTCCATTTAAAGCATTGGTTATCACTATATATTCATTCAATCAGCTCCAGTACAACAGCATTTTTATATTTTGTACAAAAAAAGAGTTAACACAATACTCACATATTACTAACAGCTATTCTATTAATTATAGCTGTGTCTAAACAGATGCAAATAAAAATGTAAAAAGCTCAAAAGAGTCCTTAAAAAATATATCGTCATTACTAGACGCACTTTGTAGTAAAAATATTTATAAGAGATTTTTCTTGGCATGCAGCTTGAACATCCACTTGACGTCAAAGAGGTGCACAAGTGCTCCTGTGCTTCACCTTTCCCTTGTGGAGAGCAGCCCTGGAATGGAGGGGGCCACAGAGTTCTTACCCAGGCTGCAGCTATCAGGTGCAGCCTGGGGGAGTTGGGATGGAGTGGGGGATCTCCACATTTCTCCTTAGCTGGGCCACGCACACCAGGCGTGGGTGGGCCGGCACAATCAGTAGCAGTGTGGGGGGCCCCAGAGGTTTAGTCTTTGCTAGGCTGCATGTTCGGAGAGGCCCGGCACTATTGACAGCAGCAGGGAGCCCACAGCAGTTCGCAATCCCAGGACTTCTTCTCTGAGTTCGCAATCCCAGGACTTCTTCTCTGAGTAACGCCGCAGGGGAGTACCCAAGAAGGAAATACGGGCCTGCTGTGGTGACTGTTAGGGGGCTGCGGTTGTCGCCCCCTCCACATGGTGAGGATGCCCCGTCGTGCGAGGCGGCCCTGTCGGCCCATTGTCGGTATCTGGCTCATGGCGGCAATGACCACTGAGACCCAGTCTTGGGGTGAAACTGCTGAGTGGAAGCGCGCTTGGCACCTTAATTAACCTTGGTCACATGCACATGCATGTGAACCATAGCATGTAACTCAGCACGAACGCTGTGGCTCGTTGCTGACATCACAACATCCCATGCCAAGGGCAAAACAACCAATTCACACAATACCCACAATATCAAATGACCGCTAAAACTCACTCTGCACCCAGGTCATTTCAGCACACTCCTATACACACTCTTTACAGGGGGTCCACTACCAACGTTTGGGCCGTTCAGTGAATTATCGGGTGGGTGATGGTAGTAACTACTGGACCCACTTTCATTTCTATCCAGCACTGATGATAGGCTATTCTACTGGGCCTACTTTAAGCAGGGGAGTCATACGCAAGATCACAGCCTACAATACACATTACTACAGAGCCCACTTTAAGCGTAACATGTTTGTGGTAACACTGCATTGTAAACACGCCTCGTTGTCATAGTATGAACTTACATACATATATATATTGACGTGTGACACGTACCTTTGGGACTTTGATACTTTATTAGTTCACATGAGAGTTAACCCAAGGTTGCAGTGTGCTCCGATAGCTGGCAAAGCTGTGCCTGGGAAAGCTTGGGGCCACATCAGCTGTCATCTCACCAGCAAGTCACTGCTCCGTCTGAGCTGAGCGTGCAGGCCACCATTACGGAGCCAGTGGAGGGTCTTCACAGCCCCCCTCCGCTCCCATTGATACAGGATGGTCTTTCCAGTGGGCCTGGGTGGTTCTTCCTCCTTGCGGCAGACAGTCTGGAGTCTTTTTGGGCCCCCTCTCCTCCATATGTTGGGGGCAAGGGGATTGACATCTTCTTGAGTCTCCCATCAGGTGGGGAACAGCTGATGGCAGCGGGCCGGGCCAGGGTTCCTCCAGATGGGAGTTCTTTCTCGCTAATGCGGTGGTGGCAGTCACACCGCATTGAGGCTCCCTGCTGCTGGAGCTGGTGCGGGCAGCAGGCAGGGCCATGCAGTGTGCAGGTTCCCCTCAGGCAGAAGATCCACCCCAAGCATTATGGCATCGGTCAGGGCCCGCCAGGTCCTCTCTCTTCAAGGCGGTCACACTCACTTTGATACAGCGGCAGCAACAGTCGTGCCGTGGCTAGGCTCCCAGGCAGGAGTTGCCGGCAGCGCCCTTGGGCCTTTTGCCTGACCACATGAGCGCTCTCTCAGGGGAGAGTTGCGGCCGGGCCAAGGCTGTTGCATCCTTGTTGCCGCCCCCGGCGGGAGTTCGCTGTGGCTGCGGTCCAGGTCGTACCAAGCTCAAAAAGACTGGATTACTATAATGCCCTACTATCCGGGACGTCATGCAAAAACCTTGCTAAACTACAACTGGCTCAAAACAATGCCCTGAGGGCAGCCACTGGGACCTCAAGGAAAGAACACATCTCTGAAATCAGGAGACAGGTCCACTGGCTCCCTGTTAAACAGAGAATCATTTTCAAAACTCTCTCCCTGGCACACAAATGCCTCCATGATGCTGCCCCTCCATACCTTGTCCAGAGGATTGTCAAACACACCGCCACAAGACCTCTTAGGGAGGGGTACTGTAACCTCATCCTTGTGCACTAAAACCAAAAAGGCCCATGCAGGCGGATCCAGTTTTCCCACGATAGCCGCCACACAATGGAATGCCCTCCCGCCCAACCTAAGAATGATTGAGTCCACCAAGCCTTCTGCAAAGCAATCAAAACACAACTCTTCATCTAATACCAATCAATTGTTTTCTTATGTCTACTAAAATATGTATATGTACTACTGCTGAATTCTGTACCTGCAACTAAGAGACCTCTCGGTCACATGTAACCTTGTCAACTGAAAATGCTTATACATTTCATGTAACAAGCGCCATGATGCCTCTGGGCTGCAAGTGCGCTATACAAATGCAAATAAATAAATAAATAAATAAACTGCAGGCCCCCCCGGTGGGAGGTCGCTATAATGGGCTCTGGAGTACAGCCACTGCGGCAGCAGTTCTTGCTGTGCCGCTCTTCTCCCATTGAAGGTGCTGGAACGTACCCCACTGCATGACCTACTCCTTGCTCTTTGGTTCCGAAGCAGGGTAACAGTTATGGCTTCCTGTGAAAGCCACTGGGGATCGGATATTTCCGTGCCGTTCTTCTCCCCTCAGGCCTCTCCCCCAGGCAGGAGTGTTCATTCACTGTAGCAGCATGGTCCACTCCTCTCCCCCAGGCAGGAGCTTTATATCTATGTGGTGGCGTGGGCCACTAATCTCCCGCAGACAGGAGGGTCTTTAGGCAGTGCACCTCTCCCCCAGCAAGGCAGTGCATCTCTTGCCCAGGCAGGAGTGCCTTAACAACTGTCCAGAGGGGCAGGACGCGCCCCTCTGTTCTCTACGTAGGGGTCCCCATTGCAGAAATGCACTCCCCCCACCCCCAGGCCAGAGCACCGTGAGTTGGTGTTTCTCCCACCCAGGCAGGAGTACTTTAAAGCTGCATGCCGCGGGGCAGAGAGCTCCTCCACATCTCCCCCAGGTAGGAGTACATTGTTAAAACATTTTGCATGCAAAGGGGCAGACAGCTCCTCTGCCTCTCCCCCAGCAAGAGTAAAACACAACTTTTATTTTGCCTTTCTGCAGCTTCAGCAGGCGCCAGAACACTTCTCTCTCTCCCCATGCAAGACACTTACTTGCAGGCTGTGGATCTGCTTATTGTACAGTACTCTCACTCCCTGGGCGGGGATTTGAATGTCAATTGTTTTATTCATTTAAGGTGGGGGAGGCTGCACCACGGCTCTCCCTCTCTCCAGGTGAGAGATCACTAATGCTCATGGCGGCCCCTGCCAGTGCTGCATCTCTTCCCTCAGGTGGGAGCATTTTGATTATTTCTTTTTTTCATGTTTGGCATCGAACACTCTGCAGTCTCTGGCCGAGGCGGGAGATTTGTTTTTTCATGTTTGGCGGCGAACGCGCCCCAATCCCTCCCCGAGGCAGGAGATTTTTCCCTCATGTTGGTGGCGAACTCGCCACTGCCACCCCAGGCGTGCGCCGAGCACTTGTTCTTCTTCTTGCTGATAGATTTTTATCCATCAGCTGTGATTTTTGGATACCGAGGCTTGAGCCTCATTACTCCATCTTCTTGGGTTGAGTATGTAGTCGTGGGTTTGTATTCTTCTTGGTCTGTGTGGTCTTGTCACAGGAGAGCTGGTTTCACAGGGTCTTCGCACTGATGGGCCGCAGGTAGCAGTTGAAGGGGTTTGCAGTGGTGGCAGTGAGTCTTCTGATCAGAGGGTTCGGGTTCTGATCCAGTCCTTGGCAGAAGTTCTTACTCTGCTTCGCTAGATGTTCGTCCAACATCTCGATGTCCAGGTCTCTGTGAAGGTCTGCTATCCTTTTGAAGATTGGAGCTCCAGACGATATCCGCAGGGCCTTGTTCTGGACTATCTGAAGACTCTTCCGGTGTCGCTCATGGCAGGAGACAAATGCACCTTATATGCGGAGGCGGTGGTGAAGGCCATCCCACACCTCTCCCTAAGTGGGAGATCTAGATCAATGTGGCGGCGGTGGGCACTAATCTTCTTGTTCTGCGATGGCCGTGAAGGCCGCACCTCTTCTCTCCCAGGCGGGAGATGTACATCGATGCAGTGGTGGTTCTCGCCCCACCGCTCTGTTCCCCCAGGTTGGAGCGTTTATTCATCTTTTTGTCATTTCTTTTTTGAACGGTCCAGCGTGTAAATAGGGCTCCTCCAGGCAGGAGCGAATGACAGCGAGCCGGGGAGGCCAGCTACACCGCGCGCCAGGGAGAACGACTGCAGCGCATGGATCCTACCCTTAATTTCCAGTAGTTAGGTGGCTGGGGTCATTGCTCCACACGTGGTGGGGATTCCCCATTGTGCGAGGCGGCCTGGTAGGCCCATTGTCGGTACGCCGCTTCTGGCGGCAATGACCACTCAGATCCAGTCTCAGGGTGCAACTGCTGAGCAGAACCCTGCACAGCACCTTTATTAACCTGGGTCACATGCTCATGCATGCGACCCATAACATGTGACTCAGCGCAAGCTCTGTGGCTAGTTGCTGATGTCACAACATTGATCAGTGATGCAGCGCCCCTCCCAGCAGTGGGATTCCCAAAAGAGAGAGCCCAGGCCCTTGCAGTGATTTGAGGTGTGTCGCCCTTCCTTCTCTTGGGGCACCATTGATGATCCAGGCTGCGGTGATGAAACTCCTGCCTACTGGGCACTGTGTCATAATGTACCCTGGAATGCTGGCTCACGCTGTTACGCGGTCAGCATTCCAGGTTGTTGTTGACAGTTGGACGGGGGTGAGTGTTGGTGTGGCCATGGGGTCTGTCTGCTCAATAAAGAACTTACCTTTACATTAGTCTGCCTCTGTGCTTACCTCACTGGCGATGAGGATCACGACGGTGAGGGACAGACCCTGTGTGACCCGCATGTGCGATGCATTAGCACACCAGTCTATCGCCGGATCTTTCCGGGTGTCCTCTGCTTCCTTGGTGACGGTGGGGACAGAGGGAGAGGGCACGGTGGCCCAGAAGGGAGCGACCACAGACAGCGACCGCCCGAAACTTGGGCCACATCGAGCAGCCCGACCACCGGAGTTGGTAAACCGAAGAAACTAAGCTAGAGGAAAGGACCCAGCGATGTCGATGCTCCCGGCAGCCATCTTTGGTTGCCAAGCAATGCTTTGTGAGGGATTTGCACTGCAACTACACAGACCACGGCAGAAGATAGCAAAATAAATAGTTTTTGGAATCTATGAGTGACCAGCTTTGGGAGTTTGCCATATCCATTTGCAAATGAAGCCATGATAACCCATGACTGCACTGCAAGGGCGCACAGGAAGCGAAATGGGCACAACAGCCTGTGATGATTTGTGGAATCTGTGAGTAACCAGCTTTGGAGTATGCCATACCCAGTGGCATGTGAATGTACTGTGAGAAGAGAAACATATTTCTTGGATAACCCATAAGCTATACTGCTAGGAGCACAGGAAGTAAAGGGGCAAAATAGCTAATGAGCAGCAAAACGCAAAGTGCACCGTTGAGCTAATTGCACGAGCACAGTAACTGGAGTGACTCCAAGCTATCATGCAACACAGCAACACCAGACCTCCCCCAGCATTTTTAATGTCCCCAGGTGAACCCCCAGTCTCGTTGGATTTATGGGTGGATGCATTCAAAGTATACATGAGAGCAACTTGAGGAGTGATGTACAGTGATGATGAAAAGGAGGTAGCATTATTGAATTGTCTTGGAACCGAAGGTCTCAGAGTCTTCAGGCATCTCTCGGGTGAAGAGGTGTGCGTTCCATGTGGCATAGAAGATAAGAGAGCAGTGAGCGCATATGAAACAGCTCTCAGAAAATTGGAATGACGATTTGGGAAGAGACCTAATGTGGTACTCGAACAATACCATTTTGTTGTCCAAGCACTGTGGACCCTTATGGCTACATGCAAATTTACAGGTGTGCAGGAGGAATACATCAGGGACCAGATCATAATGAAAAAGAGCAATGCCAAGGTCAGGGAAAGATTATGGATAGAGAGTGACCCACCTTTGGACAAAGTAATAGAGTTTGCAAGAGCCATAGAGGAGTCACGTGCCAGTGTTCAAGTTTTCACTTAGAATACAGACAGGAATGGCCAAAGAGAGTCAATCCAATCGATGTTGCCACCATTTAGGAAAAGTAGCAGCAATGCCAGGAACAAGTTGGAGAAGTTTGAAGAGCAGCCCAACAAACCGAGTAGAGTAAACTCTGGGGGTGGGGTGAAGGAGGCATGTAAGAAATGTGGTTAGTTGAGTCATCCCACCAGGGTAAATGAGTGTGTCCTGCATGGGCAGTTGACTGCAGGCATTGTAAGACTAAAGGACATTACGCCAGGATGTGCAAGACGAATGGGGAGGATGGCAATGACAGAATGTCAGGATGATTGAAGCTGAGAGCGTTCTGGGGTGCGCTGGAACTTTTGACAGCAGTGGGATGATGGAAGGGGTGATACTGCACGTTGAGGGGGGTAAGAAAGGGCCTTGGGACATCTTGATGGTGAATGGTGTGCATTTGAAAGTGTTGGTGGACTCAGGTTCCCCTTATACCATGATCTCTCCAGAAGTGTACGGAGAGAACTTTGGGAAGGAGGTGCCTGCTCTCAAACCCCTGGACATTAATCCCAGTGCATATGGTCAAGTGCCCATAAAAGTATTGGGGTATGAATGGGTGCAAATTGAATTCAAGGGACGCAGCACGGAAGGAAAAGTGTATGTGGCACATAAAGGTGCAAGCGTTTTGGGGTGGGATGAGCAAGCGGCCCTTGAAATAGAGATATGTCCTGGGAAGAGTGTGCCTGTGCTGAGTGTGGAAAAAGTGTCAGGTGAAGGCATCTCAGCACAATATTTATGTAAACAGTATCCCAAAGTATTTGCAGAGTGACTAGATATGTTGCGTGGATTTTCACACAAGATTGTTTTAAAAAGGGGGACGGTACTGAAGGTAGACAAGGTCAGAGGTGTTCCTATTTTGGCCAGGGAAGGGTTGAAGTGGGAATTGGAAAAGTTGAAGGAGGCAGGGATCATAGAGGAAATGGAGAGTTCCGAGTGGTTGTCTCCTGTAGTGTTAGCACAGAAACAGCATGGTGGATTAAGGATGTGTGTGGACCTTAGGGAACTGAACGCCAATATTTGGGTTGATCGTCATCCACTTCCCAACATCAATGAATTACTGTTGACAATGGGACATGCAGAGTGGTTTTCCACTTTTGACTTGTCATCGGCCTATCATCAGATCAATCTGCATGCGGAATCGCGACCTTTGACTTCAGTTGTGACACCTTTTGGGGCATACAGGTTTCATCATATGTAATTTTGTTTGGCGTCTGTGTCTACAGTTTTTCAGCATTTGATGCAGGAATTGTTTGGGGGTGTGACGGCGTGAGCTACTTTCGGGATGACATTTAAGTGTGGGGTAAGAACAAAAGGAAACATGACAAGAGGGTACGTTGGGTCATGCAAATTCTACAACAGAGTGGTTTGATGGTGAAGTTATCAAAGTGTCAGGTGGGGGTGCCCAGTGTCACGTATCTAAGGTAAGCACTGGATGCCAATGGCACAAAGTCTAGGGAAGGGTGGGTTAGAGTTATGAGGGAGGCCCCTTCCCCTGTGAATAAGGACCAACTCCGCTTGTTCTTGGGAATGACAGACTATTACGTCAAGTTTATACCTATGTATGCAGAGAAGACTGTGTGCATGCATGCTTTGTTGAAGAAGAATGCCAGGTTTGAATGGTCTCAGGAGTGTCAGGCTAAATTTGTTCAATTGAAAGAGCATGTAGATAGGTCGCCATCTTTGAATTTCTTTGACCCAAAGAAAAAGAAGGTGCTCACGGTGGATGTCAGTGCTGTTGGCTTAGGGGCAGTGTTGGAGCAGTGGCAGGATGGAGTGTGCAAGCCGATTGCATTTGCGTCCATGGTGCTTAGGGATGCCGAGAAGCGGTATGCAGTTATTGAGATGGAGGCGTTTGTGCTTCTTAGGCTTCAAAGCATTTTAGGACATTTCTGTGGGGTATTTCATATGTCATCAGGATGTACCACAAACCACTTGTATATGTACTCACCACCAAGAGTGGGGGTTGGTGTCCCCTAGGATTGTGAGATGGACGGTAGATCTGCAGGAATTTAATTTCAGAGTGGAGTACTTACTGGGCATAAGGAACATGGTGGCATATTGTTTATCATGATTGCCGGTGGAGGCACATGAAGTGCAGGGGGAGTGTGACATAAGCACCCAGGTGGTGTGTGTTCTTCCCTCTGTTGATAAGAATGAGTGGAAGGAAGAGTCACCCAAGGAAGCGGAGTTAGCGTGGATCAGAGATGGTCTGCGTTGTGGCTGGAAAGCGGTCAAGGGGCGGGAGGAAGGAAAAGTGTACATGCATGTTTTGAGTAAAGTGGCGGAGGGACCATGGGGTGTCACTAGAGGTGATTGGTTGGTGCCTCCTGTCAGTTTGAGAGCAAGGCTTGTCAAGCTGGCGCACAAAGGGCATTTGGGTAGGTCCCTAACCAAAAGGAGGTTGCAGGAGGTGTATTGGTGGCCGGCTATAGATGAGGAGGTAGAGGTGGTGGTGAAGGAGTGTGTGGCATGTGCCACGAGTGATAAGAGCAGAGTGGTTGCCTGCAACCAGTGTACCCAGTGCATGTTCCCAATGAGCTATGGTCCAAGGTGGAGTTAGACATTATGGGCCCCTTGGAGGTTTTAGAAGGTGGAGTGAAATTGTGGTGTGTTGGTTGACTATACTTCATGGTGGGTCGAGGCTACTGCCTTTGAAACAGCAACCACGGATAAGGTGATTGGTTTCCTTAAGAGGATATTTGACAAGGAAGGGGTACCCGCAAGTATGGTCACTGACAACGGGGTGTAATTTTGTCCCATATCAAATGCAGGATTTTCTAAGAAACAATGGTATCAGGCATCATAGGACAGCTTTATATAATCTGTGTGCCAATGGGTTGGTGGAGAGAATAAATGGTTTTGTGAAGGGGGCTATTCAGTTGGCCATCGCCAACAGTTTGTGTTGGCAGGTGGTGGTTTCAGAGGCTTTGACAGTGTACAGGCGGACACCCTTGGTGTTTACGGGTAAATCACCTTTTGAGCTCATGAATGGTAGGAAGGCGGGATCAAGACTGAGGATGGCTGCTCCTGGTGGGGGCGTGATCACGAAAGTAAACATCTCAGAGGTGTTGGAAAGGGTGCGTGCACACCAAAACCGCCTGAGAGCACAGCAGAGGGTGAAAAACCCATTGAGGTCGGGGTTGGTGATTGCGTTTGCATAAAAAACCCTAGGTTTGTCCCTATGGAGAGGAATTCATTCATGTCCCCACATGTGGTGGTGAGGGTGGGGACAGGTTATGTGGTTCTGGGAAATGGGTCAAGGTCGAGCAAGAGAAGGGTTGTTGTGTTTAGGGGTACCACTGTGGCACCATCAGTTCAGGGTGGTTCCGCTTTGGAATCTCATATCAGTGGCTTTTCCGTGGAACAGCATGTGGGTGGGTCCACTCGGGAGTTGGAAGTAGGGTGTAACAAAGTGCCTGCTGGTGACAGTCATTGGAATGCAGCGAGTGTGGCATCTGAGGAGTGTGTTCTTCGCGCGTTCGGTGGTAGTGATGGGGGCGTCCATTGAGGGTCAGAACGAAGGATTATTTATGGGAGGGTGGTAGTGATTAGTGTGTGCGGGTGAGCAGTGCGTGAATGTGAGTTTATTGTTCAATTTTTGGTGTTCTTATTCAGAGGTGCTTCCTTCACGAGGCTTCCTTCACGAGGATGTGTGTTCTCTATTCATTATTTTACAGATGTATGTGTTTATTTTTCTAATGTTTGTTTCAATTTCTTCTGTTCTCGCAGATGTGTGCTATTTCAGTTAACAGTTGTACAATTTCTTCTGTTTGCTTTTGGTTAATTTTGGTATGATGCTAAGAGGAGGAGAAGTGTCATAATGCACCCTGGAATGCTGGCTCACGTTGTTACGCGCTCAGCATTCCAGGTTGTAGTTGACAGTTGGAAGGGGCTGACTGGCCGTGTTGCCACGGGGTCTGTGCACTCAATAAAGGACTTACCCTTACATGACTCTGCCTCCGTGCTTCCCTCACACTGCCAGGGGTGGACTGGGAACCAAAAGAGGCCCTGGAAATAGTTTTCAAAGTGGCCCCATATCACACATTTTGAGCAGGCCCATTTCCTATGAGAGAATTTGGAAATAAAATTGGTTACCGCAAAAAAGAGGTCCAAGGGTGCAGAGGCCTTCCAGGAAATGTCCAGAGTTCCCTATAGGCCAGTCCACCAATGGGCACTGAGTTAAAAGCCGGATCAACACGATATTTATTTTTTAGTGGTGCTGGGTGGAGCGCCGGCTCGGCCCTTCTGAGCGAGGGTTGGCTCTTCAGCTGTATTAACGGCGCTCTGCTCACAGCGTCCTTTATATGGAGCTTTGTTTTGAAGGGTCGCTCGCAAGGCACATTCACAGCAAGACCCTTCAATCAAATGTGCAGCCTAGGGGAACCCGGGCTGTACCACTCACTCTATTTTTATATTTACGTTTGTAAACACGTGCCTTACAATTCCCACAAAGGGGCATGGGGCTACATCAGGCTCTTAGAGAATCCTCTTTGCAGACACCCGAATCGTGATTACCTTGGCACAGGTAGTATGTTCCCTGTGTGTCTAGGGATCACACGGAAGAGGGTCTGCTTCGTTCCCATCTGCTCCCTCCTCAGAGGTTTTGCTACATCTTTTATTCCTTTTGGTCCAGGGAAAACCTCTTTGAGCTGCCCTGGGATTTGTGTGTAAGATTCCTGTCTTCTCATTGGTTTATCATCAGGTTTTGAGTTATACCAACATTCTTTCCTAGAATGCCTAACTCTTGGTTGCTGAACCGTGGACTTCTCAGCCCTTTCTACCCCTTAAGGACAACACAGTGTGTTGGCACCATCTTGGAAGTCCTAGGACTTGGCTTTGAAGCATTTTGCGGTGCAGTATGGTTGAGCCGTCACCGGAGCTTGCTGATGCCACTGACTGCCAGCAGTCTGCTCTACCGGTTATCTGAGAACTTTTTCTCTTTTCCTTGCTCTACCGCCAAGGTCCACATTTGATGGATTGCAGACTTCTCAGGGTGAGGGTTTCTCCAATTATTTAGTTGCGAGAGAGCTTCCGTTCAACCCATCTGTCTTGAGAGTGGGTTTCGGATTTTTGATGTTTATGACATGTGAAAAGTCAGGATGGTATCATTTCCACTTGGTTACTCGAATAGTATTAAGCCTAGGTTCTGCAGATGCCTGTTGGGACTTGTAGTTAGGTTTTAGCAGTTCTTTTACCCTGCTAGACTAGGCCAAGAAAATACTACATCTTTGTGAGGGTGATGACCCAGCAGAATCGCGCTCCATCCACCCTCCAAGAGACATATTGAGAAGTAGGGGAAAATACTGCATCTCTTTGAGGGTGACGACCCAGTGGAATCGCGTTCCATCCACCCTCCAAGAGGCATATTGAGAAGTGGGGGTCCTTTGCAGCGCACAATAGGATGGGGAGTTCTGTCAACTCACCACAGAATATTCTTTTTTTTAAACAAATTTATTTATTTCAGCCAGACAGAGAGAGTGAAATTATACCAATCTGTTAAGTCATTGCAAGAAATTACATATCGTATATTAATACATTGCAAATTCCTCAATCCCAACCTCCTTCAACTCGCTCCACTTCAAGGCACATTTCTCACACATTTTATAAAACCCCTCACTTCCTGGGTCCCTATTTAGAGCAAATAGAGATATTATAAAGGCTTGGTTCATATATCCCTGAGAGTGTATTATTAACATGGTTGGCAAAAGAGAGACAGATCACCACATACAATGAATATTTCCCCAATGGCAATGCTATAATTTTCTAAGAAGCAAGGATCTCCCAAACTTTTCCCCACCGCATTGGTATAATCAGGGGTTTTCCAGCTACGTGCCAGTGAGATCTTTGCTGCCAATAGGAGGTGAGAAATGAGAGTTCTTCCATTACCTCTAAGTAGATATATCTTGTCTCCGCGGTCTACCAGCAATATCACCAGTGGGTCCATCGGAAGCATAATTCCTCTGATCGATTTCATATGCGAGAGAATCTCTTTCCAATAGGATTGAGCGTTAGGACATAACCACCACATATGACAGTAGGTGCCACTATCCGTACCACCTCTCCAGCAAGATGTTGGGTAGGAGTGATTCATGTTATTGAGCCCATCTGGGGTGAAGTGCCATCTGTAACACAGTTCCATCTGGCACTCTTTATCAGTGGATTCAACGTGAAGCATGGTGGTTGCGTTCCCAAATGTGTCTGCAAGAGTCTTCATCAATCTGATGACCCAGGTCTCACTCCAAGCTTAACATGTAAAGCAACTGTTTGTGCAGATTGAAGCGGTCCAGTAGTTTATAGAGTGTTGAGATTTTCGTTCCCAGTGAAAAGATCTTTTTATAAAGATGTTTTCACTGAAATGTCTTTTTAGAAAGACCGCTCCCTGACCGCACGGAGGGGTCTTTCTCAATCGAACTGTCACACCCCTGCCGCATACGAGTGCGCGCAGGGGCTGACAGGCTTTCCAGGACCAGGAAGCAGAGGGTGAGGAGAATGAGTGTGTGTGTGTGTGCGTGTGTGCGCGCGTGTGTGTTGGTGTGTGTGTTGTATGTATGTGTTTTGGTTTAGGGGTGGGGGTTGGAGGAGGCGTGAGGAGGCTGAGGATGTGAGTGAAAGCACGAGGGTGGAGGTGGGGAACCGCCTTTAAAGGTCTCAAGAGAAAAAGCCCTTTACAATGCCGGTTTTTCAATCAAAAGAAAATCGGTCAAAGTAAATCGGTCTATTTCTCTTGAGACCTTTAAAAAAAGGTCATTTCACATAGAACCGCGATTTATGCTTTTGTCAGCCCTCAGAGGTATGTGAGCTCAAATGCACACAGCTCTCTGATCCCTCTCTGTTTGACCTCAAGGTTGGATTACCAGTGACGAAGCTGGGAATATCTAAACCTTTAGTTTTCTTTGAGAGAGAAAGCCCCTTTACATTACTGGAACATGTGAGGAACCCACCCATTATATAGATGTCTCAATTCTTTCAAGCCACCCTTAATCCACTGGCTGAAGTCCGACTTCCAAAGCCCTGGTGTAAAATCAGGATTATTAAAAATGGGAGCTAGTGGCCCCAACCCTCTAAAGATACCCCACCTTTCCGTCGCTTTATTCCCAAACCCTAGAGAAAGTCATGGGGAGGATAATAGTGAAATGCCTGATGGATAATGGGCCACGTTGACAAAAGGAAGTTGTGAAATAGGTACTAGGGTTGAAGCCTGCTCAATTTGCAGCCATCTAGGGGCCAAAAATCAAAAGCTGTGCCGCTAACTAGTACGATATATGCCCGGAACGCCCACCCCCCGACACACAATGCTTGGTTTCTCAAGAACACCTTGCTCGTTATTCTGCATCATCTAGCCTTCCAAAGAAATGTGCCGATCTTCCTTTGGAGAATGTGCACGTGTGATTTGATTTGATTTTAACATTTATAAAGCGCATACCCCACAGGGTCCAAGCAGAGACTGCATCTAGGCGCAGGTGACAAATAGCAATTTTATCCTGGACTACACAGAGCCATCACTTAATACTTAAGTTAGTTGGTAGGACATATAAGGACATGGTACATAGAAAAATGAGTTTGTAATTGCTTCCTGAAGATGGATAGGGACGTAACCCGTCAGAGATCTGGCGGGAGAGAATTCCAGGACCGAGGTCTGAAAGAAGAAAAGCGCCTATCACACCAGGTTGTCGTTTTGACAAATGGAACAGTCAGAAGGCACTGATCTGCAGATTGAAGTGATCGGTTCAGGCAGCGAGTTTGGATTTTTGAGATCAGGTAAGCCGGAAGAAGGCCGTGAATACACTTGAAAACCAAGCATAAGACCTTGAACAGGATTCACCGGTGAACTGGGAGCCAATGAAGGCTCCTCCTATATCGTGAAACGGCTACCTTCCTTGGTAATGAGAAAATCAGCCTGATTGCAGAATTATGTGCAACCTGCAATCTCTTGATTTGGAATATTTGGAAACCCATAAGAAGGGCACTGCAATAGCCCAGTTTCTAATCTGTGCGTGTACCCACCACTATTAGACAGTCCTTTTCAGCAATAAGAGACAAGACATGCTTTACAAATTTGAGTTGGTAGTACATAGATTTAACCATCTGGTTGACGTAAAGGTTGCAGTCCATACTGGACTGCCAGATACAGACAAGGTTTTTTACTGCGTCAGAAAATTTGGTGGGAGGCCCAAACCGAGCAGTACATGAAGTACAATGTAAATACCTCGCTACCTTTCTCTTAGAGCCGAATACAATGACCTCCATTTTTGATGGATTTAGCTGGAGGTTGTTTGGATAAAAACCGATCTATTGCCTCCATTGGTTGTTTGTTTGTTTGAACCATGCATAGATTTGGGTGTCATCAGCACATGAGTGATAACACAAACCCAAATCAGAGAAAATGTTCAACAATGGGTGAAACAGCAGCAGAGACAACAAGGAGGCACCCCGTACTTCACAGGCAGTGAGTCAGAAAAATAAGAGCCAACTTAAACCTGCTGAGTACGGTTAGTTTAAAAGGACACAAACCATTCCATACCATACCTGTGCCACCAATGACAGCCTGGAAATGAGAATCTCAAAATCGACTTTGTCGAAGGCAGCCAACAGGTCCAGCATGATCAGCATGCATACATCCCTTTCGTCGGCGGCCCCCAGCGGATCGTCCCAGACTGCCATAAGGGCTGTCTTGGTGCCATGGTTTGGTCTGAATCCCGACTGGAAAGAGAATCCAAAGTATTGGGCTCTTCCACAAAGCTCTGTAAAGTGTATAGTTTATATTAATTGGACATGCGGCTGATACTGCACTTAATTCCCCCGGGGGAAGTGAGATGGTTAGTCCCTGCGATTTTTAATGATTCACTAATAACCCTGACAACCGCTCAAAACTCTCTAGTTCCTCCATTAGGGCTGTCATCGATGTGTTCAACTCTGTTAGCATAACTAGGATGTCGTCAGCATAAAGGAAGATCATATATTCGGTGTCCTTGTGTGTTATGGCCCTGACATTTCTATTGTATTGCACCTGGGAAGCAAATGGTTCCATTGAAAGAGCAAATAACAAAGGGGATAATGGGCACCCTTGCCTCGTTCCTCTAGCCACCCAGGTAGGGGAGTTGCTTTACAATGAACCCAGATGTTTGTAGTCAGGGAAGCGCAATTGGCTAGAAAATATTGACGAAATGTTGGGCCAAGACCACATGTTGTAAGCAGCAACTTGAGATAAGTCCAATCTAACTGATCAAAAGCTTTGTGGGCATCCAATGCAATTACATGAGCTTCTAATCTCGTATTCGCTGCTACTTACAAAATATTGAGAACCCTTCTAATATAATCCTGTGTATTACTTAGGACAATGAAACCTGTTTGGTCCAGTTGGATCAGGGTGGGAAGCACCGTCATCAGACTGTTCGCCAGAACCTATGGGTATATCTTAGCATCATTATTCATAAGGGTAATCGGGCGATACAAGTCGAGACAATTAGGGTCTTAGACTTCAAGATTAAAATAGTTGATGTCTTTTGCATTGTTCCTCTTGTATGTGCTGTTTAAGGGAAGGTGTTGAAAAGTCTCAACAGGGGTGGAACCAATAGGGTGTAAAATGTTTTTAGTGAGATGTGAAGCTGTCTGAGCCAGGAGTGGTGTTTTTAAGCAATTTAATGGCTGCATCAACCTCCTCCTCAAGGATTGGTTGTTCGAGTTGTATAATTACCTCCCGAGGGAGTGCTGACAAAAAAAACTCTCAGACATTCTGTCTGGGCAACTTGATCTAGGGCCAAACTGGTCCTAGCCATTGAATAATAACAAGGTTAAGTTTGCTAACCTCATCCTGACACAATCCACCCGATTCATCCCTCAGTGCCATAATATTATTACAGAATCAGTGTTGAGATATTTTGTGTGCTGAGTTTATTTGCCTTGCTCCCCATCAAAGGCGTAGCCAGGATTGTCTAACTAGTGGGGCCTGAAGCTAATGTAGTTGGGCACACCGCAGTGACATTCATTGGGAGGATAGATCAGGAGCAACGTGCTCACGAAGCAGCACAGGTTTTATCCCTGTGTCATGCTTAGAAAACTCTGGGTATTAAGCGCGTTATAAATAACCTATAATATCATTAACATCTGTAAATTTTCACACAGTGCTGCTTTGTGGGCATGTTCAGATTTTGGGTGGGCCTTGCCCGCTCAAGCCCTACCCTGTCTACGCATCGGCTCCCCATGGTACAATAATATTGTTTGGTTTTCAGGAGTGCTTGAGCAGTTCTCTCGGCTTGATGGTCTTTAAGTTGAGCCCTAGCAATTCTCAATTGATGCATCGATCTATGTATCTCCTCCATTTCCCAGACATTGTCCTCTAAGAATGTTCTGAACCTTTCCCTGGTTTTTGTATAGGCTGACCTTCATTTTATTATTTCGCCTCTTATGACCCCTTTCATTGCGACCCAGATCAAATCCAATGGCAAATCATCTTTAAGATTGATATCAAAATAGATTTCTATGGCTTGCATAAGTTCCTGACATACCAGTCTATGTTTTATTAGTGGATCGAATAATCTCCAAGGTTTACGGATCAGTGGTTCTAGTCCAGTGACCATGAGCTTGAAGGAAACCGGAGCATGATCAGAGAGAATTTCAATCTCTATGTTGGCATCGGGAATCAAGAGGACCAATAGCGAGGACACTAGGAGTGTATCTATTCGAGAAAACCGGCTGTGAACATGTGAATAGTGTTCATAGTCTCTTTGGCTACTGTTTCTAAACCTCCAAATATCTATGACAGCCATTTCCCTAGGAATGTTAGCGAAGACTATCGAGTTCCTGAAATCACTACGTGTGGCAGGGAGTGTTTTATCCAAAGTAAGATCCAGAGCTAGATTAAATAATCTTCACCAATCACAATAGTTCCCTCGGCCAACACCTGGGTTTAGCATAGGGACTCAGCTAAAAATAGATCCTGCCTATCATTGGGAGCATACAGAGAAATAAATGTAACTTTATGACCCATACAATTGCCTTTAACACAGATGAACCTTTAATTAGGATCACATAGGATCACTGATTTCACAAACAAAATGGATCTAGCAAACAATATTGCAATCCCCCTTTTCTTTACCCCACTTGATGCAAAGAAACCCTGTAAAAAACTCATGCGTTATAGCCTTCTTTCATCCGCCTTCATTAGGTGGGTCTCATGCAAAAATACCACTGACAAAGACATAGCACTATATTTGGTTAAAACTGATCTCTTAATCAGGGAGTTCAAACCTTGTACATTCCAGGTCAGGGTCCACAGGGAATCCTCTATCTTTCTATCAGGGAGGTCTGTCATAGGGCATTGGCATCATGTTAGCAAATATAAAAAGCCTCCCCAGTAAAGTAACCCCTTCCACAACAACTTTTTGTAACTTGTCTGTCTCAACATTTTCCCGCCCAAATAACATTTCCTCCCACTCCCACTCTCCCAACTTTTCCCAACCAAAAGATTGCCACTGATGTCATTTGTTAAACCAACTGTCAGTCAATCTCATGGTCAAACCAGAGAACAGAGAGCACGGTCCGTTCAACTACAACCATGGCTCACAACTTGTCACCGTTAGAAGACCGGCTCCACACCGGAGCTGAAACTTAAACCATTTCACTAATGAGTAGAAGTATGTGCCCAGAGGACTCTTCCTCTGCAGTTCAGATGCGTGTTCAGCATTACTTCATCTTTCACGTCGGGTCGTTGCGCTCTCTCACAGGGTCTTTTTAGCTTTGCGAGTTTTTCCAATTTTCATCCATGGATCAACTCTTGCAGCGCTGCGCCTGGATGAAGAGAGGGACTGCGCCTGGAGGAAGAAAGGGTCCAATCTGTGCCAGTTGATGTCTCTTAAGTCTGATAACAGTTGCTCGGCTTCCGTCATTGATTTTATCACCCAATTGCGGTCAGAGTAGCTCAACAATATCGCAGTAGGGAAGTACCATCTATAGCGGGCTTTTTTCTCCCGGAGCCATTCCGTCATCGGCTTCAGAAATTTATGTTTAGCAAGTGTTGCTGTGTCCAGGTACTTGTATATCATGATTGTCGTCCCTCTAAAGATCATCTCATCGAGTTGTCTTGCTTTATCCAGAATCTGCACCTTAAGAGTATGAAAATGGACTCGTGTAAGCACATCTGGAATGAGGTCCTGCCGTGGTGGTCCCGCCGGGCGAACCTGAGGGATTCTGACCAACTCCATTTCTTTATTTGCAGGGGAGGCAAGAATCTGGCAAAAAAGGTCTTTTATATATTGCTCAAGGTCTGTATATGTGATATTCTTGGTGCCGCCTCTCACACGCACATTATTCCGGCATGAGCGGTTTTTTTCGCACCCTCTTCTCTGGACTCCAACAGATCTGAACTGGCCTCCAAGACATGGATACGCTGGGTGCACTCACTTACTTCATATGATTGCTCACAAAGGGTGGTATTGGCCTCCTAAATATGCTGCTCTGATTCGTCTACATGCTTATCCGCTTTTATAATTTTCAGGATATCTACCCTAAGCACCCCATAATCTCTGTCTTGATTTCAGCTAACCAGTGTTGGAGATCTGTCTATAGAACCGACTACCCCACTGCGATGATACTGGACTTTCAGTTTCAGCATCCAGGTCACCGAGATGTCTCCCCGCAGCTGGTTCTCTGTGCGTTTGCAGCCCCATAACCATAGCAGGTAATCAATATTGATTTGCGTTGCTGTTCTCCTCACTGGCTACAGCATCAAACCCCACCTCTCCCTGAGCCACAGGTAGCAGGTTGCTACCAATATGTAAGAGGGAGGAGGAGCGGCCGATGGGCCCCAGAGACACAGATCTTGTTTTATGCCGGAGAAGCAGCATGCCTCTAAACGGTGACCTTCAGATCCTGAACCCCTTGGTTCCCACAGTATTCCACCTAGGGATCTAGGCCACCTCTGCAGTAGCAGTCACTGCTGCTATCCTATGCGGGGCCACTGGACCCTCATTCAGCTCTGATGCTGCATCGATTGGGATGGCGGGCTGTTTTCCCCTCCTAGGATCGTTCAATCTTATGATCAGACTCTTCGCACCAGGTCCGGGCTTCTAGCAGAGAGAGTACAAGCTTGTCCAATCCATAATACCTCCCAGACGTCAGACTGCTGAGCAGGCCCTTGATTGAATGACTGCATCACTGCCACTAATCTGTCCCAGTCGTCATGGTCACCCAGTTCCGGACATTAGCCACAAATCAGGAGCTGAAACCTTGCTGAAAGTGGCTCTGTGATGTCGGAGGATGATCGGTTAGGGCTAGTAGTTGGTTGAGGGACTTAAAGAAAGCTTTTTTCGGCCATTCATAGCTCGATTCTCTGGAGGCACTCAGGCTGCCATGTTGTGCTACAGCGTGCCATGTCATTCCCCCACCACAGTATACTCTAATGATTTTTTCACTCAGTTGTAAATCTTTTAATTTGAGCATCTTGGTCAGTAGAACTTCTTTTATATTTTTTGGAAACAAGAGAAACAATTTTGAGGGGGAAGTCAGCTGCTCAAGCAACGAGAGAGAGGATCAGACAGTAAGGAAGACCAGCCTAGAGGTGAGATGGGCTAGTCATGATGCGTGTGGGTTGAAAGATTGAGGCCCATTTGTGGATTTGAGACATAAGTCATACAGATGCAATAGTCCAAAGTCCCAAATAGGCCATCAGTTGCATGGGCAAGTGGGAGGCCGTGCCCTTATCCTTTTGAGCTCTTTTACCTCTCTTCCCTGATTCCTTCAAATATGCAAGTGTCCTACCACTTTTGAAGAAACCCTCTACTGACCCAAACATCCTGGCAAACTATCACCCAGTTTCCACCTTTGTCATTATTTAAAGATCCTTGAGAGGGTGATTGTTAACTTGATCCCTAAGTACCTTGAAGATTATGGCCTTGGAGAGCCTCTCATGCATGTCTTCAGCTTTCTCTCTGATGCTCATCAAACCACACTGTCTTCTCTGCTCACCCTTTTGGACCTCTCTGCTGCTTTCAGAACTGTGGATCAATCCTCTCTCCTCACTCTCCAAGACCTTGGGAATTTGCAAATCTGCTCTCGCCTGGATTGCCGCCTATCTGAAAGATCACTCCTCCCCTCTCGCTGTCAGTGCCCCCAGGTATCAGTCCTTGGACCTCTGTTCTTCACCCTTTCTACCTCTGCCCTAGGAAGACTTATCTCACCCTTTGGCTTTCACTATCACCTCTGTTCTAGCGACACAAAAATTATCTCATCAACAGAGTGGGGTGATTGGTTTTCTTGGCACTGTTAGTCCTGAAAAAATGGACTGAAAAGTGGGGCAAGCAGGCAACCCTGTTTTACACCCCTGTTTGTATTGAAAAAAATCAGAGTTGTCCCCTGTTCCACAATATCTGTCCACTGTAATCAGGTCGCAGAACAGGAGCAGACAGTTCTGGTGTCCTAAATGGCAGTGGCAGTGGAAGCAGAAGGCCGAGAGATGTAGGGCTCAGGGCCAAGACAAGAGTGATCCAGGTGATGACTCAGCTTGTTGAGGGCAGAGGCTTGGGGCTTGCGCTGAGGCTAGTCAAACAAAGCTACTGTCCTTGATCCCACCCTTTTTCTGCAGTCACCAGGCAGAGCTTTGCTGTCATGTGTGGTCTTGAGTTGCAGGTTTGAGCAGATCTTTTGTGTATTTCAGGACTTGTCCCCAAGGGTCTACCTACACCTGAAGCAGAAGCTTCATATTTATGGGGAATTGAGGCTGGGTGAGTCCACACTCAAAGATTTGCATTCCTTTAATTCCACTGGCAACCAATCAGTAGGGTTCCCACATTTCAAATGTACAGGGTTCTTTCCCCGAAATCTCTTTTACGATGGTTTTAGGTGAACATCCGAACATCTGTTCAGAAAAGGTCTCAAAGGGTCATAGCTGATATATGTCCTGAAATGTGTGTCCCCTTTATTTTCACAAAGGAGCAATGTTCGGCTGTGGAAATCTACTCTTGATTTTTCATGGTGAGGGAATTTATCAGCCGGAATATTCTTGTGCTTCAGCAGGACTGTGCCACTTAAAATTGGGTGAAGGTTGCCAGCAACCACTGAAGCTCTCACAGCAGATATGGAAGGGTACTTAGTAGGAACAACAAGGAACTTGGTGGACCTGATCCTGAATCACTGTAGTGTCCGTCGATAGGGAGGAAGGGGTGCACATGAAGTATTCACACCTCAGATGGGTACATAGATTAGATCTCTTCTGGGGAAAATGTTGTTAAAGCAGTCAGGGGAAAGGGCAAAAATACAGGAATATTGTATCCAACAGATTGTCTCTTCTGGTTAACAGTGAAATCCAGCTTCACTGGTGTAAATGTGCATAATGGGATCAAGCCTTACTGTGCACAGTGGAATATGGCTGTATTGTGCATAATGTTTTTGCCATTGCTGAGCTAGTTCAGAAAATAGAATCCTTGCCTGCTGCATAATGGAATCTGGAACTGCTGTCCTTAATGGCTATTATGGAATCCTGCACTTCTGTGTGAACAGGCCATAATGGCACCAGGATATACCCGTGCTGTTTGGGTTTCAGGAAATCTGTCCGTGTTGCGATAACTGGCCATTTGGAGAATATGAGACTGCTGTGCTAACTGGATAAAGTAGAATCTGGCCTTTCTGTGCTCACTGAGCATAATGGATTCAGCCCTGGCCTTGCTTGCTGGGTCTCATAGAATCAGTTAGGTTGGTACAATGGAATCTGGCCTTGAGGTGCTAACTGATAATTTAAGCAACTGGCACAGCTGTGCTAACTCGAAGGCTTGAAGAAATTAATAGACGAAATGAACAATCATGTAACCAACTTGTTAAATGTTGCCTGAAGAGGCATTTGAGATAATCGAACAGTCAATGTGACAATTCTGCAGCAAATCATTTCAAAATATATTCCAGCTGTTTTTATATTTGTATTCAAACCTTAAGTGGGGGCCCTTATGTGCACATATGTACATAATGTGTCATAGATGGCCTCAGTGAAACACCAACTCCCAGAAGCAGTTCAAAGGGTTTTTATTCCTGGTTCAGCAGTGGGCTTAATGGCCAACCCTCTCTCGCTAACCCAGGAAGAGACGATCCCAGCCTAACGAATGCGTTCCTCAACCTCAGGCTGGTGCTAGAGATTGGTAGAGACTGGTAATAGAGCTTGGTAGCCCCTACTGTCTCAAAAGCTATTTGTTAGTGATGGGCTAAAGTAAAGCTATTCTTTATAAACTTCTTATAAAAAAGAAATAAGGTTTGCAGGTTTAAAAAAGGTGATCTTAGAACCCAGATGGGGCAATCATGAACTCAGACTGAGACAAGAGGAAGCAAAGATCATTTGTAAATTTAGAACGGTAGAGAGGGGCCTTAATTCAGATAATGAGATGTCCTCGTTCTTGTAATAATGTTCAATTGTAATTGTACCTATGACACTTACAAAACTGTGAGAAGTGTGACCATGCTGACCGCTAATTAAGTGTAATTGCTTGAGTAGTTGTACGTGGAAGATATGAGATTTTGTCAATTCGTGAACTAGAGGTAACCCACTGAAAAGTGGCACTAACACAATAAAGAGCAGTCATGTCAAACAATCAAATGAGAGTAGAAACTGAACAAGACTTAAGTAGGGAACAAACATACGTTTCATGCAATCATATTTTAAAAATAAAAAATGAATAATTTGACCATTTGGAATAGTAATTTAATGTACACTAATATGGTGAGGAATGTTCCAGCTAACTCACTTATTAAAATCAGAAAGTGAATTTGTCGCCACTCGGAAATGAGCGTGCGTCCTGCAGAATTGCATTTCATTAATAGGACTTAATGGAATATAAACACATGTTATATGAAACAACTTCTTCTAATATTCAGTAACGTTTTAACATATAAGGTAACAACAGGAATCAGATGCGAGTTTCTATCTTGATACAGAGCAATTGCAAAGATTAAGAGTAAACATATAACACGCATCCAACATTACGCTATGAAAGGTTTCCCAAAAGATGGCCTCCAGAATTAGGACTACCTGTAGTTGTCATGACTCCATGACTACAACATCTTATCCCTCAGATCGCCGAAGAACACGGAAGCGGACAGCCACATGGCGAAAGCTCAAAGAGACTTAGGTAGGCTAGAGGGCAGCAGTAACCTGCACGATTACAAAGAACAGGCTGCTAAACTTTAAATATTGTAATGGGGTGGTTCTGTGGAATGCCCGCAATCATGCTTTTGTTAATGAACAGTCAAGAACACACAATGGATTTAGGCACCTAACTGGGAAGCAATGGCACCCGGCATAAATAAATAGTGCCTTTTGGAGAATACAGGTCAACAGACACGTAAAGGAATAACAAACATGTATTGTTATAGAATTCTTGGAAGAACATAAAATATGAGTTTGTCAGCAGGCACACGGACACTAACCTATATGTATTTATTCAAAAGGAGGGGATTTAACCCATGACTATACCAATACAGATGGAAATAAATAGGAAAGAGGTGATTATTCACCATAAGACTCCTACTAAACATGCAGACTTGTACATATACTTGCTGTGTATAATTGACATATGTGTGAAGGAAGATAACTCACTGGGCCTCATTATAGGTTTGGCAGTATCCAAACTCACTACCGGCCCCGGCACCCGCGAATGGGCCATTACCGGGCCATTACGAGATGAATGGTAATTGCCCATTCGCGGATGCCGGTATGGCCGTCCTCTCGATCCCCATTCTGCCCTATAGGGCAGAATGGGGGTCGGGAGCATGGTTGCACCGGCACCGCTAATAACGGTACCGGTGCAATCATGAGTTCTGATTGCGGGTGCTGGTCTGCACGTGTGGTCCGACCACGCGTGCAGTCCGGCACCGGCGAGCAGAACTTGTAATGTGGCGGAGAGGTAATTCGTAATGTGGCGGAGAGGTAACAACGTCGCTGGTAGCACTACCGGCGCCATTGTTGTCTTTTCTGCCACATTCATAATGAGGCCTACTGTCTTTTTTTCTTTTTTTTTTTGTCTAATGTTTTTTCAACTTCTTATCTATGCAGTGTGTTTTCCTTTCCTGAACCATCCTCCCCTTCACCCATCCTCAATTTCTGTGATTGTATAAACAATGGCAATGATCTCTCAATACATTCTTTTTTTTCTCTGACACCATTGTTTTCTCTGACACCCTTTCCATACTACTCTCACATTCACTCTCCTTTCACTGGCACATTCAATTCCATTACCACTTCCTATCATAAACACACTGCCTGCATCATCCTCCTCCATGCTCCTTCGCACTGTCCTTCCTCTGACTGGTCTCTTGATCCACCTCTGCCTCCTCTGACCTCACCCGAACAACCAGAGCTTCCTGTCTCCCATCCCTCCCTTTATTGCCCTCCTTCTTCTCATTGGTCATCCCACCCCAATGGTTCCCCAGCCCAATCTACCCCCATTCTACACCCCACCTGGAAGGTGGTACAAACAACAGAGGATCCAAATGGTAGTTCCAAACATGCCTCTTTCTCGTGTGTGGATTTGCCACATCTCAGCAATGAGGGCCGCATTGATCAGTTATAGCATTTGATGTCCTGTTTGAGCGAGGGCCTTGTCAGCCTGTCACTATGCTTGTTTGACTGAGGAGCTATTAGGCAGCTCTGTCCGAGGTAAGCACAATGTTGTGTAAGTCCCAGTTCATGAGCAGACCAGGTCAGCCTGTCCGTTCGCTTGGCTGCCTGGGAGAAATTTCATGGTTCTCACCTAGGTAAGCAACAAAATAAGTTCCCAGTTAGGGAACTCCCATCCCCTGCACACTATCAATAGCTCAATATATGAGCCAAATGTTTTGTCATAAACCTTGTAAATGTGTAGTACCTTTTTCACCGTATTTCATAAACCAATTTACATAAACAAGTTAGTTATTGTCAAATAAACAATGACAGTCATTTTTCCAATTTTAACATAAAAATGTAGTATTCATATAGCCCAGCGCGTTTCGAGAATGTTCTCTTCTTCAGGGGCAAGTTATATTTTTCAAAATACATCTAGAATTTTTTAAACATACAATTAGTGATAACATAACCTTGATACTTAAGTCAATTGCATTGTCACTCATACTACTTTAACTGTGACTCGTACTCCCTTATCTGTGAATTCAAACAATAGAACCTTAATTTAAAAAGCTTAAATTCAAAAACCTTCTTTTTATAAACCCAATCATTGATACTATCTCAATAACCCATTTACTTCTCTTGCAACCCTCATTAGATCTAAGTCACATGTTTACTGTCTTATCTTGTTAGTTTCACCATCAGAGTTGCTTTACTTTAAGGAATAATACTCATCAGTTTGGGCCTGAGTTTTAATTCTGAGTCTCACCTAGGTAAGTGCAATGTCCCTTGAGCGCTCGGTGTGTGTGTGGTTCTCCGACGCTTGTCGTTCCTGCGGAAACTCTCAGTTGCTGCACTGCTGATTGCTGTTTCCCCGGTTGTTCAGAGATTTCCTCTTCACATAACGTTGGTAACTATTCTCAGGCTCTCAGTCACTTGGGGAAACGTCTGTTTGGCTGTTGGTAGTGCTGTTTCACGCAGAGGATGCTGGTAGATGTAGTTTTTCTGAATTGTAAAGAAAGACTGACCAGCATCATTCAAGAAAGGTATTGTGTGATTGTCAGTGGCACTGTAGGCAAGCAAACTGGCACTGCAGTAAGGTGTGGTATACAAAGGAAAGGCCCTCGTAGTGTCCTGGCATTGCCGCATCACGACACAAAGGAAATAATAAAAAGTTTGACAGCTTGCCAAAATGGGACAGTCTGAAGTGAGCACTGCATTAGTGCATACACGTCTTTTTGCCTCGCTTGCATTCTCAGCCGGGCCCGGCCTCCATCACCCGGGGGGCCCACCTTCCCCCTCACCTCTTGACAAGGGCAACCTACTGACTGTGTGTGTGTGTGTGTGTATGTATATATAGATATATATATATATATATATATATATATATATATATATATATATATATATATATATATATATATATATATATATATAATAGTGCAGTGGTCGCCGTAGTTAAGGTGAGTATTGAGCTACATAGGAAATAAAAAAATGTATTGCTAATAACTTTTGACTTGTGTGACGAATTTAGCTGAACATTTGCAGACACAATTGTACTGATGGACCCCTCCAGACTGTACCTTTTGGGAAAGACGTTTTAAAAAATAAAGAAGTTATTAAGAAAACAGTTTTGGTCTGGACTCCATTCATTTGCCCATGGAGGAAAAAGGCTAATGTTTGCTCGAGTGCACAGCCCAAACCGCTGTAAGGAATTGGACTGGGTCCGAAACAACTTGGGCGCGAATCATTGACTCAATTTCCAGGCGGTCAGAGGGGGCCTAGTGTTATTCCGTCCAGTATTTTTTAAAATATTTGACGGAGAAGGGGGTGCCCCATTCTCCCAAAATTATAGGTATATCTCCCATGATGCATTTTCAGAATGAAAAGCCGCAATTCTTTTTGCTTCATGCAAGCGATAGCCACGGTTTTAATGGGAAATAGACGCTAGTACCTGAAAATGAAAAGTGTAAAATATGACATTTGGAGGGGGGGGAACATGATATGACATCAGGCTCGAGGTGGGGAGGGGGAAAGAGAGACGGAATGTGAAATTGTGGAGTCTAGGACATAGGAAATAAGAAGTTTGCTACAAAGAAATTTTTAAAAAACGCGGCTATGAAAGAAATGTGAGATAGCCACGGCTATCCGTATTTATAGCACACGCAGTTGTAGCCGCAGTTAGCCATGAATTAAAAAGTTGGAAACACCTATGTGGTGGCGTCCAAAAGATAAAGTAACATTAGGCTAGAGGTGGGGAGGGGGAAAAAGGACAGTGTGTGAAATTGTGGAGTCCAAGATGTAGTAAATAATGATTTTGGAAGAAAGGAATTGTATGCTGACCGCGGCTATTGCTGCATTTGTAACCACAGCTATCCGAACATTAAGTCAAATATTCAAAATGTAAATGCGTGACAGGAAATACTGTGGTTACAGAGTGAGTGCAGGGAGCAGCATAATGAGGGAGGGAGGGTGTTTTTCGGTGTGGGGATGGTAAGGCGATATTGATAACGTGATTATGCATGTATAAATATTGAAAAAGGGCCATTTGAATTTTTTGTCAAATAACCGCGGTTATGTAAAAGTGAGCACATTGGTATATTTCAGCGCTTTTACGTAACTGAAGTTATCGGAAGAAATTTACAAAAATTGCCCTTTTTTTTTTATTTCATTTAGTTTTTACAAACTTTTCGAAATGTATAACTAACTATGAGAACACATTACGTGTACGAGACAGGGAGAAAAAAAAAAAAAAAAATCTTAACAAGACAAAAAACCATATAGGATAAAAGAACTAAAAAAATTGCCCTTTTCTGACACATACCATATAGAATGGATCATATAAGGGTTATTGATCAGTTTATACAGTATGTACATTTTATTTCAATTTTCTAACTGGATGGGTGGCTCTAAAAAGAGGCATTTTGAGGGTGGAAGGTGGAGGGTGGAACTTGGATGGAGTTTTGCTGTTTTTTTTATTTATTATTATTTTTTTTTTTAATGAGGGGAAAATGCCATTTAAAAAGAAAATACGGCTAGTGGTGACAGTGGCCTGATATATTTAGATATAGCCAATGTCCACCCATCTAGAGTGGTACCTCCCACGGCAATCTTGCTGTGGCAAACAAGGCAGAGGGCCATGCACTCGTTCAGATTGATTGCTGGGCGAACAAGAGCAGGTTGGGTCGCTGGTGTTACGTCTGCCGGTGCCCCGCTGGTTGAAGATGCTGCAGCGTTGCCAGATGTTCTTGGAGGTGACGTGGGGTGAGCTGATGTTGTCAAGGGCAATGAGGTGGGTGCCGCACTGGTGGTACGGCATGCCGCTTGAAGTCCATGGGCCTTCAACTTCTGCTGGAAGAGTGCCTTCCGATAAGGCTCATCGACCTCAGCCCAGTGAACACGGACTCCATGCGTATGAGCACCATTGTGCCTAGGCTCTGGGATGGGGCAGTTGACTTCCCCTGTTGAAGGTCTTTCGGGCAGAAGGTGCAATGGACTTCATCCACCACCTCAAGGCTCTGGTGTTTTTGCACTAGAACATACCTCCAGTTATCAGCAGTTTTGTGCATGCCACAGCTCTTCTTCCACGGGGGTGACAGCGTGGTGACCCAGGCGACGTCCTCCACTTCTCCTGGCACAGTGACTTGCTGGATTTCGTCGCTGCTGCTGTTGTTGCTACTGTGTCCTGACATAATTGTAAATATCAGACATGGGAGGAAAATATAAAAATGATAGAAAAAAGGGAAGACAAAAAGGACAATGCCACTTAAAAGAAAAAAGTTTTTAAAAAAAGAAAACAAATAGCAAAAATAAATAACATATACTACTCACAAATCACGAGACAATGGATAGAGGTTTGGGAACAAGCGAGGGTCAACAGGGATTGGAATATTAGGTCTTTTAGACTGAAAACTCTTTTTGGTCTGAGAAGAGATCTGCTTCACTGGAAAACCAAAAAGCAATTACGAAAGCTAGCATGTTTCCTGTGGGTGTGGTGAATAACTGCGTTTACGTGAGAGAGCCAATCAGAGGCCACGTTGTGTAGCCACGGTAAGCATAATTGGGTTGGGTGCCCCCAAACCAATCAGGTGACGAGTAGTGTAGCCATGTTAAGCGGCACTGTGGCCACGCAATCGCGTAGTCAAGGGTCCACGTGCGATCTACTTGGTTTCAATTAATCCGGTAGCCAATAGCCCTGTATTGTTTCGGCGCATGCTATGCAGCTACCATTATAGCAGCAGTTTTTGAACAGCCAATGGGACGTGTATTCTTAAACTGCTACGGTACACGCGGCTATAATTGCTGCATTGATAGCTCTGGTTACTGTATCCCATTGGTTCACATTATAACCGTGGCTATACAGATAAAGGAGACACATTGATACCGATGAGAAAAGGAGTTTGAAAAGAAAGTGTGATTGATCCAAGGTAGATTTTGAAAGACGTTATGGTATTGGAAGGTGGTATTTACTTTACATTGTCCTGAGAGAGAGGTGTGTTATTAGCAAATGTGGAGTTGAAGAGCGAACACATACTGTTATTAGCGGACATTTTGGAAATATTTTTTAGAGGTAGAAAAATTGAGACAAATACAGAAGCAGATGCTGACAACTCATTGACTGGGCTGTCAGGTGATGAATCTCAATGTTCAAAAGATTGTGGACAAACACATAATTTTGAGAATGGGACTAATAGTAATGTGGAGAATATAGGTGATGTCTATCACAAGCATTGGCTAACTACATTTATTTGGTTTTATAACATTACTCTCGACGGAGTATATGAAAAAAGAGGTGTGTGCTCAAGCTGTGGTCAGATATTTTTGACAGGGAGAACAACATATTTTCTTTTTGGAAAAATAAAATGAATTAGCCATCTAAGGGAAGAGCACAGAGAAGTGTTGCAAGCTTTTTTTCAAGTTCTTTAAACTAATGTTGTAGTGTAAATGGAAAAGTGGAGGGGTTGTCAAAATAAAAATAAATGTTTTGGTTGTATGTTTGACATAAAAAACACAACAACTCTTTTAAGAGCCACCTATAGAAGGTATGTAATGATATTAAAAATGTAGTGTGTGGTTGTGTTATTTTTTTATATAGCCGCGAATTATGCACGGTTGTTCTGTCAGAGTAAAAAGCAAATGCACTTTGAACGTTTAGAAATATGTATATGTGTTTTATAGGTAGTCCTTTAAAGGACTGTTTTGGGGTACAATAGTGTAGTGTTTCAGTAAAGTTGGATTGTTGCTTTAATGTTGTCAAGGAAGAGTGCATTTCCTTGATCAGTTAGATGTACTCCATCATGGCTATACAGGTTAGACATGTTGAACTGGGTGTTGTTGTTGGACAGATGTGTGATCTCTGATGAAAGAAGAAACTACTTCATTCACATTTCTCAGATATTTCTCAACTTTAGAATTAAATCTGCTGGTCCACTTCCATTTTTGCCTGAGTTAGGGTAGAAAAAAATGAAGGTGGTGTGAGGAAAAAGTTCCATGAGTTTTTCAAAATCTTGTTTCATCATCAAAGCCAGATACATGCCTCGAACATTCCCCAAATAATTGCAACCACAAAGAATGAGTATGACATCTGGCTGCCCTGTGCTTCCCAGACTCAACAATTTAGGACAAATCTGGGACCATCGCATTCCTTGCAATCCAAACCATCTAACTATAAAATCAGTCAAACCCAGGTCCATGTCAATGTGCAGATACTGACAAAAAATGATTAACCAAAACACTGAGCTGTCTTCAACACCACACAGTCTTAGCTCCATCCATGATGTCTGCACTCTGTTACTGTCCTCTTGAAAAAGCATGCTTGTTTGTAATTGAATTATTAGCAGTGGGGCCTGAATGATGTCACTATTTCTGTGTTTGCCATCGGTAGGGTTGTTTTGATTGTGTGCTTGGATGTGATAGGTTGAAGTGAAAATTTGTCGTCCATTTTGATGCTTTGGGAAGTTTAAAAATGTGTCAGCCATTTTGGTGGTGTGGGAAGTGTAGTCCTGTTTCATTGACATTGCTTTTTGAAAAGTTTGATAGGCACCATTTTGTTTACACTTGTCATTGTGTTTGCAGAAACTCTGTGGTGCTGATGCTTTAATCATTGTCCTCTTCGGCATTGGTATATCTCTTACACAGGTTTCTCTGTCATATCGCTCTATGGCCCACCTTTGATCCAGCACCATCTTCCTCTCACTATATCTTCCATCATCTCCACGTACGTACTTGTTCCTCCAACCCAGATGAACTTTTGCATTAGGCTTCTTTCTTCTCAACACTTCAAAAGGGGACACGCCCGTCATTTGATGTGGAGCCAACCAGTATGGAAAGTCCAATTCCATAACAGCACGCACCCAATCTCCGCCTGTAGCAATTCCGATCCTTATGATATCTATCAATGTTCTATTACATCTCTATACCATTGAATTCCCTTTTGGATTGTACAAAGCTGTCGTGGAATGCTGCACACCATTCCCATTCAAAAGCTCTTTCCTTTCCATTGCTACAAACTGAGGACCGTTATCCGACACAATCTTTCTTGGAAAGCCTTCCCCCGAGAAAATAGATTCCAGAAACATCACTACCCTGCATAGACTAGCATCTCTAACAACACACACCTCTGGCAACTTTGACAGCATGTTTGCCGCGACAATCACATAATTTCCTTGGCTACCCCTCACCGCAATCGGACCAAGAATGTCCACTGCAACCACATCCCATACTGATGATGGCGGCTCCACCAGACACATAGACAGTACTCTTGTAACTAATGCTTTATCACTATATGCGCATTCTTCACAAACCTTCAACAACTGTTCGCCATGGAGGTCCATCCCCAGCCACCAGTACTCCTGTTGGATCATCCCTTTCATTTTGCAAAGCCCAAAATGCCCTTTGTGCACAATTCTCATAGGTTTCTCTCAGACCTTTGCATTCTTCCTAACCTTTCAACAGCTGTTCCACATGGAGGTCCATCCCCAGCCACCAGTACTCCTGATGGATCATCCCCTTCGCCCTATCCCATCTGTGCTGCAAGTATTATGTAGTCCATTAACAGGAAAACATGTTACGCTCTCATTAGACTGTAAAACTGTGTTTATTTAAGTTAGAGCTTAATGTAGCCCCAGTCAACTTCCCTGCCTACAGCCTCTGTTCCTTTCAAAGCCAAACATTCTAACCCTCTCCAGTTGGGGCCTAAACATTCCACAGTTTCTAACATTCTAACATTCTCTCAACCACTACCTAAATCATGTAATGATGAGAGATACTACAATAATGAAAGTTAATAATATATATACATTGTCACATGAGTGCACGTGTAACATTCGTAACATCCTAAGTTCCAATATAACACTATGCTCATTGGCCAGGGCCCAAGGCCCTGGCTAGTGGGCCCGAAGGACATGTATAGTGGGCACCGCTGAAAGAGGCAGCCACCTAGTGAGTGCAAAAGAAACCTATTGGGGGAACACGTACAGTGGACACGGCCAAAGGCCGTGGCCCCTGGCCATGGCTAGGGGCACAGTAGTGTTTTCAAATATACAGTGGGCACGGTCGAAGGCAGTGCTCACTGGCCAGGGCAGAAGGCCCTGACTAGTGTGCCTGAAAGACATGTATAGTTGCCACGGGTAAAAGCGGTGGCCACCTAGT